>NW_027507785.1:168112475-168712475 GCF_037356315.1 Lithobates pipiens | reverse complement strand
CCGAAGACCCGAGAAGGAGGCAAACTGACCGAGTATTAGCAAATACTCAAGGGTCTCTGAGGAAAAGGAGCATGCCATCATATAGCGTAAGGCTTTCCTATATAGTTCCTACCTGTATTGCACCCACTTCTCTAGACTAGACTGAGGTAGCGCTCTTGCCATAGACTCCATCATTAAGGCAAAAAGGAAAGGGAAGAGAGGGCATCCTTGCCTAGTACCCCTACTGATATCAAAGGGATCAGAAACAGAACCCCAACCGAATTGACGTCCGAGGGCTACTATACAATAAAGTGACCCATCGTCAGAAATTAGGCCCAAATCCCATACTCTCCAATACTCTATGCATATACAGCCAGTCAACAGAATCAAAGGACTTTTCAATTTTAACAAACTATGAATTTTTCAGGGACATCTGGAGTATCTAGTTGTAAATGAGTGACTAATCTTCATAAGTTAGTATCTGTGAACTCCCAATCATAAATCCCGTCTGGTCAATGTCCACCAATGAAGAAATGACCTTGGCCAGGTGTAATACCAACACCTTAGTTAGGATCTTCAGATCCGTATTCAGTAATGCTATGGGGTGATAGGAGAAATGCGCTCTTGTGGATCCTTAACCGGTTTCAATAGGAGAACCATATCTGCCTCCAGCATTGATGGCGGGAGGGCCCATTTTCTAGGCAATGACCAAAAAGCATACTGGGTCTCGGACCTAGTTGTTCCATGTATTGTTTGTAGAAGTCTGCTGGAAATCCATCCGGCCCCGGGGATTTATTGGGCGGAAAAGTTAATATCGCCACTTCTATTTATAAAACTGAAAAATCAGCATCTAGAAGAGTAACATCTGAGTGATAGTTAAGGGAGGCAAAATTCATTCAACAACCCATCTAGCTCATTGATGTCATATGATTGTATAGGAGAATAAAGCAGTGTAGTAAAGCACAATTTCCTCCAAAATACCGGCAGGGTCTGTGACCAGAGTCCCCCCAGTGTTTTTAATAACAGGGATACTGACAGTTATTGTTTGATCTGCCACCAAGAGGGCCAACAGTTTGCAGTTTTTGTCCCCTTGAGCAAATAGCCACTGAGCCCTCTTCCCCGTTTCAGTGTGGGCCAGTTCGAAGAAGTGCACTGACAAAAGATGATCTGCCTTCAGCAGAGTTGCATATGTGGTCTGAGGGAGAGTCGGCGTGCACACTTTCTTTGGCTAGAAGAATCTCACATTCTGCGTCCTGATCGTTCCTAGCCGCTTTAACCACTTGCCGACCGCCGCACGACGATGTACGTCGACAGAATGGCACGGGCAGGCATATGGGCGTACCTGTACGTCCCTGCCTTCCCGCGGGTGGGGGGCCCGATCGGGCCCCCCCCGGTGCCTGCGGCGGTCGGTATTCGTTCGGGAGCGATCCGGGATGAGGGGACGGCCATTCATTCATGGCCACCCCCTCGCGATCGCTCCCGACGAATGGAAATGCTCCGTGACATCACTTCCTCTCCTGTAATGTAAACACAGGAGAGGAAGTGATGTAATCTCTCCTCCGTGTCGGTATTTTTCGTTCCGGCACCGAGGAGAGAGGATCGGTGAGTTGCACCAACACGACACTTCACAGTAGAACATGCCAGGCACACTCACACCCCCCCCTTCACCCCCCCAATTACCCCTGCCCCCCCCAGTCACAGTGACACCAATTGCATTTTTTATTTTTTTTTGCATTGGTGTCATTTGTGACTGTAATAACTGTTAGGGCAGTTAGGGTTAGCCCCCTTTAGTTCTAATGTACCCCCCTAACCCCCCCAATAAAGGTTTAACCCCGTGATCACCCCCCGTCGCCAGTGTCACTAAGGCTGGGTTCACATTGCAGCGGTTTATGAGAATGGATGTGATTCGCACCGCACTGCAGTGCAAATCACATCCGATCTCTGTGCGATTCGAGTTCAGCCATACAGATAGTATGTCTGAATTTGCGTCGCACCCGCCGCAAATTCGCACGGGACCCTTTTTTGGTCCGCAGCAGAATCGGATCGCATGGGTGTTCACACCATGCGATCCGAGTTTGCAGATCGCACTGCGATATGCGAACTGATCTGGGGGTGTCATTAACATTTCACTGACACTCCCAGCAGTTCGCATAGGGCAGTGTGAACTGCCGCCGGGAGGCATGCGATGCGGGAACCCGCCGCGGATTCGTGGCGTTCCCGCATCGCTCCAGTGTGAACCCAGCCTAATAAGCGATCATTTTTCTGATCGCTGTATTAGTGTCACAGGTGACGCTAGTTAGGCAGGTAGGTATTTAGGTTCGCTGCAGCTTTTTATAGCGCTAGGGACCCCCATATACTACCACATAAAGCCCCCTGACTGCCCCCTAGTTAACCCTTTCATCAGTGATCACCATATAACTGTTACAGGTGACGCTGGTTGGTTAGTTATTTTTTTATAGTTTCAGGGCACCCGCCATTTATTACCTAATAAAGGTTTAACCCCCTGATCACCCGGCGGGTGTCATTTGTGACTGTAATAACTGTTAGGGCAGTTAGGGTTAGCCCCCTTTAGTTCTAAGGTACCCCCCTAACCCCCCCAATAAAGGTTTAACCCCGTGATCACCCCCCGTCGCCAGTATCACTAAGGCTGGGTTCACATTGCAGCAGTTTATGAGAACGGAATGTGATTCGCACCGCACTGCAAATCACATCCGATCTCTGTGCGATTCGAGTTCAGCCATACAGATAGTATGGCTGAATTCGCGTCGCACACGCCGCAAACTCGCACGGGACCCTTTTTTTGGTCCGCAGCAGAATCGGATAGCATGGGTGTTCACACCATGAGATCCGAGTTTGCAGATCGCACTGCGATATGCGAACTGATCTGGGGGTGTCATTAACATTTCACTGACACTCCCAGCAGTTCGCATAGGGCAGTGTGAACTGCCGCCGGGAGGCATGCGATGCGGGAACCCGCCGCGGATTCGTGGCGTTCCTGCATCGCTCCAGTGTGAACCCAGCCTAATAAGCGATCGTTTTTCTGATCGCTGTATTAGTGTCACAGGTGACGCTAGTTAGGCAGGTAGGTATTTAGGTTCGCCGCAGCTTTTTATAGCGCCAGGGACCCCCATATACTACCGCATAAAGCCCCCTGATTGCCCCCTAGTTAACCCTTTCACCAGTGATCACCATATAACTGTTACAGGTGACACTGGTTGGTTAGTTATTTTTTATAGTTTCAGGGCACCCGCCATTTATTACCTAGTCTCACTAGTGTACCCCTAAATTTAGGGGTGTCTACTTTCCAAAATGGGGTCATTTGGGGGGGGGGTTTGTGCCATCTTGGCATTTTATGGCCTTCAAAACTGTAACGCCCTTAGAAAGCCTGAAGGCGGTGCTTGGTTTTCGGGGCCCCGTACGCGGCTAGGCTCCCAAAAAGTCCCATATATGTGGTATCCCCGTACTCAGGAGAAGCAGCAGAATTTATTTTGGGGTGTCATTTCACATATGCCCATGGCACGCGTGAGCAATATATCATTTAGTGACAACTTTGTGAAAAAAATAAAAAAAAATAAAAAAAAAAAGTTTGTAATTTTCCCGCAACTTGTGGCAAAATATAAAATATTCCATGGACTCAACATGCCTCTCAGCAAATAGCTTGGGGTGTCTACTTTCTAAAATGGGATCATTTGTGGGGGTTTTGTGCCATCTTGGCATTTTATGGCCTTCAAAACTGTAATAGGTAGTGAGGAGTGAAGTCAAATATTTATGCCCTTAGAAAACCTGAAGGCGGTTCTTGGTTTTCGGGGCCCCGTACGCGGCTAGGCTCCCAAAAAGTCCCACATATGTGGTATCCCCGTACTCAGGAGAAGCAGCAGAATTTATTTTGGGGTGTCATTTCACATATGCCCATAGCATGTGTGAGCAATATATCATTTAGTGACAACTTTGTGGAAAAAAATTTTTTTTTTTTTTTGTCATTCAATCGCTTGAGGCAAAAAAATAAAATATTCAATGGGCTCAACATGCCACTTATCAATTTCCTTAGGGGGTCTACTTTCCAAAATGGGGTCATTTGGGGGGGTTTGTACTGCCCTGCCATTTTAGCACCTCAAGAAATGAGATAGGCAGTCGTAAACTAAAAGCTGCGTAAATTCCAGAAAACGTACCTTAGTTTGTAGATGTGACAACTTTTGCGCAAACCAATAAATATACAGTTATTGACTTTTTTTTTACCAAAGACGTGGCTGAATACATTTTGGCCTAAATGTATGACTAAAATTGAGTTTATTGGATTTTTCTAATAACAAAAAGTAGAAAATATCATTTTTTTTCAAAATTTGCGGTCTTTTTACGTTTATATCGCAAAAAATAAAAATCGCAGAGGCAATCAAATACCATCAAAAGAAAGCTCTATTTGTGGGAAGAAAAGGACGCAAATTTTGTTTGGGTACAACATTGCATGACCGCGCAATTACCAGTTAAAGCAGCGCAGTGCCAAATTGTAAAAAGACCTCTGGTCAGTGGTTAATTGCCGAAAAACATTCTCCCCTAAACACGCTTTAAATGCATCCCACACCAGTGCTGGCTCAGGCATGCCAACATTGGTTGACCAGTAACTCTTAATAGAGCGCTGTATCTGGGAGGTCACGTGGTCATTCTGCAACTGTCGGCAACTTCCAGCCTCCCTTCCTTCCCCAAACCGGGAGATCCAGGGTAGCCAAAAGTGGTCAGACATTCCTTTCAGCAGCCACTCAGTCATGAACATACAATAACAGAGGAGGATTGCCAAATCAATTCTAGCAGAGGATCTATGGGTGGTAGATAAATGAGAATAAGGTTTAACACTTTGGTGCTTCCAGTGACATCTCAGACACAAGACATCTAAGAGGAAAGGTCAGACGAAGCTCCCTTATTAGGGTTAGAGGAGTCTAAAATGGCATTTAAATCCCATGAGCAGCGTAGGCAGACTAACAAAAGGAGCCAACTTCACCATTAAATCATAAAGCACTTGCATAGAAGGGAGCAAGTATATATTCACAATCAA
Source organism: Lithobates pipiens (assembly GCF_037356315.1). NCBI lineage: Eukaryota > Metazoa > Chordata > Amphibia > Anura > Ranidae > Lithobates > Lithobates pipiens. Next base: position 168,707,449 of record NW_027507785.1, on the reverse strand, counting down.
CATTTTACGGTGAAAGACATCCAGTACCACAGCCACATATCGACTCCTCAGGTCGGAGAACACCTGGTGTATAGTACAAGGGACCGCCTTACTAATCATGGAAACCCATCTTGCATAGGTGGAGTACATTGAGTGAAATGCCCTTTGAATCTCCAGGATTTGCTTAGGGACAAAATTTTACTCCCCTCCAAGTGGGTCTCCTGCAGGAGGATGACATGATGTGGCTTTACCTGTTTAAGATAATGGCAACAGACTTTTGTTCAAATCCCTCACATTCCAAGACACTACCCTTGGGCCTGCTTAGCTATCAGTGTGTATATTATATATATATATATATATATATATATATATATATATATATATATACACACACACACACACACACACACACATACATATATATATATACACACACACACCCCCATTAATCTACCCAACAAGGCTGACAACAGATCTTATGATATAAAGTATGAGTTATAGCAATAATTGGTGTAGCACAAATAGAAGAATAAATGAGCTGAAAGGAACCCCCTACCCCCCTGCTGTTACACCAGAAACTAGTAAAAACTAAAAAAATCGTCCAGTATGCAACTTGTTCCCAAAAACGAAAAAAACACTGGAAGGATCCAACCTTTGGTGTCGAAACTTCGGCATTGCTAGGTGAAAAACTTGCATCTCTACTCGAAACGCCTCGCCAAACAAATGTAAAGCTGTGCAACCTTCAAACCGCAGGGTAGTTATGCATAGCAGCAGAAATATGGAGTGCAAGTGAGTAACATGCAGTGCCAATCAGCACCACAATTAGTGATAACTCAAACAGGAAGGGTGAGTTCCAAGTGTAGTAAAACTGTAGGAAAATAGAACAGGCCTCATCCCAGGAAAGTTGAGCACCAAGGTGGTATCTTGGGGTTGCTATCCAGCCAATCACAAGCATCTTGCGGAGTATTAAAGAAATTGACTGTACCCTTGTATTGAACCCAAAGACGACTAGGATACAACATGCTGTACTTTATTTCTTCTTCTCTGACCCTTCTCAAATCTGTAAGGGAGCAACGTTTTCTCTGTTTCAGCAGCAAACTGAAGAATGAAGAATGATGCAAGCATTTTCAAACTTTAAATCTTGATGCTTTCTTGCTTCAGCTAGGAGCAAGTCACGATCTCTATAATTTAGAGACCTGACTAGGAAGGGCTGCGGCAGAGAGCCTGGGGGTCTTGCACCAGTGGGAACCTGGTGTCCTCTCTCCATGACGTATGTTGGTGGGAGATCTTCCAGGAAAATCAAGGTTTTAAACTGTTCAGCGAAGAGGACTAGTTTAGCCCCTTCTGCACCTTCAGGCAATCCCACCACTTTCACATTATTTCTCCTCAATCTATCTTTGGCGTCATCAGCTTGGTGTTGAAGCGATCTTACCATATCCCTGAGCTCAGACAACTGGGAGCCCTGAGAATGAGAGGCATCCTCCACCTCAGATGCAGTCCTCAGCCGTGGGGAGCCTGCTTCTGATCTTGTCCAGATCATGCCATTTGAGATTACACTCCGACACCAAGTAATCAATTGAGGTCCATGATTTCAGCCTTGGGCAACGTGATTGCTTCCAGGATCAGCTTAGTTATTGCCACAGCATTCACCTACACAAATCACTTTACAGAGACTATTAAGGGTGGCTAGGGGTCAAATGAAAGCTCTGGCTGAGAGAAACTCCTATAGTAAAGCTACATTTTCTACATTAAAGGTCTGAAATCACTTTAAGAAGCAAAGAGTCTCTAGGCCTCAATATCATCATCCTGGAAGGATTTTCCAAACTCCAGAGCTGTATTCTGAGCTACCAGGCCACAGACAACCTGGCCTTTGGTTTGCCTAGAGATTGTACTCTTGTCCCAAGCAGAGAGAATGCTGTGTTTTAAGAGTCTGGCGTGGAAATTAGCAAATGTGACTGCCGAAGGAGGCTACCATCAAGCTCACAACACGAATGTAGAGTGGGCTATTTCCTGGATTGAAAGCGGAGGTGTCAAATGATTACAGGGAACAGAGGGAACAAACCTATGCCTTAGAGTTATAGTATAGAAAATTACCCAGATATATTTCACATGGTATGTCAGTTCCAGCACCAATTTCTTAAGACTTGGAACCCCCCAAAAAAAAAGCCCTGGGCTGTCTGCGACACATTGCCAGACGTTGAGTTGACTCCCCTCTCTCTCTCTCTCAACAGGAGGTCATTGACGCATTACACAATAGAAATCCCCTGGAAGCACAGCAAGGTCAGCTCTGGAGCTAGAACCCTGGTAACCACTTGAGGTGCCGTTTCAGAACAAAGTGAATGTCATTATTTGGAACAGTGAAAAGGCTGGAATAAAACCCCTGAAACCTTTCCTCCAATCAAACAATTGCTGTAGCGAAACAGCATCTTTAGTCAAGCAGTATATTTTGTTAATATCTTCTTTCATCACTAAATTTTATACTTATAAGTATTTGTGTGATCGCCCTTTGCACATATCGAACACAACCTCAAAAACGTGACAAAAATAGGATTTTTGTACTCACCGTAAAATCCCTTTCTCTGACGTTCATTGATGGACACAGCACCTTTAATCTTGACCTTGGGGTTATATCGCCACCTTCAGGAGAGGACTAGGTAGAGCATGCAAAAACAGGGGGCGGTCCTACTGGCTATAACCCCTCACTCTGCTTCCAGCAGCTCAGTTCATCAAAAAGCAGTACAGATAGGAGTGGGTGCTGTGTCTGTCAATGAACTTCAGAGAAAAGGATATTTTTTCTTTCGCTCATTGACCGACACATCACCTTTAATCTTGACCTTAGGGACGTCCCCAAGGAGTGTCAAACGAGAGGTGGGAACAGCAAGAAAATAAACTCCACCCATAACAACCAGAACTCCTCAACGGAGGAGTTGCAACCTTAAACAGCCGCCTGCAAAACCTTTCGGGTGAAGCAAGCATCCGAAGATGTGCTCACATCAACCTTGCAAAATTTCGTGAAAGTATGAACGGACGACCAGGTCACCATCTTACACACCTGAGAAATGGATGCTTGATGTCAGAAAGCCCTGGAGGCACCGATTGCCCTGGTCAACTGTGCCGTGACAGGAAAGGGGGGCTCTCGCCCTCTTAAGGCATAAGCCTGAACCACGATCTATCTGATCCACTGAGAAATGGTGGCCAACGAGACCGTAAGGCCATTCTTTGGACCAGCCACCGATACAAACAGCGAGTCCGACCTCCGGAAGGGAGCCGTAGTAGACAGATACACCCGCAGGGCCTGGACCATGTCCAAAGAATGCAAAACAACCTCTATGGGATGTGACGGCCGAGGACATAAGGACAGAAGCACAATTTGCTCATTTAGATGAAAGGCCAAAACAACCTTTGGAAGAAATGAAGGCTGCGGACGCAGCACCACCTTATCCATGTGGAGGATCAAGTAGGGAGACTTGCATGACAAGGCCGCCAACTCAAAAAGCCTCCTGGCAGATGCCACTTGAAAGACTACTTTTTGAGAGTCAATAAGGTGTTCAAGCAGCAGATTCTGAAGCCCCGAGAGCACCAGATTCAAATTCCACGGAGGCAGCGGTGGTCAAATCGGAGGGGCCACTCGTCGAACCCCCTGACTCGCCAATGAGTCCCCAAAGGTTGCTGAAAAAATAGACAGCCAATGCTGATACCTGCCCCTTAATGGTGCTTAATGCAAGTTTCTGATCCACTCCTCGCTGCAAAACAGCAGGATCCTTGAAACTGAGTATGTACACGACGCCACCCCATCTCCTCACACATGGAGATGTAGGCCTTCCACATACAATGATAAAGCTTCCAAGATGATGACTTCTGTGCCCTCAGCATAGTGGAGATTACAGACTCAGACAGCCCTCTGTTCCTTAGCACCTAGCTTTCAACAGCCATGCCGTTAAAACCAGCGACGGTAAAGCAGGATGACGTATTGGACCTTGCGACAGAAGGTCCTCTCGCATCGACAGCCACCAAGGAACATCCGCCACTATACGTACTATGTCGGTGCACCAAGGACGTTGATGCCAATCTGGGGCAATCAGAATCACCATAATCCCCTCGGCTTCCACTCTGCGTAGCAGATGTGGCAGAAGTTTGAGTGGGGGGGGGGAGGCATAAATCAGCCGAAAATGCCCCCATGGAGCCAACGCATCTGCAGCATCCGCCCAGGGATCTTTTGACCTGGCCACAAACCTCTGTACCTTCGGACTGAGTTGAGAGGCCACGAGAGCCACATCTGGTGTGCCCAACCTTAGGCCTGCCTGGAGTTTGCATGTCCTCCCAGTGCCTGCGTGGGTTTCCTCTGGGTTCTTAGGTTTCCTCCCACACTCCAAAGACATATTGGTAGGTTAATTCGCTTCTGTTTAAATTGGCACTAGTATATGAATGTGAGTTAGGGACCTTAGACTGTAAGCTCCTTGAGGGTAGGGACTTATGTGAATGTACAGTACAATGTATATGTCAAGCTCTGCGTAAATTGACAGTGCTATACAAGTACCTTAAATAATAATACTGTGGAATAATTCATATATAATCTATAAATATTTTCATAAATTAAACCAGAGTAGGGGAAAAAAATGGGAGCCCACTATAGGACAGATTTAAATGATCTAACCTTGTATAATTCTGTAGTGTGGTTTTTGTGTTGATATGTGCAATAGCATTACAGCCAATAAAGTTTAACCGCTTACCAACCACCTCACACTGATATAAGTCGGCAGAAGGGCTCGTACAGGCAAACTAACGTACCTGTACGTGGTCCTTTAAGAGGTGCCCAGCAGGCAAGTGCTCGTGACAAGCTCCATGAGTCATGTCACGGGTCCCGCAGACTCGATCGCCGAGGTGCACTTGTTATATATATATATATATATATATATATATATATATATATATATATAAATCTCAACCGCAAAATCTGTGCCTGTAGTGCATCTTCAGACCTTAATACGATAAACATTTTATTTGATTTTTACTCCAGGAGTATATAATGAGTTTGGCAATTCTAGAGAAATGCTTAAATACATTACAATTTAAGTAAATCCATTCTATTTAAGTTGACTAAATTAAGACCAACCAAAAAAAAAAAAATCAAAAAAAAAATCAGCTGACTTAAATATGACTAAGACAAAGTCAAAAGAAAAAGACTAAAACTAAATCGAAATTTGACATCAAAATTAACACTGCTGTTGAGTCTCCTGTGAGAAAAGAAAGAGCTGCTGCAGACAAGAACAGTGCTGGATCTAGATTGGGCTGAGGTAATTGTAAAAGAGGGAGAAACATTTGAAAGGTTTTACCTTTATGAAGAGAATGCATTAAGGCTTCCTACTGATTGAAAAATTATTAAATCCCTGGACACCCTTTACCCTTCAGACCTAGACTTTAGCTATGAAGTCTGCCATTTGAGCTGCTTTTGGATCAGTACTGCTAAAGTCTGCACCATCCAGTAGCCAGCAAGGAGAAACATGTCCTATAGAGCAGGGGTCATCAACCCCCGGTCCGTGGCCCACTACTGGGCCGTAGCGTCTTTGCAGCCGGGCCACGGCAGACTGTAAGACACCGGTGGATTGAGAGGAAAGCGGACGGGTGAATAAGAGCAGCGGGCTGGTGAGCAGAGATTACATCTCTCTCCGCCCGCCTAGCATCCCCGCTCTTCCGCCCTCACAACGTGCGGAATGTCGGCAGTGCGGCGGGGAGCAGAGAGATGACATCTCTCCCTGCCCGCCTAGCATCACCGCTCTTCCGCCCTCACAGCATACAGAATGTCGGAGGTGCGGCGGGGAGCAGAGAGATGACATCTCTCACTGCCCACCCCGCATCTCTGCTCTCCTGCCCTCATTTAAGAAAGACCACTGAACCAGTGTCACCAATGCAGTAACAATCCTCATCTGGTGGCACTGGCGGGTGATGTGGCAAGTGGCATTCCTCAACTGGTGACAGGCAGGTGATGTGGCAAGTGGCATTCCTCAACTGGTGGCAGGCAGCGCGGCAAGTGGTGTTCCTCAACTGGTAGCAGGCAGCGTTGCAAGTGGCATTCCTCATTTGGTGGCACAGGCAGGTGATGTGGAAAATGGCATTCCTCAACTGGTGGCAGGCAGCGTGGCAAGTGGCATTCCTCAACTGGTGGCAGGCAGCGTGACAAGTGGCATTTCTCATCTGGTGGCAGGCGACTTGGAAAGTGACACGCTCAGGGCTCCCACTGATTCTGCATTATGGTGAGTTGAACTATTTCATTTATATTACAATGTAATATAAGAAATAATGCGCTTCAATCATTCTGACACCATACCAACCATGGTGCCATGATAACTGAAGTACCAACAGCCGAACACCAGCTATTGCCCGATAAATTGCCGGCAAAATTCGCTCCCCTCCCCCCCCCACGTGTGTGCGTACATCACCCCCAGTCCCTCGCCGGGCCTTGGCACAATTTTCTTCCACGCAGCAGGTCCCCGGGGCCAAAAAGGTTGGGGACCACTGCTATAGAGGGATGCCAGGGATCTGCTCTTTCACTTCGGCTCATCACTTGTCATAAGTTGAAAAATATAAATCCATAAGTTATTACACTTTAACCTGTACAACTCTTGTACTATTATATCTCCCTCTCGAACCAGAGCAGTTTTGGCATTTCCATGAGGGCCGAGTAATTTTCCCAAATATGTGCATTTAAAAAAAATTAAAAAAGTGTAACAAATACCCAAGGATGTAATTGACTAAGAATGATTGTTCAAGTAAACCAGGGCATTCCTCTCATCCTTTTTAACAGAACCTTAGAGGCTGTTGTAAACCCTTTACAGCAGCTGTGAAAAAAATAGACAGGAAATTAGACTTTTGAGGTGTTCAGTTCCTACGCAATCTCCCTGGGTACTACGACAATCCCTCCTTTTTTGATTGGCTGCAATGATAATTTTTATCCCTTTCTTTTGGAAAGGAAGAGTGGAGGAAGGGGAAGATCAAAAGCAACAAGGTTTTAACACCGTTTCACAGCTGCTAAGGGATAGCTAGAGAGTTGTGATATGAGAAGGAGTACAGCTGGCCCACCAGGGACCAGCCAAATTTCAATCCATGAATGAGCAAGGCTGGTTGACAAGTCAATTTAACAAAAATTTTCCTGTTCGATTTTTTTTTTTTGCTCAATGCTGCCAGCTATGATCAATACCGGCAGCACAGATGTGTGTATTCTGACAGCGGGAAGTCTTTCTGGCTGTCAGAATACAAAGGCTCAGCGACGAGGGCTACCTCACCCACAGTGGGTGTGTGGACGGGGAATCACCTAAAGCAGTGTACTGCACATGTGTTTAGGCGCATCTGGCACGTGAACGTTACTGCATACCACTGGCCAGATTTATTAAGGCCACTGAAATGCATTGGCGCTCAAGCAATTAGACCCGTTGAGTGTTTTTGCTGCTCTTTAGCTTCCCTCTTAAATGTGCCTTTGGTGGATTTTTCTTCAGCCTGTAAACGCTCCTCTTCTAATTCACCTGTAAACATCTGTGCATGGATATATAGGCTAATATTAAAGTGCTTTTACAGGCAGGAAAGGAGGAAAAAAAAAATCCACCAAAAGCCTGTAAAAGCAGTGTTTAAGCCCAGTGTGCATGAGCCATTATATACAAGGAAAATATGTTAACAAAAAAGATTTCAGTGTATACATGGTATAAATGTAAAAAACTTCTAAATCCCATGAATTCAAATTACAGAGCTACCGTTGGATAGACTAGACTACATATATCTACAGAAAAAAGAAAAAAAATTCCCTACTAAATCTATACTTTTCCATGATTAAAAAGGGAGGCAATATAACAAAATAATAATGTGGTCTTTTCAAGCTGGGTCATACCCATCGCTGTAGGCTGCAGCAGCGGCGGCAGCAGCGGCAGTGGCAGCTGTGGCAGCAGTGGCTGGTTGAGTGTATCTGTAGGCTGCATATCCACCCTGTGTAAATAAAAATAAAAAATAATTATGTCAGGAGCGCTGGAAATCAACGGTAGAATGTTGAATTTACAAGTAAATTACCCATTAATATAAAGGTCAGCAGGGTCTAGAAACTTCAATTGTGTGCTTATGCATACAAATTGTGACCCCCCAATCATTTGTTTGTAACCGATAATGAAGAATGTGGTTGGAACACAAGATGGCCTGATAAGTCTTCAGAAAAATGAAAAATTAACTTCCAGTAACTTGTGTTGATAAGGTTAAAAATATAATCAGACTGACTTATGCGTTAAAGCTAGAAAAATGTGGCATATGAAGGACAACCAAACCAAAGTGTGTTCACTTATGTTTTAAGAGCTGTAAGCCCATATAGCAAAAGTAATTATTTCACTTGTACTTTTGAATGACAAAATGAAGTGTCAGAACAAAAGAAATACAATTAAAAAAAAAACAAGAAAAAAAAAAAAAAAAAAAAAAAAAAGGTCAGTCCACAAACTTAAGGCTCCATATGCAGATGTTCAACTTTATAGTCAACAGCCAGGGGATAATGTAGGGGGGTGCTCATGCCATCAAGACTGCAGACTGGCTCTAAGTCAAGGTGAGAGATAATGGATATTTACCATGACTTCATCTCACAGTACCTATTGGCTGTGTGGCAAATCTATTGTTGTGCATGCAACCTGAGGATATCTAGTGTGTACTGCCAAATGAGGTCATAGTAGACATCAAAGAATTACCCCCACTAAAAGCCAGCTAGCATTTCAGACACCAAGCACACAAATACAAACAAGGTGACTGATGGAGGCAAGCTGTCAATTGCCCTAACACATTGACATTTTCTACACAAGCTAATGAGGTTGAGATACAGGGATTTTCTACAGCGTGCATACAGGTGAGAATGTTAGAGTGTCAACAAGTCAGTTGGAGGTTAATGTTTAAATGCTGTTGTATTCCACATCTACCACAAGTCATTAATACCCAAGGCAAACTGGAGAAGGAACTAGAGGGGATGATAAGATTAAAGTGAAGGAGAGCAGTAGTCTCAATATGCAGCAATTTATCGGAATACAATCCCTTTATTGTTCTGTATTTAACCTCATAGAATCAATTAATGCTCTTGCTAATTGCCCGACTGTGCACTGCAAAATCAATTATTCATATATGTACATTTTCAGAATGACATGAAATACAATATACAAGCCGACCTCTAAATAGTAGCCAAGATGGTCTCAAAAGGACAGTATATTTACACCCTGCAAACGTAGCTTTGCTATAAAGCTAAAAGCCTGATGAGGTCAGCCACTGGTGGGTACGTTGGCAGAGCTTTTAAAATAGTCCATCTAAGACTAAAGTTTACTTTTGGGTAGAAGCTGGCAGAATAAATCAACCACTGGAATTCAGAATTTGTCCAAAAGTCCAATTGTTGGGCCTCCTTGCCAGCATCTTTATCTTTGGCCTGCACTCTTTGGAGTTGGGATGTTTCTACCACTACAACAGAGAAAATCTCTCCTCCTGCTAATCTAATGTCTAATGTCTCCTGTCTAATATAAACCAATAGGGAGACCTCACTGCAGAGCTCATGGCCCAGATGTAAATCTGGTAGCGGATTCAAATATATAGCAGGGGTCTCAAACTGGCTGCCCTCCAGCTGTTGCAAAACTACAACTCCCATGAGACATTGCAAGGCTGACAGTTACAATTGTGACTCCCTCAGGCAGAGGCATGATGTTATTGTAGTTCCACGACAGCTGGAGGGCCATCAGTTTGAGACTCCTGGTCTACAGTAACCTGAACTATGTTTTGGTATGACCATTACTAAAATCATTACAGTGCACACATGGTATGGTTTACATTCTTAAAAATGACGACATCAATACAAACATTGGAATGCAGAGAAAATAAAGTCAAACAAAATTATTTTTTGCAGTATATCTTTCAATGCCATTACAATTACTATCATGAATTCTCAATTTATATTTAGGATTGCAGCATATATTTCAAATGTCACTGCAATATTACCACATTTATCTTCAATTTATATGTGTGCATATAACTAAAGCCCATAAACATGTTTTATGAAAGCCACATGCCAAGTTAAGGAATTCATTAAAATATTTTTCAAAGAAAGCATTCTTAAATTTAAATATGATTTGGTATTCTCAGATGTAGCCAAATCAATTACATTAAAGATCATATTTTACAAAAGTCTTCTATGCAGTTAACGGATTGAAGGCAAATGCAGGAAATGAGGCAAAAATGCAAAGAACGCATTACGGTAATTGATTACGGCCCTGCAAAAGCCAATAACCATCATGTATGGGAGCATTTTCATAAAAAATAAATAAATTATATATATTTTTTTAAAGCACTCTTGTTCCCCCTTACGCGCAATTCCAAAGTGCACATAGGTCACGCACGCATATGTAAATGGCGATCACACCACACGTGAGGCACTGCCAGGAATGTCAGAGCAAGAGCAATAATTTTAGCACCAGACCTCTTGTGTAACTCTAAACTGGTAACCTGCAAAGTCTTTTAAAGTGTTGCTTATGGAGATTTTTATGTACCATGCATTGATGCCATCCCATGGGTGGACGCAATTTTAAAGCATTACATGTTTGGTATCCATTTAATCCGCTAAATTTTTTTTGTTTGCTAATTTTTTCCAATTTGGTATTAGATGTGCATTAAAATTCATTAGTGTACAAAAAAAATGTATTGTGTTAGCACTGCACAAATATCGTGCTACAAAAAATAAAAATAAATGCAATGCCACAGGCAGTCTACAAAAAAAATTAGAACCCTCAAATTATTATTTATATATTGTGTTTGTCTACAATCATCAGCTCCATCTAGTGGCCATAATTAGGCGTTTTCTTGATTCAAACTATTCCTACAAAGATCAGCCCTGGAGAGAAAACCGACAACATTTAGATTTTTGCCAATATTCACACAGAATGAATTTACATGCACTTTCGCCAACATATAGCGCAGTGGCTTTTTAATAAATACACCCAACTGTAAAATCAATGGTAAAATCTTTGTGGAATAGGCAAAAAGATAAATTTTTGGGGCCAGTAGAATGGATATTATGGGAATGGGATAAGGGGGGGGAGTTCCTATATCAGCATTTCTTAGAATACTGGCACTATGAGGTAAGACCATTAGGTGTACCTCCAGGAGAAATGGTGTGGTGGCCTTCGGTGAAGCAGATGTGGGTAGGCCAATTGTACAGTCTCGGACTGAGGAATGATCGAAATATGATTTGTGGATGCTGCACTGTCAGTTTTGTTTTACACTATAAACTGGTTCAAAAGCATCTGTCATTTAACTCCAACTCAAAAGCATGTCAAACTCACACCACTTGTGTCTCATATGGATCACACTAGGGTGGCAAGAACAAACAGAAGCCAATACTTGTGACTAGATCTGCTCACTGTCATAATGGGGGAGATTTACTAAAACTGTAGAACACAGTCTGGTAGAGCTGTGCATAATAACCAGCTATCTTCAGCTTGTTCAATTAAGTTTTGACAAAACCTAGAAGCCTATTGCTTACTATGCACAGCTGCACCAGATTCTGTGTGCTCCAGTTTTAGTAAACACCCCCACCCTCCCCAATAGTGGCACTGCAGCAAAAAGTGTTGCATTGTTTAAAAAAAATAAAAATAACAGAAGGAGCCTCAGCGCATTGAAGCTCCTGTATAAGCTTCTACTCTTATGGAGGGCCAATTGAAAAAAACTGTACAGCTAGCCATGTACGATTTAGATCACAGCCAATTTAGCAGGGACAGGTGGAGATTCAAACCATGTAAGGGCAAGCCGACTGAACCCAAGTCAATTACGTTTCTTTGGGTAGCAAGTGCACACCTTCCTGCAGAATAGATAGAATCACTCAGTTACCTAATAAACTCAGAAAAGGAATAAGGACAGAGGCCACTGTGGGGATGGAGGCCGCTGTGGGGGTGGAGGCCATTAGCATGTCACATTCAAGTGGGGGGGGGGGGGGCAAATGCAAAAGTGAGGAGGAGCCTAAAAATCAAGCTCTGCTTGGGACATCTGGCAACGAAATAGTGGACAAGGAGCATGATGTGTTATTGGACAATTGACATTTCATTAAGATAGTAATAGCTGAAACTATGCAGATATCCAAGGAAGGAGTTTAGCACAAATTTAAATAGCGGACCACTGATCAGAAACATTGAAATAAAATGGTATTATTGCCAATTAAAATTTAAAACTAATCCTGATGCTTTTGCTGCATAATTTATAACTATGGATCCACCACTCAAACTACAGGTGCATCTCAAAAAATGTGAATATCATAAAAGTAAAATTTAATTTCAGTAATTCAAAAAGTGAAACTCAGATTATATAGATTAATTACCCACAGTGATCTATGTCAAGCAGTTTTTTTTCCTTTTAACTTTGACGATTATGGCTTACAGCTAGTGAAAACCCAAAAATCAGCATCTCAGAATTAGATTACACAAGAACAATGAAATAAAAAAAAGATTTTAATACATAAATGTTGACTGAAAAGTATATCTATGTACAGTATAGCATGCACTCAATACTTGGTCAGGGCTCCTTCTGCATGATTTACTGCATCAATGTGGCGTGGCATGAAGGTGATCAGCCTGTGGCATTGCTGAGGTGTTATGGAAGCCTAGGTTGCTTTGATAGCAGCCTTCAGCATGTCTCCATTGTTGAGTCTAGTGTCTCATCTTCCTCTTGACAATACCCCACAAATTCTCAATGGGGTTTAGGTCAAGCGAGTTTGCTGGACAATCAAGCACAGCAATACCATGATAATTAAACTAGGTATTGGTACTTTTGGCAGTGTGGGTAGGTGCCAAGTCCTGCTGGAAAATGAAATCAGCATCTTCATAAAGCTGAACAGAGGGAAGCATGAAGTGATTTTGAATTTCCTGGTAGAAAGCTGTGCCTACTCTGGACTTGATAAAACACAGTGGACCAACACCAGATGACATGGCTCCCCAAATCATCATGGACTGTGGAAACTTTACACTGGACCTCATGCAACTTGGATTCTATGCCTCTCACTCTTCCTCCAGACTTTGGGACCTCAATTTCCAAATGAAATGCAAAAGTTACTTACATCCGAAAAGAGGACTTTGGACCACTGAGTAACAGTACAGTCCTCTCTCCTTAGCCCAGGTAAGACACTTCTAACGTTGTCTCTGGTTCAGGAGTGACTTGACACGAGGAATGTGGCATATTTATCCAGAACATGAGCTACAACTGTGTGTGGTGGCTCTTGAAGCACTAACACCAGATGTAGTCTACTACTTGTTAATCTTCCCCAATTTCTTGAATGGCCTTTGCTTCACAATCCTCAAGGCTTCAGTTGCTTGTACAACTTTCTACCAGACTTTCCTTTCACTCAACTCTCCATTAATATGCTTAAATACAGCACTCTAAACAGTCAGCTTTTTTAGCAATGACCTTTCGTGACTTACCCTCCTTGTGGAGGGTGTCAATGATGGTCTTCTGGACAACTGTCAAGTCAGCAGGTCAGCAGTCTTCCCTATGATTGTGTACTACTGAACCAGACAGACCATTTAAAGGCTCAGTAAACCTTTGCAGGCCTTTTGAGTTGAGTTATTTAGCCAATTAGAGTGCAACCACAATACCACTCTACAATATTGAGCTTCACCACAATATTCAAACTTTCTGATGCACTGAATTTTGGGTTTCCACTCGCATTAAGCCATAATCATATTAAAAGAAATGCTTGCAATATATTTCAGTGTAATAAATCTATACATGTGTTTTATGCTTTGAATTGAATTACTGATTACTTGATGAGATTAATTTTTTGAGTTGCACCTGTAAGGCCGCGTACACACGCGCGGACTGTTCGCCCAACCTTGTCCGCTGAACAGTGTTTGGGCGGACAGTCCGCTCGTGTGTGGGGCTTCAGCGGACAGTTTCAGCGGACAGTTGGCCGAACAAGGTCTTACGGAAATTCCGAAAAACTGTCCGCTGAAACAAGGTTTCAGCGGACTGTTCGCTCGTGTGTAGGCTTGTTCGGCCAACTAAGTCTCGCGCATGCTCAGAAAGGATTTCCACGTCGGAAGGTTGCATTGCAGTGTATAGGACGTCGTATTTTTCGTCCCGTCGTACGTGCCGTTCACGTCATCGCGCACGGTTTCAGCAAACTGTTCGTCCGTCGTGTGTCGCCATGTCCGTCCATGCTAAGTTTGAGCGGACTGTTCGCTCAAACTGTTGGACGGACAAAGTTGGGCCAACAGTCCGCGCGTGTGTACGCGGCCTAAGTGTCAACAGTCGATGCAATAGAACCACCCAATTCTTCAACAATGGTGGAGGCGGTGGCCCATCCACTGGCAAGGTGACCGCATCGATTTTGTTGCTGGTGCTCTGCGGGGTAAAAATGTATTAAGCTTTATGGTTGGAAATCTGAGGGAATTGGGGCTGTACTCTATGCTAAAAATGCTCTAGCTCATACCTTAGCTATTTGCCATCGCCAAAGTGTGCCTTGCTTTCAACTCATTTCGGATCCTTCCTACTCATCAGGTTCTCGATAACAGAAAAAAATCTGTTGTCTAGAACCACATTTGCCTTGGAAGCTGAGGTCTATTTAGAGACAAAGCAAGGTTTGTTTATGATAGGATCAAAACTAAGTATCTTTGAATAAAGTGCCTGAGGGTCAAGGGGGACCTTTTATCATACCGCTCCCTCCTCTCATTTAGAGCTGAAGCTTACAACTTTTATTATCAACCCTCTTACTTCTCACAAAGCCAGCAAGGACAATAGAGACTATATCATATGATAAACTGTCAGTAAGGTAACATACCTCTTGCCAACAGTTCCATCTTCTTGCATCCTTTCCCTCATTCTGGGAATGCAAGCTTGAAATAAATGCCCTGCTACCATTTTGAACACATTTAATGTTAAAGACTCTCACTTGACCACAGTCAAAAGACAAAACTAAAAGAACAAGCACGACCAGCTCCTGAGGCCAATTTACATTAGCACTTTGTGGTAACACAAGCTTAATAAAGCTTTAGTCACTGACCTGCAAAATCAGAAATCCAGGTAAATAAAGTATTGAAGCATATTTCTAGGTAAATATATCACTAAAGGTGCGATTGACATGAAATTTTTACATCAGTAACAACCCATGCAATCCATGCATACAAAGAAATTATATATGTTCAGAAATTAAGTTAAAGCGGGAGTCCGCCGGGAGTTCCGCCGTTTTTTTTTTTTTAAAGCCAGCAGCTACAAATACTGCAGCTGCTGACTTTTAAAATAATGACACTTACCCGCCCAGTGCGCCCGCGATGTCGGCACCCGAAGCCGATCTCTCGATCGTCTCTCGGGTGCTGCCGCCGCCATCTTGGGTATGGGAATCAGGAAGTGGAGCCTTTCGGCTTCATTTCCCGGTTCCCTACTGCGCATGCGCGAGTCGCGCTGCGCAATAAGGATGGTCCCCGCTGTCTCTGGGATCCGTGTGTTTCCCAGCAGGCAGCGGGGGACTTTCGGATACCTGTACTGTACAGGTATCTGCACCCCCCTCCCCCCTGAAAGGTGCCAACTGTGGCGCCGGAGGGGGGGGAAGGATTCCACTTTAGGGTGGACCTCCGCTTTAAGCTGCTTTCACACTGTGGTATCGTCGGTAAAGCGTCGCTATTTTTTATTTTATGCTTTTAACCCTTGCTAGAAGCCAAAAAAAGGGTTACAAACTGCAAAGCGCCACTACCCATTCATTCCAATGGGCAGGAGCTGTGTATACATCGCTCCAAGGATGCTTTGCACCCTGCCAGTGCATTGCTCTGGGTTTTTTTTTTTTACGTCTTGCCATCGCTTGGGCTTTCATACCGAGACTGCAGGGGAGCTGTTTTTCAGGCGCTTTACAGGAACTATTTTTAGCCCAAGTGTCTGAAAAATGCCTTAGTGTGAAAGGGGTCTTATGTGTAACAAAATGGAATGACACAGGGAAAGAGTATTGAACTCTAACGGAAATGTATTTAAAACTTTATACAAATCCTTTGTTGGTAATGACAGCTTCAAAATGCCTCCTCTATGGAGAAACTAGTCGCATGCCTTGTTCAGGTGTGATTTTGGCCCATTCTTCCAGACTTGGAATCTTGAAGGTTCCGTTGGCCTCTTCTATGAACTCTGATCTTTACTCAGGTAATTGGCTGGGTCATTCTAGCACCTTTATTTTCTTTGAGACCAATTGAGTTTCCTTGGCTGTGTGCTTGGGACCATTGCCTTGCTGAAATGTCCACCCTCGTTTAATCTTCATCATCCTGGTAGATGGCAGCTTTTTATCAATAATGTCTTGGTACATTTTTTCCTTCAAGGATATGAAGTTTGCCAGTACTGTATGCTGAAAAACAGCCATGATGTTCCCACCACCAAAACTTCACTGTTGGTATGGTATTTTTGGGGTGATAAACATGGCGTCTATTATGGCATCCTAAGAGTTCAATCTTTGTCCCATCTGACCAGACTATATTCTCGCAGTATTTCACAGGCTTGTCTAAATGTTGTGCAGCAAACTTTAAACAAGCTTTTTCTTTGGTGGTTGAGTGCATTACTTGTGGTTTTCTTTGAAATTGTACCTGCCAATTCCATGTCTTTCTGAAGCTCTCCACAAGTGGTCTTTGGCTCTTGGACAACTCTTCTGAATTCTTTTCACTCTGTCACAGAAATCTTGCGAGGAGCACCCAGTCGTGGCCGGTTTATGGTAAAATGATGTTCTTTCCACTTCTGGATTATGGGCCCAACAGTGTTTACCGGAACATTCAGAAGTTTAGAAAGCCTTCTGTAACCAATGCCATCAGTATATTTTGCAACAATAAGGTTGCAAAGGTCTTAAAAGCTCTGCTTTTACCAATCATGAGATGTATGTGTGACACTTTGATAGTGAGACACCTTTTTATAGGCCATCAGTTGATACTGAACCAGCCGATATTAATTTGCACTGACAAGGGGCAGGATTGCTTTCAGCTGGTGTCTTGGCGCTCCATGCCTTTTTGCACCTCCCTTTCTTCATGTGTTAAATACTTTTTCCCCGTGTCATTCCATTTTATTACACAGAACTTAATTGCTGAACTTATGGGTTTTGATTTCTTTGTATGTATGGATTGCATGGGTTGTTAAAGACAATTCAATTCATCCAGTCACATAGGCCCCTGCAAACCATTGTTGAAAAATGGTACAAGAGCTTGGAGGTACTTTTTCTAAATATTTTCAAGCTCTATACAGTAAGGCTACTCTCACACATGGAGCGGGCATCAGGCATATTTTTGGCAGTGCTTTACCATCCTTTTAGTGGCGCTATTCGGCCACTAGCACTTTTAACTTCCGATAGCAGCCGAAAAAGGGTTAAAACCGCCGCAAAGCATTGCTTTTCGGGCAGTTTGGTGGCGCTGCCCAATTGATATCAATGGGCGGGGTGCTTTAGGAGAGGTGTATACACCACTCCTACATTGCTGCAAACATGCCGCTTGCAGGACTTTTTTTTACCATCCTGCAAGAGCACAGCTCCAGTTTTAAAGCACTTAGGCTTTCACCACAGGCAAAGCAACAGGAAAGGCTCTACAGGCGCTATGCAATGCTCTATTTTTAGTGCTGTAGCACCTCAGAGCCCTTTCACACTGAGGAGCCTTACAGGCGCTACAGTGCTAAAAATAGCACCTGCATAGAGCCTCTCCTGTCCCTGCATTATGAAAGCCCGAGAGCTTTCACATTGGAGCCGAGTGCTTGCAGGACGGTAAGCCACATCTTTGCAGCACTGTAGCTCTAAAGCACCCCTGCCCATTGAAAATAATGGGGCAGCGCCGCCAAACCGCCACTTCACCCTTTTTCGTCTGATAGCAGGGGTTAAATCCGCCCTAACAGCCGAATAGCACTGCTAAAAATAGCACCGCTTTACCACCGATGCCCACCCCAGTGTGAAAGGGCTCTCAGTGTAAAAGTAGCCTTAAAATCAACAAAATTCTTTCACACTGGGGCAGTGCGCTAGCAGGGCAGTGAAAAAACGCCCCTCTGCACTGAAATTAAATGAATGGAAAGCTCTTCAAAAGCACCTGAAAAGCTCTTTAAAAGTGCTCAGTGTTTTCATGGCAGTTTAGAAGCGCCTCAGTGTGAAAGGGGCCTTAACATTTGGACGCAGTCTAAAATTTGAATACAAACAGAATGCAATGATTTCCAAATTTCATAAACACATATTTTATTCACAATAGAAAACATCAAATGTTTAAAACTGAGTAAAGGTACTGTTTAAGGAAAAAAGGGCAGTTTTGAAAATTATGGGAGGCAACAGGTCTCAAACAGGAAAACAAAAAGCCAATTACAGCGGTCACATGATCATAAACCCCACCCCAGGCATCTTAAATCCCGTAAAGTATCGGGAGTTTCCGGCCCAAGGAGTCAATTACCATAATTTAGCACTATTCCACGAACATGTCCAAATTCAAAGAATGACATGTGTGGTATCCATTTACTCGGCATAACATTTTAACAAAAAAAAAAAAAACTGCATTTGAAAAACCGCTGTGCAAATATCGTGACAAAAAAAAAAAAAAAATCGCAAAACCCACCATTTTATTCTATAGGGCCTCTACTAAAAAAAAAAAAATAAAAAAAAAAAAACCACAGTAGGGAAATTTGATCCCCTGCAGATTTTGTACATTTGCCCAATTGCAAAGAAATTAAGGGACTATAATTTTTAAATTATAGACAAAGAATATCAACCAAAAAGCCAGAAAAAAAAACATGATAAAAAATATGTTCTAAATAGAGTTGCAGATCATTGAGAAAATAAGTATTTGATCCCCAAGCAAAACATGACTTTGTAGAGAAACCCTTGCTGCCAAGAGGTAAGACGTTTCTTGTAGTTGGTTACCAGGTTTGCACACATCTCAGGAGGGATTTCGGTCCACTCTTTTACAGATCTCTACATTTTTAAGGTTTCTTGGCTGTCGCTTGGCAACTCGAAGTATCTCCCTTTACCACCGTCGCCTGCCCCAGTATAAAAGTAGCCTCATTGAAATAGTTTTTCGTGAGATATTCAGGCACTTATTTTAGTGAGAAAGCGCCTTAAAAGCACCTCAGTGTGAAAGGGATCTTAAGGGGAAAATGGTGGAATCTTGCAGGCAGGACTGAGCACTTAAAGTCCATCTGAAGAACATGGAGATGAGGGAAAAGGTGAATAGATCCAGACTTCGGCCACTTTCACACTGGGGCGGGCATCAGAGGTAAAGCGCCACTATTTTTAACCCCCTGGCAGCGGCCAAAAAAGGGTTAAAACAGCCAGCGGTTTGGCGGCGCTGCCCCATTGATTTCAATGGGCAGGGGCGCTTTAGAAGCCGTGTATAAACCGCTCATACAGTGCTGCAAAGATGCTGCTCGCAGGACTTTACTATCCTGCAAGTGGACCGCTCCAGTGTGCAAGCACTCACACTGGAGAGATAGGAGAGGCTCTAAGCAGGTGCTATTTTCAGCGCTGTAGCGCCTGTAAAGCACCGCAGTGTGAAAGTAGCCTTAGGTTCATAGTCAGCATTTTTCTTCAAACACGGCCAAAGAACTCAATTTTGGTCTCATCTGACCACAGCATTTTCTCCCAATCCTTCTCTGAATCATTTAGATTAGTGGCAAACTTCAGACAGGCCTGTACATATGCCTGCTTGAGTGGAATCTTGCGTGTGCTGCAGGATTCCAATCCATGATGGTGTATTGTGTTACCAATGGTTTGGCGACTGTGATCCCAACTGCCTTGAGATCATTCAGAAGCTCCTCCCGTGTAGTTCTGGGCTGATCCCTCACTTTTCTCATAATCATCCTTACCCCATGAGGCGAGATCTTGCATGTAATTGATAGTTATTTTGTATTTCTTCCATTTGCAAATAATCGCTCCAATAGTTGTCTCCTCATCAAGCTGCTTACTGATGGTCTTGTAGCCCATTCCAGGCCTTGTGGTCTACAATCTTGTCCCTGAAGCTTTCACAGCTCTTTGGTCTTGCCCACGGTGAGATTTGAATAGAAGGAGATTCTGTAGAAATGTGTCTTTTATACACACACAAGTTGTCGTTAGAAGCACCTTATTGAACTGACCGGACTAGTCTGTGTACAACATGAGCACATACTGTAGACAGTTTCTGGGAGCCAGAATTATTGTTGGTTGGTAGAGGATCACTTATTTTACTCACTGAACTGCAACTCAGTTTATAACATTTGTATCGTGTTTTCTGTATTTTTGGTTGATATTCTGTCTATATTATTTAAAATACACCTATGATAAAAATTATAGACCATTCATTTCTTTGGAAGTGAGCAAACTTATAAAATCTGCAGGGGATCATTCATTTCCCCACTGTATAATGTTTGCGGGTTCTAAGTAATTTTCCAGCAAAAAAAAATAAAATGGAAAATGCAGGAGACAAGTGTCAGAACTGTGGCCTGGTTGGCAAGTGGTTAAATGTATCTACAGTGCATATCAACAAAAGATTATAATCTGTAGACATCTGTTGCGCAAGATCAGGGCTGAGATTCAATACTGGATACTTGTAATCTTTGGGCCCTCATACGGCACAGCATTATAAACAGGCATGATTCTGTGATTGACATCACTGCATGGGCTTAGGTATACTTCAAAAAATCATCTGAACATTTTCCAGAGCCATTCAAAAATGCAAGGGAAAATGCGAATATACAACAAAGAAGCCACATATGAACATGATCCAGAAACACCACCATCTTCTCTGCACCAAACGCAAATTAACCGCTTCTGGACAACCCACTGCGCGTATAGTGCGGTAGGGCAGCCCGGCTGTGCGAAACAATGTACCTATACTTCGTTTAGTGCCGGAGATACTGTGTGCACGCCCACTGCACGCCAGGGTAGTGCTCGCAGATGTCAGGGACTCGATGTCCGCCGGCCACCCACGATCGTGGTACAGAGGCAGAACAGGGTCCTGCCTATGTAAACAAGGCGGATTCCCGTTCTGACAGGGAACATGGAGATATTCTGTTCCAAGTGATCAGGAACAGCGATCTCTGTGTTGGCCCAGTGAGCCCATTCCCCAAGGTAGAACACACCCAGGCAACACAGCTTGATCGCCCCCTAGTGTTAACCCCTTCCCTGCCAGTGTCATTTATATATGGATCAGTACTTTTTTTTGTACTCATCACTGTATTGGTGTCACTGGTCCACTAAAAAAGTGTCACTTCAGGCCAGATTTGTCCGCAGCAGTTTTGCAGTCCTGAAAAAAAACAAAAAAACAAAAAAAAAACACCACAGAATGCCATCACCAGTAAAAACAAAAAAAATGAAAGTCCCTAAATGCTCCAAGGTAGTATTCTCAGAACTACCACCGGTACCTCGGGCCAAATTAGAAAGGCAGAGGGAGAATAGAAAAGTAAAGTGGCTGAGGAGCTGGTGTAGTAGGGAGGGGTTTGGGTTCCTGGAGGACTGGGCCAACTTCTCAGTCGGTCACCAGTTCTATAGAAGGGACGGACTGCACCTAAATGAGGAGGGTGCAGAGGTAGAGATAGTCAGTGCAGAACATATTCCAGAGGGTATTGGGGGGCATTAGTGGTAGGTTGACTAAAGCACATAAACCCAAAGCAAGTCCTATTTGCAATCTCAGAACCCCCAATAATAGGATAGTATGCGACCAGTCTAAACTACGCGGCATGTTCACCAATGCTGAGAGCCTGGCGGACAAGATGGGAGAACTAGAGATACTGCTGTATGAGGAGGATTTAGATTTTGTGGGAAATTCAAGAAACTTGGTTTAACAGCTCTCATGGTTGGCTGGCAACCATTCAAGTGTATTCCCTTTATTTCAGGGATAGAGTGGGTAAAAAAGGGGGAGGGGTATGCCTGTATATCAAGAATAATGTACAAGTGAGTGTGAGAGATGACATCGCTAAGTGAGCTAGGGAGGAAGCGGAATCCTTATGGGTAGAGCTCCATAGTTTCATCCCCAAGGGGAAAATACTACTGGGAGTATGCTATAGGCCCCCTAACTTGGAGGAGGGGGAGGGGAAGTCGGACCTCCAATCACAATTTGGATTAGCGGCAAAGGATAGGAGGTGCGATCATAATGGGGGATTTTAATTATCCAGATATAGACTGGGCTGAAAGGAACCGTGCATTCGCCTAAGGCTCGCCAGATCATAAAAGTCTTGCAGGAAAATCTCTTGGGTAAGATGGTAGACACACCAACTAAAAACCAAGCATTACTAGACCTAATGATTACCAATACAGATCTGATCACAGATGTGGAAATAAGGGGCAATTTAGGAAACAGCGATCACAGGTCAATTAGCTTCAGTAAAAATCACACAAATAGGAAACATAAGGGCTATACAAAGACACTGAATGTCAAAAGAGCAAACTTCCCTAAACTATAAACCTTGCTAGAAGATATAAATTGGGATAAAATCTAAGAAACAAAGCGCACGGAGAAGAGATGGGTTTGCTTTAAATGTATATTAAATAAGGGCATTAGCTAGTGCATCCCATTAGGAAATACATTTAAAAGAGTGAATAGTCCTGGATGGCTTAACTCCAATGTAAAAATGCACATAAAAGCAAAAGAGAAGGCCTTCCAAAAAAATACACGGCTGAGGGATCATCAGCATTCGGACTTTACAAAGAATGCAAGAAATGTAAGGGTGCAATTAAGCTAAGATGGAAAACGAAAGACATAGCAGAGGAGAGCAAAAAATTGCAAGAAATTCTTTAAGTATATAAACAGTAAAAAAAGGGAGGACAGACTATAATGGCCCCATAAAGAATTAGGAAGGAAATCTGGTTACAAAGGATGGGTAGATGGCGAAGGTATTGCATTTATTACCCTCAGTCTTCACAAGGTAATCAGGGCGGGGCTTCAGTAACCAAAACTGCAGTGTTTATCCTCATGACACCTCACAGGAAGCACCCTCATGGCCAGGGGACAGCATTAGAAATAGACTTGGTAAACTTAATAAGTTTGGCTTGCACCCAAGGGTCCTTAGGGAACCCCGCTAAGTAATTGCCAGACCATTGTTTTTAATTTTTACTGGCAGTCTACAGACTGCAATGGAACCTCTGGGGAAATCAAGGATGGAAAAGGACCTGGGGGTCCTAGTAGACTAGTAGAGGATGGGCTCAGCAATGTCATGCAATGCCAAGCTGCTGCTAACAAAGCCAAAAGAATATTGGCATGCATTAAAAAGGGGAAAATCCAAATCTTCTCCAAATTTTATAATTTGGTCAACAGACATGTAACAAATGCTTTTGTACTGTGTAAAATATAATCACTGTTCAGCTAATCAGAATATATCAGTGATTTATAGAGATTATGAGGATTATAGACAAAATATTTTCAAGGGTTACAGTCTTAAAAAGGAAGAAACCTCAACTGTATTTAAACGAACATATAAATGAATCAGGGGCTTAAAGTGGTTGTAAACCTAGTTACATCACTTGTTCCTACAGTTAAGCCTATAATTAGGCTTACCTGAAGGTACTGTAAATATCTCCTAAACCTGCACAGTTTAGGAGATATTACCATATATACGCTTGCGACGTCATCGGTGCATGCGCTGTGAAGAAATAGCCCTCCATGTCATTTCTTCACTAGCAAGTGCCGTGACCGATGTCTCCCACGTGCTTGCGTGGGAGTGACGTCACGTGACTCCGGCCAGTCAAAGAGCTGGAGTCCACGGCCCCGGAAGAGGAGTGAAGATGGATGCGGCCACCAGCAGGGATAATACTGGCTTCATTAGCAGGTAAGTGTCACATAATTGGCTATTATGCGGTGCATACTAGCCCATTATGCCTTTACTTTGCAGAGGAAAGCAGGGGGGGAAAAAAAAGGAAGTAAAACCCATCAGGGTTTACTTCCTCTTTAACAGAATGGCAAGGATTTCATGTTTCAGACAAAATTATTGGCATCCTGTTTTAACAGTGTAATAAAGCCCCCAACAGCAAAGAGGCAAATGGATTACTTTTAAAAATAGAGATAAAAGAAAGGATGCAGGTACTTCAGCAGTGCCCGGAATAGAGATGATAAAGTCATGACAGCAGTGAAATTAAGAAAGGCATGTTAATAGAAATACTAGTAGTAGAGAAAAGCAGGGGCAGGAAGGGGGGCAATGAAGGAAATCAGTTTTCAGCTACTCAGAGGTTAACTGGCATGTAAAAAGGTAGGCAAGTATGAAATGTATGTTGCAGGGCAGAAGAAAATATAAAGTTGACAAGTTGTGACAGAACCATTTCTCTTTTTGTTTTACTGTTTGACTTCATTCGGCTGGTAAAGGAGAAGTTCACTTTCAGAACATGTTACATATTCCACCTGTTTAAGGTGGAACGTGTAACTTGTTCTAGCATCTGTAGCTCTCCACCTGCTTCCCTCCACTCCCACCCTGTGACATCCTCTTTCTACACCCACTGTGACCATTTGAAAACAGCCCACACAGCTTCGCTCACATGGCCACATGATTCGTTTACAGTTTCCTGAGAATGAACGCCTGCAAGTACTATCAGACTTTACGGCTGACAGCATGTTTTTTTTTTTAAATGAGTTAAGAGGGCACTGGTGAGCATGCTCGTAGTCCACTGATCTGCCAGCTTCCAGGTAACTGCCTGCCTGTACGAGGTATGAACAGACAGCTGAGAGACTGCAGGAGCTCTACGTTGCACCCGTTATCTGCTGGATTGCTACGCAGGCTCCTCTTTTTTTTTAAACTGTAAACTTATCCTTTAATGCTCTATTTTAACCAGCAACTCCTCCCCACTTTTACAGCAATTCAAAATTGCCTTCTAACAAGAAAAACAAATATGGTTTTAAAATGTCAATCTACCTAGTACTGACTTTTTTGGTAGTAGCTACAGATTAAACCATTATATTATAGTGCTTGGTGACAGGTTATGTACAACTCAAGTGGTCGTAACTGCATTGGACCGATGTTAAAATTGAATTCAATACAGAAAACTTTATTTTTTTAACTTACAATATGGAGAACCAGGGTTTTAAGCTAGCAAAAAAAGTATAACAAAACCCCCAGGCTACCTGGAATATATTCAGGAAGATTTCAAAACAAATGAATGCACGGGATGACTAGCCCACCAGGCTAAAATTGCCCTGGTCACTTTTTTTGTTAACAGTATTTACATTTCACAAAAAAAAAAAAAAAATTTATATATATATATATATATATATATATATATATATATATATATATATATATATATATATATATATATATATATATATATAAAACACAAAAAAGAACCATACATCTCACATATTAAAAACGGCAACCTCTAATAAAAACAAACAAAAAAAAAACAGAAAACTACCAGATGTAGATCTACCTCCATTTTATTATGTTCAAATCTATGTTAATTCAATGTGCATATTCCCCTCTCATGCACTTTACACACATGATGCAAAGAAACCAGAGATCTGAATCCTTGCACTAGGTTCTCAAACTTTGCTGTGAGTTATTTCAGATGTCAGCATTTTGCTTTTCTAAAATCACATAAAATCTTAACTTTCAACCATATAATTCAGATTACAAATCTGAAGATTTTTCAGGAAATTGGGCTCTGTTCCCTTCTCCAACAAGGTGTTAATTATGGGTTAGTAATTTAAATCTTGGTTCACAGCAATCTGCACTCTGATTGGTTGGAATAAGGGGGAGGAGGCCATGTGAGAGGGCGCCTACCTGAGGTAGTTTAGGGTTTAAGATTGGTTCCTGTAAGACTAGTCTATAACAGAACAAAAACAATATTGAAACCCCAGATGTAAAAAAGAACCAAAAAGATATGCAAATGATCAACATGAGAAGCCTGCGGAGAGAAAATGATTAGACAAAAATAAAACCCTACCCCTCTTCCCAGTCACTCAATGCCCCTCCTCGATTCCCAGTTACTAGGGAGGAGCAAGCCAGCCTGTGGTGCACCAAATTGTACGGTATTTCTTAGCATGCAGTTTACATAGTTTGAGTTTCTTGCATAGCCCTCTTCACCCCTTGAATGAGAAGCCACATAGGAGTCAGGAGTACAGCGAGGAAAGCAAGGCTTAAAAAGGTGAAGGCAAGTATGTAGAGGAAAAAAACATGAAAAGAAGAGGGAAGAAAGAGCCAGGTAGGTAGGAAAGATATGGGCTGTGGGAGTGACAGGTGGTCACCCTTTGGGCAATTATACAAAAATCTACTTGTAAGTACTAGGGACCTAAAAAGAAAAAAAAAAAAAAAAGAGACCTTTTTTTACCTGAGCTAATATGTCAGTCCATTCTGGTAGGACAAACATAACACCCCCCCCCCCCCCACCTTCCACCAAAAAGGTTAGGTTGGAGCCCAAGTATATGATAGCAGCGGGGAGGCGACCAACACCATTACATGCATTACTAAGCATCCCCAAGAAGGCCAAGATCTACCTACTGCCACCACAATGACACCACCTTGAACTTGAATTCTATCATTCCAGCGGCCAGAGCAGTGTGTTTAAAAACAGCATGCCTGCATTCCCAGACACAACACAACTGATGTTATAAACAAAACAAAAATCAAATGAGAAAAATATAAACTGATTGAAAAAATTTTAAGGCACATTAATGAGAAATAATAGAGTGTAATAATGGATGTGACATGGATGGGAATTAAGGCTGGCTTGCATGGGCAAAGAGGAATTGGGAAGTGGGAAGCAGGTCTGAATTAGAATTGATTGGATATTAAAATATAAATTAGGGATTTTTATATATATTTTGAATTTTAAGGTCTTCATTGCATACTTACATATAATTCTGTGCCATAAAATCCATCCTGATATAGCACACTATAGAATCACACCAGGAAGGGGGGGGGATAAAATGATAATAAAAAACAAACAAAAAAAAAAAAACACATTCCGGTTATTAACAGCAGCTGCATGCACCATGCCATAAAAATCATAAGCAGGCAAGAGAGATGTATGAATATCCTTTTAAACCACTCACTAGCTACAGTTGTCAACATCAGCTAAACTAATTCTAGACATTTTCGTATAGCAAGATGATCACTGCATTATCACACATAAAATTAGACTTGAAAATTGTTCTTGACTACAGTTTAGAGTAACGGCAGCAAAAAGCATTTACCTATAGATCGTCTTTCAAGCAGCTGTATTGCATGGTTTTACTAAAATGCATTTTAACAATACTAAAACAAACATTTAAAAAAAATTGAAAAATTCTCCAGTTTTCTTCCCATTTTGAAGGATACCAAGATGCAAGAGTTTAGCCTTAGTGTTCATTAAAATGCTGGGCCATCAAAACGGTACTACTTCATTTTGGATAGATTGATGAAGGGTTACAACTCTTGGGTTTTTATTGCTATCCAGGACACACAAACCACATCATGAAGGAAAAACACTGTGGTAAGATTACCATAAGCAATCAGTGTGGACTGTAGTCATTGGTACCTTCCCCATCTTTCTGTATGCACTCAGCTTCGAGAAGGGTGCTATTAAAATGCTAGCCTGGGAACAGATTCCGAATAAAAAAAAAAAAGTTTACTGCTCTGGAACTTGCATAAGGCCGGTCATACTTTAGATGGAAAAAAGTCTTTAGTTTAGAACCCTGTTAATGGCTAATTTGTAGAAATGAGGCATTTCATATTTTCAGTTACTTCTTCTGCTTCGCCCCAAACACTTGAGTGCTTTATTTTTTTTGCAGGCATTATGTTAGAATAAATATGTCGGATCTGGTGAATTCCATAATCTCCTGTAGGCCATTTCTGCTTGTTGCAAGGGTTGTTTAAACATTTTTTTTTCTAAGAAAGCTTCAATAGTGTACTGTATCGCCTATTTTGGATTAAATATTGTAATTTTTTTTCACACACACTGAGTTTTGTAAATCACATTACAATGGACAAGAAATGTACTCTGATATCAGTAGGCTTAGGTTCAGAGATCACATTTCTTTCATTGAGAATAAAAAAAATAAAAATAAAAACACACACCTTCACGCTAGTGCATTTTCAATAAATTATTCCATGTGGCCCATTGCATGTGCTAAGAAACCATGAAGCGGAGCTCCAACACTATCAACAGGTATGGGCCAATGTTTCTCAGGCCTAATGAAAAATGCATGTTACCAGAGTCCTTTAAAATGGCCCATATGTGGAGGTCTATACCCTTTACATTTAAACTAAAGAAGTACATTTACATATATTTGTAAAACCTTGCAAAACAGTTGCTGCTTTCGGGTTACTTCATGGTTTTAAACTATATAATGACTTCTTTAACATATAGAACAACTTCTTTATCAAGAATCTGTAAAGTAGATACAGTTAAAATGAGGCCAAATTTCCCTTATGGTTATTCATACATCCCGCAAGTTTGCTCACCCAGTTATGTATGAGGCCAAATTTCATGCGTGTCAGCTATGACTGGTCACACAAAAACACACAAGTGCAGTTACTGACAAGCTCAAACAGCCTCCTCCCCGCTCCCACAAACCAGCCTTGCCCCTCATTTCCTCCATCTGGGCCCTGCTCTAAACTTGCTTTCATACACTCAGTAAACATCTGATTTAAGGCCATTTGGTGACCAAATCCAGTGTCGAGAGGGATATAATATATTACAACACCCTCTGAATGGAAAAATGAAAACTACACTATTAGAGGAATTTGCGTTTCAAAAGGTAATACTAATACTTTTTACAATAAAATTGTATACAATCTTCCCTTTCTATGCTTTCACCTTGCTACAATAACTACACAACTATTTAAGGCCCAACATCGGTCAAATCGTATTTTCTTTTGGATAGAGTGGGGAAGCGTGAGAGCCTCTGTCAGAATTTTTTCAGTCTGTGCCCCTAATAAGGAAAATTTCTATTTGCTTCCTGTCAGGACATTCTCCAACAGGAACACAGACCGTAACAGATACATGTTTAAAACAAAGGATGAGAACAATGTTTTTATATGGTCTGTGCTTTCCTGTCCGATTGACAGCCGATTCTCCTTGTCATGGTGTCACATGGAAAAAAATTGAGAATCTACTGAACAGGTTTACAAACAGATATTAAAAACAGAAATTTACAACTCTTTCCCACTCTATTCACACTGACAAAAAAAAAAAAAAAAAGTGTCTTGAGTTGGTACTTAATTGTATGCAACTAATCTATGGTAAATATGCATTAAGGTTGCATACATTTTACAAAATGTGTACATAAGTCCCTGCATGTTGGTGATATTCTAAATATAGATTTAAAGCAGCACAATATGGTGCAGTAAATATCCTAAAATTTTTAATGTGCCTTAAAAATTTATAAATTACAAACTGGTGCAATAAACTAAATAGTTTACAAATCTAGATTTTAAACATCTTTTCACATCTACTGGGTAACATTTTTTAAATACATTTTAAGTGTTTCTGGCTATACAGCTAGTGACCACTATAATGAATTATAATTCTTTCCCATTTTCTTGAATCGATTCCTATGCTTTGTATGCCTTCTACTTACCCAGGGTAGGTTGGTATAGCAGTAGGTGGCATTGCCCGCACTGCACCATATACCGTCCTCCCTCGACCCCTCAAATGTGCCCCTCGAAAGGCAGCTGCCGTAGTAGCAGCTGCTGCAGCTGTGGGGTAGGGAAATCCAGGAACTGCAAAAAGGAAAGACAGGAAAAACAGAAAGGGAAGGAAGATGATAAAGAAAGAAGGGACAGAGAAAAGACAAAAAAGGTGAGATATTTTAACGTTATAGACAAAACATCCTGTCACTCTGGAAACAAATAGCAAAATGTATTTATCATTTATAAAATATTTGCCTGGCAATACAATTTACAAAGCTCTGAGCAAACATTTCTTAGATTTTAACCAGACTGCCTGAACTTATCCTTAAAGGGAGCCTGTAAGGCGCTCAACATAATTGTCCTTTCTAAGTGACATCAATACACAATATGTTGCCTTTATTTGCCAGAAATTCAAATGCCAAAAAGACATACAAGGGGCGCGTGGGCAAAATCAGATTTGTGGATATATGATAAAAAAATACTTAAACGTTAATTTTGATTAAAATTAATGATTTTACTTAAAATGTGGTTGATGCGTCTACCTCTCCCTTTTCATTTCTTTGAAGTTCTTTCAGTTTCCTACCAACTCAAGTGATAAAGCAGCGGTCCACCCACCGCCGCAAAAATTAAAAGCCAGCAGCTACACATACTGCAGCTGCTGGGTTTTAATAGGACATTTAGCTGTCCTGGAGTCCAGCGATGTTGGCACAGCAGCTGTTTCCATAAGCTGTCGGGTGCTGCCGCCAATGCGACCAAGGAAACACAGCAGTGTATCCTTATGGCTTCACGCCAAGAACCCTACTGGGCATGTGCGTGGCTCCGATCCTCTCCCCTATTGGCCCGATAGGGACAATAGCCAGGGAAATAGTGTAAGCATGTTCCAAATCTAAACTGTTGGCTCTCCCTCTGTGTAAGTACTGCTGTGCAATGGATTATAGGAAGCATACAAAGAAATTCCTAAATTTCCCTCATGGCTTTAACTTGTGTTCAGCTTTAGGCTCCATGCATTTTAGCGTTTTTTTTAAGCCAAAAAAACTCTGGAAAAATCACCAGATAAATGCTGGTAATAGCTTATTGCAGTTGCGTTTTAGCAGCATTTAGGAGCATTAGCATTTTTAGCAGTAAAAGGAAAAAATATAAAAAATCTCCAAAAACGCTATTGGGAACGTTTCTGGTTGAAGAAACGGTCCAGGAAACTGTACAAAAACAATTTGTTCTGCTCCTAGACACTGAACCTAAAAAAAAAATGCCAATAGTGTGCACAAACACATGGAATAAAACAATTTAGTTTCTAGGAGCAGTATTAAAAATGGCAACAGCTTCTAGGTGCTTAAAAAACGCTAGTGTGCATGGAGCCATAAGTGTGTGCAACGTCTCTTTCCTTTCATAGACTATTTAGACAATTTTGGCATGACAGGTTGTTTAACTGGTCGCTACACTAGTTTAAACAAACATTTCCAGTTTTTCCAAATTTTAGCCTGCATTAAAAGATAACGCATATCACTCAGAGAATACTGTATCAATACAGTAATGCATAGTTGTATATAATGCACGTATGGCAGATTAGCTTCTTTTACCGAGGCAAGTAAAATTCAAAATGTAATTTAAATTTTTTGTGTGGAGGTAGTCTAATAACACAATCAACAGATAAATTAACGCTGGCATGGAATCCTTTTTTGGAACCCACACAAATGGGCAACAGCAGTAAAATGTTACAACTTTAATTTGCATAAGCAGAGAATTTTTAAAATGCTGGCTTTTTAACCTGCAATTATAGAACAAAAGATTAGAAAATTGTTTAAAAGTTCATGCCACATGAAAACAGCAAATTAGAATCAAAAGCAGGCCAAAGGAATGATACAGACAAAAAAAAAGACAAACAGCTAGTTTACTTGCAAGAACTCTGAAATCCTTCTAGAAAAGGGAAACTCTTATCCTGTAAAAAAATCCCATCACACACCACATTTGTTTCTAAGCCTTGTTAAATGTGAGGGATTCAAAAGACTGGGAACAAAAGCCTTAGGCTGGGTTCACACCTATGCGAACTGGATGTGGGTTTTCTCAGCATCCAATTCGCATGACAGGAGATTGTGACTGGCTCTCTATGGAGTCAGTTCACATATCTCCGTTGCGGCTGTGGAGTGGCTTGCACAGGAACGCTGTGCCTCCGACTCAGTTTCAGGTCCGAATTCAGGCAAAAAAAAATAAAAAAATCGTTCCCGATTCGTCCCTAAAACAGACGCTGTGAGCCATCAGAGGGGTGAACACAGCCTTAAGACTTAATAAAATGGCAACTCATCTTTCAAAGGGAAGTATTAAAATGAGGCTGTCTCATTATTTTCAAGCTACCAATACCTACAAAAAAGATGGCCGTACAGACAAGTACACTCTAAAACGCTACTGCTAAATTCAATCTAGAGCTTTCTACAGCCGTTACTGTCATTTTGTATAACATCCAGTGTGCATGAGGCCTTAAAATGAGCACATTGTGACAATACTTGAACATAAATGATCTGCATGGTCGAGTTGCCAGAAAGAAGCCTTTACTGCTCCAATGCCACAAAAATAGCCTGGTTACAATATGCCAAACACCTTGAAACGCATTACTGGGCTTTTTATGTGGCATTGAAGCAGGAAAGGCTTCTTTATGGCAACTTGACCATACAACTCATTTTGTTCAAGTATTGTGCTCCTTGAACCACATTTTCTTTTTCCAGAGCAGCCTGCATTTCTTCTGTGGTTACCTGGGTTTTTTTTCTTTGTAGCTTGAGCAATTCTGACAGTTGTGGCTGCAATCTTTCTTGGTTTACTTGACCTTAGCATCAAGAGATTCCCAAATTTTCCCACTTTGTAATAAGTGACTAAACAGTACTGACTGGCATATTCAAGGCTTTGGATATCTTTATAAAGTTCAACTACCTTGCTAACCAGGTCTTTACAGTTCTTTTCTGGGAAATTAACCTTTAATTGCCATTTTAACCTGTTTCACTTTGGGTGTCTGTACAAAGGCCAAACATGACAGGGTAGGTAAACATTTGATCAGGGACATTTAGGTGATTTCCATTATGATTTAAAAAGGAGCCAAAACAACTATGTCATAGTAAATGGCTTCATATGATCACTATCCACAAAAAAGACAGTTTTTTGGAACGATCAGTCATTTTAAATATAAATGCCAAAATTTCATGATTTCTGCCAGGGTATGCAAACGTTTGAGCACAACTGTATATAGATAGAAGCATTTTAAAGTCTAAGGTAGGGGGGAAAAAAAAAACGTTCTTTTCCTTTTAAAAAAAACCTACTACAAGGGACAGTATAACATTTAATGTGAAATGTCCCTTTGTGCTGGTGATTGGTTGCTTGATAACTGGCGAGGGGCACTATGCCTGCTCCCTTCTCCACTCAAAAAAGATGTTCCATCAAATGCACTATGAATGGAGAACTAGAAGACAAATGAAAGGGTTGCCTCTATTCAGAGTGCTTTTCATTGATGGAAGTTATAGTACAGCTCCTATGAATGGAAGAAGGGAACAGAAAGGGTGTGCATTAACCCCATGCAGCACCAGAACATTACTGTTGCAGGGGTACGGGGGGGGGGCACTTCTTATGGAATATAAAAACTGTCCAAAAAAATAACCACCACAACACTAAACTTGGGCTTTA
The DNA here is from genome assembly GCF_037356315.1 of Lithobates pipiens. Classification (NCBI taxonomy): domain Eukaryota; kingdom Metazoa; phylum Chordata; class Amphibia; order Anura; family Ranidae; genus Lithobates; species Lithobates pipiens. The sequence continues at coordinate 168,674,284 of NW_027507785.1, read as the reverse complement.
AATAATAGCTTGCATAGCCAGCCACTTAAAAACTGGTGTGGGGAAAGCCTATCTAAACCCAAAGATAAAACTATATTACAGCTTACTAATTCATAGATGAGGTGGCTACACTAATTCAAGACACTTTCCCTTTTATTTTGTTCTGCAAACACGCCTGACATAGGGTGGCTATGTTCACCTCGCTACCCTTTTACCTAGAGAGAGGGGACCATGGCACCTACCAGGTTGAACTTCAAATATCTTTCCATCTTCATCTGCATTATGTAGGATATATAGTAGTTTATGGAAGGAAGACATGGTTTGTGACTTTCGCTTGCCAGAAATGCTGCATCCTTGTAACTTTATACGAGTTTCAACTCACATGACGTGACATACAAATACTAAATAAAACAGAGTTCTTACAAGCAACCCAACTGACATACATACAATGAATAGAAAGGCAAATGCGTCGATACAGGGAGGCAGTTTTATAATGCACTGCAGAGAAAGAGGATACTGTGTCTGTTAATACATATGCTGCAATTCCTCCCTCCCCTTCAATCCAAGTGCAAACACAAATTGCACGTGCAAATACGAGCAGGAAGACAGGATAAGGGCCAGAGAGGGATTCTGGGAAGTTGAAGGGCCATTTTCACTCCCTACTTACTGATCAATGGAATGTACGTGTTAACCCCCCTTGGTCCAGGCAGGGGGACACCAGCCTCAGTGGCCAAAGAGACGTCAGCTTGGAGCCCAGGTGCAGCTTTGGAATGATTGTTGGGAAATTTAAAAGAAAAAATACATACAGTAATAAAAAAAAAACTGTGGGAAAGAAGGAGACATTTGTTTATAAAATGACCACCCCTCCCCCACCACCAGGTAGCAAAAACAGAATCCCAATCTCTACACACTTTTAGCGCAAAGAACAAAATCCCAATATCTACATACTTCTAGGGCAAAACAAATTCAGATGCAACCGCCTTATGGTCAATGCAGAAAAATAAAATAAAGGCCAGTTCTATGTGCGCCATTTACAAATTTCTATAGAAAATGTTCAGCTTCTTCCAATAAAAAAATATTTAACATATAAATATTAATACGCTAAAGCACTTAATTTACAGTGTCAATAAATGTATAAAAATTCTGTCTCTATATAAACCTTTTTTTACAAATCAACACAATAAAAATTGTCATAATATAGCGAAGATACATCATTTGCAAAGGCAGTTGTGTAGATATTTAAATATGTTTTGGTTCTTGGTTGTACAATTCTTTCAGCAGTACAATATATCTTCCTTAGATAAAAAGGGAGTATAGCCCAAAGTACAATGCAATTCAATTTTAAGATCCACAAAGTACTATAATAGCAACAATTTTTACTGTCCTTTTATCAAGCTTACTAGTAACTGATATCAATTCACAGACCTTAGTAGCAGTCAGAAGATATCTAAACCTTACCATTCCAGGTGTGGTGGCCTATATGTTTTCTGTGATCCTTACCATCTTCTTGCTCTAGTTTTACTTCGCTCACTCAGTACTGAATCTATGGAAGAGTACTCGTCACCCTTGGTTGTTCTCATGATGTGGACTACAGAACACATCTCCTAACACAGGGGGAGGTATTCTATAGGTAACAGGAGATGAAGGCAGATGATGTTTGAGATTTTAGTTTAACCGGTTCCCGACCAGCGCACGACGATGTACGTTGACAGAATGGCACGGGCAGGCATATTGGCGTACAGGTACGTCCAATATTCAATGCCGCCCTGCCATCGGGAGCGCGCCGCCGCTGGTCGGGACTCCCATGAGTCCGGTCGTGGGACCCGCGGACTCGATAGCCGCGGGCATCCCCGCGATCGTCTCACGGGACGGCTGAATGGAGGAAATGCCCTGTAAACAGCATTTCTCCATTCTGCCTAGCAACTAGTGACGCTGATCTCTGCTCCATGTGATTGGAGCAGAGATCAGTGTTCACTAAATGAAAGCCCAACCCCCCCACAGTTAGTAACACACCCCTAGGAACACTTAACCCCTACACTGCCACCCACTGGTTAACCCCTTCACTGCCAGTGTCATTTACACAGGAATCACTGCATTTATATAGCAGTGATTACTGTATAAATGACAATGGTCCCAAAAATGTGTCAAAAATGGCCGATGGGTCCCCCACAATGATCGCCGCCATTACTAGTAAAAAAAAAAAAAAAAAAAAAAATTATTAATAAAAATGCTATAAAACTATCCCTATTTTGTAAATGCTATAACTTTTGCGCAAACCAATCAATAATCGCTTATTGCGATTTTTACCAAAAATATGTAGAAGAATACGTATCGGCCTAAACTGAGGGAAAAAAATGTTTTTTTATATATTTTTGGGGGATATTTATTATAACAAAAAGTAAAAAATAATGCTTTTTTTTTCAAAATTGTCGCTCTATTTTTGTTTATAGTGCAAAAAATAAAAACCGCAGGGGTGATCAAATACCACCAAAAGAAAGCTCTATTTGTGGGAAAAAAAGGACGTCAATTTTGTTTGGGAGCCACGTCGCAAGACCGCGCAATTGTCAGTTAAAGCGACGCAGTGCCGAATCGCAAAAAGTGGTCTGGTCTTTGACCAGCAAAATGGTCCGGTCTGTAAGTGGTTAATGCAAAGAAAATGAGGACACTGGATTTGTGGCAGAATCAACAGGTATTTTTCTATATAGAATATGTACTTCACGTGAAAAAAGCAAAAACACATGTATACAACTAATGCATCCAAGGACTGGTAAGCTGCAACACATTTTGTTCTTGGGTTTAAAAACACTTTATTAGATCATCAATCTTGATTAATCATTATGGATTTTACTACATTGTGCTTATATTGCAAGTATTACAAAATATTACATTTTTGTCTTTATCTATATGTGGGTTGTAATGTTTATATACATTCAAGGAGAATTTGACTTAGTCTGTGCATGGGGTGGACAGATTTTAGGTCTTGTGTGAATTGCAATTTATTCTTAGTGAACTCAATATGGATTTCCAATTTGTACACTGTGCATCAGGACATAAATTCCATAAATTCATTGCACGGCAATGCCAAAACACCCTTGGATAGTGAATGACAGCTCACTTGGAAGATGTCAGCTGTAGTTCACAAAACATAGAAGAGCCAATTTACACACGCAGGCATTGCCAACTGTCTAAAAAAAAACATTACTTGCCTAGCTGTTTTGCCATTCCTGTGGCTTGAAAAGTAAACCCAAACTATACAATTCAAAGGGTTTTAATTGACTACATAGAAGTGAAAATAAAACTGTTCATTCTGCCAGAATCTATTGAGGTGATAAATTCCTGTGCTACATTCCTATTAGCATTTTTACCAGCTATTTCTGTGGAAGAGGGGACCGATGTGTTCTGTATTCCTCTTGTAAGGTAACAATGGTGCTTTTCCATAGCTACAGGAGAGCGAGTGAGCCTTGTGACCCTAGGCCAGGAAATGTGCTTGTAAGAACGATGGGGTGACCCCTAAAGTCACACATCTAGATGTTGTGGAGCAGTGAATAGAGTGGCAACCTCAGCCTAGACTCCAACCAGGCCACACCCCAACACGTTTCACCCCACTCCCCAGAGTTTAGTCATGGGGATTCCCATGACTAAGCTCTGGGAAGTGGAGTGAAACAAGTTGGATGTGAAGCCTGGTTGGAGTACAGGCTGAGGTTACCACTCTACTCACCACTCCACGACATTTAGATGTGTGACTTTAGGGGTCACCCCATCGTTATTAGAAGCTTTACAGGAAGCAGAACAGGTTACATCCCGTCAGCGGAAGCATTGATTACATATCCCTCTCACCACCGAGCCTGAGCAGTACACATTTCCTAGATTATAGGAAATGCGTTACTAGCAAAATCAGGTAAAAACAAACGAATTCTGAGAAGAAAAAATAGAGGGTGTGCCAGCCCAGAAACATGTTGCAATAAAGCCTGTGAGGTCATACCCTTTAGCACTGCGATCCAGGAAGTGTTCCAAGCTTTTCTCCAGCTCTCCGCCATCATACCATCTTCCCTGCTGGCCAGGAAAGCTAACAGAGCGGCTGAGACAGCATACCTTCTACTGACCAGTGTGATGGATGCCCCACAGAGCGTTTACCCACAAGATGTACCCCCCCCCCCCCTTGTTTACCTAGATATAAGTTACTGTGTGTTTTTATTAATACACATTTTACAGTCTAACTCAGGTGCCTACATTTGTTTTTTTTCTTGCATATCTTGGAGACCGCTTCTGCTTCCCTGCTAAGGCTAGCCCTCTAATAGACTATTTTTAGGCTGCATAGTAACCCACTGGCCACTTGGACCTCGGTACTATAGGATCTGTTTCAGTACCAGCGCCACATGTATATTTGTTATATACTTGATTGAACTAGCCATTTTGTTTGTGGTGGATCATTGGCCGCCTGTTCAAAATTAATAGGCCACGAGCACAGCAACGCAAGGCAAAAAATGGGAGAGAGTAATAGTCTTTCGTAAACCCCGGGAGGTGTGCACTGACTTTGTTTTGCCCCTTTCACAACTAGAGTGTAAAATCACAATAGAAATTTACCAGCATAGAGTTCTGGTCCATATACAGCTCCCACAACAGGACTAAGTTTCCAGCCTGAAAAACAAAAAATCAATCAAGGTGAAAATTCACATGATTTTTTTTGTGGAAAAAATGCAAAATAAAACAAAAAACGCCACAAACACATTTATACTCTAAGAATATTTACTGGTGTCCAGGACCTTGGTGAACAGATCATTACCAGACTCATCACAGCTATCCAGCTTAGCTAGCAGTGCATATTGGGTGATGTCACCTCTCTATAACCCATTTCCGACCGTAATATGTTGGGTTTGCAAGTAATTTACCGGGGTTATGGCTGAAGCTTTCAGCCATAATCCAGTCTTTCCACAGCTGATGACCAGCTTTCTCATGAAAGCAATCCAATTGGCTAATTAGCCGCTGTATTGCTTTCAGAAGCAGCGGGAGGGCATGCCCCCCCCCCCCTCCCGCCGCTGTGCCTCAGATTTATCGTTTTTACAGCGTGGGTAGCAATAGAGGTTACCAGAGACTAGGTCATCTGATCGCCTCTATAGTCTTGAAGGACCAGAAAGGTATCATTAATTCCGGTCTAGGGTAGAAGTCATTATACACAGAAAAGGAAGAGGAGAGATTTAGGGTGTTCTTGCATAAAAAGGACCCTGCCATTCCTCATTTCTATTACAAGGGAGGTTTACATATAAATAAAAGTGCTAAAAAAAAAAATAATGTAAAGTGCCCCCATCCCTCCATTCTCACGCACAGAAGTGAATGTGCATGCATATGTAAACTCTGTTCGCATCACACGTGAGGCATCGCTGCAAACTTTGAACAAGAACAATAATTCTAGCGCTAGACTTCCTCTGCAATTCTAAACCGGTAACCTAGTATTGCAGTTTGTCACCATTCCAGGAGCATGCACAATTTTAAAGCATGACATGCAAGGTATCCAATTACTCGGCGTAACTTTTAGCTTTTATATCTTTACCAAAAGATTGGGTTATAGTGTTTTTTGCATTAAAATTCATCAAAGTGCGTTTCTCCCCCAATAAATTGAAAAACCACTGCAAGAATATTGTGAAACAAAATATTGCAACAATCGCCATTTTATTCTCTAGGGTCTCTGCTAAATTTATATATATATATATATTTTTTTTTTTTTTGGGGGGGGGGGGGGTTTCTAAGTAATGTTCTAGTGAAAAATATGGAATTAAACTTGTATTTATATTACATATAGTGGAAAGTCTATGCCTAAAACCCATAATGCCATCAGCTCTACAAAACAGAAGGCTATTAAAACAGATAAAAAGACATAGGCTTAAAGTAGATCTTAAAGCGATTGTAAAAGGCTTTTTTTTTTATAAAAAACAAACGTGTTATACTTACCTGCTCTGTGCAAGGGTTTTGCACAGAGCAGTCCCGATCCTCATCTCCTCGAGTGCCCCACTGGTGCTCCTGGCCCCTCTTCATCAGTGTCCACGCAGAAAGCCGTTTTACATGAATGCAGCTACGTTCCCTATTCCAGCTGCTGCGTCCATTGACAAAGGCAGGACTCTGCACCGCAACTGTCACTGGATTTGTTTAACAGCGGGAGCCAATAGCTCCTGGTGCCATCTGTCCAATGAGGACAGATAGCAACTGGAGCCTCTGGGCTTGTGCACATCGCTGGATCGGATGGGCTCAGGTAAGAAAGGGGGGCTGCTGCAGCAAAGGCTTTTCACAAAGGTGAAAAACCTTTAGCCCTGGCTCACACTGGAGTGTTTTGACAAGTCAAATCGGCATCAACGGCACCGTCCTAATTAGTGCGATGATGCATCTGTGGCGCTGCACTGTTTTAAGAAGTAGTTTCTGTACTACTTTTTGCGACTTTGTGCTGCGATTTACATTGACATCTGTACAGAAGTCTACACAGATGTCTCTGAAATCATGGCTGAAATCGGGACTGATATGCGCGAGTGAAATCTTGCAAGTTCAGCTGAACTCGCACAGCTTCATTCCCACAGCTGTGTGAACCTAAGCTGAGACTTTATAATCACTTTAAGCCAAGCCTTTTCTAGTTTTGCAAAGAGCGTGGAACTTTTAAAAGCCCTATAATTTTTTTTTTTATTGCCAACTGTAATCGTGCTTGGAAAATTTATCGTCTATACTTGCCCTGGTAACCGTGATTGAAAGGGATGGGAAATAAAAAATTTTTACAAGTTGTCACTAGATCAGGAAGAGACATTTTTTCATACTTTTGAGAGATTCCATCTAAAGCAGGCCATGCACAAATATCAGCTTGGATGGAGGTTATTATATTCCAGCTATTGTATTCAGACTGAATCTGGAGGGATGTTGGAACTGGTGTGGGTATTTTGTCAAAAAATAGCCACAGCAAGAGTTACATCCATCTGCCCTGTAGAGTCTCTGGACCCTAATGGGAAAAAAAAAAAAAAACACGGCTGACATTCAACCCATGTGTATGTCGATTTAGATCAAGCATGCTAGAAAACTAGCAACTGACCGACTCCTGATCAGTGCTCTCCGAGTGTTCTGGCAGGGAGGCCACCCCCTTGTCAGAACACAACACCTCAGCGGGTGAGATCTCTGCATTAATGTTGGAAGATTAGTACAGCAGGTCCAACTGGAGCCGTCAATTTTTTTCGTGCAACCCGAGTTGCACAAAAAAAAATGTAAAAAAAATAAAATTACTATGCAACAGGCTTTAGGCCTTGTTCACATGGGGCGTATCAACAGAAACCCGCTGCATTCGTGGTGATGCACTGCTGTAGTGTGCCATGCAGTTCTGGGCTGCACTGCTGTATGAAAAGGAAATTATTTCAGGTACTAATACAGCGCAGTCAATTTACACAGCGCTTTACATTTATATATTATAGATTCACATGGAACACATGAAAACATGGCACCCAATGATTAAAATAAATTTAATTAAACTACATAACTCCATGAAAAACATTCATAAAAGGAGTTAAAATACATAGACTTGCTTCTAGTATAAGCATATAAACCAAACCAATCCCATAATATCAATATAGCGATACACAATTGCTTGGAGCGTGATGAAGTCCAGGGAAGGTTGGTATAAATCAGAGTAGCCTGCTGCAGCGCGACATGTTTGCTCAGTTTAGGTAAACATTCTAGATGAGTAAATACATACGATAAATCTCTCTGAATATATATGGACCACAACAATGGTATTCACTTGACATAATTTGTGTCATAACATTTAATATTAAAACCATAAAATGGATATATGGAGATGAGGTCAACACAGGGCACATTTGCCAGAAGTGTCCAGGTGGGCATGGGGACATGCACACACACAGGAAGAGCAGCCAAACCCAAATCAGATATATGTACATAGTTTAACCACTTGAGCCCTGGAAGGATTTACCCCCTTCCTGACCAAGCCTTTTTCCGATAAGGCACTGCGTTACTTTAACTGAAAATTTTCACGGTCGTGCAACGTTGTAAGCAAACAATTTTCCCCCACAAACAGCACTTTTGGTGGTATTTGATCACTTCTGCGGTTTTTCTTTTTTGCGCTATAAGCAAAGAAAAAATGGCTGGCTGCAAAACTTTGCGGCCAAAACAGGCATCAGCCAATGTACTGACGTCTACCTTGTAGAACTTGGACATCTGCCCCTTCAAGGCGTAGGCTTGTACTATAATCTGTCTGATCCACCTGGAAATGGTAGCCGACGAGGCCGCCATGCCTTTCTTGGGACCAGACACTGAAACGAACAGCGAGTCTGACTTCCGAAAGGAAGCAGTGGCAGACAAATACACCTTCAGAGCCCGAACCACATTCAGAGCGTGAAGGGCAACCCCCTTAGGGTGCTTTGGCTTAGGACACAGAGATAGTAATACAATGTCCTCATGGATATGACAAGGCCGAAACCCTCCTGGCCGATGTGATGGCCACTAGAAAGATCACTTTCTGGGAAAGAGTCAACAGGGGAATCTCCCTGATATTTTCAAATGGTGGAAGAAGATTTCCATGCTCAATATAGTTGGATCACCGAGTCAGACAGACCCCGGTTCCTCAACACCTGGCTCTCAATAGCCATGCCGTTAAAGCCAGCGATGGTAAAGCAGGTTGGAGAATCGGACCTTGAGACAGAAGGTCCTCTCGCAACGGCAGTTGCCAGGGAGCGTCTGCCACCAGACGCACTAGGTCTGCGTACCAGGACGCTGAGGCCAATCTGGGGCAACCAGTATTACTGGGATCCCCTCGGCTTCCACTCTGCGAAGCAGACGTGGTAACCGTTTCAGTGGAGGAAAGACATAGATCAGCTGGTACTGAGCCCACGGAGCCACCAGCATGTCTGACCACGGATCTCTTGTCCTGGACACGAATCTTAGCACCTTCCGATTGAGACGGGAGGCCAGAAGATCCACGTCTGGTGTGGTCCACCTCAGGCACAGTAACCTGAATATCTCCGGATGCAACGCCCATTCTCCTGGGTCCAGCATCTGGCGACTCAGATAGTCCGCCTGCCAGTTTTCCACTCCCGGGATGTAAATGGCCGACAGGGCCAGTACATGTCGCTCTACCCACCAAAGTATGTGAGCGACCTCTGAGCTTCTTGTTCCCCCTTGGTGATTGACGTATGCCACAGCTGTGGCATTGTCTGACTGGATCCTGATTGGATGCCTCTGAATTCTCTTTTGCCATGTGGAGAGGCACAGCCTGATCGCTCTCAATTCGAGCAGATTGATCGGCAACTTGGATTCTTCCATCAACCAGAGGCCTTGAGCCGACAGAACCCCCCCTCAGTCCACCCCAGCCGGATAGGCTGGCGTCCGTTGTGATCACTGTCCACTTTATAGGTAGGAACGATTTCCTAGACTGAATCACTGGGGACCTCAGCCACCAGATCAGCGAATCTCCGACTGGCTCACCTGGATCTGTCGATCCAGGGACAACTGACATTTGTCCCATTTTGTCAAAATCTCCTTCTGCAGGACTCTGGTGTGGAACTGGGCAGAAGGTACTGCCTCGAAGGAAGCTACCATGAGTCCCAGGACTCGCATCCAAAAGCAGAGCGATGACCACTTGTGGTTCATAAGCAGTTTCACCGCAGATCTGAGTCTGCAGTTTGTCTGAAGGGAGAAACGCTCACTTCACTGGAGTCCAGCAGCAAGCCCAAGTACTCTAGACGCTGGGTCGGTACAATCACCGACTTCTTTAGGTTCAACAGCCACCCAAATTCTTGCAGGGTCTGCATGGTGATCGCCACATCCTCCTCTAATTCTGAGGCAGAAGATGCCCTTAGAACGTCTAGGTATCCCACAATCGCGATCCCACATTGCTGCAGCAACGCCAAAACTGGAGCCAATACCTTGGTAAAGACTCGGGGGGGCTGATGCCAGACCAAAAGGAAGAGCCACAAACTGACTGCAAATCGCAGAAACTTTTGATGCCAAAGGCATATGGGCATGTGCAGGTACACATCCTGGATGTCTAAGGAAGGCCAGGGAGTCCCGATGGAGTACAGCAACTACTGAGCAAACCGATTCCATTCTGAACCTCTGCACTTTTACAAAGTGATTGAGGGCTTTTAGGTCCAAGATTGTAGTTCCCAAGAAGGAAAGGGTACGTCCAGATTTGAGTAGAATCCCTTGGAAATGTTCAGATTCCAGAACCGGTAGAACCACCCCGTGACTTAGCAGGTCCCTTACTGCCCCCAAGAGGGCCTCCTGGCGAGCCGGGGATACTGGTATGCTGGAGGGGAAGAACCTGTTTGGCGGCCAAGATAGAAACTTACCTTGTAGCCTGAGGAAATCATATTGCAGACCCATTGGTCGGACAGTCGAGAGGACCACCGGGCTACAAACCCCCGAAGGCGACCCCCCACCCGAGACATGGGTGGGGGCAAACCTTCATGCGGTAGCACTTTTATTTGTAGGCTTGCGGTTCCAGGGACGTTTTTGTCCATCCATGGTTGTCCTGTCGGGCTAGGGGCATTTTGCCGGAGCCCTGGGCGGACAAAAAAGCCGTTTGTGAGCGGAAAAAGAAGGCCCTTACCTACGGCGTGGCTCCTTAGCCTTCTTGGCCTGTGGGAGCAAGGTACTCTTACCATTGGCATTTTTAATGTCATCCAGAGAGGTTCTAAAGAGCCGGTCACCAAGGAAGGGAAGATCCGTCAGGGATTTTTTGGATGCCCGGTCCGCAGACCAGCATTTTAACCAAATTAGGCGCCTCAGCACCACTGCTGACACTGAAGTCCTGCATAACAGGGTTAGAGTATACAGGGCCGCCTCACAAAACATACTTAAGGCCTTGTACTAGCTGGTCTGCTAGTACCACGCAGACAGGAGAAGCCTGTTGCTCTGCCAATTTCGCAGTGCAACAGTTTTGCCCACTCAGTGTCTGCAACACAAGAGTGGGGATGCCAGTACTGGTCGCAACCGTAAACAAGGAACGAGCCACTGCCTCGGCCTTCCTGTCCGTGGGATGCTTAAATGCAGGAGTCCCCTCTACCGGGATCATGGTTACTTTATTTAACATGGATACTGGGGGGTCCATGACCGGTGGAGTCTACCATTTATGGAGAAGGCTTTCCTCAAAAGGATAATGCACCGCCATGGATTTGGGGACCGAAAAGGTCCGTTGTGGGCAACCCCATGCCTTGTAAATGAACTTGTCAAAAGAAGGCAGATATGGGAACACCTTAGGGGAACGTGCTGGCTTTCGGGACCTAAAAGGGACCAATACATCAGCAGAGGGATCTGCTGGCTCCTGAATCTTCAGGGTATCAGACCTGTACTTACCAGTCCTGAAGAGCTGGGAGACATTCCATCACAGACCCTCTCACTGATCAGTACAAGGTGGCTGCTGGCCTGGCATACTGTGACGCAGACATAAGTAGCCCGGTCATATGTATGCCCCGGAGCATAAAAGCTAAAAACTCTAGGGGGCAATTAAGGGGGTGGGCTCCCCAGAACATGACAGATCACTGTGAGCAATAGATACCTGTCATGTTGCTAAGCAGAACAGGGAAATGCCTTGTTTACCTAGGTATCTCTCCATTCTGCCTCTCCGGCCACCGGCGGACATTGAGTGCGTGGGACTTGCACATGCCCACTAGCCACTGATTACAGAGTGACATACGGGTACGTGGTTTTGTGCACCTGTGCCATTTTGCCGACGTATATTGGCATGAGCCAGTCGGAAAGTGGTTAAAACAAGGAAAAAGGGGGACACACACAGTGTATATATTCAGAAAAAGTCAAAGGGGTTTGCAGGTTCATGTATTGAAAGGTAGAAGAAAAATCTAAACTTGAGGTCAAATACTTCACAATAAGCTTCCTGACCTCACCCAGGAAGCCAAATCTAAAAATAATCCATAAGGATGTAAACGTCATTAACAGTAGCATAGTAAAATGCCATACTAAAGAGGTGAACATATCTATAAAGCTAATCTGAGAAGTGTTTGCAGGGGTTCATAACAAACGTTTATCAACTTTAAGGAACAGCTACCTTGAATCATAATTCAATCACTTTAAGGTTAAAGTGTCTGTCCTAGAAAGCATCTTTAGACTTGAAAAATAAAGGCGGTTTCTGGCATACTAGCTATACACCAAGTGATGAGCATTTGTTATAAACCCCTGAAAACACGTCAGGTGAGCATTAAAGATATATGTTCACTCCTTCAGTATGCGTTATGCTAAAAATGAAACCTTACAAAAACACAGAAAAAACATGCAGTGAGACAAGGTTTTAGAAAAGAGTTTAATTATAAGCAATAAATTAAAGCAGAACTCCACGCAAACCGATACACAGTTGAAATACATATAGGACAGATTTGACAAAATGAAATTCTTTCCTAAGATTTACACAATTCTTTAATCCAGCACAGCCACATTGGTGACCTGCCTTTTTTTACTTCAGTTAATTTAATTTGGGTACTTGCCAGTCCCTGAGCCTGTGATGAAAATGATAGGAGGGTTTACTTCCACTTAAAGGAGCTGAAGACTGGTGGGTGGGGTAACCTCTGCTCTCTCCAGTCAGCAATTTTCCCGCCAGCATCTATGCATATGGCCAAGATTGCCTTCAGTAAAGAATGTTTTCTATGCCAACCTGAGTAGGTTCCATAACGTAACTAAATTCTGTTACTATAGGAAAACAGTCAACCCATTGATTTGGCCAGTTCTCTCACTATTTTTATACAAGGATCCTGGGGAATTTTGAGACCAGTTAAACCTGAGCAATATGCTATTCCGGCAAAAAAATGTTTTATTAATTTGCACGTCAAGATTTTAGCCCATCATTTACAAAAAAACAACAACACGTAATTGCATTAATAGGAAACAAATTTGGTATATATATTCTGATGCATTTCTTGCATGTCGGTTTGAAAAACATTAAAGTCAAACAAAACCAGGCTATTTTTGGGATGGTTGGCAAAAGCAAGCCCCATATTTTTGTCATAGGTTTACGATCAGTAAGTACAAATATTGCACAATGCAATTTTACAACAGGTTTTGCCAAACTGATGAAAATCAACTCCAATTTTTGTCAACAAATGAAAAACGTGAGGGATGGACGTTTTTACATTATAGAACCGCTAAATCTACCATAAAACAACATTATTCGATTATTTTTTTTACTCCAGGAGTATACGAGCATGAAAATTCTAGAGAGATGCTTAAACGCATTACAATTTAACTAAATTGATTTTAGTTAACTAAAATGTACTGGAGATTTTAGTCGACTAAAATACAACAATTCAGATGACTAAAATATGACAAAGGAAAATGGCATTTTAAATCAAAAGACTGACTAAAACTGAAAATCGAAAATCTGACATCAAAACACTGTTACTTTTCAACTGAAATTTCAAGCCCCCAAATTGCTGGCATCATAGTTGATCACATGTGAGGCACCATGGCAGCTGCAGATCAGAGGATAAGATGGCACCTTCATTGTCGGTAAAGAATAAAAAAATAAAAATAGTAAGATTTAGATCCACTTAATGGGAGAAAAGAGAAGTGTTAAACTGCATCGCATGCCACCCATTTAAAATGGTTAGGCCTGATCTCTTCCTCAGGTGCCATACTTCAAAAAATACCAGTAAAGAGAACATAGTGGTTTTGTACGAATTCAGATTTTTTTTTTTTATTCATGGCTTGGACCTAGCACTTCCTTTTCACGTGGTCTGAATTGTTATATTAGAAGCAATTATATACGAGGATGCTGGCAAATGCAGTGGAACGCAACATTTGCTAGGCTAGTTGCCCCAAAATCTGTACCATCTAGTTGAAGTGAATACTGTAAAAAGAAAAGAAAATAGTTTGGTCAACACGAATGTGTACATGTTTATGAAAATTAGACATGTTTACATACAAGCTCAGGGCTCAAGGCCCCTTTCACACGGGATGGACTTTGTTTTGATCAGCTGGGGATTGGTCCACCAATCAGAGCACAGGTGGAGGAGAACAGGTTCCTGCTCTGCTCTATGGGTGTATATGGGCTCAGCTGTCTGTTTACAGACAGTCCTCCGATCCAAACCACCTAGACAGAGTAGGATGAATCCCCCCCCCCCCCGTTTTTCCTTAGTGGACTGGATTAGATCAGAAGTAGCCTGGTGTAAACTAACAAGTTTAGATCTACCAGTTCATAAGGGTGACTGGACCGTCCGATAAGGACTACCTGAAAAAAATGACAGGCAGACCTGTCCAGATCCTTTGTGTGAAAGGGGCCTAAGCAGAGTCAAGCTCATGATAAATGAATGAAAATGAATGATGATTTCAAACTGCAATAAAGCTGAAGTGTGTGTTTTACATTCAGCTTTAAAAGTAATAAGTTATTACCTGGTAATGGTAAGAAGGCTGGCATGCACACCCTATCTGCAACTACAAACTACATATTTGCCTTTTAAAAGTCAACCTTTGAGACAGGTTGCTGCCATCAATTTCAATATTACCTTATAAAATATGCGTTTGAGATTTACAAATCATTGCATTCTGTTTTTATATGGGTTTTACATGTCCCTACTTTTCTGGAATTGGGTTGTAGTCGAAGGGTTTTAAACAAGGGAAGAAAGTTGCAGTTTATGATCAGAATATATGTACCTTTTTGTGCCTGGAGATGTATTTGCCTCTCATGTTTCTGCCGGTCTTTTTTACACTCAAATGACCAACTACAATCTTAAAGTTGATGTGCAGCCTGAGGATTCTTTTAATTTCATGAAGAAAGTCTGTATTGGAATAGCCATCATCACTGGTGTTGAAAGCTGCAACAATTAATATAGCATGTTGTTTCAATCAATGTCATTTGTATGAATCTGTATTTCAAGTATTTCTTACCTGTATTTATACTGTGCAAGCTTCTTCCATTTCCTCTTGATAACCTGATATTTGCAGGATGAGACATCAAGTTTGATGCTGCCGATATCACTCACTGCCTTAGTAATGCCATGGGCTGTCTCTTGATAGTTCTAATGGTCTTCACCAACAGCCTCCAAAACAACCTGCACGAATGTAGGTCTGTCCTATTGTCAGGAGAGCCTAGAATACCACAGGAGTACCTTGAAGGTCACAATCCAGTATTATAGGCAAGTGTTTAGCCAAACCTGCTAGCACTGGTTTGGATCACGATTCATCTTTTTCAGGGTGTTGGAAATGGTGTGTTATGTTCTGGACTTGTACTTTGTATTGCAGACAGGGCAGAAACTGGCTCTGTGGCTTATTTGGAGAAATAACTTAAGTTGTAGACAGTATGTTGGGGGGAGGGGAGCAAGAAAGCATAATGGGTGGAATGATAGTTGTAACAGATTTGGGCTTTCTGGCAAGGCATGGCTGCATACGGTTTTACGGCCTTCACACTTTCCTCCTTTCCCCTCTACCTATTCCAACGTCTCTCTGATGCACACATCTCTAAATATACAGTGTCACTCTTTAGTTGGCATGTACATAAGTACCTTCCTCCGACAGGCAAAACGCAATTTCCTCTTGTTGATTGTTATAGATTGCTTACAAAACAAACACAAAATTAACTTTTTCTACCATGAAGAACCCCCCCCCCCCCCCCCAAAAAAAAACAAGACATTTATGTAACCTGACAAAAAGTGGGATATGTGGTATTCTGGGGATGTCATCACACTAGAAATACCATTGATTGTTTTCTGTAAAAGTAGTAAAGTTTGCTCATGTTTTTTTTAATAAAAACTCACCATTTCCATAAGGGGTCACAGATTTCTTATTGGTCATGACACGAGCTGTTGCATTGTTGACCTAACAAGGGTTCCCAATGTTAAAAAGGAAAAGAATCATCATCAGAAAAATGACAAGGATTTTACTTCCATGCAGAAATTCACTGACCCCTACAAAGTCACCGTGAATCTATATAAAATGGATTAACAATGGCATTGCAGGGGCAATGCAACTTTTTCATGCATGCAGCATTCTCTCATACAAAAGCAGCACAGACAGTAGAAAGACAGGAAAAAGACAGGAAAAAGACTTAAAGAGCAAGTTTACACTTAACATTTTCCAATTATAATATGCTATATGCCCTTCACTACTTTAAAAGCATTTACCTCCTATTCAAGATTAGCTTTCCTGCAGAGCTTTGTGACTTTAACCCAATTTTTATTTTTATTTTTTGAGATCTCCATTTCCTTTAAAGCATGTTAAACAGAACAGTGCTTGTGCTGTGTAAATGGTCCCATTTTATGATGTAAAATATCTGGTTGATGCTGCCTGTCCCTGGGTCTCTGCGTTTGATGACCATGGTAATCATGGCTGCTGATCCATCGTACCATGGTCAGTGTACATGCCTCCGTCATCCTGCTGTAGGCTCTCTGCCTCTCCCTCCCTGCCAGTTCAGATGCCTGTGTGTGATAGCGATCCCCTCCCCTTGCTCGTCCCTGTGGCTTGAAATCACCATTTAAAAGTAACTTGCATCCCCTCTGTTTTATCAAAATCTAAAGTACTAGGTGTCTTTCTTTAAAAACGCTAATCCGAATGACTGCACATCAGTGCTGAGAGAAGGTATTTAGGATTAGAATAAAAAAAAGTAGACATACCGTGTTTTCCAGCGTATAAGACGACCCTTTACATGTAAAAAAACTGGCCAAAAACCGGGGGTCATCTTATACGCTGGGTCAACCGCTCGGATGACTGCTTGGTGTTCGGTAATACTGTATGTACCTTCGGCTACATACAGTATATACCGCTGAGCCAATCCTGGTGAGCAATGTATTTAAAAGAATAGAGAGCCTGCTCGGATTGGAACAACAACCTCTGCCAATCCGAGCAGGCTACTCTGTAGCCTGCTAGGATTGGCTTTGAGAGTCAGAGGCGCGGGCTGATATTACAGCCTCTGCCAATCCAAGCAGGCTTTGTATTCATTAATCGAATACATCGCTCGCCATGATTGGCTCCAGCAAAAGCAGGAAGAAATATGAAGCCTCGGAAGCTGGGTCGTCTTATACGGCAAGTACAGCTTTAAAAGCGTTTTTTGTCCTGTAAGATTAGGGGGTCGTCTTATATGCCAGGTCACCTTATACACCAGAAAATACGGTAGTACTTTTAAATCTTGATAAAACAGAGGGGGTGCAAGTTATCCTAGTTGGCCATATGCTGTGCAAATATCTGCTTTCTGAGGAACTGGCTGAAATTCACTATATTGATGGCGCTGTCTGCCTCATCCTGCCTGACATCCTTCAGGAGCTTGTCAGACTATAATAGGCACAATGGGAGATTTGGCTATCTGCGCTGCATAGTTCGGATAAAAAAAAAAATCCGTGTATGGCCAGCTTTACACAATTTTAGATTTTGCCGATTAAAATGTCTCTCTCTCAAACAGCTTTTTGTTTGACAATCTTTAGGCCCCCTGCCACACATGCAGACTGTTAATTTTTCAACCATCTGTTGATGGGTAAAAAAAAACGGACATCAATGTATCTGTATGGAAAAACGGATGTATACTGATGATCATCCATTTAGTCCATTTACATTGGCTTCAGTCAACATTAGTTTTTTGGAATGGATGAAAACCCCATTTTTCTTCTGTCAAAAACAGATCGAACAAAAAAAGGATGTAAAAGCGAACGGTCTGTTTTTGCAGGAGAAAATGGCTCCAGGACTCGAGTGGATAAGGATTCTAATTGGAGGATGTAAAAAACTGATGACAAACTTCATCTGTTTTTTGCATTAAAAAAACGTGATTGAATTGATCAAAGGAATGAATGGCATGTGTGAAAGGGGCCTAACCCCTACATAAGCTACCAGAGTTGTCTTCTCTTGCACGGTTTAAGTGAATGTCCAATTTCGTGTGCCTTGACTTTCACATTACTGCTCTGTGGTTCCTATTCACGCTCTCTCATTACTAGGCCATAGTATGCATTTTGCCAAATGTTTTGCAGAGTCAACAATTAAAGTGTTACTAAACCCACAACAGTAAAATCAGTCTATATGCAGTAAAGCATGCTTGTTATACTCACTGTGCAAGCTAAGGGGGTTAATCCTGCGCATTGTGTAAAAAGGCTGTATGATCCTGTCTTCTCTGATCCTCCCTTTCTTCCACAGTCCCCAATCCATCTGATATTACAGTGCCTTGGGGGGACATTGCATGTGCTCAGTTTGGTGTATATTGCTGGAGAGATTTTTTCTTTCTTGGAAGGGTGCTTGTGATTGGCACAGGGTCAATCAACACTGTCCAGACAGAGGGTCAGGAGTTCTGCAGCTTCATAGGACAGTCAGGAGAAAACAAACTCCTCCTATAAGCTTTAAACACTGACACTGATAGAAGTCATAAGACTGCTATATACTGCTAATGAGAAAAGCTATTTAGCAGTTTATAGTTACTAAAATTACTTCCATGTACTGTGGGAGACCAAATCTAGTGAATGCAATGAATCCTGGGTTTAGTAGCATTTTAGTAGTAGTCACACCCATAGGTTGCATCTTATATTAAACATGACAAGATTAAGTGACCCGATTTCAGAAGTTTACATTATTATACAGTCATAATTTGAATTTCATATAGAAAAGATTTTTAAATATATGTACTAGTAAAAGCTGCTTTGACGTGTGCGTTGTCCAAGCATAAAAATACAAAGGGTTGACATTAATGCTTGGTTTCCCTTCTCCATACACTCCCTGTCCTTTTACTCCCTTGAGCTGTCAGATATGGAGAGATAGGATACCAATTAGGTCTGAGATAGTGACCACTCAGGCACTAGGGCTGTAATTGGAGGCAGAGATGTCCCCCAGGCCTGTGTAAGCTCCTACTGGAGCTTAAACTGGACGACTACTTGCAAACATCAGCAAACAGAACGCCATGGTAACAAAGGGAAAACAAGTAAAAATGCTATAGGGGCTGGATTTAATGTATAGCTAGTTTTCCAGTTTGTGACAGAGTACATTGTGCATAAGAACCAGATGTGTTTTTTTTATTGCCATCTTTTTTCCAGTTGGGTAAATGCAGCCTCTTCATTTGTCCTGGTGACCATTGTCACCAAGACAAAGTAGTGAAAAACCCAAAATACAGAGTGGTCACCAGAGCATGAGAGATGATCATTTTCCAACACCACTGTCTGTTCTGGCAACAACTGTTTAAGAGGTGACTTGCCCTTGCTTTACAGATCTTTCCTCCCACTTTGTTGTATCTCTCGCACAGGAAATCTCCCCAATGGTAACGGGACACGGGTATTTTAAAGCTTGCCTACTCTATTCAAAACGTACACTTTGTAAGGCATGGGTAAAGCAGAGGTTTACTTCTTGCAATTATTGAAACTATAAGGAGATCTGAAACAATTCTGTTTTTCTTTCAGAAGGTGAACTTGCACTTTAAAAAAAGTTTGATAACATGAACAGAAGAGACAATATATGACGTGTGCCAAAATGGAGAGGTGTACGATATGTTAGTATGAAATAAACCGCTAAGTAATTTAACAGAACATTTTGTTCCAGCATGCAAACTAAATGGAAGCTACATTTAAATAGCAATCAGTCCAATAAGGATGCAGTTAGTATTTAAGCATCTACAAACATAGGACAGAAGATACAATTTTAGAGTGGGAACTACAGCAATCTGTGTGGCTAGGGCTACAAAAGCAATTACATTTGCTATTAAGATTTAACTACTTGCTGCCACACCTTTCATTGCTGCACACTGCTTTCATACAAATTGGGTTATGGCTAACAACCAGTTAAAGAAAAGGCTAAGCAATAACTTAGCTATTTAAAGATGCTTGCCCTCTGTTCTCATCTGTCTACATTTGTAATAAATTTGCTAGCCAATTACTTTCCACTTACTATGTGGTCATGTGACTGCAAAGCTAAAGAGCCAGTGCATCTGACAAGCTGCAAAGGCATCACAGTCCTCAATCCGCACCCAAAAATGGGGAGCACAGGAAAAAAAAAAAAAAAAAAGCTTGTGTGGGTAACCCAAAACTAGAAAACACTGGAATACACCAATAGAGGTTATGCTGCTACTTGCTGCAGAGAGGGCTTTTCCTACTGTATGCATTTCTCATACACGTGACTACAAAGATTTTCCCTCTCTGCAGTTGATTGGAACTCATTTCCCGGCTGACAATGCCTCAAACCTGGGAGGGTGAAAAAAGGGCTTAAAAGGGGATTTAAAGCTATTGCCTGACCACCTAAAGTACAGTGAAGTGTCAGAAACACAGAAAAGTTAAAAAAAAAAAAAAAAAAAAAAAAAAAAAACACGCACAAATACAGATATTGTTACCAAAATGTAGACAGGGAAGATCATAAGAGGGGGAGACTCTTACCAGGTAAGTTATTGTGTAGAATTTTCTTCCACAAGAAATGTAAATCGCTTATCTGTCCCCTAGCCTAAAGCTGGGAGGTATTAACATCCACAGTTGCCACATACACAGGGTCAATTTAACTGCAAATTAATCTGCTAGCCAAACTTCCAAAATTATCAATGGTCTGTTATTAAAGACTTCTTTTGAAAGCATTACTCATCTCCTCTTGCCAACCATTATTGAGGACATATGGGATTATTCATAAAATTGTCCCGATTATACATTTAGAACTACAAGTTAGGGATTTGGTTAAAATCGAAGACAAAAAGGAGAGCAATAGTGTTACAGTGTGCTGTCTGCATATTAGGTTGATGATTGGAGATAGCTAAAGCTAATATGTGTTGGAAAGATAACAAATCATAGAAAATAAATCATAGAAGAGGAATAAAGTTAGAGAATCAAATACAAAGTTCATTCATACACACTCACTGAGTCCCCCCCTAACATCCACACTCACCCACCCCAGGAACTCCACAAAAGGAGATCAGGTCTCCAAATAAAGCATAAACGCTAACAGATATCATTGACAGGTAGCATGCAAATCACAAAAGATCACAAACAAAATATAAAAGCAATATACTGTAAACATTTCGGGAGGGAAACAAAGCAATGAAGAAACTGAAATAGGAGTATTAGCTCTGAGTCAGAGAGACACTGCAAGTTAATGTCTTACGCAGATATCTCTGAAACCATAAGCTTTTTAGAAATTATGTTATATAGCAAATAAGCTTATGAGGGCAGATAAAGCAGAACGGGTTGAGTAGACAGAAAAGGTTTCTGTAGAAAAGCAGCACACAGATAACAAAAATGGCGAACAGACAATTATAAGGCCCATTTAGAAATGGTGGATGTTGAAATTTGCCTACTTTGCAGTTGCTATAAGGAATGTGAATCAGTCATTGTGAAGTAAGCTATTCAACACAGCTAGGTGGATTTTGCAAATTAACTCTCAACTGCATTTTTGGTATGAGGTAGAGCCGGCACATGACGTAGAAGATAGGGGAACTGGATCCGAAGTTATTGGAGCTTCTGTGAATTCAGTGATACTTCTAACAATGCAAGATGAGGCAAATATTAGTGTTTTTAGGCCATTCAGTGATTGGGTTAAAGGAGAAGTTCACCTTCAAGAGCATGTTACACCCATATTTAGGGTGTAACATTTCTATGCAGCCACATCCTGTGCTCCAATGCTCCCTTGTCCGAGAGCAGGCAGGGGATCTTCCCTGCACTCACTGTCACAATTAAACAGTGGGCGTGCAGGGCTCCGCCCACATGGCCGCTTCACTCATACAGTTTCCTGTGAATGCATAGACTACAAGTACCACCAGCCATTGCGGCTGACTTGTAGTTTTCAATGAAGTGCAAAAAGAGGTGCATTTTTTCTTTTACAAAAGGCGAACTTCGCCTTTAATGCCTCATGTAAAGATGAAATAAAGCAGGTCACACAGATTGAAATTTGGCCGGTCAAGTTATCGTATTTTTTTTTTGTACTTCTGTATACAACTGGAGCATACCATGTGCTATACATTCAAATGTTAGCTTTTGTACTTCCTTAGAAATACTTAAAAACCATTAAAAAAAAGAAAAAAGTCTGGTTCAGCTGCGACTGGCCAAATTCTAATTAGTGTGGCCTTCCCCACTTGACAGAAGATGATTGTATAATAGGCTTCTGACAAAGGAACATTTTAGGTCAATCAGTAGCTGTGGATCTGTGTATTCAGAAAATGGTAGGATGGTATAGTCCTTATTTTAGGTGAAGGGTTATGTGTAAATTGGCATTTAAAGCATATAAATCTTATTAAAAAAAAAAAAACATACTTCAGATTACCAGTCCTTTCATGTGGTGGCTTAGCCTTGCTTTTTCAGGCACCCCCCTTAGATATTTTTTTAAGGGTTAAGGGGTTGGTGGTGAGAAGGGGATAGTTAGGGGGAAAACTTTGGTGGCTAGGTTATCAGGATAGGAAAAGGGTTACATTTTAAGCTCAAGTAAAAGTGTTGCATCAAGGCAAAAGGTTAAGGACAATGTATTGAAGGATTGCGTTGAGCCATTATTTTACAGCCTAATTTGAGTGTTAGGAGCTCAGACAGGGGTTGGGTTCAGTGTTAGGGACACTTTGGTGAGCAATGTTACATTCTTGTTACTGAAAACTAACAGCTAGGAGTATTAAATATACCACTTTGGATCAAAGTGTGCATAAGCACTCCAACTGGACCTTAGTAAACTACAGTGATTATAAAGCAGCGAATCTGACATTTTGCAAGAAAACCCTCCAGGTCCATGTGATTTAAATGGTTATGAGTTCTCAGACAGAAAATATTGATGAAAGTCACATTCACCGCTTTATAAAAAAGACCCCATCACTCTCAGGCCAATGATTGGAGGTGGAAATGTATTTCCCATTTTTACATGAACCTTCTTGTACACCTTCTACTAAGGGCATATAGATGTAGGTATCTACGTTAAGCAAGAAACAAAGATTTTTCCAGCGTTTATAAATAAGCCCATAAAGGAAATGCAAGGAAATTAAAATATAAGCATATGAATAAAGGCAGAGTGGCCCAGGGAGTGAAAATGGAAACTAAAGCAGCAAACAATTTGAAGTGAAAAAACTTGATGGGGGGGGAGAGAACGTAAAAAGGGGGGACAAAGAACGAACAGAAAGCATGAAATTGTTACCAGTTGCACAGTAAAAACCCTTTGAAATAATAAAAAAAAAAAATAAGCAGTGAATCAGGGTTTGGTTAATAATGGTACACAAACTGTATGAAGATACATTAAAAATGGGAACAAGTGAACCATGCAACAGTGGTATCAAAGCAGTGAATTTTAAATCAATGTATTGAAAAGGGGGGAAAAAAAATAAAAAAAGGAACAAAAAAAATAAACGGCAACAAAGAGAAAACACTAGGGAGTGGTTAGCAATGAAAAAGTTTAGCATAAGCTTCAGAACATTAAGGAAAACAGGGAAATCTGATTTAGTTATGCCTTGAAATAAAGGTTTATCTGAAGATATAAGACTGACAAAAATCTTAAGGGTAAATGTAAAAGCTGCACTCCAAAAGCAGATGTTCGTGTCAAGAAGCCAAAAATAGTGCATTCATTTGCTCATTCATAACCCTCTTGTACACTTGGGAAACATCTCTATAAAGATAATTTCCTTCATATTAGGTAGGAAAAAAATTATATATATATATATATATATATATATATATATATACATACATACACACACACACACACATACATACAAACATATATACACACACACACACACATATACACACAGCCTTTGTGAAAGTATTCAGCCCCCTTGAACTTTTCAACCTTTTGCCACATTTCAGACTTCAAACATAAAGATATAAAATTTTAATGTTTTGTGAAGAATCACCAAACAAGTGGGACACAATTGTGAAGTGGAACGAAATCTATTTGATATTTTAACCTTTAGCAAATAAAAAAAAAACTGAAAAGTGGTGCGTGCAAAATTATTCGGCCCCTTTACTTTCAGTGCAGCAAACTCCCTCCAGAAGTTCAGCGAGGATCTCTGAATGATCCAATGTTGTCCTAAATGACTGATGGTGACAAATAGAATCCACCTGTGTGTAATCAAGTCTCTGTATAAATGCACCTGCTCTGTGATAGTCTCAGGGTTCTGTTGAAAGCGCAGAGAGCATCATGAAGACCAAGGAACACACCAGGCAGGTCCGCAATACTGTTGTGGAGAAGTTTAAAGCCGGATTTGGATACAAAAAGATTTCCCAAGCTTTAAACATCCCAAGGACCACTGTGCAAGCGATCATTTTGAAATGGGAGTATCAGACCACTGCAAATCTACCAAGACCTGGCCGTCCCTCTAAACTTTCAGCTCAGACAAGGAGAAGACTGATCAGAGATGCAGCCAAGAGGCCCATGATCACTCTGGATGAACTGCAGAGAACTACAGCTGAGGTGGGAGAGTCTGTCCATAGGACAACAATCAGTCGTACACTGCACAAATCTGGCCTTTAAGGAAGAGTGCCAAGAAGAAAGCCATTTCTCAAAGATATCCATAAAAAGTCTTGTCTAAAGTTTGCCACAAGCCATCTGGGAGACACACCAAACATGTGGAAGGTGGTGCTCTGGTCAGATGAAACCAAAATCGAACTTTTTGTTTGGCGTAAAAGCAACACAGCTCATCACCCTCAACACACCATCCCCACTGTCAAACATGGTGGTGGCAGCATCATGGTTTGGGCCTGCTTTTCTTCAGCAGGGACAGGGAAGATTGTTAAAATTGAGGGGAAGATGGATGCAGCCAAATACAGGACCATTCTGGATGAAAACCTGTTGGCGTCTGCAAAAGACCTGAAACTGGGACAGAGATTAATCTTCCAAGACAATGATCCCAAACATACAGCAAAATCTACAAAGGAATGGTTCACAAACGTATCCAGGTGTTAGAATGGGCAAGTCAAAGTCCAGACCTGAATCCAATCGAGAATCTGCGGAAAGAGCTGAAAACTGCTGTTCACAAACGCTCTCCATCCAACCTCACTGAGCTTGAGCTGTTTTGCCAGGAAGAATGGGCAAGAATTTCAGTCTCTCGATGTGCAAAACTGATAGAGACATACCCCAAGCGACTTGCAGCTGTAATCGCAGCAAAAGGTGGCTCTACAAAGTATTAACGCAAGGGGGCCGAATAATTTTGCGCGCCCCACTTTTCATTTTTTTTTATTCGTTAAAAAAAGTTTCAAAAATCCAATAGATTTCGTTCCACTTCACAATTGTGTCCCACTTGTTGGTGATTCTTCACTAAAAATAAAAATGTTATATCTTTATGTTTGAAGCCTGAAATGTGGAAAAAGGTTGAAAAGTTCAAGGGGGCCGAATACTTTCGCAAGGCACTGTATATATACACACATACATATATACACACACACATACATACACACACAGTTGAGTACAAAATATTCGGTCGGAAGTCTTACAGTTCTCATTGGAAAAGTTATCACAATCCCTTACAAGCCAACGAACTGGGAAAAATAGATCATAAAATGATTCATGTGCATACATTTGGGCATTTAAACTTGTTTTACTAGAGTTTTTTTTAAAGTGCCACCGTTTACCAGACTTTTGTCTTATACCAGAAGCAGGGAAGACAATTTGATATCTTAAAATGCAAGTTCACCTTTACAGGAAATCTGAAAGGTTTGAAACCCCCAAGCCATATCTTTGTGTGTACGGACAAGACGCATTCTAAATTGGTTAGCACCGTCAGAGATGGATCCTGATTGGTCAATGTTGTCTAGCCTGTTCTGTCAGCACTGCAAGGAGAGAAGAAACCCCCTGACCGGCATTGGACACTGGTACAGCAGGATTGGGTCCAGTGTAAGGTCATTTTACAGATTTTCTGTAATGGTGAACTTGCACTTTAAGATACACCTGCTATCTTCCAAATGCCCATTTCCTTTAAACCTTGCAAAAATGTCCTTTTGCTAATTGGGTGGAGACTTGTCGTTTTGCAACAGCTGGAGGTCCACTAATTGCATATCCCTGCACTAGTGGAATGACAATGCTGGTGCCAGCAAAACAGAACATTTTAAACCTTTGGCAGGACCATTTTTTGGACAGTTTTGGAAGCTCTACCAGAATAGACACTATTCTGGATGTGTTCATCTCAAATAACACAGAGCTTTTAACAAATGCTCATATCAAAGCAGAAAAAAACATTTATTTGGAGTAGATTATGGAAGGTATAGTACATGTCAGGCTATTGTTTTAGTAGGCACCTAAACATGTGTCCCTATTGAAAGATATTTCTTCAACACCAGTGCCAATAGTAACTAACCAGTGGAGAAAAAAAGAAAAAAGGGTGGAGAAAAGGTATTCATATAGACAGACAAGGTTTATATGCCTTCTTTATATGTAGGTTTAAGGTTCTAGATAGCTGGCAGAAATTTTGGAATTTTTTTCCCAACCTAACGTGGTTCTGTAATATCCCGACATATATTAAAACAAGTTTATGTGTTTGAAAACCAGTATCAAAGCCAAAAGAAAACAAACCATTATTATACTGCAGTTTATTAATCCTTAGATGCAAATGCTGCATTATTTAGGCTCTTTCCTTCATTTTCACCTGGTGACCCCGCAAGTGTTTTTCAACAAAACAAGCTCTCCTGCTTTTGCACCATGCAATTTCTCGCAACCAATTTTTTTTTTTTTTTAAAGATTTGTGGGGTGCCAAGGAGAATGAATGCCAGTCCCTTTTCTACAAAAGTGCAGTATTTCGGTTGCAGGAATAAAGCGATTTACACGCTGTCCCACAGTTGCAACAGTATAAACCTAGCGTATTTTGTCTAAAAACGCAAATAGTTTAGTGATGGAGAATCTATTGATTTTCTCTTGCCCAGTTCATGGGCTAAACAAGAGAAATCAAAGTATATGGCTAGCTTTAGAATATTTCTCAACTAAAAACATTCACTTAGCAATAGTAGGAAAATATTGCCAAGAGCTATGGGAAACATTAGGAGACTATTAATAGTGCTTTATTAAATACTTGACACTGTCCAAATTTTTGCACATGGCACATTTTGTGTTTCTCCCAGTCTTAATTTAGGCAACTAAAATATGACAATGCATCAAATTTGCTAAAAAATTTTTTTTAAATTTGGCTTCAAAATGTTGCTATTTTCTGGCCACACACACACACACACACACACACACACACACACACACACACACACACACTTGTTAATACCCTACACTACTATTTAGATCCCTGGGCAAATTGGCTCATTTTGCTGAATTACAAATTCTATGCGGAAATGCTCTTCTAAAGTTTATGCCTTGAAAAAAAGGACACTTTTAAGCAATATTGTTTTAGATCATAAAAAAACTCCTGCTCAAAATAAGTGCACTGGTGGCTTAAAGAGAATTATTATTTTTTTTGGGTGGTGTGTGTTATGTCAAGTGTTTTATTGCCAATTATATGTGCTGATTTAAATATAATCTAGTACAGATATATATCTATAGCCATCTCACTTCAAATTATCCATTGTGAAAGATGTTGATGTGAATGAGAGGTACTAAAATGTTGTGTAAAACGTGGGAGATGTAGGCAATACAAATATTACCCAAAATATCAAGTGGACATGAGCACACACATTGAGAACAAAACAGACACAAAAGAAAAATAAGGGTATAATACACAAGTAAAAAAAAAAAGAAAAAAAGTGAAGCAGAATTGTAAGCAAGCATTTTAGAAGGCAGTGATGAAAACACAGAGCCATTTAAAGAAAAATAAAGGATAGAGATATAGAAGTGAAAGAGGAAAGAGCGGGGTGCAGCTGCTGGCATTTTGCAATCTTCCAGTTT
Source organism: Lithobates pipiens (assembly GCF_037356315.1). Classification (NCBI taxonomy): domain Eukaryota; kingdom Metazoa; phylum Chordata; class Amphibia; order Anura; family Ranidae; genus Lithobates; species Lithobates pipiens. The sequence goes on along the minus strand of NW_027507785.1, from coordinate 168,646,600 downwards.
CAGGTAAAGACATGCACCTCGATTTTTCGCCCCTCAATCACCGTGCTGTGCAATTTCTCCCGGGCCCGGTCAGCATCCGCGCTAGTTTCAAAAGTTACAAAACCAAAACCCTGCGTGCAAAGGGGAGACATACATGCAAATCATTAGAGAAGGGAAGGGGGAAGAACTAAGAGAAGGGCCAGGAAAGGTGAAAAGGGGAGCACAAGAGAACATCAGCCGCCAGAGAGCCAGATTTGAAACTTTGGGGGGATGGGAGGGGAGAAAAATTACACAAAAAAATTCATTTGTTTTTTTTATTCTCTTTTTAATTTGGCAACAGTGAAAGGTCAGAAAACACAGAGCACTAATCTGTCATTGATGCTGCTTAGACACATGCAATGTGAGGGGTAGTGACACCAATTATATCTTGAGGAAAAAACAAAAGAAAAATCTAAGCCTAACCAATTTTACGGTTTAAGCCAATGTTCTTTTAAAGCCACAATGCTGAATGAAAAGTCAAAGTAAATATTTATCCCTGCTTTAATACTTCCAAGTCATAACTGGATGCTGAATGGGTACAGGTATTTAATGATGCAGTACAACACTAAACTAGCCCAACTTCAGTCAAAAATTTATATAATCTCTTTACAGTTTTGTCAGATTTAGATTTTAAATGGAATCCTTAAAGTGTGCAAACTTCCAAAACCATAAAATCCTAAATAAAATAAGATTTCCTCTATGCCAATCAATCATCTTTTACCAATGCATGCCCGCCAGGATATGAGGCCTCCTGAAATTAACCTTCAGAATTGTTTCTCCAAGTTTAGGAAATGCACTTCTAAAGGGTGTTTTAAACTTGGAGAACTGCTTTAAAAATTATTAACCCGGTGTCGAGAATGTAATTTTGGTTTTGCATCAATATAAAAATGTACAGATAGGTTGTCGCAGTTGTTAGAATATCTTGAATATAATCAAATGTAGCTTTTTAAACCCTGTTACACAAGACAGGTTGGAGAGGGCGCATTCCATCTGTCAGTGTGAGCAGAGCAAGAAGTATACAATACAAGTAAGGAAGAGCACTGGCTTCAGGCCCTTTGACACAGTCTTTGATGCCAACAGTTAGTTTCTCAAGACTGATTCTGTTTTTTTATTCTAGCAGTGTGCCATATTATAAAGCAATATTAACTGAATATATCAGCTCCAAGCAAAGGATTATATGGGAAAAAAAATAAATCTTAAATAGGGACAGAAGTGAACTATGAAATTAAACCTTGCAACGTACATATATCTAAAATCAGTGAATTCATATGATAGGGTTAAGTATAAATATTTCTCTCTACAAACTGAAATACCAGTTCCCATTGGCAAACTAATTATGCTTGTATCCAGCTAAAAAATGTGGCTAAAAATAGTTTTTTTTGCTGCAAAAGAAAAACAAAAAACAAAACAAAACATATGTATAAAGAATTAAAATGGGCAAGTAAATAAAAAGGAAACAGAATATGAACTATGAATATTCCCTGTCTGATAAAGTAAAAATTTACCATGAAAACTGTAAATGTTAATTTATAACGGAGAAGGATTTCCGCTTCCTATGGACTGTTCAGAATACAAAATGTTATCAAAAAAGACACAGATCAAAAAAAAAATAACAGTTGGACAATTTTGTTTCAAAAGATATTGCAAAAAATGAAAAACAAAATTCTAAATGTTGTATTACATGAGAAATCAAAGGGGTCTTCAAGGTCATAATTTTCAAAAACAATGAAAAGGTGTAACCGCCCGTGTTAAAAAAGGGCAGAATTTGCGATTATTTTTTATCAGCATAACCCTTAGCACTAAAAACCATACAGCAATGGCAGCTGCTATACTTCTCCATGCATAGCTTCCAATTTAAAATTTGTAATGAGCATTACATATTTTGTAGCTCATGTATTTTAGGGACTCATTAAACTTATTAAAAAAATGCATTTAGCTCTCTGATGGCTTCTGTGGCTACCACACCTTCACCATTTTATTGGCCAATCCTGCATGCTTTATGAACAATAGTATATTTACATTTTCACATTATTGCAATATCTTTTGAAAATACAATGACAAATTCAATAGGTCTAAACAAAGTGCTGCTCTCTACTATAAATGCAACTCTTTCTTGCATAACAGAAATATGAATACGCAGCACAGCTGAATGTAATAACCTTTTATAGTCAAATCAGTGCAGTTTGGGAATTAATCCAAACCAAAGTAAGAGAAGAAATGGATAGAGCTTTTCTTTAACCCTACACTGTCAAGATGTGAAAGCTACCATTGTAGCTGTAACACCTATACCCCCATAGCTGATGTAGCGGTTTATATTTCAAAAGTTATACAGTGTTAATTATACAACATGACACAAAGCAGAAGCTAAAGGAACCAGTAGTAAGCCAGTTCATCAATTAATCACAAAATGTTATTTTCAGACAGCAAAAGGGCAACAATGATCAAAATGCTGCTTGATGGAAGCATCACAAAATATATTGTTTGTTAAAGGGTAACAATTACACAGCTGCTGCATTCATATTTTTAAACCCTCAGTTTGATGGTGAAAACTATACCTAATGACTGTTCCATTCCATGTCTTTCCTACAGACCTTTTTCTACAAAATATAAATTGCAAACAAAGAGGTTTAAAAAAAATAGGAAAGATATCAGGTGTGTTCAGTTTATTATTATAAATTGTAACACCAGGGAGTGAATAAAAATTTTTAATTTCTAAACCCTGTTTGCAGAGGAAGTGATGTGGCAGACACCAGTCAGCAATATTATATTACCCATACTGCTTTCAGAGGGAAATGTAATAAAGCTTTGTCTGTGGAACATTTTGATCTATTCCACATTTTACAGTATACTCAATTCTTGCAGAACCTGGAAAGAATCAAACTGCCACGTATTACATTTGCTTGCTTGACATAACTCCAAAGAAGAAAAAGAAAAAGGAGCATCAAGTTAAAACTGCTAACTGTATCCATTTTTACTCCACAGCTGGTTTTAGTTAAGTTTGTTAAAACATACAAACCTAGTGACTGCCATTGTGGTGTATATAAAACAAAACAAAAGCATTTGCTCGCATTTTCTGACAATTTGTCTTAAGAGCTCAAACTGCTAAGAGTTCTGATGAAAGGTCAAAAATGAACATGCTTAACGTGAATAATAGGTATGCACACAATCATGTTTAAAATGTTAAATTATCAAGTTTATGACAATTAAAATTCTAACTATATACTTTGGGTGGATATATCAGACAATAAATATGGCCAGACAGAGTTATAAAAATAAATCAACCACTTGAAGGGCTGTCAATCAACTGGCTACCATAAAAATGTTCGGCTCAGCTTTTTTGTAATGCACATTCTTGCATCTACTTGTTTAAAAATAAATAATGTATTTTAGGATCAGGTTTTTAGGGTTTGTATGTTAAAGTGTATATCCAGCTAAAGATTATTATTATTTTTTGACCATACACAAATCTTTCATTCAGCCTTTGGGGCTGAACAAAAAAGGATAGACAATTTCTCCAACCATGCCATGGCACAGATGGATGAATCTCCTGCTGTAGCTTTTGCATTTTTACAGCTGGCCCCATCGGAATCTCTGGTTGTGTGAAGCCTTTTGGCCAATTCAAAATATAGCAGATAACAGAAAATCTTTTTTTCAACCAAACATCCCCCTTCCCCCATGAATGCCAAAACTAGCCATAGACTATGGGATATCAGGTTCTGACAGGTCAGATCCGACCAAGCACAGTCTGTGTCAGAGCTTACATATGTGATTAGAAAATGAGTCTCTCCCCCCCCCCGTACATAAAACATTGCAAATGTTTTCAAGACATTAAACAGACAACTAAATTGGCTTTAAAAAAAAAGCAGATCTTCACCCTCAAAACAAACTTCCCTCCTCTTCACCCCTCTGCTACACAAACATTACTTTTTTTATAATTAAAAGATTTTGCTCCCCCCATGCAGGCTCCCAGAAGGCATAGCCTTTCAGTCAGAAAAGGATGAGTGGTGCAATGGTAGGCCAGATGATGCCTGTAGCTGCAACCACTTCAAACCCATGACATATGTACATTAGCAGGGGCAGAAGTGGTTGAAGCAGAGATGTAGCCAAAAATAAGTTTCCCATTAGAAGAGCATATTTCAGGGCCTGATTTGCCCTCAATTTCGATCAATCCCCTGCAGTACTTCTGTAACACTAGATGTACTCAGACTTCCTAGTGAGGCGACAGTCCGTGTCATTCAACCCAACCGAGTCCAGGTAATTAAACATCCACCCGTTCGGGGGGGGGGGGCTTATATACTGCACTGGCCACCACCTACACATTATTAAGCGAGTGTCATGGCTGTAGGAGAAGAGGAAATACCTGTAACCTCAACCCCATGAGACCAGTCAGAAAAACAAAAAAGGTATGTGGTATATGTTACAGTTGATGTTTCTACCTATGTTAACCACTTGACCTCTGGAAGATTTAACCCCCCTTCATGACCAGGCCATTTTTTGTGATACAGCACTGCGTTACTTTACCTGACAATTGCAGTTGTGCGATGCTGTGCCTAAACAAAAATGTCCTTTTCTTGCACAAATAGAGCTTTTTGGTGATATTTGATCAAAACTGCAGTATTTATTTTTTGTGCTATAAACAAGACAATTTTGAAGATTTTTTTTGACTTTCGGCTATAAGAACACATCCAATTAAAAAAAAAAAAAAAACCCACACCACATTTCTTCAAGTTAGGCTAATATGTATTCTGCTACAAAAAAATCTCAATAAAGCGTATATTGATTGGTTTGCGCAAAAGTTATAGCATCTGCAAATTAGTAGGGGATATTTTTATTTACAAATACCTTTCTGCCTGTGTACCAAAGCATCCTCGGGTTCCCGGCAGACAGAGTCCACCGTACCCACTGATCAGCTACTGCCCGCCTCAGACCTGAAGTGCAGGATCACGTACTAGGTATGTGATCCTGCACAGAGAACAGAGCTGCATTACCTATATCTAAAATATATATTTTTTTTTAATTACCGTCGGGAAGCAGTTAAATTGGATTGATAAATAATTCCCTTTAACCCTTTCACTGCCAGGTCCATTTGGTAAGCATGTGTTTACCAGCCCCCTTCCTTTCCTAGGTGAACATAGTGAGCATTCATTACCGATTGCTCACCATGTTCAGCTGTCACTGTGGCATAGTAAACAGTGTTTACTATGCCACAGTTTATGAATGAATGGGAGCCGCTATTCAGAGGCTTCCATTCATTAGTATTGCCTCTAAGGCTGCAGAGAAAGGGACTGAACTCTTCAGTCCCTTTCTCAGTCAAAAAAAATAAAAATAAAAAGACAGGTTTGTTTAGATCCCTGATGTCTCTTTAAAGACACAGCCACTGCTCCCGACTTGACATCCATGTGGGTGTATGTCCCTGAACTCACACTGTCTGTGCTTGGGTCTATATACCTACACCCACATGGATGTTAGATATCTCCTTGCAGGTGCTGTGTCCCATTTGACATGAATAGGACTGTCTGCACAGGGATGCACAGAATCATTGCAAAGTCACCCAGTGCCCAGGGCAAAGATGCCAAATTGCTGAGGGCCCGGTTGCAGAAGGGGGCCTGCCAGCACCACATACGGGAACTCACTGGGCTGATCCAGACACTGCTCACTTGCAGTATGGCCCTCAGCAGCGACCATCTCTTACAGGCCCAGCAGCACACACAATGGATTATATGGAAAGAGGGCCCAGCCCAGCCCGGGTAGAAGCCAGCATGGGAAGCTTTGCAGCAGGTAAGCCGGTGAAGTGTGGAGGTGCGCACCATGCCCACATGCAACTTCATTATGTGTTCCACGCACTGAAACTGCTGCTGCAAACCTTCTAGTGTACCCAGTCGTTCCCAGATAGGCCGCTGCCTCCCTATGAGTCTCTTGCCTTGGTAAACAGTGCCTGCCCAGAACGGCAGATAAGGAGTCAGAGGACACGCCAGCCACAGCAGGGTGCCAGCCAGTGACCCATCTACTGGAACACACTGGGCTGGTCCAGGCACTGCTCACGCTCTCAATATGGCCTGCGGCAGCAGCGAGCATCTTTTACAAGCCCAGCCGGGCCCCAGCAGCGAGGGTAGGAAAGTAGGCCCAGCCCAGGAAGCTTTGCAGCAGGTCCAGTGTGCGGAGGCATGTGGCACACCCACAAGCGTCATTACGCGTTGCACCACGCACTGGTCCTGCTTCTGCAAACCTTTTAATGTACCCAGTCCCTGGATAGGCCGCCGCCTCCCTCTGAGCCCCTCGCCAAACAGCGCCACCAAAAACAGCAGAAGGAGGAGTCTCAGGCCTTTTAGAGTTGCCTGCTTCTTTTCCTGAATTTTGTTTATTGTTGAATGTGAAGAGATTGTGGGAGGATCCCAGGGAAAACGAAAACTCCTTAGAGATACTCTACTATGAGTGCATTTATACTATTTTGTTTTTCAAGTAGATTGGGTTAAAAAGAAAAATTATATATATTTTACACAGACACACACACAGTGGCTATATAAAGTCTACACACCAGTTAAAAAGGTCAGGATTCTGTGATGTAAAAAAAGTGAGACAACGATAAAATCTTTTCACAATTTTTTTCACCTTTAACATGACCTATAAACTGCACAGTTCAATTGAAAAACAAACTGAAATCTTTTGGGGGCTAAAAATAAAAGTTTAAATATTGTGGTTGCATAAGTGTGCAATAAGCACATTCAAACTCATGTTAAATATGAGTCAGTACACACCTGCCATCATTTGAAGTGCCTCAGTTTAACCAATAAGAAAGTTCAGCTGTTCTAGTAGGTCTTTCCTGACATTTTCTTAGTCGCATCCTACAGTAAAAGCCATGGTCCGCAGAGCTTCTAAAGCATCAGAAGGATCTCATTGTTAAAAGGCATTTCCAAAGCATTAGATATACCATGAAACACAGCGAAGTGGCGAAAATGTGGCACAACAGTGACATTACCAAGAACTGGACATCGCCAAAATTTATGAAAATACAAGAAAACTGGTCAGGGAGGCTGGCAAGAGGCTTACAGCAACATTAAAGGAGCTGGAGAAATATCTGGCAAGTACTGGCTATGTGGTGACAATCTCCAGTATTCTTCAGGTCTGGGCTATGCGGTAGAATGGCAAGACAGAAGCCTTTTCTTACCAAGAAAAACATCCAAGCCAAAAGCATGTGGGAAAATGTGTTACTGGTCTGATGAAACCAAGGTTGAACTTTTTGGCCATAATGCCAAAAGATATGTTTGGATTAAAAACAACTCTGCACATCAACAAAAGAACACCATACCCCTTAGTGAAGCATGGTGGTGGCAGCATAATGCTTTGGGGCTGTTTTTCTTCAGCTGGAACAGGGGACTTAGTCAAGGTAGAGGGAATTATGAACAGTTCCAAATATCAGTCAATATTGGCACAAAACCTTCAGGCTTCTGCTAGAAAGCGGAATATGAAGAGGGACTTCATCTTTCTGCATGACGACCCAAATCAACAAAAGAATGGCTTCACCAGAAGAATAATGTTTTAGAATGGCCCAGCCAGAGCCCAGACCTGAATCCAATTGAAAATCTGGGGTGATCTGAAGAGGGCTGTGCATAGATGTCCTTGCAATATGACAGATTTGGAGCCTTTTTGCAAAAAAGTGGGCAAATATTGCAAAGACGAGATGTGCCAAGCTGATGGACTTTTACCCAAAAAGATTGAGTGCTGTAATAAAATCAAAAGGTGCTTCAACAATTAAAGTGGCTGTAAACCCGAATTTTTTTATTTATTTTTTTATGTCATAATGTAGAGTATAAGATTTCTTATCAATGGAGCCCAGTCTTGCCGCAAAGAGTTAATCCAGCTCTGAGCAATCCTCTTATTGTTCAGTGAGATAAATCTTGACAAACAGAAAAACTTTGTCAAATCCTCCCCCTTGCTGTGAGTGACAGGTGATTTACATATCTCATGCACTAGCCTGAGAGACATGTATTTTTTAATTCCCTCCCACTCCTTGCTTCTGCTGCTCTGCCAGAATTTGATGTTCCTCACCTCAGCATAAATGGGCATGTGGTTACGACAATATGCATATTGATAAGGGGAGTGTAGAGGTGGGCGGGGAGTCTACTGACATCACGACTCCGCCCACCCACAGAATATAGTTTTTCGGGTCTCATAGCAGACAGAGGGGAGACATTTGACAGGTAAGGATACATGCAGGAGGCATGTATATGATTATAGATAACCCCTATGGCAGTAGTTTAGAAAGGATGACATTGGGTTTACATCCACTTGGGTATGCACACTTATGCAACCATAAAATTTTAGTGTTTTATTTTTACTTCCCTCCACTTAAGAGATTTCAGTTTGTTCAACTGAGTTATACAGTTCATAGGTCACATAAAAGGTGGAAAAAGTTCTGAAATTATTATTTCTTTGTCAAATTTTTTACATCACAGAAACCTGACATTTTAACAGGGGTGTGTAGACTTGTTATATCCACTTTTTACAAATAGATAGAAAAAGCATAATTCGTTCCAGAAACATGCTTGTAATCCAAAGCAGTTTTATACCAAAGCAAATTTCCCCATATGAAAAAATGCAAACTCAAATGATTTGTTCCACAACCATTCATTCATGTGTAACCATAAAATGCCCATCCACAAATGGAAGCCTCCACAAGGGGATTAGAAGCAAAATCCAGCAGGAGCTACACAGTATTAAAGAGAAGAGAGGTGCCTCTAAGTGTAGCAATATGTTGCTAGCTGTTGTATCTTTATTAAATGCGACCATATTTCTAAACTTAGAGGTGCCTCTTGTCTTTTATACTCAGTTGTGACATGACGCTGCTTGTATATTAAGTTAAAATGTATAAAAAATAAAAAAAAATGCTAGTCTTGCAAAACTCTCTCAAACCAAGATATAGAATATATATATACACACACACTATATATATATATATATATATATATATATATATATATATATATATATATATATATATATATATATATATATATATATATATATAGGGCTCGACAAAACCCGGGCGCCAGGTCGCATTTGCGACTAGAAATAGCGGCCTGGCGCAGCACAGCTGGGGGTATCCTGTCTCCGTGGACCCCCCCAGCGTGATCGCGTCGGGCCGTTCCGCCGGCGGCCGGTAATTGAGGCCGCGGCTTTGAGGCCTTCTGCGGTCCTATGATTCCTTCTGGAATCTGGCGCCCTCTTGTGGTGGCCGTTGGCATGACAACCAACAATGTTAATGGAGCTTTCTCTGCCTGTTTTTCTATTACCTGCCTATCTCATTCCCTTTATTTAGAACCCCCTAAACATTATATATATTTTTTTTTATTCTAACACCCTAGAGAATAAAACGGTGGTTGTTGCAATACGGTCTGTCACACCGTATTTGCGCAGCGGACTTACAAGCGCGCTTTTTTTGGGAAAAATAATTCATTTAATTAAAAAAATAAGACAACAGTAAAGTTAGCCCAATTATTTTTTATATTGTGAAAGATAATGTTACGCCGAGTAAATTGATACCAAACATGTCACGCTTCAAAATTGCACCCGCTCATGGAATGGCGACAAACTTTTACCCTTTAAAATCTCCATAGGCGACGTTTAAAAAAATTCTACAGGTTGCATGTTTTGAGTTACAGAGGAGGTCCAGGGCTAGAATTATTGCTCTCGCTCTACCGATCACGGCGATACCTCCTATGTGTGGTTTGAACACTGCTTTCATATGCAGGCGGGGGGGGGGGGGGGGAGGGGGGGGCGCGTTTAAAAAAAAAAAAAATTCTTTCTTATTTTAAACTTTATTTTTATTTTTTCACTGTTCTTTTAAAAAAAAATTTGTGTCACTTTTATTCTTATTACAAGGAATGTAAAAATCCCTTGTAATAGAAAAAGCATGACAGGTCCTCTTAAATATGAGATCGGGGGTCAGAGAGACCTCAGATCTCATATTTACACTAAAATGCAATAAAAAAAAAAAAAATTGTCATTTGAAAAAAATAAATAAATAAAATGTCCCTCTAAGAGCTATGTGCAATGACTTGGAGACAGGTGTGGGGGGGCCATCTTCCCCTCACTCGTCTCCATGTCAGGCTAGGGACAGGTCCGGATCGCCGTTACCGACCTGGCTCCTAACTTTTTAAGCTGGCTCCTAGATTCCAAGCAAATTTGTCAAGCCATATATATATATACACATACACACACACACACACATATATATATATATATATATATATATATACACATACATATACACATATACACGCATCACAATTTTCTTTTGACTGTAGGATAGGAGTACCACCAGTGGCAGCCCATCCACTAGGGATGCACAGGCGCCGCTGTGCCGGTCAAGACACAAAGAGGGGTGTTTGATTGGACACAGGCTGCGTTTGATTGGGGTTTTTTCAGAACTTGTTTGTGCCCCCCCCAAAAAAAAAAATTTGAGCACCAGCCGTTACTGAGGGGTACTTCTTTCAGTACACATTGCATCCCGATAAAGAAATTGGCTAGTGGCTGCCAAAAGGTCCTTTACAGTTAAAGCCTAGTCAGCTTCATAGAGTCTAGCTTTTCTCCATTTTGGGAAGAGGAAACAGACAGTCATGTGACAGCTGATTTGGGCAAGTAAAAAAGTGTAGTATGCAGATTAAGGGCTGGATCACACCACAAATATGCATTTCAGATCCGTCCCGAGTGCATTTCTGCATGCACGGTTTTAACACGTTTTTGACGTGCTCCCATGCATTTTTGAAGTGTTTACTTGCTTTTTTTTCTTTTCCCCACTGTACTGGGGTCATGCATTTCAGTGCATTTTTTATGCTTACCACTTTCCAGTACAGAAATAATGTTCTACTTTTTTTTGGGAACTGAAACACCCTGTAGCTGACTGCACAGGTGTGAACTATGCCAGTAGAAACCATATAACCTACTTTGCATGCGTTTTTATGCAGGAAAAAACGCACTGGACTGCATGTGGTGAGAACATTTCCTTCTGGCTTTCTTGATCTGGATGCTTGTTCATACTTATAATACCAAAGCCTACAGCAGTCTGGTAACTGGCACTGTCAGAATGAGGTCAGAAATTGCTGCCTCTGCTTGAATATTTAGTATTTTTTGCTTCTATTCTAGAATACAGATGCATTGAAGGATGTGAACCCTAGCACCCACAGATGCCTTTGCATCCCAGAAATCTACCCTCTTTTCAATCACTAGCTCTTTTAGTATAGATTAGTCACAGCCATGTTCTAGCCAAGAAACAGATCATACGTTCCTTAATAGGAATTTTCCATAGTTTCAGAATGACCCATCAAAACTTCAACAAGTTTTGTCTAACTTATTAGCAAAGATGCTTCTCTACACCAACTTTCACATTTTATACAATGAGTGAAAAATTGTAAACCAACTAATTTTACACTTTAGACCTCATGCCCACTGGACTTTTTTGCAGCTGCTTCTAGGGACGTCAGACTTTTTTTTCCTTGCCTCTAAACTCCGCTGTCAGTCTGTGTCCATGCACATGGGCTTTTAGCAGCGGGGGGAAAAAAAACACTGCGAGTGCATCCAGACACAGGCATTTTGGCAGAAAAATGCTTTACGCTTGTAAGAAAAAATACATAAAATCCTAAACTTTAGTTACCAGAATTGAGGCCTTGTATGCCCATGGGTGGTTTGAGGTTTCTGGCTTGCAAATTAGTTATGAATGACTGTACACTTGAATATACCATGCTTGTGAAAACTCTTGCACAAGCATAAATCTCAATGTGCCAAAACCGCTAAGATTTTCACCTCTGCAAGAGTTGACGCAAGCAGTGTACAGCCATTCATTATTATGGGCAGCTGTACATTGCAGCCATCTCTCCCGGGTGCAGAAATATGCCTGCAGTTTGAGAGGCCTCAACTTCCACTAGGTACACTTTCTCCAGTGACAATTGTCTAAGAAGAAATGTCACTTTGAAGAGGTTTCCTCTCGCTTCCTGTTGCACCTCTAGGAGACAAATAGAAAAACACAACCCCGCCCTTAACAGGACAGCAACCAGCCTGTCCGACAGACCAGACCAGATGTCTGCCGATCGTTCCAAAGAGGCAGAGCGACGGTCTGTGACAGGGGAAGACAGATCTTGTGTTTAAGCAGGAATGTGGCTCTGTCCTTCCACAATTAAAGCATCTCCACAGCGTTAGAAAGACATTTAACCCTTTCATCTCCCATTAACCCCTTCCTTGCCAGTGCCATTAGTACAGTGACAGTGCATAGTTTGCTATAAGTCGCCAATTACCGCCATTACTAATAAAAATAGATAAATATTCCATAAAAATATCTCAGTCTGTAGACGCTATAACTTTTGTGCAAATCAATATACACTTATTGGGATTTTTTTAAACAAAAATATGTAGCAGAATATACATTGGCTTAAATGGATGAAGAAATTAGATTTTTTTTTATTGGATCTGTTTTATAGCAGAAAAGAAATATAGTTCTCAAAATTGTCTTGTTTATAGAGCAAAAAATTAAAACCGCAGACATGATCAAAATACCACCAAAAAAAACTAAAAAAAAAAACTATGTGGGGGTAAAAAAATAAAAAAATGCACTTTTACTAATTTTTAAGGTTAAATCTGAGTTCTGATTAAAAAAAATGTAAAAGTCAGCAGCTACAAATACTGCAGCTGCTGAATTTTAATAATCGGACACTTACCTGTCTCTGGGTCCATGCGGGGGACCGAAGCCCCACTTGGCGCAGACATTTTAACTGTGGGCGCCCAGCTGTGGCTTCATAGCTGGGCACCCACTGCGCATGCGCGAGTCGCACCGATACTCTCGAGAAGTAACTGTGATGTAATCGCCAGTACTCGCTTCTGGGAGAAATGTGTCATAGGGTATTCAAAACAATGCGTTTTGAGGCAGCATCCTCCTGGTCAAGCCCTAGGATGAAGACTACTGAAATGTATTTGGTCTTGTTGCTCGTTTCCTGTCATTTGACTAGCAGTTAAAGTATTTGTTGTAAAGATGATAATTTTAGCATCTGAACTCCCAGAAGATCCCCCATATATCTGTACTTGATAAATGTGTCAATTGGAGAGAAGCGACTTTATGTATATTAGGCCTTTGCAGCGTCCACGCTTTTGGGGTTCCACACTATCTATATCCCAGGACTTTGTGTGCTTTTACTCAGGTTGGCACTTCAACTATTAAAAAAAACTCAGCTTATGGCCACAGCAGCACATGTACAGGATGTTTGTCCCCTTTTCCTAGACAAAGCTAACAGGTGCTTAGACATGGCAACTGGTTGTTTTACCTAGGTATAGGCAGCTTTAAAATTAGAACAGCTAAAGTACCCCTATTAGATTTATTGGAAGGCCACAATATAGTTAAGGCTGTTACAGTGACTAGGCACTGGCCTCAGAATGGAGGAAACTAGCAACATGTGACCCAAGGTCCATGTATGTTAATGTCACATAAAAGGGTATTTAAATATGAAGTTCCATTTTAAACACAAATGGTGCTTACCAGTGACCAAACCTATATATAGCGTATTTCCACCATTTCAGTCAAATTCGAGAAATTCCCACAGTTTTTCTCATTCACATAGCATATGCAAATACGTGTAAAAAATCCTTTGTTTTTTTTCTTTGGAAAGGCTGATCCATAGGACTCATAGCAACTTTTGTTTTGAATAACTGTTATAATCAGGGGACAGTTTGTTGTTTTTTTTTTTAAACATACAATGTACCAAGTCTTGAGATCAAACTATTGTTAAGACCGTGTGCACATCTTGTTCACAATAATGAAGATCTTCCAGCACAGTATAGACAGGGTTAATTATGGTAAACAAACCTCCATGACCCACACCTTAACACTACATAGATGGGATTCTTTAAGGTTTTTCAGCAAGTATAAATAGGCAAGCAGGAAATAAAAAAAAATTGTAATACCAATGAGACCACAACCAACATGTTTGGTGGTTTCTAAATGTAAAATTTAATGTTATGACAGTTTACAGCTGATACGAACTGCCAGCATGGGACAGGGTTAAATTATGTTAAACTTGACTTCACAGCCCCCTGCTAAACATTACAAAGCAGAGAGCAAGTAAGGATTTTTAAGCATGTGAAAGGGGGAAAAAAAAAAAACACACAACTTTAGTTAACCAATGCTTTATTTTTATTTTTTTTTAAAGTTAAAGGGAACATAAAATATAAAGTGCTATCCCAACATGTCTGCAAATGTGGCAACACACTTGTCTAATAAGACAATTTGACCCCTCAGAACACTTAGCATTTTGAGCTTTTGAGAGAGCGCTATAATGTAAACATATATGCATCTTCTAGGCAAAAGTAAAAAATCTTATGCTTCACTGGTCAATCTAGACAAAGTATTTTACCAATTCAACCATAGAACTAAGGCTGGGACTATGCCCTTATGACCATACTTCTTGAGAGATTTTGTGGTTCAGTTAAAAATTGGAGGAGATCAGTAAAAAATAAAAGTTCGGCCTACCTTGGATCCTCTTTCATTAAATATGATTTCTACGTCGAGAATTTTGCCAAATTGCTAAAACAGAAAAATATGATTAATGAACTTATTAAAATAACTACAAACAAATTGCTATAGAGATATATATATATATATATATATATATATTTATTAAGATTTGATTTTTCCCTTAAGTGCTATTTTGCTCTGTTTTCTTTTTAACAGCAACTACAAAATAACCTTTTATGAGCAGAGTAGAAAATGAGGATGTGACCGCTTTTAGTGTGGCTACTAATCAACAGAAATGGCGGAAACAACCAGATATTTACTGATCTTGACAAGCTGAATGATAGGAAAACTTCTGTAACAAGGTACAGAACATACTTAAAATGCCTATGTAGTATGAATGTATACCAGATCACCTGTTGGTAAATCTAAAAGCTTGTACTAGGATTTGCAATATGTGGCCAACTTTAACCGCATGTCTACTGGGGCAATATACATTTTTCAAATACAGGTTAAATGATACAATGTGGCTAGAAAATTACTTACAAACCTCAATTTCCTAAAGCAGAGGCCCTGGAGGATAAATTGGTATTGAAATTTGTGTCAACTATTTGCTTTAGCGGCCATTTATAAAAACACAAATTTTCAGGAAAATAGTGCACTTAAATGAATTTTAGTACACAAACACAATATCCAATTTTTGGTAATATTAAAAGATGTTGAGTAATTTGATAACAAACATGTCGAGATTTAAAAATTGCGCACGCCTGTGAAATGGTGACAAACTACAGTATGTAAAATTGCCCATGTGACTTATTTAAAGCCTTTACAGGTTATGAGTTTAGGAATCCTTGAATTACTGGTCACGCCAAAGTTTGCGACGATACCTCACATGTAGGGTGCAATCACTTTCTGCATATGCATACAGGACCTACGTGATTGTTTGCATTCGCATGTATGTGCAGGGGGACGACGGTGCTTACACATTTTTTTTCTTTTTATTGCTATCAAAAAGGGATGAACAAGCCCTCTTGTTATAGATTTGGGCAGTGAGTGTTACTATTAATGGAGATCTGGGATCTATTAGACACCAGATAATTCTCCCGCCCTTCAAAGAAGTTGATCAAAACACAGATTGTGCTTGATCAGCTGCTTTTCTGGTTGTAAAATCCAGGAAATTAAAACTTTGGAAACCAAAAGCTTCCGGGATTATTCTTCAGAGTGGATGGGGAAACTGATGTGCCTCTGTCTCCTTTGTGGGCAGCTGTCTCACCACTTTGCTATCTGGTGGAATGGGAGATTAACTGAGGCTGCCAGTAGGAGTCTGTTCCTGCTCATCGGGGTAAAAGTGATTGGTTGGCTCTACAGTCACCTGGATTACTTTTACATGAAAGCCGTTACCTGGCTGTAAAAGATAAAAATAAAATAGTAGTATTATAGCAGCAGTTATGATCCTGGTATAACTACTTGCAGTCCAGGAAGTTTATATATGTACAATGGGCAGCAAGCAGTTAAAATACAATTTCAGGTTTACTTTCACTTTGTGTGGTTGACCATTATTTCCATTATAGAACCTTCTGAAAATTGGTGTAACCGGCAGCAAGGGGGAACTGTCTCACACTGTTGCCAAAACAGTGCTGCTCACTGTAAGTAATGCTACTACAGCTAATGCTATTACAGACTATTAGGGCCAGTTCACACCATAGGTACGCAGTCCGGACGCTTTTCTGCATGCACATTTTTAGTGTGTTCCAGCGCAAATCCCCCCCCCCCCCTTTCACTTTAACATGTATGTTTCAGTGCGTTTTTGCTGTTTTCCGGTGCATTTGGTGATGCATTTTAGCACGTTCCAGTACATTAAAAAAAATGCAGCATGTTCTACATTTTTACTGGATTGCACTGGAACTGGCTGCACTGGTGTGAACCATGCCACTGAAAACTGTTTAACCAACTATCCATGCGTTTTTGATGCAGACAAAAAATGCACTGGACTGCATGTGGTATGAACTGGCCCTTACAGCAGCCCCAGTGGCTAGACCATTCACTAATAGAAATAATTTGTATAGGTTACCAGTCTTAAACCAAGTAAACCTTGAAAACATTTTTACAAAGAATTTGAAAAGTGGGAACTTTAAAATAAAATTATTCTTCACAAAATAGTATCCATAACGCTTCAGACAAATGAGGGGACTTCTAAATTATTTTAGCTTTTTAAGATCTGAGCATCTGTGGTGAGAAATGTGCATGTAAAAACAGCCACACATTACAAATATACTGTACAATCTAGGTTCAGCACAAACCAAATTGAAGTCTTAAGAGACTGTAAAGTAATTGATCATAATAAAAAAAAAAAAAGGCAATGAAATATCCAAGCTAGATGACGTTTATACAATTAAACATTAAGTGATTAACATAAATTCACCAAAATCCATTACATTATTTTTGGTGCATTTTGTTTACAGATTTTTTTAAATCAAAACAATGAATTCTAATACTCAAAATTCAAAGTAGCTCTAAAGTCTAAATTTAACCTTAATTTCTACTTTGCAATAATATAAAAAAAATACCCAACCAACTGATGCTCCAGCATCGCTCTCCTCAGTGTCTGATTTCACATGAGAAACTGAGGGCAGTGGCCCTATAGGCTCCTGCTGCCAAACGCTGTGGGAGCATGGCTTTCTACCTCTGTGTCTATAGACACACACAGTTCAACACAACCCAATGGAAGCTTGCATGCACAGGTGCCTCTTTGGCTTGCTACTGGGGAGGTACTCAAATAGGAGGAAGAGCAAAGAGCACTAACAAGGAATCTTGAGGAGGGAAGAAATGTTTCTGTGCAATAACATTTTGACTGTAATGTGTCTTAAATGGAATATGTTTACAAATACAAAGCAGGATTTCAAGCAAAAAAATAAACAAACATTTGACATCCATGGAATACTCAACTTATATTTTTTTGTTTTTCATACATTATACTAAGGCAGGCCATACACAGGTCACACAGGCCAAACCATGGGTTGCAGGAAAAATTCACGATTCCATCAACACAGGCAGTGTTGACAGGGGAATCGGCAATTGTCTTCATAACCCCGCTGGGAAAAGATGGTGATTATTGCTAGTGACTGTAGAAGCTACTAGCGATAATCAAAGACAGTCCGGCAGGCTTATTGTACCAACGTTGGATTGAATAACTTGGTACGTTCAGCCTGCCTATTAACGGTTCGAATCTTGGCCGGGCGAGCAGGAAATCGAACAGTCTATGGCCAGCCTAAGGCCCCATTCACGTGGCGCCATTATTGATTAGATAAGCGAGACCTAGCTTTTTATTTAAGGGTTCTGTAAAGACAAGTGCAGGAATACAATGTTACAGTTGTGCAGACACAAACCTAACTAAACTGACTCACCCCGAACATCTGACGGAGATCAGGGTCTCTAAAGCGAAATGGTATATTGGAAACATGAAGCCTTTTAGGGGTTGGTTTGGTTTCCGTGCTTTCAGTACTCTGGGTTTGTGGTTGTTGCCCTTCCGTCTGAGATCCATCTGTCTGTATGTAGAAAAATCAAAACAAACAGTTAGGGCATTTAGAAGACATTAAGAATTTCATAGGTTACCAGAAATTAGTTGAGCAATGCACCTAAACTTTAAAGCTCCATACACACCTAAGCATTCTGGATCGCGGGCAGAACCACGGTAAAAAAGTGGAACGTGTTTGTAATGCCATTATTTCTTAATGGCACGCCAAATGCGGGGCGATTCGCTGCACTTGTTGAGCAACAAATTGCGCTACAATCACTGCAAACGCTTCAGGCTCTGTACCAAGTTTTGAGCTTCTTTTGGAGCAGAGGGAGGCCCATTCAAATGAACGATGCCACTCCAAATACACTCGGGGGGGGGGGGGGGGGGGGGGGGACGACGACACATCTGTCATTGCAGATCGCACAGGGGCGAATGGAGCCTTAGGCTGCTTTCACACTGGGGTGTTGGCGGTAAAGTGCCACTATTTTTAGCAGCGTTCACCATTTTTGCAACACTTAACCCCCTCCAACGCCTGAAAAAGGCACTTCGGCAGTGCTGCCCATTGATTTTAATGAGCAGGGGTGCTTTAGGACTTGCAGGACTTACTTGCAGGACTTACTTGCAGGACTTACTTGCAGGACTTACTTGCAGGACTTACTTGCAGGACTTACTTGCAGGACTTACTTGCAGGACTTACTTGCAGGACTTACTTGCAGGACTTACTTGCAGGACTTACTTGCAGGACTTACTTGCAGGACTTACTTGCAGGACTTACTTTTAGAGTCCTGCCAGTGCACCGCTCCAGTGAGGGGAGAGGCCCTTTACAGGTGCTACAGTGTCAAACTAGCATCTGACAAGAGGGAGAAGACTTACTCCCTGCTTTGGAGTCTACCTTTGTGGGTGCATTTCTATAGGAATGATTGTATTGTGTATCCAATAAATTCTGTACTACACTATCAGGGTTGTTCTGCACCACATTTGTTTGCACCCTTTATTGACCAGTTTATTATGCAACTTTTTGGGGGGGGGTGGAGGGGGGAGAATGAGGGCCCAGGGGCATCTTATACAGGATTCTAGTGCTTCAGAGGATTTCAATTACTGCCCTTATCTGTTACAGTCAATAAGAATCAGGGCAGACAGGCACTAAAGCCGGGTACATGGGCCGAATGTTGGTAGACATTTGCTGGCAGAGATCGCTGATCTCAGTGTTCTGGCGGGGGGGGCCGTCCCCCTGTCAGAACAGAGATTGTTGTACTTCCCATAGTGGAGTGGTGTAGCTCTGACCGGAGCTGAGTTTTTTTCTCTTTACATACTAGGCTTAAGGGTGGGCAAAAAAAATCAGCTGAAAACGGTCTCACTATTGGTTTCTGTCAAATGGCTGCCAGCGCTGATCAGCAGTCCCCCTCCCCCCCATCAGAACACAATAGCAGATGGGGGGGGAGGGGGGGATCAAAGCACTAACATTGCTTGTGTTCATACAGCAGTTTTTTTTCCGATCAGATAATGTGGGTTGACAGTGCTCAGAAGCTGGACTAAAGTATTGAACGGTGGCTGCAATAAACCACATATGCTCTCAAAGAATTGCTGGTACTTTAATTGTGAAACGGATGATAAAAACAGTATAATTGTTGCATGGTTATGTAAACGTTACTACACTGGCTACAGAGCTGACTGGGGCAATGATGGGTTGAAGTGTCAGACTGGGAGGATCCGTCTGTGGGTTGCAGACCTAGATTGCCACAATGCTGCCCGAGTCAGTATGTGAAGTGGCGGGCCCGCCAGCAAACAAGGATGTTATTACTGATGCTGGCAATGTGGATGCTCCCACAGCTGACTATCCAAGGAGGAGAAATTGTGGTGAGCGACAAGGAAGAGGGCATCACGAGGCCCGGACCGTGACGTGTCCAAAGGAAGCAGACACTGTCAGCGTGAGATGCAAACATCCCTGTTGCTACAACTAATGGTTTTGCGAGCATGCCCTTTATCAAGTCACATGAATATGGAGAAGGATCTGGGGGTTTTGGTAGATCATAAGAGCAATAACATGCAATGCCAAGCTGCTGTTTCCAAAGCGAGCAAAGTCCTTTCTTGTATTAAGAGAGGTATGGACTCCAGAGAGAGAGATATCATTTTGCCCCTGTTCAAATCATTAGTAAGGCCTCACCTGGAATATGCAGTTCAGTTTTGGGCACCAGTTCTCAAAAAGGATATCGGGGAAATTGAGAAAGTGCAGAGATGGGCAACCAAACTGATAAGAAGCATGGAGGAGCTCAGCTATGAGGAAAGATTAGAGAAACTGAATTTATTCACTCTTGAGAAGAGGAGAATAAGGGGGGATATGATCAACATGTTCAAATATATAAGGGGTCCATATAGTGAACTTGGTGTTATTCTCTGTATGTCAACCCAGAGGGCACTCTAAGTCTAGAGGAAAAAGATTATCTTCAAATATGGAAAAGGTTTCTTCACAGTAAGAGCTGTGAAAATGTGGAATAGACTCCCGCCAAAGGTGGTTATGGCCTGCTCAGTAGAGTGCTTTAACAAAGGCCTGGATACTTTCCTGAATGTACATAATATAACTGGGTACTAACATTTATAGGTAAAGGCGATCCAGGGAAAATCCAATTGCCTCTTAGGGGATCATGAAGGAATTTTCCCCTGCTGTAGCAAATTGGAGCATGTTCTGCTGGTGTTTTTTTGCCTTCCTCTGGATCAACTGTGGGCATAAAATTGGGTATATTGGATTGTACGATATTTATTTATTGTTTTTAAGGATGAACTGGATGGACCTGTATGTCTTTTTCAACCTAACTATGTAACTATGTTATATTGGCTAACAGAAGCTTATATACCCAATGTAGGGGCAGATTGAAAAGGGTCTGGACCAATTAACCCATCAGAGCCCCTGTCCATTAAAAACTTAGAAAACTATTAAGTGTCACTTACATTTAGAGTTACACATATACATATGCACACCTATGAGATATCTATACTTAAACCTAAAACCATGTGTCAATGTATTAACAATATCAACCCATGGTATGATGTATTAACAATTTATATAAAAATATTGGATAAAACTATTTGATGACCAAAGTAAAAAAAAAATGCTAATTGAAAAAAATTGTAATAAATGATATATATATATATATATATATATATATATATATATATATATATATACATACACATACATATACATACATACACACACACACACACACACACGCGCATGAGTATGTGTATGTATAAAAAATATGCTGAAAAAATACCAAAGTAGTCAAGGATCTGTAAAGGGCAAAGTAAACCCTACAAAGTATATTTATTTGGTAAGACAATATATCTATCGTTAGTTCACATGACATTGTGTACTTCTAGGTCCTCATTCCACCCATTGGGTGACAAGGAGCCAAAATGTTAAATCCAATACATAAGAGAAAACCTTTCATTTTCAGTAAGGGTACCTTTAGGAATGGCCTCAATCGCCATCACCTCTAGGCTTTTAAAGTTTTTATTGTGCGCCTGGAGGAAATGGTCAGGCACACTGTGTTCGTCACAACCTTTATGTATGAATCTGAGGTTCTCACCAGTGCGCTTGCGACCTACATAAAGCAGCCCACAGGGGCATGGCAGAACACACTGGTTTGATGTGGGATATTTTACCTTTATGGTCACTTATTTCTGCTCGTCCACGAGGTATAAGTTGGCATGCAAGACATCACCTCTTCCTACATTGGAAAATACCAACTTTTAACAAGATCAGATCTAATGTCATATTGGAGTTTGTCATGGATAACTTACCGGGGGCCAAGATGTTTTTCAATGTACGAGTCCTCCTAAATGTGTCATCTATGCAACGACCAAGGAACACCGTGTTCAGCAAAATGGTTGTTGGCTCAGATGTGGCCCTCCTCCCAGTAGCCCGCGGAGAGATTAGCGTAGCCCGGGGAAAAATTTGCCCCCATGGCCGTGCCTTTGACTTGCGGGAAAAATTGGTCCAAGAACATAAAATAATTGTGTCTTAAACAGAATTCTGTAATGTCAACTAAAAAAGTGGCCTGTTCAGAATTAAAATCACCTACTTTGACTAAAAAGTGTTGTAGTCCAGACAATCCCACCTCATGGGGAATGGACGTGTAAAGGGAAGAGACGTCCAATGAAGCCCACATAACTGTCCACCCAAGAATACTGCTGAGAACTTCCAGTATATCACCGGAGTCTCTAATGTATGAGGAAATCCGGAAAACAATGGGTTGGAGAAAATAATCAATGTAGATGGACAACCTGCTGATCAAACTGATGGCGCTGGAAGCTATAGGTCTCCCTGGGGGATTGGTTAGAGACTTGTGCACCTTGGGGAGATAGAAAAAATATGGTGTGCTACATACTAGATGAAGCAGGATTTTTTTTTTTCCCCTTCAGCCCACTGTGTGTACCATGCATTACACAGAGAATTTTCAAACTATAAAATTTCATGCACTCAAACCTGATCGTTTCCTGATCCGAAATAACATGCATATGGCTGTGGACAGTATGAAAAACAATATTTAAAAAAGGAAGTACAAGGATAGCTACAGCACATTCACATACCGTGTTGGAAGCACTAGCCGTGCTGGTGGCTGGGGTGTTATGCTCTGCGTGACTCTGCCCTCCTCCATAGAGCGGAAGTCCGAGATCAGTGGATGGAGCGGCATACTCCTGTGTGTGTTGGTTTCCATAATCTGTAGACAAACCGTTTTGGGGCGGTGGAGGGAAAGGAATAGCAGCAAATGGTTGAACCATGGTGTCAGGAGTGGCTGTCGGCTCCTGGTTACCCTAAAAGAAATCATAAAATTTGATTTAAATAAAAAACTGTAAATTTACCAACTGTAAAAAAAAAAAAGAATAAACTTTTACAAAGGTTGACACTTTAAACATGTAAATTTACCATACTCATGTTACCTCTTACTTGGTTACAGCTATTCGATATTATGGCCACACTAAAAACCTGTTGACTTGAATACCAAAACATAAAAAAGGTAATTCTACTTTTACATGGCCAATTTAATTTAATCTAAAAACACTCAATCAGAAAAGAAAATATATCATAACTCCAAGTCGCAGCAACTTTTCTTAAGCTCCCCTTACATGGATTGAAATTCAGTTGATTAAGCAGGAACTGGCCAAATTTCGAACCATATGGCCACCGTGGTTGTGGTGTTTATCTAGCATCTCTACTGAACTTACCTGTTGGAAAAAAGCCACTCAATCAGCACTGCAGGCAATAAAACGCATCTCCGACCTGTGTATTAAGATTCCATGGGGAGTCTCCCTGCTGACAGACTACGACGATAGTGCAGCGTATTCCCCCATCCACCATAAATGTGCAACTCAGGTCACTGAATAGCAGGGGGGTCACCTTTGAGCAGTTTCAGATCAAATAGCCATTTTCAGCATAGAAATGGATAGGTGAACACTGCTAATATCTAATAGGAACCAGTCAGTGCATTTCTTTTTGGTGCTGTGTCTTTTGGCGAGACTTTTCAACCAGGGCAGGAATGTAGGAAATTTCTCCCGCTGAGCAGAGGAAATACCATATCTCCCCCATTACAGAATGTTACAGCGAGAGCAAGCAGGAAACCCAGGTTCCAAGGAAATTTTGATTCACTAGGGAATCTCACTCTACAATAATAAGTGAATATCAAGGGCTGAATGAATTTCAGAACCTTGTATGCCAGAATTCTATACAAGCATGACCATTGGTTTTGAAGCTTTAAAAAACATACAAACTTTCAGTGGCCTAACTCTTAGAAGGAAAAAAAAAAAAAAAAAAAAAAAAACGAGAGAAGTGGGAGGAACGTGCGGATGTGTTAACAGAACTTTAGCGTTGCAACATCTGGAAATCATTGGAGAAACAGTGATCCACCCTTGGCTTTAAGAAAAAAAATATGCTTTAGCTGTATTTCCAGAGATGGACAAACGAGATGAGCTGGCAAAAAATGGGGGAAAAAAACATGCAAAGTTGGGGGGGGTGGGGTGTTTAAAACAGAAGTACAAGGAAAGTACAGAGGGTTACAAGTTGAAAATGCAATGTGTATAATAATAATTATGATTTTTCAAAGTTTTAATCGAAAATGTGGTTTGTTTTGCAGTTCTACACTTTTATTCGTACTTAACGGGACACAGTAATTACTATGTGGGATGTGCCAGAGCAATGTCAACTGAGGGGAGGGAGACAGAATTAGGGAAACACGAGACTAGAGAAGTTATACTTCTGCCCAAATCCGATATCCTCATGCCTTTTTACATTCACCTGATAAAATCTGGTAACTGTATGGACTGAAGACCATGGAAGCTTGGTGATGCATTCCCACAAAGCACTAACAGTCCTATAGGAGTGTGTTTTTGAGAGGGAGGAATCATCCTCTTTAAACCATAAGCTTGAACAGTTACTTGCTGAATCCATTTAGAAATAGTAGATTTCAATGCTGCCTCTGTCCCTTTTCTAGGACCTTCGGGCAACAACAAAACAGTTTTTTTTTAATCTGAGCAGTCGTCTTCAAGTAGACCTTGAGTGCTCTCACCTCATCAAGAAATTGAAGTAATTTTTCTTCTGTAGAACAGGTTCTGGAAAAAAAATGAAGGCAGAACAATATCCTAATTTGGATAAAAACTAGACACTACCTTTGGTAGAAAGTTAGCATGAGGGCGCAATACTACCTTATCCTTGCGAATAATCAAATATGGCTCTTTACAAGAAAGAGCAGTCAACTCCGATACCCTTCTTGCAGAAGATATGGCTACCAGAAAATTTGTTTCCTTGCCAAAAGGACCAAGGGAATATGCTGCATCTGCTCAAAAAAGGCTGTTTCAGCAATGCAGACAGAACTAAATCCAAGTCCCAAGGGTTCAGGGGTGACTTAAGTGGAAGATTATGCTGTGTTACCCCCTGAATAAGCTACGAACCAAAGTAGGCGAAGCAAGTGGTTGTTTAAATACCAATAAGGCCAAAACCTAGCCTTTGATGGTACGCAAGGCCAGCTTAATTTCTAACCCCATCTACAGAAAGTCAAGGATTCTACCTATGACATACTTCCTGGGGTGCCAACCCCTGGATTCACACCAGGAGACATGCTTTCTAGACTCTATAATCTGATTCTGGAAGCCAGCTTCCCTGCATTAATCAAGGTAAATACCACTGGACCTGAATGCCCACGCTTCTTTAGAATGTGGGATTCAACTGCCAAACCGTTAAATTTTGCGTCTGTAAGGTAGGATGGAATACCGGACCTTGCAAGATGAGGACTGGACATGGTGGTAGGGTCCATAGGTCCTCTACCGCCATCCTTATGATCTCTGCATACCAAGATCTTCTGGGCCACAAGAATCACTGACCTCCCTTCCTGCTTGATCCTGAAGTCGTGGAAGCAGCAGAATAGGAGGAAATGCATAAATGAGAACTGATTCCACAGTTTAGATCTTTGAGATGTAGAATGGGTCCGACATACTCATTTGGTTTTGGTACCATAAAAAGTTTAAATAAAACCCAATACCTGCTCTTGCATGTCAACCACTAAGATCAATCTTTTGATACAAAAGATGGTCCAGTGCTCAAAAGACTTATTTTCTTCTGGAGCCTGAGAAAACGAGGAGAAGGACTTTCGGAACTCAAGCTTGTACCCTAGAATTAGAGGAAGTCACCCATCTGCAGCCTACGGCACCTGGCATTCCTAGGTGGTCTCCCATGCAGGTACTGACCAGGCCCAACCCTGCTTAGCCTCCGAGAACAGACGAGATCGGGATCTCTTTAAGGGTAATGTGGCTGTAGGCTCCGTCACTCTTCCTGCCAGTCACTTGAGAACTGTGGAAGTCTTCCCCCATCTCGAGTGAGCGGGGGTGCCCCCTCATAAGGAGGCTTCCGTTTCCTACTTGATGGCGGAGGCCATCGTGACTGCCTAGAAGCAGATGCTCCTGGCACTGGAGAAGCAGTTTGTTTAAATTAAATAGGTTTACTCCTCTTCCAAACTAGCAAAAGGATACTTTTTGGATGCATTTATCCAAATCATCCCTAAACAGCCGTTCACTGTGAAAAGGAAAACTAGCCAGGAGCTTTGCATGATGCATCGGCTGGCCAATTTTTCAACCATAAGATTCTATGGCTATGCACCAGCCAAGCATAAGGTGCGAGGCTTGAATAATACAATCTCTCATGGTGTCTATTGCCAAACAATGCCGCTGGTAACACTGCAAAATCCTGGGCCTGCTGATCAGGAATAACCTTGAGCACCTGTTCAGTCGGGTCTCCCAAGGATTAACATACATCAATTGCTGCTAGCACAGGTTGAGAAAAAACAAAAAAACACTTCTGATAACAGGAATTTTCAAATTTTTATCCGTTGGATCCCTAAGCATTTGAGCATTGTCTATCGCAGTGGTCATCAACCCTGTCCTCAGGGCCCATCAACAGGCCAGGTTTGCAAGATAACCGAGATACATGACAGGTGATATAATTTGCTGCTCAGTGATTGCAGTATTCTGGTATGGATCTCCCCAAGGTAATACATAAAACCTGGCCTGTTAGTGGGCCCTGAGGACAGGGTTGATGACCACTGGTCTATCGAACTAGACAAACTCATTCACAGAGGATATAGCAGCGACAATTGTTGGTATCACCCACTTTAGTGAATTTTTTCCTCCATAGGAAAAGTTGAGGGACAGGCGACAATGACGAGGAGGCGATCCCGACCGACGCACGCCGATGTACATCGGCAGAATGGCATGGACAGGCAAATGGGCGTACAGGCAAGTCTCTTTAAATTTGCCGCCGTGCCATCGCGTGCCTCCGTGAGTCAGATCGCGGGTCCTGCGGACTCTATCACCGCGGGGATACCAGAGATCGTATCATGGGGAGGAAGAACGGGGAGATGGTAAAGCATCTCCCTGTTCTGCCTAGCAACAGTGACACTGATCACTGTTCCCCGTGATTGGAGCAGAGATCAGTGTTGTGTAAAACACAGTCACGGCCCCCAGTTAGCAACATGCCCCTAGGACACACTTAACCCCTACACTGCCACCTAGTGGTTAACCCCTTCACTGCCAGTGTCATTTACACAGGAATCAGTGCATTTGTATAGCACTGATTGCTGTATAAGTGACATTGGTCCCAAAAATGTGTAAACAAAGTCCGATGTGTCCACCATATCGCAGTAACAAAAAAATTTAAAAAACGCTGATCGCAGCCATTACTAGTAAAAAAAAAAAAAAAAAAAATGCCATAAAACTATCCCCTATGTTGTAAACGCTATAACTTTTGCGCAAACCAATCGCTTATTGCGATTTTATTTACCAAAAATATGTAGAATTATACGCATCGGCCTAAACTTAGGGGGAAAAAAAAATGTATACATTTTTGGGGGATATTATGGCAAAAAGTGTTTTTTTTTCCAAAATTGTCACTGTTTGTCGCGCAAAAAATAAAAACCGCAGGCTGAAATACCACCAAAAGAAAGCTCTAATTGTGGGGGGAAAAAAAGGGCGTCAATTTTGTTTGGGAGCCACGTCACACGACCGCGCAATTGTCCGTTAAAGCGACGCAGTGCCGAATCGCAAAAAAGTGGTCTGGCCTTTAGCCAGCAAAATGGTCCAGGGTTTATGTGGTTAAAGGAGACATTTTATAAGAAACTTTAAAATTCCTTAGAAAGCTCCACTTGCCTTACCCGCCCACTGGGTTTTCTGTGGTAAAACAGACCCAATTTTCACCCCTCACAGTGGGTTCCGTTTAAAAAAAAAAAAAACCTTTAAGAACTAGGGCCCCTTTTAATCAGGAGATTCATACTCCTGGACTCATAAAAAAAAAAAAACCTCCAAAAAAACTTAAGGCTGAAAAAAAAACAAAAGAACTGGATCTCGGGGTCTAGTTCTCTAGAAAGAGAAGCGTTACGGGCTAAACCTCGTTTGTTCTGGCACGAGGATCAGGTACCATGCAATTCAGCCTAAAAAGACACTTTGAATCCAGCAGCATAGGCTAGCCCTAGCAAGGATTTCTCCAGTGGAGCTCAGTACATCTTTACTTGTGACCAACACCATAGACACTGAGGAAAAAATGGAGGCACTCCCAGTACTGGGAGGGGTTATATAGGGAGTGAACTTCCTGTCTTAGGGTGTGCCAGTGTCAATCACCTGAAGGTGGCCTATAACCCACATAGTAATTACTATGGCTGTGGCCCGTGATGTATGATTAAGAAACATACAAAGCAGTGTTGTCACCCTAGGATAGGGAGAACTACATAACACGTCCCCCTTCTTCATAACAGGGGGAGGAGTTTTGTCGTTCATGGAAAAAAGCAGAGAACAATGCCAAGTGAAAAAAGCCTAGGGGCAGAAAGAACAGGAAGTTATCTGGCTTACAGGTTGAATGGCTTTATTAATTTGTTGAACCAATATTACCTTTTTTTATTTTTAAATTGGTAAATTGTGTTTTATAGTCATGTATATCTAGAGGCTATGTATAATGCATGTATGATTCCAATTTTATATTTGGATATAAAGAGAAAAAAAAAAAAAAAAAAAACAACATCTACATTACCAAACACTCAGTGTCTGCCACTCCTCTGCCAATCCCTCCACTGGCTTCTGATCACCAAACTAATTAAATTGCTGGCAACATACAAAGCCATCCACGAGCTACATCTGGTTTTGAAATAATTGCCCAAACCGTATCCTCTGCACTGCTCCCAAGACCTCCTGGACTCAAGCTCGCTTGGCCCCTCCTCCCAAGCTAGCCTCCAGGACTTCTTCAGAGCCCCTCCCATCCTTTGGAATGCCCTACCGCAATCTGTCCAGCTAGCCCCTTACTCTGGTCGCCTGTAGGCAATCCCCGAAAACTCTTTTCACCACTTGCCCCACCACATTAAATTGTAAGTTCTTATGAGTAGGGCACTCTTAACCCTCTTGTATTTTATTGCCTCGTAACTGTACTGTCCCCCTTTAGATTGTAAAAGTGCTGCACAAACTGTTGGCACTATATAAATCCTGAAGAACCACCAAAACTTCTGTTGGGTCTTAGTCCTGCCTGTGACCCCATTGGGGCTGATGTTCCTCAACTCCCAGTCCAAGAAACAATAACTATGGTATCAACAGGGCACAAAGTAATGCTAGGTACCATATGGGCTGAAAATCTGCCAAAAAAACAGTCGGTTTGGCAGTTACCAGCTATTAGTCATGTGTACAGCTTCTCATCCATCACTGGAAAACCAGCAGCCGATCAGCATCTGATCAGCGCTGGCATTTGTAACCTTTAATGCATTCTCTGCAAAAAAAAAAAAAAAAAAGCGTTCCAAGAGCTGCTCCCCATTTACCCAAGCCCAATCTCCCGCAGCAGCTCTTCTCCCCACTCTAACAGGAGACTATGCAGCAGCGGGTGCCACTGGCCCACATGTGTGCCCCCCCTCCCCCCCTACCGCTCCTGTTCTGAGTGCCCCCATAGCAAGCCAGATGCTAAATCATTGCACAGAGTAGGCAAATATAGCATGTTCATTATTTTATTTTAATTAAAGCTTTACAGCCACTTTAATTTTCTAGTTAAACAGGTCGTCCCCTCCATTTGAAAGAGGGGGACGTCAGCCTCAGACATTTAAGTGTAGTAAAGTTCAATTGTGATTTGTGATGTGGAGATTTTTGAGAGCTACGAAATCTAGCTAAATGCTTTACCTCCTTTTATACATTATTGGAGGTTCAGTTTTGGGCACAATAAAATAAATACGTGTCAGTTATATTTTTGCTTCACATGTTTTCTCTCCTTTTTAGTGCATTACAAGACATTGCTTGCTTTGGCAGCTGCCACTTGGCATTCAATGGTGCTGCCAAGTTTATGGTTAACCATGTTATCCAAGTTAAAAGACTAATGTCCTCAAACCACTGCCATATCTTCAGGCCCACAACATTCATTCTGAACATTAGACTGCAGTTGACTGCTACAATTTAAAATGAACTTAAAGTGGATGTAAACCCTCACATATACCCAATGAACTGAACAGCCTCAGATGATACAGAGATTAAACAAATCTCCCTACATAAGGCTTCATGCACACGGGACATTTTTTACAACCTCTCCTGAACAATTTAACTTGACAGCTAGCAATTGAAGTTTAACCACATCGCATCCAGGCCAATTCTGACATTTCTCTCCTACATGTAAAATTCATAATTTTTTGCTAGAAAATTACATAGAACCCCCAAACATTTTATGTTTTTTTAGCAAAGACCCTAGAGAATACAATGGCGGTTGTTGCAATTTTTCGAATGCGTTTTTTCAAGAAAAAAAAAAAAAAAAGTTTCATGCGTAAAAAACAAAAAAAAACAGTAAAGTTAGCCCAATTTTTTTGAATAATATGAAAGAGGAGGATACGCCGAGTAAATAGATATCCAACATGTCATGCTTCAAAATTGCACGTGCTCGTGGAATGGCGCCAAACTTTGGTATTTAAAAATCCCCATAGGCGACGCTTTAAATTTTTTTACTGGTTACATGTTTTGCGTTACAGAGGTGGTCTAGTGCTAGAATTATTGCTCTCACTCTAACGTTCCCAGCGATACCTCACATGTGTGGTTTGCACACTGTTTTCATATGTGGGCGGGACTTGCTTCTGCGTACAAGCTCATGGGGACGGGGGCGCTTTAATTTATTTTATATTTTTATTGTTCATTTTAGTTTTATTTTATTTGTTTGACACTTAAAAAAAAAATTGATTACTTTTATTCCTATTACAAGGAATGTAAACATCACTTGTAATAGGAATATGGCACGATTGGACCTATTTACAGTGAGATATGGGGTCAATAAGACCCCATATCTCACCTCTAGGCTGGGAAGCCTAAAATAAAATAAAAAAACGATCCTGGCTTCCTAGCCAAATCGGCGCCATTATTTTGAATGCAGAGGCCGGGCGTGACATAACATCGCGCTCGGCCTCCGATCATAGAGACTCCGGGGACTATCTGGTCCGACGGAAATCTCTATGGTATTAAGCGGATCCTGTGACGACTCACCGATGGAAGCGGTGAGTCGGTAGAAGCACCGGAGGCCGGCGGGAGGGGGACGTCCCCTCCCGCAAGAACAATTAAGCGGCGGGACAGCTGCTATGATCATTCTTATGGTGCAGGGAATCTTGTGGCCTCAGGCATCATTCAGATATACCCCCGGAAAGTCAAGGACGTCCCTGAACGTACCTTGGGCGGGAAGTGGTTAAAACACCTGTTTTACCGCGGTTACATAGTAGGTGAGGTTGAAAAAAGACACAAGTCCATCAAAGTTCAACCTATGTTTACATGTGATTATGTCAGTATTACATTGTATATCCCTGTATGTTGCGGTCGCTCAGGTGCTTATCTAATAGTTTATTAGCTTAGCTTAGTATCGTCAAATACAGATTGAACTGTTTACCCCATCCTACAGGTCACTTATGAATTAAATAGCATTAGTCCCAGCACAGTAGCCTGAGGGATCCCACTACCCACCCTTGACCATTCCGAGTACTCCCCATTTATCACCACCCTCTGAACTCGCCCTTGTAGCCAGTTTTAAAACCATGTACTCACCCTATGGTCCATGCCAATGGACCTTATTTTGTATAGTAAACGTGTATGGGAAACTGTCAAATGGACCTCCTCATAGAAGGTTAGTAGATTGGTTTGGCAAGAATGATTCTCAATGAATATCATGCTGATTACTGCTAATGATACCATTCTCATTACTAAAATCTTGTATTATAGTCCATTATCCCCTCCAAGAGTTTACATACTATTGATGTTAGGCTAACTGGTCTAATTCCCAGGGATGTATTTTGGGCCTTTTTAAATATTGGTGCTACATTGGCATTCTAGTCAATAGACTGTCAGTAAAAATTAGTAACAATGGTCTGGTAATTACTTGACTGAGTTCCCTTGGGTGCAAGCCATCTGCTGGTTCCAGTGATTAATGCCAAGTTTCCCAAGTCTCATTTTAATTCTGTACTCTAACCATGGAGGTGCTTCCTGTGATGTGTCATGAGGATAAACACCGCAGTTTTGGTTACTGAAGCCCCCCCAATTCCCTCATGAAGACAGAGGAGAAGAATAAATTCAATACCTTCGCCA
Organism: Lithobates pipiens; assembly: GCF_037356315.1. Classification (NCBI taxonomy): domain Eukaryota; kingdom Metazoa; phylum Chordata; class Amphibia; order Anura; family Ranidae; genus Lithobates; species Lithobates pipiens. The sequence continues at coordinate 168,614,462 of NW_027507785.1, read as the reverse complement.
TCTCCCCTTCCTTTCTAACCAGATGTCCTCATTCTTTATGGGGCCAATATGGTCTGTCCTCCCTTTTTTACTGTTTACATACTTAAAGAATTTCTTGGGATTTTTTTTGCTCCCCTCCACTATGTGTCTTAGATGTCCTTATTGCACCCTTACATTTCTTGTTGCATTCTTTATAAAGTCTGAATGCTGATGATGATCCCTCAACCTTGTATTTTTTGAAGGCCTTCTTTGTTTTTATATGCATTTTTACATTGAATTTAAGCCATCCAGGACTTTAGTTCTCTTTTAAAATGTATTACCCAATGGGATGCATTGGCTAATGCCTTTATTTAATATGCTCATAAAGCAAACCCATCTCTCCGTCACATTCTTTGTTCCTAAGATTTTATCCCAATTTATGCCTTCTAATAAGGTTCGTAGTTTAAGGAAGTTGGCTCTTTTGAAATTCCATGTCTTTGTATTCCACTTAGGTGTGATTTATACAGAAGCCAATTTACTTGTGATCACTGTTCCCTAAATTGCCCCGTATTTCCACGTCCGTGGTCAGGTCTGTATTGTTGGTAATCAGTAGATCCAGCAACTTTTTTCTTCTAGTTGGTGCCTCTACCATCTGACCCATAAAATTGTCCTGTAAGACATTTAGGAACTGGAGAGTCTTAGATGAATGCGCGGTTCCCTCCACCCAGTCTTTCTGGATAAATAAAACCCCCATTATGATAACACTTCCCCATCCTTGCTGCTAACCCAAATTGTGATTGGAGATATGTCTCCCCTTCCTCCCTCGGGTCAGGGGGCCTATAGCATACTCCAAGTATTATTTTCCCCTTAGCTTCATCCCTTTGTAGCTCTACCCATAAGGATTCCACCTCTTCCCTAGCTCCCTTTGTGATGTCATCTCTCACATTCATTTGTACATTATTCTTGATATACAAGCAGACCCCCCCCCTTTTTTTTTACCCCCTCTATCCTTGCGATAAAGGGTATACCCTTGAATGGTTGCCAGCCAATCATAAGTGCTGTTGAATCAGGTCTTTGAAATTCTCAAAAAAAAAATCCTCCTTGTGCAATAGTATCTCTAGTTCATCCATCTTGTCCGCCAGGCTCCTGGCATTGGTGAACATGCCACATAGTTGAGACTGGTCGCACATTATCCTCTTATTGGGTCTTATTGGGTGTTCTGAGATTGCAACTAGGACTTGCTACTATACTTATCTTGGGTTTATGTGCTTTCTTTGGTCAACCTACCATTAATGCCCCCCCAATAGTACCCTCTGGAATTGGTGCCACGTAGTTTAGAGCGGTCACATACTGTCTTCTTATTGGGTGTTCCGAGGTTGCAAATAGGACTTGTTACTATACTTACCTCGGGTTTATGTGCTTTAGTCAACTTACCACTATTGCACCCAATACTATACTCTGGAATATGTTCCACGCTGATCATCTCTACCTCTGGACCCTCCCCCCATCGCCTAGTTTAAAAACCCCTCTAACTTTTCGTCCATCTTCATTCCCAGCTGATCTTCACCCTCCATGCGGCGTTTAGTAGCTTTTTTTCATTCAAATAGCCAAAAACGAAAAAAGCCTTTAAACAAAACACGGCTAACGCAAGCTACCACGTTTACACACTGTTACAGGCATTTGGCGTTTCAAATGTCTCTGAACATCCATCCGGAATGCATTTTTTTACTCAACTGCCTAGATACGACTAAAAAGGAGTGTGTACATGTACTGATACGATAACAGAGGAGAATTCATGGTCTCATGTCTGTTTACCAGCAGCAGCATAGGCCTTAGTTTTACTTGCAGATCTGCTGTCTTCAGCTTTAAATATGCTTTAGAAAGTTCAGATCGCGTTACAGATTTTTTCCTTTCTGTTCAGCACTGAGTGAAGTCTAGGCACACACCCTCAATCCGCAGACTCGCAGAGCTGTTCTGTAAATAGTTTAGCTGTCTGCTACTTTATAGCAACCTCCCTGACATACAATTCAGCCTGGTTTTATCTCAGATGATGAAGAACTTGTCACAAGTTATCATGCTGATAACAGAAGAATGAAACAGGAGAAAGCCACAGGATTTCATGCTTTGACAAGAGATAAGAAAACACTGCAGATATGTGCCCAGCTCAAGTTTCATGAATCAGGTTTACATACACTTTAAAAGTGTTTCTAAAAAGGCAGAGGGTTTATCCTAATGCATTAAAGCGGTTTTGTACAGAAAATTGCAAGTTCATCTTATTCAAATGGCTTTGGAACATAGATGCAGTTATGACCATTGAAATAAAATAATATGCAGTATTTACCTTTTATTTTTTATGTTTATGCCGACTTCCGGACTCTCCTCCCGTGGGAGTAGGCATGTTTATCGGCTTCGCAATGGTCCCTGGGAAATTTTTTAGCTATTTCCCAGGAATCTGTGGGGGACACAGTCATGCCGAAATCTCGTGAGATTTCGGAAGGAGGACGCCGGTCACATGAGGGCATGTCCGAAATTGCCATTTTGAAAGTGGGCAGGCAGCTCTATCTGCCATTACCACTATAGCACACGAGGCAAGAGGAAGGAAAACAAAGAGGACACTCAAGGAGCATGTGCGAGATGGAGCGGTGGATGCTGGGAGCTCAGCGTCATCGCATCCAGGAAGTAAATGCCTGTGGGCTTCAAACGCCCACAGTGAAAATGGAAACCGCTGGACTGCTTTTTTAAAAGTTTTCCTTAGCAATGAAATCGTCACGCCGGGGGTTAAAAAGACGCAGATCGTGACTGCAAAGACACCGTAGGAATCGCCCACCAGTGACACAGGTAAAAAAAAAAAAAAAAAAAAAAAAAAAACAGCAGCGGAATCCCACTTTAAGATAAAAAAAAATCTCTGCAGCAGCCCCTCAGCCCCATCTCCATCCAGAAATGTTGCACAAGAGCCTAGGCTGTCCAGGGACCCTGCCTCATTGGTGGAGACAGCAGCAGTTGCCATTGCCGCCCCTGCTGTCAAAGTGGAGTGAGCCAATGACGAGAAAAGGGGGACAGGGGGTGGTCGAGCCGTGGCTCAATCTCTGGACACGCAGCAGCTCAGGAGCCCTAAAACCAAGCCGCTTGCTGTGGGGGCACTTGGCAGGATGGAGGGGCCAGGAGAGCCTGCAGGGTGACCCGAGAAGAGGAGGATCTGGGCTGCTCTGTGCAAAGCCACTGCACAGAGCAGGCAAGTATAACAGGTTTATTTTTAAACAAAAATGACTTCAATATCACTTTAATAAATTGATCTGGTCTAAAAATTATCGCTCATCCATCCGACCAGGAAAAGACAGCTAAACTCTCCACTGAAGTCAGTCCCTTCATTGATTTATTATTTTACATGAATATGTACCACAACCTTGTTAAGATGTTTAAAGCAAGCCAGAAGGGCAAAATACTTACTAGATCCTGTTCAAAGCTGGTACCTTCAAGGATCACTACAGCAAATTTAAGACGATCACTGCTGACCTCAAGTCTAAAAATGACATTTGCTTTGCTGAAGGCCCATATTTAGAAATTGTGCTGTTCTAGGCATGCCAGAATGAAGCCCTTTTGTACAACCTTACATAATAGTAGTATAGTATCGGATTATTCAAGACTACCTCCAGGGAAAACACCCCCCCCCCTACAGGGCTGCACCTCCACTACAAGGGTTAAATGCTTGTTTAAGAGGTTTCTACTCCGGCTGCCATCACTCTTTTCCTTTTTGGTCCAGCTTGAGGAACTGTCTCGGAGTCTTCATGCTCAGTTCAGGGATATGGGGCTGAACTACACTTGACATCACAGGGCACGAGACTGCTGAAACATGGGCGAAGAAGCTGTGGGCAACGGTCTTACAACCTGAAGCCATTAATAGAAATTCAGAAAAATTATTTCTTCCCATCATTGAGTCAACTTCATTTGAGAACCTTTAATTTTGACCAGATGTGCTTATTTGAATGGAATCCCAGGCATATTAAAACAGGTTTCCTTTGTTCCTAGAACCCATTACAGAAAGTAGTATGAATTTTCCTAAGAAAAAAAAAAAAACACACAACACAGATCATTTTCCCATTATGGTCCTTTGAATATTCTCATCACTATGGTTGAAAACTATTAATTTGCGTTCACCAACCAACAGAAAAATCAAATGATTGCAAAACAAATTTTCGTGCAGAATTCTACTGGTATATGGCCAGCTTGATTTTCAAAATGTAATATATCGAAACACCTTGCATAGGATCTAATTTTATGAAGTCACTAGTTGTCGAGTAAACAAACTTCCTATTGTACAGCTAAAGATCAGGCTACATACATGTGGGCCCCAGTGCAAAGTCAGCTCTGCCTAATTTTAAACACCACTACAGTTCACATAGACAGGGGAGGGGGTGGTAAGGTCTACCCTGCAGCATGGACCCGGTTTTAGCGGTGACTGAGGCACAGCTTCAGTCTAGAAAACAAATGTTCAGTGTCACAAATTTACTTTTAATACATGCATTTTTTTTTCTCCAATCCTGTCCATACTATAAACCAGAACATCATAACCACAAGGCACGAGGGTGATATTACAGGACTGGGCTATGACATTACTGTGGCAATGGCAAGCAGCCCCAGCAGTGAGTAGATAAGTACAAGTCTTGCAAATTAGCATCTACAGTATAATACAATTTACCTTCCTTGACAAAATAAAAATAATGTTTAATCATTTAGCACCTTTGCCGCGTTCCATAATTTTCCATAGGCGTCACCCTCTTCACTTTCACTGTTCTCATATGTTCCAGGTGACAGGCAGATACCCTGACCCTACCTCCTGGGCACCCTCTAAATTATTCAGCAGAGAAATAAATATTTCAGGATGCAGAGAATACAAACGTGGATAAGTAAATTGAGCTTTTCCACTCAGCTTTTTTCCTATGTGTAGATTGTAAAAACACCTAACCTATATAGTATTTAATAAAAAATAAAAATAAATGGTCTTCGCTGACCTGCATTATTTGCATAAATGATATTATCTAAGATGTCAGATCAGTTTAAAGCAGAACTCGAGCCAAAGACATCTATAAAAATTCATAGAGGAAAGGTTACCTTTGTGAGAGGTGTTAAATGGGAACTTTAGAAAAACATCCATTTAAAAATGCTCAGCTCAACCCGGTTAACTGTAGAATATATATTAATTTGCCAAATACAGGCACGGCTATACTTCTGATGCTACCATTATAGCTATGAGAGCTTCAGATTTCATACAGTGAAGATCTCAATTTCCCACCCCTTCCCCTCCTTGTTCATTCTCAGAATTATTTGTAGTCTGTCTACATACTACAAGACTCCTAAACACACACTAGTTTAGAATGCATTAGTCTGCAGTTCCACATGCGTTGTGGTACACTGCCATGCATTGCCCTTCAAAAGGAATGGCACAGCAAGGCGGGTAGTGTGAAAAGGCCTCAGATGCCTTAGCGGAAGTGTTGCAGTTCTAACTCAAGCCCATCTACCTGCCCTCATTCTGTTGATGCTCAAAACTTAAAGCAGAGCTAAACTCAATCAATAGACAACTTTTACGTTGTATGCTGCCAACAATTGTAAATGGATGGGAAGTTATATTTACTTCTTTTGAACCTTTTTTTTTTTCTACATTTCTTCACTTGTTTCCTGGCCTAGGCCAAAATGTCCTGTCATACAGTCTTCATGGGCATTTTTTATCTTTCATGGAGGAGGGACTATGTACACCTCCTGCTTGAGCTCAGAGCTGATGGATTATGGACTCCAGGCAGTAAATGCTACATGAATCATCAGTCCCATAAGATGACCTACCACAGCTAAAAATGATGGGGGGAGTTGTGAGTTAAAAGTCATTTCTCAACAAAATAAAACATTGAGACATTGATGGATGGATGAGTTTGATTTGGATATTACAACTTAAATAGCGTTTTCAGCTAGTGGTGCCTAGATACTACTTAGTTCCTCTTTAATGCTAAATAAGTGTTTGCATTCATTTGGATTTATCTCAACAATGACACCCTTATTTAACCCTATGTATTTCTAGGACTTGAGGCAGTGTAGGTCAAGCCTCACAGGAAGCTCTTCATCCTTGTTCAGCATTGATGTGGAAGTCTGGAGAGCTCATCATTTCCAGGCTGACCACAGCATGACATGACATGTGACTATACAGCACATGTGTGCTGCTCTTCACTGCAATCAACCAGTCTACAATGAATGCCTACTTCAACTTGCAGCCTATTTAGCAGTCAATGCACAATTAAAGATGCAAACATTAAAACAAAAAAGCTTTGACATTTTAGATCATCAAGGGAACTTTAAAGCACCACATCCAGTTACATCACCAGTCCATCACCACTCGTATGCATGTCATTGTTATAATGAAGCATAAATTCTAGTTTACATTGCCTAGGATTTTAGTGCAGCAGGCGCAGCATTGTTGGCTTCCTACAGAAAGTTGAAGGCTCACTGAATTTCTGGTAGGCCAAAAGATGAGGAAATGTGTACATATTACCATATCATTGTATTTTTATTTTAAAGTTGTATTCTTTTAGCCATGTATTCTCTTTAATTGTCCCAGACATACCGCTCCATTAACGCACATTTGTGGCTGCTCCCATTCATCTACGCTCAAAAATTTTTACAGAAAGATTCATAAAGAATTCACCCATACGGTTACGAAATCATATTGATACTTTATCAGTTTTATTCACAATACATTAAAAAGCCATTACCTTAAGGCCGGGTTCACACCGCTGCGATGCGGGAACGCCGCGAATCTGCGGCGTTTTCCCGCATCGCATTACTCCCGCCGGCAGTTCACACTGCCCTATGCGGACGGCTGGGAGTGCCAATGATATGTTAATGACACCCCCAGATCCGTCCGCATATCGCAGTGCGATCTGCCGACTCGCACAGGAATCGGATCGCATGGTGTGAACCCCCATGCGATCCGATTCTGTTGCGGACCAAAAAAAGGGTCCCGTGCGAGTTTGCTGCGGGACCGATGCGAATTCAGCCATACTATCTGTATGGCTGTACTCGCATCGCTACGGAGATCGGATGTGATTTGCGGTGCGAATCACATCCGGATCTCCCCCCGCAGCAGTGTGAACCCAGCCTAAAGGTTCATATGCACAGGGGGGAAAAAAAAAAGCGTAAACATAACTAAACTGTGTACAAAAATGCTCTGAGCATTTTTTTTTATGCCAAGGGAACCGACGTTTTTAAAGTCCAGTGTGCATGGAGCCTCCGAAAGGGTTTGCAACATAAGACCCCTTTTCACACTGGGGCGTTTTTCAGGTGTTTAAACGTTAAAAAAGCGACTGTAAAGCACTTGAAAAAAGCCTCATCTGCAATCCCAATGTGAAAGCCCGAGTGCTTTAAAAGCCCTTTCACACTGCCAGCGCCCGAAAAAAAATGCTGGTAAAGCACTGCTTAAACTAGCAGCATTTTTCCAGTGCTAGCGGGGCGCTTTTACCCCCCACTAGTGGCCGAATAAAGGGTTAAAAGCATCCACAAAGTGCCGCTGCCAAGGAGCTTTTCCAGCTCTTTCCATTGATTTCAATGGAAAGGTGCGCTTTAGGAGCGGTGTATTCCTGGCTCCTAAAGCGCTGCAAAGAAGCTGCTTGCAGGACTTTTTGCAGCACCTCAGTGTGAAAGCACTCAGGCTTTCACATTGGGATTGCAGATGAGGCTTCTTTCAGTCACTTTTTTTAATGCTAAAGAGCCTGAAAAATGCCCCAGTGTGAAAGGGGTCTAAACAAGGTAGCTAAGCCCTAATATACACCCGAGTGTCCTGCGAGTCCCAAAGTGCAACAAGCCAGGAAGGAAGGATCAAATTATTCACAAGCCTGCTGTGTCACGTCACCTGAAGAACAAAAAAGTATACAAGCTTCTTTGGGACCCTGTAGGCTTTAATGGAAGCACCTGAAAAAACATGTGTACTTTTCAGGTGCTCGTTTAAAAAGATATATAGCCAGAAAAAAAGGCAAGATTCTGCTCCACTACAGCAAGGTGTGCAGAAATTTTTTTTTTTTAAAAAGGCTCCAATTCATCTGCCTACACTCATCCTAAGGCTGGGTTCACACTGCTGCGGGGGGAGATCCGGATGTGATTCGCACAGCAAATCACATCCGATCTCCGTAGCACTGCGAGTTCAGTCATACAGATAGTATGGCTGAACTCGCAGCTGTCCCGCAGCAAACTCGCACAGGACCCTTTTTTGGGTCCGCAACGGAATCGGATCGCATGGGGGTTCACACCATGCGATCCGATTCCTGTGCGAGTCGGCAGATCGCACTGCGATATGCCGACGGATCTGGGGGTGTCATTAACATAACATTGACACCCCCAGCCGTCCGCATAGGGCAGTGTGAACTGCCGGCGGGAGGTATGTGATGCGGGAAAACGCCGCGGATTCGCGGCGTTCCCGCATCGCAATAGTGTGAACCTAGCCTAAATGTGAAAGGGGGCTAAAAGCAGCAGAGTGCACAGAAATGGGGGGGAAAAAAAGCGTATACAACCAAAAATGCATATGTCCATGCAATAGCTATGGCACCTAGAGAATGTAACAGTGCTATTTTAATATTTACTAATATCCATGGCAGGTCAAGCTATAATGAAGAATAGTAGTCCAGTGAGCACAATCACATGCTTGTTTAAAGGATGTTTAGGATTACAAACAAAATTGTTCTAAAAAGGGATTGTTCAGATAGCCAAAAGCATTTTGTCACATTAGGTTTTTGACTGAACAAGATGCTAGGAAAGTCTGAATTTACTGCAGCAATGCCTGTTCCTGCACAGATCTTTGGTTCACATGGAAACTGTGGGCTGACAAAAAACTGGGAAATAAAAACCAAAACCACACATTTTCTCAAAAAGGATTTGTCTATTTCTGGCCATGCATGTATCTGCAGAATACAAATCACATCTCTGCAATTATAAGGTGCACTACTGGTACCCAAATAAAAAAAAGTGACAACCGACATAACTCTAAGTTCAAATCAATAGTGATGACTTCAGTTGTTATAATCCAGAGCTTATGAAGCTTAAACCCTTGATGGCGGCTTCTACCAGCTAACACATTGCAATTTGCACTTCAGCAAGACGGTTTCACTGGAACTAGGCAATAGAAGTCGTTATCAGACATGTACATAGCTTGATGGATTCACTTTAAACTGCCCTGACATATCAGATGGTGGTTACGTTTAAAAAGGAGCAATTTTTAAATGCCTGTCTCCCAAAAATTGTCATGTTTACATTCACAGCAAGATAAAAATGCTGAATTAGGACTGGATGACAGAAGGCATTAGGAAAAAAATAAAATCCAGTCAGTTGACTGCACACATCGCTAGTCAATCCCTAAAAACTGTGCAGTTCCCAAAGCGGCATAAACAATTGCCAAATATATTCTTGGCAATGTCTGGCACACGACGTGTAGCATAGTTGTTGGGACTGCCCCCTATGAAAAAAAAATGTTCACGTGATTTGTTTTTGCTGGGCACTGAAGGAAACTTTCTTGCACAGGCTGAAAGGATCCAGCGTCTATAGTATGGTAATTACCTGTAAAATATATAATCCAAGTGTGTTTCCTTCCCTCATAATCCTGCATTATCCCACATCCCACCATGAAACAAGAGATTACAGCAGATTCTGTACACAACTGATTAACAGATTGGATTATTCTGATAAGGATTAAAAGATTTTGGCTTAATCGTGGTTACCATTAAAAGATACCCTCTCTAAAGCAGTGACGATTACCGGTTAATGCCTTCTATATACATAACGGACAAGTTTAAATGCTGCAAGTCAAACATTAACTTCTATTACCTTTTTTTTATAGATAACGGAGTAACCTTGAACCTGAAATTGAGAACTCTAAACAGTCGTCTTATCCATAATTTAAAAAGGACAGATCCAAGAAGATTTCCACCTCAGCATATGACATATCTATAACTCTTAACCACTTAAGCCCCGGACCATTTGGCTGGCCAAAGACCAGAGCACTTTTTGCGATTCAGCACGGCTTCGCTTTAACCGACAATTGCGCGGTCATGTGACACGGCTCCCAAAACAAAATTGACAGGGTTTTTTCCCCACAAATAGAGCAATCTTTTGGTGGTATTTGATCACTTCTGCGGTTTTTATTTTTTGCACTATAAATAAAAAAAAAGCGGTAGTTTTGAAAAAAAGGTCAATACGTCTACATATTTTTTGAAGAAAAAAGTAAAAAAAAAAATATCGCAATAGTAATGGTGGTGATCAGCGATTTTTATCGTGACTGCGACATTATGGTAGACATGTCAGACAATTTTGCCGCGATTTTGGGACCACATTTATACAGCAATCAGTGAAATAAAAATTTAATTCATTACTAATCATTGTAAATGTGACTGCAGTAAAGGGGTTAACACTAGGTGGCGCTGTAGGGGTTAAGTGTTTCCTAGGGATGGGCTGTGTGTGACATCCCTGATCATAGCTCCTGATCACAGGGAGCTATGATCAGTGACACTGTCACTAGGCAAAATGGGGAGATGCTTGTTTACATTAGGATTTCCCCGTTCTTCCGCTCCGTGAAACGATCGTGGGTGTCCCGCGGACATAGAGTCCGCGGGACCCGGTCCTACTCACGGGGCTCCCAACCATTCATTGCTCGCCGCCGCACACACAATGGCACGGCGGCAAATTCAAAGGGACATACAGGTATGCCCATTTGCACAGCTGTGACATTCTACTGACGTACAGCAGCGTGCGCCGGTTGGAAACTGGTTAAACACTAACAAATGCAACCTTTTATAGATAAGCATGGCATAAATGCATTTAGCAATCTATTCAATTTTACCTGACATATAGGCAGGGTTAAAGAGGTTGTAAAGTCTTTCACCTTACTGCATTAAGGTGAAAACCCTTCTTTGCTGCAGATCACCCAGACACCCCCCCCCCCCCCACTTACTTACCTGAGCAAATTCATTCCAGCGCCATGCACAGGCCCAGGTGCTCCAGCCGCTGGCTCTCCTCAAACTGGACAGGCTGATAGCAGCAGGAGCCGGAATCCAGTGACATGGGAGCCGGGGGACAGAGCTGAGTCCCACTGTCTGTCAATAGACACAGCAGCAGGACTTGGAAGCATGCCTGCATGGGTAACCCCAGGGAAAGCAGCTTTTCGTTGCGGGAACCAGGAGCACCGGCGGGCCACCCCAAAAGGAGGATTGGGGCTAAACCCTTGCACAGAACAGGCAAGTACAACATGTTTATTTTTATAAAAAAATAAAATAAAAAAAAAACTTTACAACCCCTTTAATTGTTTGGGAAATATTAAAGCAAACATGCTTTCAAACCAGAAAATGCAGTACATGCAAATTACGTTGCCCTGTTAAACAGATTACCAGACTAAAAACAAACAAGCAAAAATGTTTAGCTTTAAAAAAAAAGCTCTTTAGGCCCTAGGTCTACAGTAGGTCACTGGAGTGCACTAAAGCCCCATACACACTATCAGATTTTCTGCAGATTTTTGTCTTCAGATTTACCAAAACCATATAATATGAGGTCAAATCTAAGAGTTTCAATTTGTATGCAATCAGGCTAGGCCTAGGTCTGCTGTTGGCTGACTTTTCCCAGCTGGTCCAGGCTTTGGAGAGATCCCAACTTTAAATGTTGGGATCCACCCAGATGCCTGGATTAACCACTAGTTCAGGCACTCTGCATGACGCTGATGGACCACACCAGCCGCTCACACCCCCTGCATAGACTGGCACTCCAGTGAGCGCCGTTGACTGACAATCACCAGATCTCTGCTCACTGAAGACAGAACTGAGCAATCATCAGTTTTTGATTGCTCAATTTTCAGTCTTAGAGGCAGCATGGGACAGATGTAGCATCAGCCCGATGCTGCAACCACCTACGCAATTAGGTAGGTTTTTAATTCCCATACAATATACACGTCTGATATGAGTGATGATTTACATGTGCAGACAAAGTCAAGTGAACAGATATTCTAGTTATTTCTGCAGCAATTGTGTTCATAATTACCAGTATTGCCAATAAAGAAATAACTTTGTTCAGCGCAATAATGAGAATTTTCTAATAGGCCAGGAAAACCACTCCATCTACACCTAGAATAACCCACAGCAGAATAGACTGAGTCTACAGCTCCCTGCTTGGGGAGCTCTGAAAACCGAGTGATCAACGGTGTTCGATGGCTCACTTCTCTGTGCGAAGGTGGCAGGGGACAGATGCATCACTGGACTGATGCGATGCTGCATTCACTGAGGCAAGTATGAGTCCAAAAAAAGAAAAAACACATTTACAAAAAAATCACCTCTTAACAAGTTGTAGACCAGGTGGTGCAGTTGTACTGCGGCAGGCTGGCGCGGCTACGCAAATCGCAGTCATTGTACGTCAGCCGATTTAAGGAGCTATAGGGGTGCGTGCACCATGCCGGAGCCGATGCACGTGGCCGGCAGGTCACGATGTCTTCTGGCCACCCACGATCGATCCTCGGAGAGCCAGAATGGGGATCTCTGAGGAGCAGACAGAGCTCCTTTCTGAGGGAAGTAGAGAAATCTGCTGTTCCTGATGATCAGGAACAGCAATCTCTCTCCTCCTCCAGTCAGTACACTGTCCCCACAGTTAGGAAAACCTCCCTAGGGAATACTTAACCCCTTGAGCGCCCTAGTGTTACCCCCCTTCCCCGTCAGTGACATTTATACAGTAATCAGTGGCTATTTTTAGCTCTAATCGCTGTATAAATGTCAATGGTCCCAAAAGTGTCCGATCTGTCTGCCGCAATCTTGCTAAAAATCAGATTGCCGCCATTACTAGTAAAAAATAACAAAAAATGCCATAAATCTATTCCCTATTTTGTAGACACTATAACTTTTGAGCAAACCAATATACGCTTATTGCTATTTTTTTACCAAAAATATGAATACATATTGGCCTAAACTGATGAAGAAATACATTTAAAAAAAAAAAAAGTTTTTAAATATAGCAAAAAATATAAAAATATTGGTTTTTCAAAAGTGTCCCTTCTTGTTTATAGCGCAAAAAATAAAAACTGCAGATGTCATCAAATACCACTAAAAGAAAGCCTTATTTCTGAGGAAAAGAACATTTTGTTGGGGTACGACGTTGCACAGCCACGCAATTGTCAGTTAAATCGATGCAGTGCTGTATCACAAAAAATGGCCTGGTCATTAAGGGGGCAAATCCTTCCAGTCCTTAAGTGGTTAATAAACATGCAAAACCTGAAACTCTAAATACATGAGCTTTGCCATATTTGGGCAGCTTATTCCTTCATAAAACAAACGTGAAGCGCGTATGTATTCACAACACCTGAAGTTATGCATATTCTCTTCTATGTGGGCTTATTCTCATGAGATGTAAACAAAGGGTTTTATGCCTGAGAATATACTGTAATTGAGTATATTGCTCCCATTCAGGAGCATAAAGAATTGGCATTTTAATATTTATATAAAACATTATGGGGGAGATTTACTAAAGCTGGTACACAGAATCTGTTGCAGGTATGCAAAGTAACCAATCAACTTTCACGTTTTAGCCCTGGTTCAAACCAGTGCGACGTGACAGTTCAAAGTTGCATGACAATTCCTACCCTATTTGCGGCAATGGAACCGTTCATTTCTGTGCTATTCCAGCACGATTTGCACTGACATCTGTTAAATAAAGTCACATAACAAGCTGCACATGAAATTGCACTGCTTTGAAGTCACACAACTTTAAAACTGCACTGGTGTTAACCAGGACTTATTGTTAAAGCCTAATTGTACAAGCTGATTGGTTACCATGTACAGCTGCACCAGATTCTGTGTGTACTCATTTTAGTAAATCTCTCCCTATGAACTTGTGACCTTGTTCACACTTAAAATACAAGAGATTGTTGTTACTCGAGAGGAAGGAGCAAATAGGTGGAAACAGACTTGTGCAGTATACAAACACTACATTTTAAATTTCTTAGAATTGAGAAAAGCAATTTACTTTTCTAAAAAGACAATTTGGCCTTGTGGACAGGTGTCCCCATTGTAGCACACATTACACACTTTTCTATTTCAAAGGCAATTGGCCAATTTAAATGGAACATGAAAGTGGAAGTCCACCCTAACACTTAAATTCTCACCCTGCAATCATCATTGTGAGCCAAGTTCAAGCTTTAGGTGTCAAAATGAGAAAAATCAGTTTTTCTACCTTTATTTTGCAGAATCCAGTGCCATCACATGACTTCACTTCAACTTCCTTCTGAGAGTAAAATCAGCCAGTGGGTGTGGTTGCTGAAAGCCAGTGACATCACTTCCTGGGAGGGACATTGTTCCTGTGTAGGCATTGGGCGTATACAGAATGGGTCGCATCAAAGTCGCACTCTAAATTGTGACTTTGTGGTAGCAATAGTGGAAACAGACTTAGGCCGCGTACACATGGGCGGATTGTCTGCCCAACTTAGTCCGCTGAACCGTGTTTCAGCGGACAATCCGCTCGTGTGTGGGCTTCAGCGGACAGTCTGACGGACTTTGTCTTTCGGAATTTCCGTAATTTTGTCCGTCCAAACTTGGTTTCAGCGGACAGTCCGCTCGTGTGTAGGCAAGTTGGACGGACTAAGTATGGCGCATGCTCAGAAAGGATTTACACGGCCGAAGGTTGCATTGCAGTGTATTGGACGTCGTTTTTCTAGTCCCGTCGTACGTGCTGTACACATCATCGCACAAGTTTTCAGCGGACTGTCTGTTCATCGTGTGTGGTCAAGTCCGTTCATTCAAAAGTTGAACGGACTGTCTGACGAACTTAGTTGGGCAGACAATCCGCCCGTGTGTACGCGGCTTAAGGCTTTGTTTCCACTAGTATGAATTGTTATGGGACTTTGGACACAAATCCCATTACAAGTCTCAAGCCACTGATTTCAAATGGCACCTGTTCCTGTCTAAACGACTTTGAAAATCTGTGACTTTGGAAAGGTACCTGCAATGCTTTGATGAGACTTTGATCCAGAGAATGTAAAGTTGGATCAAAGTCACACTCTAGCCTTAGGCTACATTGCCACTAGTGCGACTCCAAGGCTGTGTGATTTAAAGCGAGACTGAGTGCAGCTTTGATCTAACTTTACACTCTGGATCAAAGTCGCTTCAAAAGTTGCATCAAAGTAGTACAGGCACCTTCTCACCTTTTTTGGGAACGTTTGCCATTGAAATCAATAGGATGTGACTTGTCATGCGACTGTGTCCAAAGTCACATGACAAGTCGCACTAGCAAAAATGGAGCCTTAAACTAATTTTCAGCCAATTTACCCACATGTAGCTCCCTCTGCTGGACGTATGCCACACCATGCAATCACAGTGCCATGCAAAAACCACCTGGTTGTACACTGTAGAAAATCTGTAGCCTCCGACAGGGACTGATAGTGATTAATATGCGAAACACATAAATTAATGATGCAATAAAAAGTAAGGACCAGTTTTGTGCAGGGAAGCCTCACTGCATAGGAACACTTTACCCGGAGTTGGGCTTTAAGTTATGAAAGATTCATATTTTCAGACCTGTTCAGTTCCTTCAGGCTTTACACAACAGTAAGGCTTTCTTGGCTGAAAGCAGTCATTATCTTAAATACAGAATGTAATAAGGTTTTCTTGAAAGTAATGGCACGGAAGAGTCAGAAAATGTATTTGTCTAGTTCTGCTAAATAAAAAAATACCATTCCTTGGGTTCATCTTGAAGCTATACCAACACTGGTATGATGAGACAGCTTCTATCTTTTTAGCGCCGTTTTGTTTTCTGCTTATTGTAGCCCATTTTTTCAGACCAACACCTCCTGACATTGCCAACATTGGAGGGTCAAATACAGATGTCCCTTCCTCCACAAAGACAACTTGCCTAATGGCCATAGATGGTCTAAGAAATGGTAGTAGAACATCTGCCTTCTCTCAAAATTACCTAAAAAAGGTACTTGGTAACTACCACATCATCCTGCAACTATTCTTATGAACGGTAGCCAATCAGCTTTTAACTTTAGCTCGTTCAATTAACCACTTAAGCCCCGGACCAGGCCCCTTTTTGCGATTCGGCACTGCGTCGTTTTAACTGACAATTGTGTTGTCGTGCGACGTGGCTCCCAAACAAAATTGGTGCCCCTTTTTCCCACAAATAGAGCTCTCTTTTGGTGGTATTTGATCACCTCTGCGGTTTTTATTTTTTACGCTATAAACAAAAATAGTGACAATTTAAAAAAAAAAATGCAATATTTTTTACTTTTTGCTATAATAAATATCCCCCAAAAAATATTAAAGAAAAAAATTTTTTTTTTCAAATGACGGCCTCCTGGAAATTCAGGTCCACGCTGTAGCTGTCATGTTTATAAAAAAATAAAAATAACCGAGTCTGAAATTTACCAGATTAACCCTTTAATAGCATATACAGTATCTCTCCTAGTAGCATATACAGTATCTCCTATCATTCTCAGAGTGGATTAGACATTTTTATCCCTAACCATATAGTTGGTTATTTAGATTTACCACTGTATAGAGATATTTAAGAATGAATTGCCTTTTTTTTAAACTTCACATATTAATTCAATTATATATCACACTTTTCTTAAGGTTATTAACCAATTAATTGATTGAAACAATAATTGGCCAACTAATAGATTATGAAAATAGTTGCATCCCTACGCAGTGCCATTGGCTCTTGCTGCTGTCAATACATGTCAGTTAGCCAATCAGGAGAGAGAGGGGGGCAAACCGCAGCTCCGTGTCCAAATGGACACAGAGCTGCAGCTCAGGTGCCCCCATAGCAAGCTGCTTGCTGTGGGAGCAAAACAGGAGGGAGGGGCGAGGAACAGCAAAGAGGGACCCGAGAAGAGGATGATCCAGGCTGCTCTGTCCATAACCTTTTCACAGAGCTGGTAAGTATGACGGTATTTAAAAACACAAGACTTTACAATCAAAACTTTACTTTAAAGTAAGCATGTTGCTTTGCCTACACGTACAAAGCACAGGTTTAAGAGGCTACAATAATTACATGTTTGTTGGAAGTATTTACTGTGGAATGCTCTACTTCTGAAATCGAAGGAGACCCATGCCATGCCAAAAAAAAAAAAAAAGGGTATCCTCTTCTATTTCCATAGAGCTCAGGATTATCTAGGTGCCGATTTACACAATCTAATAAACTGCTTTTGGTCTGCAATAGCCTGTCATGATTCCTCCAAATAAAGCCTTTTTTGATCAGCATTTGGATTTTATTTTGGTTCCTTTATGGTGTACAGCACATTTCTATGCTGCACCCTGAGAGGAGCATTGGCAAGGTCATCACCGCCTATAGGAAAATCATCTACAACCAGTGGCAATTTAGTTGAAAATATTTACGTCAATGAATTTACCATTGTTTTAGTTGACTAATACACAACTAAAACATCATTTTAGTCAAAAGACTGATTAAAACCGAATTGAAATTTGAAGTCAAAATCAACACCGATTATATAGAACAATGGCTAAATTGGTGTCTGTAGTGCATGTTCAAACCTAAATACCATAAACATTAGATTTTTACTCCAGGATATAATGATTTTGGAAATTCTAGAGAAATGCTTACATAATGCATTACAAATTAAACTAAACCCATTCGATTTTAGTCAACTAAAATATAACAGAACTCAGATGACTGACAGGTATCACTAAATGGCAGTGTAGATGCGGACGGAGTGATGCCATTTAGGAGCCTGTTCTTTCCCTCATACATCACTGCTGTCATTACACAGCAGAGAGGAGAGCAGGATAGTTCTGGACAGGAGAACGGGAACTGACAAAGTTCCTTTTCAAGGCAACCAGCAGGTGATTGCTAGAACTGCCCTGCATCCTAGCAACCAGCTTGTTCATTTGAAGTTAACTTCAGCAGCTCCTACCCTTTTGCCAAGAACTGCCCAGCTTCTATGCAGGGGGACCAAGGACACTGATGTAATAATGCCATTGTGATATTAGAAGGGATAGCTGATGTGAAGATCTCAGTCGTCACACTAACATGCGGTTCGGACCTATGAAAAATCTTACTGATCGGACCGCCATGCATTCTCATTCAATACCCCTGATCTACGAGCTCAAGCGTTTTCCAGTTTGGGGATTATCAATCCTTCTGTGGTATGTTCTAAAGTCTTTGAAGTTAAGTTGGACGTCTTCACAAAACGACAACTTTCTCATCTTAAGATGTTTTTCAATCTTGTCATTCCTTGTTTAATTTTTGTGCTGGCAATGGTCAAAACTGTCTAGATCTATTTAAAGCGGAGCTAGCTGGAAATGTGCTTGATTTTTTTAAAAGCAATTTTAAGGTACACCAATAAAGTTAAAAGCTAAAGCAAAAACTCCAACAAATTTAAGTTTTGCACATCATAATAGAGCTGCACGATTCTGGCTAAAATGAAAATCACAATTTTTTTGCTTAGAAGATACGGCGAGAGAATCGTGATCCATCATGTTTCACATTAAAACTAAAAAATGTGCTAACTTTACAGTTTTTTTCCCCAAAAAAATTGCATTTGAAAGACTGCTGGGCAAATACAGTGTGACATAAAATATTGCAGCAATTGGCATTTTATTCCCTATGGTCTCTGCTAAAATGTTATATATATATATATATATAGTGAATTGAGATCGTGTTTTTTAACGATTGTGCAGCTCTACATCATAATTTAAAAAAATTGTGTCCAGCTCTTATTATCCACTTCCAATTAGTGAAAGACCCCGGTCACACCCAAACACTCAAGGCAAATCCCATTCATTTCAATGGCCCCTGTTGACATTTGCGTGTCCTGTCACCTGTAGCAAATGCCAGTCATTCAAAAAAGTATACAAGCTTCCTTTTGGTAGGTTAAAAGTCAGATTTAACTGCAAGGATTTCAATAGGAATGCCGGAAAATACACTACATTAGTGATTTATACAGGCTTTCTGCTCAAACAGCAGCTCTTCACCCCTAGTTTCCGCCACTTCTCCTCCCCTAGTGCTCTCTACTGGCAAAACAAAAACACCTGAAGCCATAAAAAGCTTGCAATATACTTCTAAAACTGCTCAAAACACCTGAATAGCTCTGCTCAAGTGTGAATGCAGCCCAACGGTCTGTGCCCCCTATGACCTACTGGCTTGCAGAAGGAACCAAAAGCACCTGTCCAGGGGGCATGTATCCAACACATGCAGAAGTGTTTTATAGCAGAGGTGCCTGTTGCTCTTTAAGAGAATGAACATTGACTTTTGCAGCGTGCTAGAAAGGTAGGTCATTTTGTTGTGTACTCTTTGCTGGGTCGTTTGTGGCTGTATACCAATGTTCTATTGTGTCTGCCTTGGATATTATGGGATGTGTACGTAGATTAGCTGTGAGATTGGTGGGGGCAAATTCCTCCAACAGCTCTCACTGCTGAACTGCTGATTGAACAGTCTACCCCGCCCAAAATGCAAAGGGGGGATTATCCAGAGTATTATCGGTGTTCCCGTGTTTTCAATAAACAGTCCATGTCCAGAAACCAAACTAGTACTGTCTTGTTAGCGGTTGGAATACCTGATATCTATATTCAGGCTGGGTGGAAGCGGTATATGAAAGCACTCATGCAGCGTGTGGGATGTTTCGGTACAGTTACATTACAAGGTATTAATGGCATAAGTAGTACAAATATATGGGGGGGGGGGGGGGGGGGGGGAGAGTAACAATTGGAGATCAAGTCTGACAACCAAAACGGCAAAACTAGATTTAACACCCTGGAGTTTAGGCAGGGTTGCTCCTAAATTTACCTTGGCTAATTGTGGGGGATCATCCGATTTCCTGGTACCTGGTGGCATTAGATAAGAGAAGGGCAATGCAGATTATGGATATATGGGGTATCTCAGCCAATGGGCAGGGGTTTTCTTGGATCCCTTGGCCTGCTGTTAGAGCCTATATAATTGTGTGGAGTCAGGTGATCGGTGTTCTGTGCCATCTGGACAGCTGTCTGGGTGGACGCGTGTTGTATTGCCCGAGCTGCTAGGCCGGAGTTTGGGCCTATCCTGGGCACATCTGACTGCTAGGCTGAGGGTCTATCCAGAAGCAAGAGAGCAGCGCAGGGTTGGGACTGTGGCTTGCAGTTCAACCGGAAGCAACAGTTCTGCTGGCTGGAGAACCTGTCCTGGTCGGAGGTAGAGGGGGAAAGCTGTTGCCACTAAGGGACCAACCACCTTATTACCAGGGACCACAGTGAGTAACTTAAGTACCAGAGCAGTATTCTCATCAACAAGAGGAAGGTGAATTGGGAAACTTCAGTGGGTATCAAGCCAGGGACCCAGCCAGTGGAGGAGACTCTTACAGAGCAGCCTTGTGTGTCAAGCCAGGGACTGAGCAGTGAGTGCCAAGTTAGGGACCCAGCAGAGAAGCAGGGGTGACTATTGAGGAAGATACTACCATGAAGATTGGAGGCGCTCAATGGATTCTGTGGCAGAGAATTGTCTAGTCTAGTGAGAGACTGGGAGCTCAATGAGCTGAAGAACTACAAGAAATTATTGTAGTAGAAGTGAAGTAACCGTTAAAGACTGTTGCCATAAAAGCCAGTATTTGTACACATGCAGATGTGGCACCTGGCTGGATGCCTTTCCCTTCTGTTAAAGTTGGAGTCCGACAATCTTAAAACTACACCTAAGGGTGTTCTGGCCCCAACCCCCTCTCCCAAAGTTATGTTAAGAGAAATAAAAATCTCTTTTGCATTCTAGTGTCTGGCGCCCAATGACTAACTACTTTGCACCCACTATGCCTCACAGCCCACTATATCCAGAAGGATTTGCAATTTAAAAAGAGCAAGAGGCGGGACTTTACATAAAGCACATGGAAGCAAATAAATTGGGTAAAAACAGCTTTAATAGATTCAGATTGTCGCATATTTAATGTTAATGCATATTGCTATATATCAATATTTAACATTTCATTAGATCCCAATATTGCACAGAGTATACATGCCAACAAATACTTTAAAATACATGGAGTACTTGATGCATATATTACATACATAGCAGTTAACATCTATAGAGATTAGTGACTCATTGAAGTGTCACTTAATGGGAATCAAAAGAAATGAAAATGGGTCTAGAAGGAACGTCCATACAAAGTTGACAAGTGGGTACACATCGGAAGTTGTAAGCTCTGCACATTTCGGCGCCTTATAGCCACTCATCAGGAGCAAAACCGTAGTGATCACCTATGAATGTCCAGAAGGATGTCAGCCATCTCTGGCCCTGGAGGTTCTCAGACTGAAGGCTGCCCGGGACCTTGCTACATAAATAATCAAAGCTTTGTATAGTTCAACAAGATCAGCTGAGATTCTTTAGTTGTAAATGCACATTATGCCAGCAAGCCATGTAACTAAATGTCACCCTTAAAATTCCAAAACTTTAAACTGAGGTTATTATCACTCGGGTAAACATCTTAATAGTCTCAAACTTACATCATTAACAGAAGGTTTTAGAAAATGTACAGTTAACTGAAAAATATAACTGTACCAACATATCTACAAATGAAAAGTACATAATAAAACTTGCTTCATGGAAGAAAAAAAAAAAAGGCTAGATTTTCTGTATACTGGTACTGTGATCTATATAGTCCACTGCATGCAATCCCTTCCCTTACTCAGCCCACTCTATTCCAACCATCCTAGTTCTTGCCATGAATCTGTGATGCACTGCGTGTTCTAAGCTTCACCCCCACCCTCCTCCAATCCTTCTGTGCAAGATACAGAGCCAGTGCTAAAATCTCATCCCCTGCAAGTTCTATTCCTCCTAGTATTGCGACAGAAACACCCTTGGGAAAAGGCAGGTCAGCTGATAATTTGCATTAGAACATTTACAAAAAAAAACTATTAGGTGTGCTTATTTCTCATTTCATTTGCTGGGTATAATATATATATAAATATATATATATATATATATATATATATATATATATATATATATAACACTCATTAAACATATGCAAGCTTATTGATGTTTAACTATATTTGTACAAAATTAGAAAACTAACATTACACATAGTTCAGCTTTTTTACTGGAAACCAAAAAAATTAAAAGGTGGCCTTACACATGTCAATGTCAATCTGACCAACTTTACATCCACTGGGAATTGCACAATCACAATTGTCAGACACTACATGATTTCCTATGAGTTTGACTGATCAGAAATCAGTTGATTGTGACGTTCCCACTTGGCCCTTAATGGACAACTTCAATATGCGAGAAGGAAAAGGGAAAAAAAAAAAAAAAAAAAAAAAAACACTAATAATCTAAAAAATTGGGTATGTTGGCTGTTGCCCCATCTCCTTGAGTTGAACTCAACCACTACTGTATGTCTTTTTATAGCACAACACGTCAACTCAACATTTCATATTGTCAATGTGCCTGTTGTACCAAGTGTGAAAAAGTAACCTTTTTTCTTTGTATTTCTTCCTTTGTATGAAGACAGTCCCTCTTTCTTATGGAAAACTGACCACACTAAGCATGAGAGCACACTGTGGTCAGTTTTCTGGCTGTAATGGGAACTCTTCTAGCTCCCTGAACACCTTATATAGCTGAGAATAGAGAGTATGTGATCACTTACAAAAAAATTAATAAAAAAAAAAGGGTAATCTTTGCCATTCATTTCTACTTTAAACTGAATGGGTTATTTAACCAGGGGAGCATTCACATACTTTAAAAACAATTAAAATTGCAGCTTAACTTTTTTTTTTAGATGCTCCTTTCTAGAACTTCCAGCAAGGAAAAATTAAAAACTATTCTTTCCTACAAGGGGCTGGGAAGCTGTTTGCCATAGTTAACCATGTCTAATGTGCAGGCAGAGGATACCTCTAGCTGTACTGGATTTCAATACAGTCTGTTACAATGTTTTAGAAGCTTCTCCATTATAGGTTAATGAGAAATGAACTCCTCAAATCCCCAGGTCCAGCTATGGGGACAGATCACAATGAGCTGAGAAATGCTTTTTAACCACCTAAATACAGGGCACTTACACCGCCTTCCTGCCCAGGCCATTTTTCAGCCTTCAGCGCTGTCACACTTTGAATGACAATTACGTGGTCATGCTACACTGTGACATTATTATTATTTTCATCTTCACGCAAATAGAGCTTTCTTTTGGTGGTATTTAATCACGTCTGTATGTGTAATAAGACCGAAAATTAAAAAATATATATAAAATTTTTAGTTTGGCAGTAAATTTTGTAAATAAGCAATTCTTCACCAATGGGCACTGATGGGCGGCAGTGATGGCCAGCACTGACTGGCATCACTAATAGCCACTGCTTACTGACTGTGCACTGATTCCTGGCAGTGGTGGACAGTTAATTGTAATCAGGGCATTGATCAGTGCCCACGATTACATACATAGATTTCCATTGTGAGGAGATGCCCCTGATCGCTCTCCTCGCCTCACACTGTCAGTGTGAGGGGAGGAGCATCAATTGCCGGCATCTTCATGTTTACATGTGACCGACTGATTGGACACAGCCGATCCCATGGTTAAAGAGCCGTGGCGCTTTACAGGGATCAGGATCATGCAATGTCACAGCAACACGGCATGGCATGGCCGCGATTGCTGTGCCACTGCGGGCGCGCAAGAGCAGTTGTTCTGGGAGGCCGTCATATGATGTCCGCCTAGAACAAGAGCAGTACCACCCAGCAGTCATTTGACGGTGGGCAGGCAGCAAGTTGTTAATAAGCCATGACACCTCCACAAACGCCAAATAAGTATTTTTTTAACCACTTGCCAACCAGCGACGTACGGGTACATTGCTGGATTGGAAGAGTGATATCCACATCATTGCTGCAGCAATTGTCAAGATATTTTTTTAGGGCCAGCGACTCCTTTCAATGTAAAAGTGATCCTAGCAGCTGAGAAGCCACTGGATTACTATTACAAGGGTCCTTTATCAGGCTCTCCAACTGAAAGCACTTTTGCTTGAGCGCAAAGGTGAATACATACATAGGTCGCGCTCACATATTTAAACTGTTTGCACCACACATGTGAGGTATTGCACTAAACTAGTAACCTGTAAAGGCTTATAAGACATAGCCTATGGAGAAGCAAGAATAATGTAGAGAGAATGGGGGGGGGGGGGTCAAGTACTAGAAAATGCAATGTGGCCATAAAGGTTTGCTGCTTTAGAAGCTACTGCAGACAGTATGGGAAGACAAAGAAGATAGCTCATTCATGAGGGAGATAGGCAACACAAGGGTGCAGAGTGCTACAATGTGTATACTGCCGATAGAACAATGTGTCAGACCTCAGTGGAGCACTTCAGCTTTGCTGCACAATTCATTCCTAGTGGCAACATTTTCCAGCAGTGAAAGGGAAAGCTACAATATATCCTCATACAAAGATGGAGGACTGAAACTGTATCCAGCTGGCCAGGGCTAATTACTCAGACCTAGAGACTGCTCAATGCAGTCAGCACACAGGAATGAGCAGCACAAACCAAACATAAGGCTAGCCACACATGCATAGATTTCTTCATTCACACTAAACCATGTAGACAGAGGAATTTCCAATGCTGGCTATTGAATACAAGCAGCCACAGCACCCAAGGCTGCTTGAATATCCCAACAGTGACTGTAGCCGATAGGATGCAGCCACTGTTCAGCTGATAATGTCCCACAAGACCACTGGGTGGGAAGCCCGGAGCCAACAGGGGCAACAAGGCTTGTAACTGCAAAAAAATCAGAGCAGTCTATGTACATCTTCAACTCAAAATTCATTTAACACTAACGTAAAGCAGGATATCAAATAACAGGTCAAAACTTGAAAAAACGTAAAGTGGAATTAAACCCAAAAATGTAATCCTGTATAACTGCAGCCAACTTAGCCTTAGAAGTGGTGGTTGCATTAGTTTTGTTTTAGTTTAGTTTTTTTCACCTAGTGAACTGGCCAACAAAACACGTTTGCACATGAGTGCTTATACTCTGGATGAAGGAGAAACAGACACCTTTAGACAGCAGCCTGGGGGTAGGGGAGGAGAGTGTTAGATGTACTAGTAGATTTAAGCCCCACTAACATCAAAGCTTTTTCTTTTGGGATAAAAGGTTTAAGAAAAGCTGATCATTGTAAGCACCCTCTAGGGGTTTAGGTCAAGAATTTTAACACCAACTCTCATCTGCAGGACAGCTTGTTCTGTTGAAAGACTTGCTGGCAGGATCACCAGGGGAAAAAGGAAAGAAAGACTAAAAAGAAACTTATGCAGGCTTCACATCCAAGAATTGGGAACGTTGCCATAGCATCAGGGTGGATAAAAATCTATGATTTGTTAGAAAAAATAAATAAAAATCTGATTATGTTGACTTTAATTACCATATACTGCGTGTCACAGCTGGATCTGAATCATCGTGCAGCCGCTGTAACAATGTCCCGCCCTCCTATGACCACGGCACGATTCCTTGCATTGGATCAGTGTGTGTCTATCACAAGAGGCGGGACAGCGTTAGTGGCTGCACGGTGTTTCAGATCTGACACACAACACGAGATCATGCTACCAGGTACTGGGGAGGCTGCACATAACACTTGTGAGAAGAGCAGGGGGAGGGGAAACTTACAGGGGCGTGCCGGGATGATGCGTGTGCGGCACACAGCGGGACAACCCCATCCCTTTTTGGCTCCATTATCGGCCCTTTTCCCTCAAGTGGGACCCTCACTAGAGTATAAGCGCAGGGGGTTTCAGCATAAAAATTTGCTGAAAAACTCGGCTTATACAGTAAATTTATTTTAATAAAATGCTTTTAGAAAACAATTTTTAGAATAAGTCCTTACATTTAAAGAGCACCTGTAATTTCAGATCCATCATGGCAGTGCCTGTTAGCGGGCATCCACCCACATGCTGCTGCCACGTCCCTCACATTGTTGTGTCACTGCCGCATCAGACGCCCCATTAAAGTGAATGCATAGCATAGGTTTGATTTTGGCATTTAATACCGCTTTAATGAACGCCTCAAAATGGACGGTACCAATTTATGGTCAAAGTAGCCACTGATTCTTAGAAAGTAAGGCTAGGTTCACGTCTGAGTGAAAAACAGGCCTGCGTGCAAATTGCATGCTTTCACAATTCTTTTAATTGCATTCCTAAATACTGAAAATTGCATTGAATTTTCCCATGCTGAGAACTATATAGCACTATGCGGTTTCCCTGCCACAGATTTTGGAAAAGGTGCAGGAACCTTATCCCTGTGTTTTCTCTGGGTACAGCAGCCCATTCAAGTGAATAGGCTGGGGTGTCCATGCAGTTGCAACCACAGGGAAACAATTGTAGCGTAAACCTAGCCTGTTTTTTTTTTTTTTTTTTTTTTGGGACGTTAAAAAAAAAAAAAAAAAAAAAAAAGCTAGTAGCGTTTGCTGTAGAATACGTTTTTCAGTGTTTTTTTTTGCTGTAGCTTTTAACAAAATTATACTTTCACAAAAGCTTAAAGGCTCAAAAACGCTGACAATCGCTGAACAGCTTTGTTTAATACTTTTGAGCTTTTTTCAGCGTTAGAGCGTTTTTACAGCGGAAAAACTCAAAACCTACTAGTTCAGAGAGGGGTTTTTTTTTTCCCAGCCAGAAAACATCCCGCCAAAAACTGCTGATAACAGCCTATGTGCTCATGGACATACAGGATAACATGCTGGAGAGTTTATTGGCTGCACAAAAAAAAAAAAAAAAAAAAAAGTCTGAAGCCAAAAACTGCATCTAAAAAGGTTCAGTGTGCATGAGGTCTGAAAGTGTTGCAATTACATTTGCTCAGTCAAGGTCTAACTATGATGTAAGAAGACTACTCCAAAAAACAAAAGACATAATCCAGTTTCCTTCCTTTAAACTTTCTGCTGTGCTTGGATCATGAATGTGAAAGTAGAACATACAACTAGGAAGAAAACACTGGGACAACGTTATATTTTTAGCATTTTCCAATGCTAGTAAATATAAATAAAAATGATATGCAGAGCTTGAATACAGTTTAAATTTCCTCAGCCACTGATCACCCCTGTGAAAAAATAACCCAATAAGGTTAAAAGATCAATATAAAAAAGTAAAAAAAATAAACAGCAGGCATTTACGACTCAGCCATGTGCCCATTTGTCCCCTCTCAGTATCAAGCACAAGAAGAGGGTCATTCAACAGCTGGGCTTCTGACCTCTTCAGAAAGGATCGCCAAACCAGGCTGACATCACTTAAAGTGACTGCAGCTAATTTTCCTCTAAACACGGTTTCTCAATTAACCATCCCCCCTTTGCTTCGCTACCCACCCTTTCCTGTCTGTGATTGAAAGCAGACCTTGCCTGCTGGAACAGATGAAACAGGAGTAGAGAATGTGGAGGCAGACCAGATTTGTTCTGTGATCAGGGAAAAAAAAAAAAAAACCTTTGTTTTAAAATGTACTAGTAACCAAAATGGAGGCAATATCTGATCTAAAAGTGCATTATGTACCATTTTCTTCAAAAAAGAATCAGTAAAATGAATGTTTTTAAAAAGGTATTCCAAACGTATGCCATTCTAAACGGTTATAGGAATTAAAGTAACAACTTCAAATGTCAAAGCTGGATATTTCAATTTCAAAGCGTGTATGCAACCTGATTTGTCAACATATGTACTTGCACATCACTGTATTGTTAGCCTCACAAAAACGTAATAAAAAGACAATTCTGAAAAGAGTGTGCCATTTCTTTCCTCCAGGTAGAATATTTACCAAAACAAAAAACCACATCTATTAACAGAGCCCACATCCAAAGTTCTCTGCATATAAATTACACTTCTAGGTTAATGATACATTTCCTCACCTCCTTTGACCTTTTGCCACTGCTACAATATTTTGAAAATGACTGCAGCACAACAGAATGACACTAGAATCTCTGGCTATTAGAATTATACAGAAGGCCTAAAGAGGGAGTTGCCAGCTTCCACTCCGAGATCAAGTCTATACCGCATGCTCCTGGGACCATGCAGAAAAGCTTTTTAGCTTGAAATGACCCCGTCATGCATAACTAGGTATGGATTTTTTCTTTAATATATCACAGGCAACTTAAGCTACCCATGCTTATGAATAAAGCATTAAATGTGGAAAGCAGGAGGGACAGGCAAACTTATTACCCAGACAAGCTGAAATTATGCCCAATCTGAACAGTCGCATGTGCAGACAGGTACTGCGGGCACCCCGAGTCTGCACTGTAGGTCTCATGTACACTGGACATTTTTTAACAGCCGTTTTTGGTTTTGGGCTTTTTTTTTCCCTACAGCCAGTTAACTCTCCAGCATGGTATCCTGTGTCCATCCATGCCCACATAGGCTTTTATCAGCACTTTTTGGCTGTGAAAAAACCCCATAACTAGGGAGCTTGAAGACGAGTTATTTGGCTGTAAAATGCTGAAAAACACAGCTATTCAGCATTGGAGCGTTAAGCCATGAGCTTTTGTGGGAGTATAGTTTGCTAAAAAAAAAAAAAGCAAACATTAAAAACGTTAATGGAAAAAAATTGACTCCAGCAGCATGTTAAAGCGACTAGCATTTTTATAATGTCCAGTGTACATGAGGCCCTATACCGTCAGCAGTTGTAGGTATTAAAAGTAACACCTTTTTTAGTGACACCTATAGACCATTTTGGGTACTGTCATTTTTCACCAGTACAGGCGCACGCAATTTTATGGCTTGAAAAATGTTTGGTATTTACTTGACGCAACCTCGCCTTTTATATTTTACCAAACTGAAATGAATTTAAGTATGTTATTTAACAGGACAATCAAATTTAATAAACCATTTCCCTTTGCAACTATAGAATTTAAGTTCAAAACGGATTTCCAAGCAAAAAAAGGAAAAATTCTAAATTTTAAAGTGTGCAAAAAATGTAAAAATGGCCCCAGTAGATCAGTGGATAAAGGCACTCCAGTGTTTGCTTTACTAGCTAAATAAACAGCTTATGAGCTGTCAATCTACTAATCTAAAGACTTCACTCGGATAAAGTCTACAAGAAACATACAATACAGAATTTTATTTTTCTTACCAATAACATACAGAAACCAGCTGGCATAAATAAACTACCAATAACTTTGATAGTAGGAAAAAACTGGACCATTATAAAAAGTTGCCTTTACCTGCAATGTACGGATCTTTGGCACTCTAATCATTTGAATTTGCTACTGAAATATAGGGCATTAAACTAAATACAAAAGGTGAATATGTCAAAGGAAAATAAGCCGAAACCCATCATTCCCCACACTTTCTGGTTTGAGCTCCCCCCCCAAACTATTTAAAAAACACAACTATTACAGAACGCAGAATAACAAATCTCCATATTCAAAGCATAGACTACTTCTAAAATGGGAATTCTCTAAATGTAAACCTGCAATGGGGAGACTCCATCCAACAATTCTAGATGTTTGGGGGCTATTGAAGAATACTTCAAAGTGAGGTCAGAACTCCTGATCCGCATTCATGTTTTGACCAGCATGGCAGCCAGGGAACAAGCGTTTTAAAAAAGGAGAGCTTGGCAATGGCAGCATCTTTATACTTTTTAGTACAAGAATCAAAAAATAGTGATGCCCACCCTCTGAAGACTGTCCCCCAGCAATTCAGGTAGAATTATTCATAGCTAAAAAGGTCAGTGTGAGCACTAAGCATAGTGTTCAGGTGTCCATCAGTACTTGCCAGTATTAGAAGTGACAGAAGCCCTCCTTTTTAAGGGCCAATTCGCACCAGATGCCGTTCCGTGTGCTTTTTTCCTGCACTAAAAATGCATGCCGTATATTTTCCATGTATTCCAATGACTCTAGTTCACATCATGCAGACAGTTTTTGGTCAGTTTCTGCACCGACAACTGACTGCATGGTGTGAACTAGAGCCATTTGAATACATGGAAAAAACACGGCCTGCATTTTTTGTGCTGAAAAAGCGCACAGAACTGCATCTCGTGAACAGACCCTAAAGGAAAACCAATGCTGGGATATCGGGCTCAATCACACCTTTGGTGCATCACAAAGATAGAGATGAAAAATGCTATCGGATTTAGTAACAAACGTTATAAACTGACACACTAGGATTTGCATTCCTTCTTCAAACACTGCTTATATTTGGCTCAGTAGACACTTCTAGATCCAGCATTTACAGGGTGAGTGATAGTGGGAAGAACCATTTTTATTATTTATGGTATTTTGCTACATCTTGGCATTCTACAGGTTTTTCTTTTTTTTTTTTTAACGCAAAAATATGCATACAGTCCCTATGTGTGTCCTATTTTTGGGAAATGTTATTTTTAGTGACCGGCCATGTCCACAACTCGTCTTCTGACATCTCTTTATCAGGACATGCAGCACATCATTTATAAAGAAAGGCAGGGCAACCCCACACCTAGACTGGCAGAATATCTCACACATTTCTTTGGTCACTGTCCTAGAGGTTCCCACACTATAGTGACATTGGGTGCATAAAATAAAAAAAAAATCACTTCAATAAAAACTGTTTAAATGCTATTCACAGTACAGTTGCTATTCAGGTTGTTTGTAAACAGGTTTCACGTCAGTTCCCTATCAATACCTAAATATTTATGGACACACGCCATTCTATTTTCCTCATCCTCCAACTTAAAATAAATAAAATTAACTGACATCAAAGCTGGAAAGAAATGGTCACAGGTTGTTGCCCTTCACTAGTCAAAATAACTGGCAGCAGATTGCCCATTTCTACATTCATAGTCTAGGAATTCCTGATTTTAAACATACTAAAAAAGGTGGAGCATTTCAAATACTAAAAACCACACTTTTTTTTTTCTCTAGGGATATTGGTTTTATTAGACTGAAAACAAAGACCTCAGTGTATAGGTAAAAGCATTCTTTGGGGTTTCCCAACCACAATCCGTTATAGAGGAAGGGACATCCCTGTCACAAAACGGTTACCAGGAATCAGAATGGCAGCTTCTATCAGAGGCATCCCATGCAGGTATTCTGTTGCTTTTCTCTTTCAGGAACTCGGATTTGCAGTTCAAAAACAGCTATGGGGTATTTTGTCGCAAATCACAAATTCATTATAGCGTTATAATTAGCTTTGCTTTTGATGCTGGCTACATTGGCAATTAAGTCTCTCCATCAGGAAGGTTTAACTGCTTGTTGGCACTCAATTAATGTGATAAGTGTAAACAAGCAGTTAAATCTCAGAGTAGCAAAGAGATTGAATTGCTGATAAATCTACAGTCTTCGATTCAATATGCTGCTTAATGGTTGGGAAAAAAAATAATATATATCCCCCCCCCCCCCCCCCCCCATTAAGCAGCATATTGAATGGGATAGAATATGCATACATTACACACACCATATCTCATTGTTATATTAATAGACATGTACATCTAATAAAACCACTAATAGAATAATAATGGCCTCCTCCTAATTATATCAAGATCACTTGTAAAATATTATGGGAAATCCGGCTAAATGTTGTTTACATTAACACATTATTTCTAAGCTATTAAAACAAAAACAATTGTATACTGCTCCCTCCAAAGTCAACATGTCAAATATGTAAAACAAAACATCCAGGCGCAAAGACAGAAAACACAATCCACTGAAACACACAACACTGTGTTGTCAATTTGGAATGCATGTGTTGTCCTGGATAAATTAACCTGCAATAAGGAATTGTCCCCATGCACACGCACTAGACACACATTCCCCCCTCGCCAACAATACGTACAACGACTTCAGCCATTTCCCTGACATTGCACTGCAGTCTCCAGCCTGTGATGTGCTCCATTCTTTCCATCTCAGATCCTGAGCCCATTTTTTTCTCTGGTTGCAGAACCGTCTACAGCCAAGATTGCTAGTATTTTGCACCCAGATCCTGCATCAACGACGAAATGGCCAACGCACAAATCTTTAAGAGACGAGGGGCAGGACGAGTCCAGCCTGAGAGCTGCTGCATCCATTTACAGTCTGGAAGCATCCAGTCAATGCACCCAGACAACATTCGTCAAATGCAGCAAGAGTGCAGAGGACGAGGGGGGTCAAAGTCCAGATTTTCATTAATAAACTTAATAAAAAAAAAATAAAAAAAAATGTAAAAAATAAAAGATCCGAATAGCCATCACAACCACAACGGTCATTTGAGGCAATCGTGGGCAGTCCTGGCAGAATGGCTGATCTCCATGTATGTCCTGTCTGTATTCTAACACTCCATTCACAATCCTTTAATATCAGGATTTTTATGGTTGGTCGTGTAACTGTCATTTATTCATCAATTGAGTTTATCCTGAAAAGAACTGCCATTTTTCTATTAGTGATCTTCCTGCCTCATTCTAATAGAAGCGCACTCCATGATGTGACACCTCCATTCACAAGTCTTTCCTATCAGGATTTTATTGTCAGATGTTCTGGGTTGGCCCTGAGAACTGTCCTTTATTTACTGCTGAGGATCCTTGCAGTGGTGTGTTGGTGATGTACTGGGACAACATCTCTACCCATGTGAGATGGCAGTGTGTGTGTGTGTGTGTGTGTGTGTGTGTGTGTGTGTGTGTGTGTGTGTGTGTGTGTGTGTGTGTAACATACAACACCCCCCCCCCCACCACACACACACACACACACACACACACACACACACACACACACGGGTTCTCCCTGCCAGTGCTGCACTAGGTGCAGGAGGGATGGTGGTGATGGGAATGGCTGTCTCCTTCACCTTCACAGATCTGCCCCCCTCCCCCTCACACACACCATCACACTACTGCGGTCCCCTCTGCAGGATTCCCTGCGCAATCTGCAATATCCTGGGAATGCCCCAGCCTCCATGTATGAGGAGGAGGAGGAGGGGAGAGGAGGAGGAGGGGGGTGAGGACACTGCCAGCAATGACACCTATCGATGAGGATCGGACACACAATGGTGACTGGGCGGGGGGGATGTGATCGGATAGACGCCACACATGGCACCAATTATGGCCAGAAACAAAGACACAAAGACTGGAGGGGGAGGGGAGCGCTCTCTCACACAATGCACTAATATGGACATGGCACAGGCGCGCACACTTACCTGCGAGACCATTTTATTCTTCTCCATAAACCAAGAGCAGAGGACGGGAGCGGACAGCAGCTGCCTCTATGGTCACCGCACACCGAACAGCAGCGAGCCGAGTCCTGAGGAATTCTTTTGTGTCCTTGGCTCTGACTCCTTCTTCGTCTTCTTCTTCCTTCCTCCCAGTTCTTCGCTCCCTTTCTCTCTCTCTCTCTATTCCTCTCTCTCTCAGGATGAGGCTCCGCCCTCCGGCTCCAGGGGTAATTTATCACCGCTCAGCCACGCCCCCTCTCCTTCCTCCCCCTCCCACCCTGGCTCCCAGCTCTCTCCTGTCGCTTCCTTTACCCTCCCCCTCCTCTCCTGTTGGGCTGAGTCAAGGGACAGACAGCTCTCCTTACACATGGCAGCCGAGAATGGAGGAAGAGGACAGGCTTATCTCCACACACTGCACGGCACAGATTGGAGGGCCACGTCCTCTGGTCTGAGGAGACGAGAGCCCTCCACTGCATGCAAACATTGTACTCACATTGTACACACATTGTACTCGTATTGTACTCACATTGTACTCACATTGTACACACATTGTACTCGTATTGTACTCACATTGTACACACATTGTACACACATTGTACTCGTAATTGTACACACATTGTACTCGTATTGTACTCACATTGTACTCGTATTGTACTCACATTGTACTCACATTGTACACACATTGTACTCGTATTGTACACACATTGTACTCGTATTGTACACACATTGTACACGGATTGTACACACATTGTACTCCTATTGTACACACATTGTACTCGTACTCACATTGCACACACATTGTACTCGTATTGTACACACACACCGCACTCACTTTGTACGCACATTCATATTGTACTCACATTTTACACACATTGTATACACATTGTACACACACTGTAAACCCATTGTACTCACGTCGTGCACACTGTACTCACATTTTACACACACTGTACTCACATTTTACACACACTGTACTCACACTGTACACACATTTTACGCACATTGTAGTCACATTTTACACACACTGTACTCACATTTTACACACACTGTACTCACTCTGTACACACATTTTACGCACATTGTAGTCACATTTTACACACACTGTACTCACACTGTAGGCACACTGTAGGCACACTGTACTCACATTGTACTCACACTGTACTCACACTGTACTCACACTGTACTCACACTGTACTCACACTGTACTCACATTGTACTCACTTTGTACACAGGGCCTTCTCCCCCCCATACAGGAATTAAAGTCAAAGTTCAGTGAAATCCTAACTAAGATGAAACCTGCTCCCACCTCCATTGTAACACTATTCTCTCTACCCTGTGAAAGGAAAGATGTCTACACTTACCTATTCTGAGGGCGCTCTGGTCACATGACCGGCACCCAGCGGCTTCAGTGTAGATGCGGGAGAGCCGACAACAGAAGCCCCATAGTAATGCTAGCCGTACACCAGGCAAAAAGTCGCTCAAACATGTTATCGAAAAAAACACTCTGGCATGAAAAGAAGGGATAATGCTGTCATGTCTGAATGTCGGACGGTAAATCGTTCAATGGACATAATTGAATCGGGTTCTTTGCTTCTGGATCACATGTGCGCAGTACCAACAGTTCCATTCCCAGCCCCCCCCCCCCCCACAAAAAAAACAGCTGCAAAGACTGTAGCTGCTGACTTTTACTACAGTATTAGGGTACTTACCTGTCTAGGTATCCAGTGGTGCCCTCCCTAGCTGATTCTTGAATCAGCTCTTGGGCACTGCCACCGCCATCTTGGCTAAGGGAAACTGGCAGTAAGTCCTGTGACTTTAGAGCCGGTTCTCTACTGTACATTAATCTCACTATGCTTCTTTCAATGGGCTGGCTTTGGGGGGAAGGAGGAAGGGACGAATTTCCGGCTCACTTTGCTGTGGCAAACGGAGCCGGAAGTGGGAGCTGGTACCTATCAAAACCAGGTACCCACTCCCCCCCCCCCCCAAAAGGTGCCAAATGTAGCAGAGGAGGCAGACAAGCAGAGCTTCCCCTTTTAAGTGGAGCCTCATCGCCCGTTCAGCAGAAGCTTCCCAAACTTTTCCTTCAATTTTTTTTGGCCAATTTTCTATTTGTGCCTATTTAGGCTTTAGGATTTACCAAACCATATAATATAAGGTCAAATCTAAACACTTTCCATTAGTATGCAATCATGCATGTTCTTAAATACTAAATACTTGAAGGTAAATCTAAAGAAAATCTAACAAAAAAATTGTATAATTTATGGCCAGCTTAACTGGACGAAAAACAAACTATTCAAATGACAGATTTTGGAAGGATTTTCTTAGCTACCATTAGTCTATTGTTAACATCATTGCTCAGGCTCTGCATTTGTTGGTTGTCCCTCCTCTACACTAAAGTTGAGAGACTATGTGACCAGAGTGCCCTCAGAATAGGTAAGTATAGAGATCTTTCCGTTCACAGGGTAGATAGAATAATCTTAGAATGGGGGTGGGAGCAGGTTTAGCCTTAGTATTTGACTGAACTTCAACTTTAACCTCAGGTGGGCCTTGGCACCAAGCAGCCGCAAATACAGTTGTGCCAAAAGCGCATGCCCTGCCCGCACCTAGCACAGTTACTGGTGGCTAACAGAAAGTGTTCTGATCATGTGACCAATAGGGTGCCTCCTGGCATCCTAAACCTCTTAAAGGGGTTGTAAAAATGTAAATGCATCCTATGCATTAAGGTGATAAAAAACCTGGCAGTGATCGGCCCCCCCGACCCCCCCCGTGCTTTACTTAACTGAGCCCTGGAATTTCCCATGGCGGAGACACGCTGTCCCTCTGCCCAGAGTTCTCGGCTTTTGATGGATAGATTGATAGCAGCACAGCCTTTGGCTCCAGCGGCTGTCAATCAAATCCAATGACATGGGCACCAGGGGGCAGGACCGAGTCCTACATTCGCCATCTATGGACGCAGAATGATGGACTCAGGAGCGCGCCTGCAAGGCAACCTCCCTGGGAGACCACCTCTTCTAGGGGAGGAGCCGCGAGAGCTGCTGAGGGACCCCAGAAGTCGAGGATCGTGGCCACTCTGCAGAACGAACAGCACAGTGGAGGTAAGTATGATATATTTGGTATTTAAAAATAAAATAAAAACAAAGCTTTACAATCACTTTAACCACTTCAGCCTCAGAAATTTTTGCGATACGACACTGCATTGCTTTAACTGACAATTACATGGTCATGCGATGCTGTACCCAAACTAAATTTATGTCCTATTTTTCCTACTAATAGACCTTTCTTATGGTGGTTTTTATTTTTTGCGCTATAAACAAAAAAAGACCGACAATTTTTTTTTTTTTTTTACTTTTTTGCTATAATACATATAAAAAAAATATAAAAAATAAATTTATTCATCAGTTTAGGCTGATATATTTTCTTCTACATATTTTTGGTATAAAAAAATCGCAATAAGCGCATATTGATTGGTTATAACGTCTACAAAATAGAGGGTAGATTCATGGCATTTTTATTATTTTTTTATTTTTTATTAGTAATGGCGGCGATCTGCGATTTTTATCGGGACTGAGACATTGCAGTGGACAAATCCGACACTTTTTTGGGACCACTGACATTTATACAGGGTTCAGTGCTATAAATAGCCACTGAGCAACGTAGAAATGACACTGGCAGGGAAGGGGTTAACACTAAGGGGCAATCAAGGGGTTAACTGTGTTCCATATGTGTGTTCTAACTGTGAGGGGAATGTGGCTGACAGAGGAGGAGACAGAATGTTGTTCCTACTTAGTAGGAACACACTATCTGTCTCCTCTCCCCTGTCAGAACCAGGATTTGTGTGCTTACACACACAGATTCCAGGTTTTCACTCTTGTCACAAGCGATCGCACGCCTGCTACAGCATCTTAAAGAGCCGACATACAGCTACGATGGCTCACACAGGAGAACCAACCTGCCACAGTATAACTGCAGCAGCTGGTCGGGAAGCTGTTAAAGTCTTGTTTTTATTTTTTTGGCCAAAATAAAAAAGAGGTTATACTTCTCAGCTTTGTGCAAAAATATTGCACAGAGCACTCCCAAACCTTGTTTTTGGCAGCCCCCCCACTGGCACTCTCTGCTTCTCCCTCCTCTGGGTGCCCCTTCAGCAAGTCAGGTACTGTGGCCGCACCTGTGCAGGCACACTCCTGAGCTGTGCTGTGTTTATCCATAGACACGCAACAACAGTAAGCCACGCCCCTCACTCCCTCCTCATAGGAGTTTGACAGACAGCAGCATTTCTCCCACCACTCTCAGCATCTATCCCGTGAGGCCAGGAAATGGAGGATTGGTGCTGCAGCCAGGACAATGCTCGAGCAGTGAGAGGAGTCAGGTAAGTGTTTAGGGACCGAAGGGGTAGAACAGGTAGTGGGGGAGAATGTATACCTGGGAATAACATAAAAAAATGTATTGCGTTGATCACTTTACCAAATACAACCAGTGAATGCGCAGGCTCCTGCAGACTATTTCTCCAGCCACTGGTCCGTACTGAGGTATGAGCCTTCTGTTATGGAGTGGAGGAAGTATCAATGCACTACGAGTGTGGTGATGTCACAGTACCTGCACTTCATTAGGAGTCCCTCTGCTGCACTGGTTTTTTCATTCACAAATTCCTGTGAAAGAATGACATGGCTGTGTGGGCAGAACACCCTACAAAGTAGCGTTATATATTGATGTGGTGGGGAGAAGAACTCTGGATTCTGTAAGGGAGGGTCAGTTTAGGGATGGGGGGTTGCAGGCTGTGACTAATTCTAAATATGGGCATAAGATAAAAACATTGTCATAAAGGTGGACTTCTCTTCTAAGGGCTCCTCACAACTGTGCATACATTAAAGCCCAAGTCTGGGCAACTTAAACTCCCTGGCGGTATGATTATTTCAGATTTTAGGTGCTGAAAGCGGTACAATTATTTTGCATGAAAAGTTTCATATTGTAGGCCTGTAATTCTTAGGAATAACTCACTTAAATCTGTCCAAACCAGAGTCTAGTAGACATCCTGGGTATGATAAAGTTTGAAAAATTAAATCATAAATTATAATATAATAAATAACTATAAATAATTATACCAAATAATAATAATAAAAATGATTCAATAAAGTAATCAAATCAAAAACACTGAAATTTGCTAAGTTGTAGAATTGTCACTGTCATTACTTTTCAGTATTTGATGACGGATCTCCCCACAAATCGCTATCGCTCAATTCTGCGAGTGATTCCAATTTATTATCGCTGTTTTCTAGCTGGTGTAAAACCACTTTTGATGTAAAGGGACAGTTTTGGTTGCTATGGACAATCTCCAGTTTCCAGGCAGAAAGAACAGTTTTTATAATATAAAACTACATGCAGAGCACTGGGCAGACCACTAGGGACAAAGGGGATGTGAAATAATTACATGCAGTAATGTAATCTGTAAGATTACATTATACTGTATGTATAGTGTGTGTTTTACTTTTTGAATTTGACACCGCTCTCCGTTACCATGCGTCGCAATGCAGGGAACGGAGCCCGGCGATGTGACACATCGAGAGGAGGAACGACCTGCTCGGAGGACGAGTTGCTCGCAGTGCGGGGGGATAAGGTAAGTAAGCTCATCCTGGATCCAGCAATGTGATCCCGATCTGGCTCGGGGGTTACTGCTAATGGTACCGCTAATGGTACTGAATTTTCACCCCGAGCCAGACTGTATTACTCGGCCCCTCCCCCCGGCGCACCGCGTCATTGGATATGATTGACAGCAGTGCGAGCCAATGGCTGCGCTGCTTTCATTCCATCCACTCTAGCCAACCAACGGCCAGAGTGAGTGGCAAAGAGGATGTCGGGGCAAGCGCCGGACTTTTGAGGGGTCAGGTAAGTAAAACTGGGGGGCTGGTATTGTCAGATGTTTTTTCACCTTAATGCATAAAATGCATTAAGGTGAAAAAACGTTTACCTTTACAACTCCTTTAAAAATGATCCCTTGCCGTGGGGTTTTGCCTGTACTGCATGGGTTAATTGCTCATTTTGGTCTAGGGCAGGGGTCGCCAAACTTTCTAAACAAAGGGCCAGCTTACTGTCCTTCAGACTTTAGGGGAACCTGACTGTGGCCAGTGGGAGTAGAAAATGTTCTGACATCAGTGGGGAAAACACAATGCCCCATCCTTGGTGTCAGTGAAAGGAATTGTATTCCATCTTTGATTTCATTTGGCCCCATTGTTGGTGTCATTGGGAGAAATTGTCCCCCATCATTGGTAGGAATTGTGTCCCATCATTGGGAGAAATTATGCCCCATCGCTGGTGTCCAAACACATGTAGCACACTGCTCAGGCAAATCAGCGAAGAAATTGACAGCTGTGGGTACTCACCTCGGTTCACCACTGTGGATGCAATATAGGAAACGCGGGGAATGGTGGCACACCACAGATGTAGTCGAAGTTCTTTAAAGATGTTTATTGATCATCCAGCCAGGCATATACACATGATACCTTGACGTGTTTCACTCAAACTTACTCATAACATTGGTTATGAGTAAGCTTGAGTGACTGGAGTGAAACGCATTAACGTATTTTGTGTATATGTCTGGCTGGATGATCAATAAACATCTTCAAAGAACTTTGACTACATCTGTGGTGTGCCACCATTCCCTGTTTGTCCTATATTCCATCATTGGTGTCATTGAGAGGAATTGTGTCCCATAATTGGTGTTGATAAAAGGAATGGTGTCATTGGGAGGAATTGTGCTCCTTCACTGGTGTCAGTGGTAGGCATTATGCCTCATCATTGGTATCATTGAATGAAATAGTGCCCCAAGGGCCAGATAAAAGTAAGCAAAGGGCCTCAGTTTGGAGACCACTGGTCTAGGAGAGCAAAGAAAATTTACTAACCCAATCCTCTGCTCCTCCCTAAAGCCAGATTGATCCATGCAGATTCTCAGCACAGAAACATCAGCCGCCCAGTGACGCATACATGCAGCATGTGGGCATTAAAACCCACCCTTTTGCCGCCACATTTATGTGTTACATGGGTGGCAACAGGTTAAAATACCTTTTTTGTAGGACCCTGGTCTGCACTTCCGTTATTCTTGTCTAGTCGAGAATTATGTGGTGTGAATGGCTCCTAACTAATAAATTAGAACGTGCCTGTTGCTGCTCCTGTCCTGCTTTCGTGCAGGCTGTTGCTGTGAGGGGGGCAGCAAAAAGGGCATTCTATTTACACAGCCCAACAGGGGAGAAAACAATGCCGTAATACAGAAATTATAAGGCCTCATACACATTGGGCATATAATACTGTAGGCCCCACACAGGGATACATAAGTGTTCTGTGCATCCCTGTTAAGGCAGTCCCACTGATGTCTATTGGGACCCAGCCAAAGCCTGGCAAGAAGAAGACTGCGGCCCAGCGGCTGAGAAACATTGGGATTGATTTACTAAAACAGGAGAGTACAAAATCTGGCGCGGCTGCATAGAAATCAGCATCCAGGTTTTTTTGTCGAAGGTTAATTGAACAAGCTAAAGTTAGAGAAAATGTGTGCACATCACAGCAAAACCCTCTGAAAAGGCGTGGGATAGCCTCAGCCCAGACTCCAACCAGGCCACACCCCCAGCACATTTCAATCTGCCCCAAAACCATTTTTTCTCTACTGGATGTTTGAAGCTGGGACAAGCTATGTCCTTGTTGGCAGTCCTAGTGGCTTGGCATGCAAGAGGACCCAATGGAGCCTTAAGTGGCACCTGTCATTTCTGGTTGTGGGTCAAAGCTGAAGTTGGAAGATGTTTGGCTAATATGCAGAGCAGCACCAGTTTTTGCACTCTCCAGTTTTAGTAAATCAACCCCACTGTGTTAATGCACATCTTTTCATGCGCTGTGGCACACTGCATTAAATGTGGATGTAAACCCTCACATATACCCAGTGAAGTGAACAGTGAAGTGAACAGCCTCAGATGATACACAGAGATGAAACAAATCTCCCTACATAAGTTTTACATGTATATCTGCTGTCTTCAACATTCTACACTCTTTAAAAATAGCACAACATGTTACAAATTTTGTTTCCTTATTCAGCAGTGGGAGGGGAGTGTGGGCATACATTGTGTGTGACAGATGATTGGAGCAAAGGCACACACCTCCCCTCCAGATAGGCAGCGGAACCAAGAAACTTGCAGAGCTGTGAGTAGACAAGCTCTCTGCTAATATATCTCTAAGCTACCCCAATACAAATCCAGCTGATTTTATCTCCTGTGCTGGAGAACTTGTCAGAAGTTATCATGCTGGTAACAGAGGAACAGAGCCGCAGAAGGACATGGGACTCGGAGCTTTGGAGATAGATAAGTAAACACTACAGATATATGTGCCTAGGTCAGATTTCATGAATGGGGTTTACATCCACTTCAAGGCAGCCCATTCATTTTGCAGCATTTTGTATGTGCACTGTAGTACAGATGTGTTGTAAATTACACTCCAATGTATAGTACCATGTGCATTGCAGTTTTTCCATGCATTACAGCAATGTACAAGTGTCATGGCATTCTACACAATTTGCAGGCATTAAACATAAATAACCACACTCTAAGGCCTCAACACATATGGGAACGAACAACATAAAATTGGTGTGTATTTCCCTGCCCAGGAGACACAGGTACTGTGTACCATCACCCATAGTAATCAAGGGCTGTAGATGGCTGTCTGAAGGAATATGTCATGCTTGCATAAACATGTGCATGTGGATGTGTGACCCTGGGTGAAGACCCTTAAAAAGATTAGCATTCAAAGGACTTGCATAACGAGTTATCATCTTTTAAATGACCCATCAAAACGTTAGAACCATCTCCTATGGTACAGCATTACCTGTGCTTCCAGAGATCACTCTGCATGACATCCTGGATTACAAACAAATCAGTCTGTTCTGGATTATTCACACCAAAGTGAGCCGTGCTTTACACACTCATTTTTTATCAGATGCCTTACATTAAACAGCCCAGCGAATGCACCTCAACTCACAAAAATAG
This sequence comes from Lithobates pipiens, assembly GCF_037356315.1. Classification (NCBI taxonomy): domain Eukaryota; kingdom Metazoa; phylum Chordata; class Amphibia; order Anura; family Ranidae; genus Lithobates; species Lithobates pipiens. The sequence goes on along the minus strand of NW_027507785.1, from coordinate 168,572,440 downwards.
GTTCTGTTCTATTTTCCAAAATGCCACACTCTTGATTTGCATTTGTGCATTGTGATGAACAACAACGCACTCTATGATGCATTATGTTACAGTGCAGTTATAAGGCACACTAAAGTATGAAAGAGCTCTTAAAGTGAAAGTAAACTTAATTTTTCCACAATTTGCTAATAGGCAGGGTACTCATGATAGAAGAGACCCGATCGGTCTCTTCTGCCTTGAATGCATCCTCCTGCCTGTCAGCCATCATGTACACACAGCTCAGTGATCATTTACAGCCCAGAACTCTGCTGCGGTGATGTGACTCCTGTGCGCATGCATGGGGATGACGTCATCACAGCCCAGCCTATCAAATAGCCAAAAGCAAGGAAACTAGAAGGAAGATTGGGCGAAGATGGAAGTGCCGGGAGCCCGCTGGATTGATCCCACATTTGACAGGTAAGTCTGTCATAATATGCTGTGCATACTAGCACACTATGGCATAACCCAATTGAGGGTCCCTAAAAAGAAAATTATATAGTCAGGTTAAATACTGCTTTAACCTGGCCATGCACTAGTAGATTTTCAAACAAATGTCTGTATGAACAATCATAGAAAACGTCTCAGTACATTTGATGACTTCATAAAATACTTAGATTTTGGAACAAATGAACTTTCCTGAACGAAAAACTCAATCGCTGTTAGAAATTTGTTCGTTCCACAAAAATCTTCCATCCTGCTCCTTCAAAATTTATGGTCACTTGAAAACAAAAGTCGGTTCGACCCCCTTAATCGTTAGAAAACAGTAGTTTCCGCTCCTCTGAAAAGCGGTTCCCGGTGGATTGCTTTTCAGAGGTACGTCTTTAACCTTCAAAATGCCAACCTATCATACCACAAACAACAGTTTTGGTGGGGGCCCCTTTACTTGAATGGGTCACATTTGGTGGTGCTAAACTTTGCCGAATGCGACATGGCATTTTGTTTTTGCTGCAGTATGTGTACAGACCTGTGTGGCTGCATTGCTTTGTTTAGGAGGGAAGCTATATAACCACGGATCAGCCACTTGCTTTTACTGCCCCATGCTGCCAGTGTGAGGGGTGGACATACCATTTGTGCATTGGGGGCTTATTTGCATTTAATGTTGGTTGGACAGGCAGGGGAACCCTTCACTCTTTCATATAAACCTGCACATTGCTCACACCAAACGGGAGGCATTCATCATGCGGTTACATATACATTCTTAAAAAGGGGTGTTTGTAAGAGATTGTAAGACTTCATGAGCTGAACAAGATGACTACTGTGAAAATGACATGAACTTCACTAAATAAAGTACTAAATAATATAGAATGCCATCATCACTAATAATTCTTATCATCCAGCTTCCTTTAAAGAACGAGCACGACAGCACATTTCACAATTTTGCATTCCGCTGGCTTTGACTTCCTTTGATGTTCCTCTGAATTCAGTCATGGCATCTCAGACGCAAAGGAAGTTGATGCTGGAAGATTTCCCTCTGTCAAACACAGTGATCACAGCTCTGAACATGGAGCACTGATTGCAGGTCTTGCTCTGATGAAGGCCTAAGGACAGTAGTAATAGCGCGCCGTGGCAAACAGTGGGTGTGGCCAAATTGCATTAACAGTGAGAAGAGCTTAAAGGGGCACAGTGTCAGTAGAGCAGTGGAAAATGTCAATCAGTAGAGCAGGGGACGGTTTTAGTAGGCAGAGGTTGGTGTGAGTAGGGCAGTGGACGGTGTCAGTAGGGCAGTGGATGGTGTCAGAAGGGGCGAAGGTTGGTGTCAGTAGGGCAGTGGACGTTGTCAGTAGGGCCCAGGTTGGTGTCAGTAGGGTAGTGGATGGTGTCAGTAGGGCCAAGGTTGGTGTCAGTAGGGCAAAGGATGGTGTCAGTAGGGCGAAGGGTGGTGTCAGTAGGACAGTGGATGGTATCAGTAGGGGCGAAGGTTGGTGTCAGTAGGGCAGTGGACGGTGTCAGTAGGGCCCAGGTTGGTGTCAGTAGGGCAGTGGATGGTGTCAGTAGGGCGAAGGTTGGTGTCAGTAGGACAGTGGATGGTGTCAGTAGGGTGAAGGTTGGTGTCAGTAGGACAGTGGATGGTGTCAGTAGGGCAGTGGTTGGTGTCAGTAGGGCAGTGGATGTTGTCAGTAGGGCAAAGGTTGGTGTCAGTAGGGCAGTGGACTGTGTCAGTAGGGCCCAGGTTGGTGTCAGTAGGGCAGTGGATGGTGTTAGTAGGGTGAAGGTTGGTGTCAGTAGGACAGTGCATGGTGTCAGTAGGGCAAAGGTTGGTGTCAGTAGGGCAGTGGACTGTGTCAGTAGGGCCCAGGTTGGTGTCAGTAGGGCAGTGGATGGTGTTAGTAGGGCGAAGGTTGGTGTCAGTAGGACAGTGCATGGTGTCAGTAGGGCAAAGGTTGGTGTCAGTAGGGCGAAGGTGTCAGTAGGTCCAGGGGAAGCTGGATAGGAGAAGCAGTGGGGCCAGCATTTACAAGAACTGACCCTCAGCTTTACTGCAGGAGGAAAATACAGCTGATCAGTTATAGTAAATGCCACCCTCGCCTCCCCTCTAAGCCCTTGTACACACGGTCGGATAATCCGTCGGAATGTGTCCTATCGGACCGTGTTGTCGGATAATCCGACTGTGTGTGGTATGCATCGGACTGATTCTGTCGGAATATCCGTCAGACCCAATTTTCCAACTTGTTGGAAATATTTCCCGACCAACTGGGCCGATCGGACATACTCCGATCATGTGTAGAGAATTTTGATCGGACCAAGTGCCACGCATGCTGAGATCAAATTCCTACATCAAAGCTATTGGCTACTAGCCTGAATGTAGTCCCATCGTAACTAAATTACGTCATCACGTTCTGAATGATCGGATTTTTCAACAACTTTGTCCGACCGTGTGTATGCAACAGTTTCGGACAAGATCCGACGGACAAAATCCGACGGATTTGGTTGTCGAAATCTCCGACCGTGTGTACAGGGGCTTAGGCTGGCCATACATGTTCTGTTTTCCTTTAGATTTACCTTAAACTAGTGCAAGTACTTGCCTTAATGAAAGCAGCCATATATTTTTACTGGCATGCAGAATATTTCTTAGGGAAGTAATGGTAATATTTGTACCAGGATCACATTTTTTCAACCCTGATATGTTCAGTTCTAGATCTATATTTTCGTGTCATGTTTGACATGGACTGAGAATTGAGAAGTATTGCACACTCCTCTACAAACTGTTGTAAGACTGTATAAGCACCAGTTAGTTTTTCTTAATGGTCCTTAGGAAGCAGTTACATGCATTTAGAGACAGATGAGTGGCCCTAAATATCATAAAGAATTGCTATTTTTTATTGTTTTTATATGTTTTCATTCTTTGCTTTTCTGCTGATAACCTGCAGGCTCTTTGCAGCTGCTTCCTATCTAGATGCATATACTCCAGTGATGAATACGTGGCATTACTCAGGAGTAAACTTTCTCATGGTGGCAGCAGTGGGCCATACCCGTGTATGTCCACTGGAAGCCTGTATTATAGGGTAACCATGCAAAAGCAGAATGGAAAGAAAGGTAGAAAGTGTTGTCCTAACAGCAAGAACCTGAACAAGGATCTTCCTGGCAGGATCACCAGATGTCATTTTTAAAGAAAATAGGAGATTTAGGAATATTAAAAATGACTTTTGGAATTACATTATTTTATTATATGAGATTTTAGTGATTATGTCTACATATACCTTCATTTTTTTCATGCAAAAACAGTTTGAAAATTGGACTGGCTGTGCTTTTGCTGTGATGAAACACTAAGGTTCCACCAACTGTACATGTGCTACCTGGCTTGCTTTGCCAATACTGAGCTGGCCGTGTATGTACAGATACAGGCACAGCCAACAGAGGATTTTCTGCAAGCATGTAAAAACATGTTAGAAAGCTTGCAAACGAAAAGTGTTTCTGTTTGTGTACTTCTATCATGTTCTTTTAAACAGAACACATTAATATCAGTTTACATACCTTTAGTTTAGCCCTCCTCATCACATAGATATCTACAGACCTCAACTCACAGGCCTACTCCTAAGCTGTCCATCTGCTTGAGCAGGGCTGAATTTCAGTGTATGACCGTCCCTGCTCGACACAATTTGATCATTTGATCAAAGGAACATGCTGGCAAACATCAATCAGAGGCTGCAGCTGCTGATCAGTGTATTCTGACAGCATTGGGTCCTGCTGTAAGTATACAATGTCCTGGTGGGCAGGCAGATTCACATAAATTAGATGGCTGAAAAAAAATTAAAAGTGTATGGTTTTTAGACTAAAGCCGGTCATAAACGGAGAAATTTTTTTAATTTCCTGCAACCCGTGGGTATACAAGAAGCAGAGCCTTTGCTTCTTGTATAGTGCCGACTTCTGTCACAGACGGAGTGATACCAAATGTACTCCGCCTGTGACAGGAATGACACAGGAAGCATTGGTTCTGCTCTCTACTGCAGCCGCATGCTTCCTTCAGTGCCAGCTCCTGTTACACTGATGCTCAGGGATGGTGGGTTGGGAACCAGCCAGCAGTACCCACCAGCAATACCAGTCCGCAATACCCACCAGCAGTACCCGGCAGCAGTACCAGCCAGCAGTACCCACCAGCAATACCAGCCAGCAGTACCCACCAGCACTACCAGTCAACAGGACCCACCAGCAGTACCAGCCCTGGAGGACAGCCAGCAGCAGCCACCAGCCATACCCGCCTGGGGGACAACAGCAGCCAGTGATACCTGCAGGAATCCTGAGGAAGTAGTGAAGATTGAGGTGCAGGTAAACTGCAGTGCATCAATGTGAAAGCAGCCTTAGGCCCCTTTCACACAGACCCAATCGAACCCTTCATTCACCTCTATAGAGCGGCAGATGTAAACGGTCTTGTGTCCATTTACCTATCTTTAATCCGATCCACTTAAAAAAACAGTGCCCTTCTGTCTGGATGAATCAGATCGGAGGGCCCATTGAGTAGAGTGGGCTGTGTCCGTGTCTGCTCTGCATATGCAGAGTGGGCACGGACCTGACATCTGCCCTCTCATTGTGGCCCGTGACTGGTTACCAAGTCACTAATGTGGCCCTCTCTTCTCAAAAGGTTGGGCACCCCTGCTCTATAATAATGATAAGCAAATCAGTTTGAAATCAGGAAAAGGGGGTTAATCTACAATTTGCACTTAACTACATATATATCTTAGTCCGTAGGGTTCAATACTGAGTTGGCCCACCCTTTGCAGCTATAACAGCTTCAACTCTTGTGCACAAAGCAAGGTCCATAAAGACATGGATTAGCGAGTTTGGGGTGGAGGAACTTGACTGGTCTGCACAGAGTCCTGATGTCAACTCATTAAAACACCCTTGGGATGAATTAGAGCGGAGACTGCGAGCCAGGCCTTCTCGTCCTACATCAGTGCCTGACCTCACAAATGCACTTCTGGAAGAATGGTCAAACATTCCGATAGACACGTCCCTAAACTTTGTGGACAGCCTTCCCAGAAGAGTTGAAGCTTTTATAGCTGCTAAGGGTGGGCCAACTCAATATTGAACCCTACGGACTAAGACTGAACCATACTGACTAAGTTCATGTGCGTGTTAAGGCAAGCGTCCCAATACTTTTGGTAATATAGTGTATATATTTGCTCAATTTGAAGGGTATCTTACAATTTAATAGCCATTGTCAGCATTCATGCACTTCCCTATTCATACTTTACCTTATTCTCCACATACTGAACAAATCTACCTGTAGATATTTAGGAAAAGAAAGTGATGATCCAACCGCTGCAGGCAGAAAACTGCTTTGCTACTTTGAGTTGGTGTTAGGCCAGTAGAAAATGCACAATATCAAATCTTTTTTACTTTTCATTTGTTAGGTAATTTACATGGGTCTCCATTTGTTTACATTTGCATTCCTTCCTTGAAATGAATCTTTCAAATAATGTTTAGGTTTTAATTACTTGTAATAAGAGCTCTGTGCCTAGAGGGCACCTACTGTGCTTGGCATACGATTGCTGCACTATGCTCATTACATGGAACTGAAAGTGGTTGTAAAGGCCATGCATTCTATGCATGAAGTGTGCAGCTTCCCCCCTCAGCCCCCCCCCCCCCCCAATACTTACCTCAGCCTGATCTAGATCAAGCAATGTGAGGTCTCTGCCTCCTGATTGGCTGAGATGCAGCAGCAGCAGCCATTAGCTCCTGCTGCCTTCAATCACAGCCAGAGAGGTGGGGGCGGGGCCGAGCCACGCTCACTGGGTCTTCTGGACACTGAGAGATGGTTTGGGAGCGAGCGCACATGAGTGCTCTGGCAGCAAGCAGCTTGCTATGGGGGCACTCGGCAAGGGGGAGGTGCCCAATGCACCGGCAGGGGACCCAAGAAGAGGAGGATCTGGGCTGCTCTGTGCAAAACCACTACACAGAGCAGGTAAGTATAACATGTTTGTTATTTTTTTAAATACATTTTTACCTTTACAATCACTGTTGTACCTTTACTCTCATTTCCTTTACTTTGTCTATAGTTTCTGGCTCAAGGGGGTTGATTTACTAAAGGCAAATAAGCCATTCACTTTGCAAGTTAAGTTGCACCAGAGCTTAGTGAATGTGGTGATATTTTTTTGGAAAGAATGCTCGCTCAAGTGCAAGGAAAATAATAAAAGAGTATTTTTGCTTGCACATGATTGGATGATGGAAGTCAGTAGCGCTTCACCTAATTCACTAAGCTCTGGGAATAATTCAGTGGAAAACCTGCTGTAGTTAGTAGACCCCAGAACATTTTCCCATGCTGGGACCTCCATAGCACTATGCGGTTTCCCTGCAGCTTTGATTTTGGAAAAGGGACCTTTTCACTGTGTTTTCTGTGGGTACAGCAGCCCATTCAAATGCGGCCAAAAGGAAACTGACACAGTGTGAACCTAGCCTTATATTGCCTATGGACAACCTAAGAATTACTGTACTGTATACAAGCCGACACCTCCAGCAGGAGTTCCTAATCCTAGCATGCCTTACAATTAGTAGGGATTCCCTAGGAGGTAATAATGTATTTTTCCTATTGGAAGTTCTCACCACATTTATGGTCTATTTTTTCATAATTTGTATTTTTTTTTTCAGTTCTCAATAGTACAATAAAAATAACATACATCATTTTATTTTCTTTGGAGGGAGAAGAATGCACATCCTAGTTCTGTTTCCCACTCTCTGATATAAAATAAATCTGTTCCTGCTGAGAATTGCAGAAGCAATTTGTACATAAGGCAAAGAGTATGTTCAGGTTTCAGAACACTTACAAAATGTATGGCATAACGTATTGCGTACTGCAGTGACATGTAAAAGTAAGACCTTCTTCCCCAAGTGAGGAATGATATACCGAGCACTGGGGCAAGGTCATCCAGTGCCTGGGGCAAAGATGGCAAACTGTGCCCCCCCCCCCCCATTCATGATGTGCAAGCTTAGGGGATCCTACACCCAGCAGTCCCTTGCTTGTCAAAATCACTGCCACTGTCACTACTGTCAGCCTCATAACAGAAGGTACCGCCATCCCTACAGTTAATCATTGCGCCCAGGGCAGCTGTCCCTCCCGCCCACCCCATGTCCCGGCCCTGGATATACCGTATTAAATATAATAAAAATGAAGAGAATGAATTTAGCTTTTATTGCATTTTTCCTGTGTTAAGGTGGCCATATACAGGCATACCCCACTTTTAAGTGCAGAGCCTCATGTATGTAAAACGAAAATGTACTTAAAGTGAAGCAATACATTTTTCACTTCTAGGCTGTAGTGGGAGAGTTAGGCGCTGTAGTGTGGGCATCAGGGGCTGTAGAGGAAGATTCAGGGGCTGTAGTGTGGGCGCAGGGGCTGTAGTGTGGGCATCAGGGGCTGTAGAGGGGGAGTGAGGGGCTGTAGTGTGGGCATCAAGGGCTGTAGTGTGGGCGTCAGGGGCTGTAGTGTGGGCATCAGGGGCTATCGTGTGCGAATCAGGGGCTGTCGTGTGGGCGCTAGGGGCTGTAGTGTGGGCGTCAGGGGCTGTAGTGTGGGCATCAGGGGCTGTAGTGTGGGCATCAGGGGCTATCGTGTGCGCATCAGGGGCTGTCGTGTGGGTAAATAGGATCATCTGATGCAAGGAAGGGTCACTCCAATCCATCCCCGTACATCGCGCTGTGCACAGAGGATACTGGTGCAGTGGAGAGGTGGGGAGGCGGGCAAGCCAGGATACAGGAAAGGCACACTGGAACAGGGCAGGCTACGTGCTCAGTGCTTCAGCTCCTTCAAATGCAGCTGAATATTTGTATTGTGAAGCACTTTACTACACTCACAGGTGTGTACGTACTAACGAGTGTACGTAAAGTGAGTGTCTGTAAAGCAGGGTATGCCTGTATATGCATGAGCATTTGATTCTGCATTCACAATCTGCTGTCCTGAAGGCATGTCTATCAGCAAGCAGCCCCCTAAACATGTATGCTTGGCTTGACCAAGCAAGCAGATGGGAATCAGCTGCTGCCATAGACAAGGGATTGTTGGCAGCTGTCACATAAAGTAGATTAATAAAAAAAATAAGTAAAACAAGAGCGAGAGTAATACTACTGTTCTGTATTTTCTTGTTAGCAGGAGCACTGGGTCTTGCACATACTGGCTACTATGGAAACCATTCCTCCTGTCAGGGTTTGGCGAATCGGGAATGTGTTTTTGTGGTATACAGAAGTTTACAGATTCAGCAGTCTTAGTGGTAAACAGAGGTGTGTGTATTCACTGACATTTTTGTTACGTTTCTATACACCAGATGAATTAATGTTTGTTAAATCAGGCGTTACATGTGATTAGTTCTTCTTTTTCTTTGGATCCATTATATGCTCCAACATTTTTTTAAATTAAAATTGGCTATGCTGCATGTGAGTTTACCATGAAAGCTGCCCCTGCTGACTTTATTTTAAAATGTGAACACTTTGGGGCTGTTTTCTTTAAAGAGGTTGTAAACCCTCACATAGTGTATACCCAGTGAAGGGACTATCCTCAGGTGATAAATAGAGATTAGAAAAATTCTTACAGAAGTTCTATCTGTCTATCTGCAGTCTTCTCTTCTCTACATCTGTTCAAAATTCTGAATTTAAAAGCTTGTCTGATATTTCAGAAAATAGGGGGCGGAGAGCTGAAATTACACTCTGCAGAGCTCAGTAAAGAGAGATCTAATGCCACGTACACACGACCGGACTTTTTGACAGCAAAGGTCCGACGGAACGAGTCCGTCGGACAATTCGATCTTGTGTGGGCTCCATCAGACCTTTGCTTGCCAAAAAACCGGCAGACTTTAGAAATAGAACATGTTTTAAAATTTTCCACCGGATCTCGGCCGGACCGAGAAATCCGTTCGTCTGTATGCTAGTCTGACGGACAAAAACCGACGCTAGAGCAGCTATTGGCTACTGGCTATGAACTTCCTTATTCTAGTCCGGTCATACGTCATCATGTTTGAATCCATCGGACTTTGGTGTGATTGTGTGTGGCCAAGTCCATTCATTCGGAAAGTCCATCAGAACTCCGCCGAAAGTCCATCGGAAAGACTGTCGGACCTAGTCCCTCGAAAAGTCCAGTCGTGTGTACGTGGCATCAGAGTTAATTGGGAAGAGACATGCCCCCCTCCCCTTTCACACAGCTCACAGGAACAGAGCTGAGGCTGCCAATCAGCTTAAGGTTCCTCCCCTGTCACCATTTTTCTCTTGGTGTCAGGAAAACCTGTCAGAAGTAAAATTCATGTTTATATAGAGGCATGAAGCAGTAGACAAAAATAACACTTAGTGCTTTAAATGAGATAAGTACACGCTATAGAGGGATATGCTTTGTTCATATTTCATGTCTGAGGTTTACAACCACTTTTAAGACATGTTCTCCAATAGCATAAACTCACCTTTCCTTTGCTCCCCAGGCACTCAGTTTTACACCAAAATGTGGTGCGGGAAAATCATGCTTCCTTTGCGTTCAAAATGCACCCCAAACACAGGTCATAAACGCAGTGCATTTGCCTGGCCTGGATCATATGGTACACAAGTACAGAACTAACTGGCCCTTAAAGTGATTGTAAAGGTAACATTTAAAAAAATAAATAAAATAATAACAAACATGTCCATACTTGCCTGCTCTGTGTAATGGAATTGCAAATAGGCCACAAACCTCCTCTTTTCGGGTCCCCCTCCAGTGCTCCTGGCCCCTCCCCCTGTTTAGTGCCCCCATGGGGGCACTTGTGTGTACTCGCACTCGAGCCTTGATGCTGTGTCCATTGACACAGAGCCGGACTTGGCCCCGCCTCTTGCTCCCTTGTCACTGGCTTTGATTGGCAGCACTGAGAGCCAATGGCTCCAGGTGCCCCAGCAAAGCCAGTAAGACCCAGAAGTGAAGGGAGAGAAGAGCTGCAGATGTGCACAGCACTAGATCTAATGAGAGCTCGGGTAAGTAAAAGGGGGAGTGAGCGAGGATGCTGACACCTAAACATTTTATACCTTAATGCAAGGAATGCATTAAGGTAAAAACATTTTTTTGGCTTTAAAACCACTTTAAGGAGAAAAATGTGACAGCACAACAGCGGTGTTACTTGTCCACATGGGCCTGGGGAGACAGTAAGCGCTTTTTAAAGTGATCTTGTCATTACAGAGTCACTTGTACAAAAGGAACACCCTGAAAAAGAGGCAATACACTTACCTTTTTGGTAGCCTGTGTGTTGAAATGCTGCTTCATCCCTTTTTCTCTGACTGCAGCAGGCATTTCACACTTCCAGGTGTGCAGAATACATGCCCCCCCCCTACTGTATTTAGTGGTTCCTCCTGCTGGCCCATACATCACTACAAGATGTAAAAGCTGTCGGAAATGGAACCACTGTGTATAGCGGGGGGAGCGAGAATTCAACCCATCCAAATGTGGATAAATTGCCTCTTCTTTTACTGGATGTTCCTTTTTTGTAAGTGACTCCATGGTGACAAAGTCACTTTAAGCTTCAAATGGAGATTAGGCTAGAATATACACAGGGCTGTCTTTCTTCACTTCTATGGATAAGCAAAAGGAAGGTATGTACAGTATATGCCCTTGGTAGATTTACTTTCATATCCTTGCCTGTCCGATTCCCTTATTGTTGACATTTCGATGAAGCTCAGTCCATCTTTCTTAAGACAATTTCTATATTATCATACAAGAAAAATATGGAACCACTACATGACCCCACTATTCACAGTGTGAGTTAGGTGTCATGCATCCATGGTAACTGTGCATTTATAATTAATTGTTATAATTATTATTCTGTAATTATAAGCATCATGCTGACCATGGGTTGCCATGCAAACAAAAAATGACTGCCTTGGGATCCCAGCAATTCCTGTAGTGTACGGTGTGAACACAGTCAACAAATGTTTACAGTCTCCTGTACTGCTGATTCTATAACCACTGCCGTGAAAGAACATCGGTACACTTATCTTTTCATTTATACCCTCCCACCGCCCCAAATCTTATACAACCCCTATGTCAAGGGATGTTATGTAAAATCTACATAAAAATGGAATGCAATGATTTGAAAAATCTCATAGATCCATGTTTTATTCACTATAGAAGATAGAAAACATATCAAATGTTTAAACTTAAATAATTGTCCATTTTAACCCCCCTGGCGGTATTTCCGAGTCTGGCTCGGGGTGAAAATTTAGTACCATTAGCGGTAACCCAGAGGCAGACTCAGGACCGCATCGCTGGATCCAGGAAGACCTCACTTACCTTGTCCCCTGGATCCAGCAATGTCCCCCCACTGTACGAGCGAACCGTCCTCCGCTCGATCTATCATATCGCCGAGCTCCGTTCCCTGTGAGGGCTGCGACGCACGGGGATGGAGAACGGCGCCAAATTCAAAAAGTAAAACACACACATTACTTACAGTATAATGTAATCTTACAGATTACATTGCTGTATGTAATCATTTCACATCCCCTTTGTCCCTAGTGGTTTCTCCAGTGCTCTGCATGCAGTTTTATATTATAAAAACTGTTCTTTCTGCCTGGAAACTGGAGATTGTCCATAGCAACCAAAACCGTCCCTTTACATCAAAAATGGTTTTAGACCAGCTAGAAAACAGTGATAATAAATTGGAATCACTCGCAGAATTGAGCGATAGCGATTTGTGGGGATATCCGTCATCAAATACTGAAAAGTAATGACAGTGACAATTCTGCAACTGAGCAAATTTCAGTGTTTTTGATTTGATTACATTATTGAATATTTTTTATTATTGTTATATTATTATTTGGTATAATTATTTATAGTTATTTATTATATTATAATTTACGATTTCATTTTTCAAACTTTATCATACCTGGGATGTTTACTAGACTCTGGTTTGGACAGATTTAAATGAGTTATTCCTAAGAATTACAGGCCTACAATAAAAAATGCCAAATTTTCATGCAAAAACCATCTTCTTTACCAACACTCAGTAAACGTCTGAGAACTGAGGCGAACAGTTGCTGGAGTTTTGGGAGAAGAATGTTGTCCCATTCTCACCAAGCATATGCTGCACCAAAACCTGCATATATCTTTCAGCATTGATGGTGCCGCCTTTCCAGATGTGCAAACTGCCCATTTCATACATACTACTGCACCCCCCCCCCTTACCATCAGAGATGCTGAACGCTAATAACAAGTTGGAAGATCCCTCTCCTCTTTAGTCAGGAGGACACAGTGCCCATCGTTGCCAAAAAGAATGTCAAATTTTGATTCGTCTGACCACAGAACACCGCAACTGAGCACCATTTTGTTGGAGGTACACAAAAGGCTGCATCCATAAAGAAACAAAGAGGCGATTTTTTATTTAATATTATGTGAGAGGATTTTTAAACATTTACCAGTCATATATGCAGTGAGAACTATAAGTATTACTCTCTTTTGGGTCCCACATGTGAGAACATCTTAAGATGGCCCAGGATGGCAATGGATTAACATCTAAGTATCCCCACTGACCAGGAGGGAAATATACAGAGGAACACCATAACCCCATTACAAAGGGGAAAAGCGTGGTTGACCTAGAGTAAATTAGGTCCATTTTGTGAGTTAAGAGAGCGATATAACACTGGTGATGGAATAAGAAGCATTACAAATACAAGCAACTCTAGAGTATACACTGGTAGAAAGGATCATATAGATATATATATATTTTATAAAATATAGAATGCACTTTATTTGAACATATGAGATTTGTACATAAAAGGACTGCACATTTTTGCTTTTGTTTTGATCTGCACGTATTGAACTTTATTGAATATATGTGATTTTGCATATTTTAGGATTGGTAATTTATATTGCGCAGGCACAAATTATTATTTTGATATTCCTTTTTAGTACCACTTACTTTGCCAGCTTTTTGTTGCCCTGTACCAACTTTTTGAGATGTGTTGCTGCCATCAATTTTAAAATGACCTTATTTTTTTTTCTTAAAATGGTATATTTTCTCAGTTTAAATATTTGATACGTTTTCTATTCTCTATTGTGAATAAAATATGTTTTTTTTTTATTTGCAAATCATTGCATTCTGTGTTTATGTAGATTTTACACAGCACCCAATCTTTATGGAATTGGGGTTGTACTTACCCGTCCACACTCCTGCCAAATCCATGCTGTACAGCCCACAGGGAGCAGTACAGTCAACTGTTGTAAACTCTCCCAGTCCGTCCCATACTTCTTGTATGCTTGTGCTGAAGATGTTCATCCATTCACAAGGAGAGGCCGCTTATCATGCATCCCAACAATAAACAACTGTTCTGTCAGAAATAAGCAGAGGCTGGACAGGTGAGTATAGGACTTTAGGGAGGTGTTGGGGGTGTAAAATTAAAGGATAACTTTAGAAAAAAAAGTTATTCTTTAACTTTTCCTTATTCATCTTCAAGTTATCTGCCAGACATTGGTGTCCATTCACTAAAGGATATTGCATGCAATATTTGGGTCATGTGACACATTTTTTCCAAATATCACATGCGATATTAAAAATGTCACTTCACTATCCCTTTACGCAGTGTTTACATCAAAAAGCAGAAAAAGCTTGGTAAATACTACATAAAACTGCATTAAAGTCAATTATCTAAAGTAAATAAATAAAGAAATGCATTTGTTAAATAAGCAGGTGGTCCAGGCATGCGATATTTAAGGAATGCACACAATTTGTTTGGTAAGGAGGTGCCACAACTCAATGGGCAGGGCATGGAAGTGTTTAAAAAAGCGCCATTTGTTCTACAACATCCAGGTACAGTAGGCTTTTATTCTAGACTCTCCACCATCACTCCTTCTGCAAGGTCCCTCAGAAGTGTCCACTGGAAAAGAAGTAACACCCGCTGGATATGATATTATGTGATAAAATAGCAGTTGGTTTCATAAGATAAATATAACACATTTATTTCTTTCAGGTATATAACACCATCAACTTACACAGTGCTTTACACATATATTGTACATTCATCGGCCACTGTCATTGGCCGGGCTGAGGTGACGTCAGTCCTGTGCACGTGCTGGAGTTCCACCAGATTTGGCATTGCTGAATTTGTGCAGTGAGCTGTGCTTGTGGAGCTTACTGAACAGGGGTGAAAAAGGCAGGTAAGTAGTTTTAATGCAGAACAGACAAGGCATGTTTCTTCTGCATTTAAAATCCTGCCTGTCTGCCCATTTTCATTTTGGAGCCTAAAGTTCCACTTTAACTGCTTCCTGCCCGGCCTATTGTAATATGACAGCCGAACAGGATCTTTCCCATTCTGGGTGGACATCAGATGATGCCCTCCCAAGATCACACCTCGCGTGCACCCCTTGCAGTGTCAGTGTACTGGGCTTCTGCCAATACCATGTGGGCGCTGTGACCAATCACAGCAGATCACATGACAATTGTACACAATGGATGGCTTCCATTCATGCCATTCATTGTGTACTATCGTCCTGATCTGTCTGGCTATAGGAGTGGCTCCAAAGGGTATTGATAAATAGCGAGTACTCGGATTGGTCCGTTGTGGTAAGTGGGGTCCCCCAGGGATCTGTCCTGGGACCAATTCTATTTAAATTATTTATAAACAATTTAGAGGATGGGATAAACAGTTCAATCTCAATATTTGCGGATGGTACAAGGTTAAGCAGGGCCATAACTTCTGCACAGGATATGGAAACCTTACAAGAAGATCTAAATAAAATAATAGGTTGAGCAACTACATGGCAAATGAGGTTTAAGGTTGAAAAATGTAAAGTAATGCATTTGGGTGCTAAACATACGAAAAAATGTTACTCGCTAGGGTTAGAACATCTGGGGGAATCCAGGATGGAAAAGGACCTGGGGGTCCTAGTAGAGGATAGGTTCAGCAATGGCATGCAAGCTGCTGCATCAAAGCCAACAGAATACAGTATCGGCATGCATTAAAAAGGGGATTCACTCCAGAGATAGAATAATTCTCCCACTCTACAAGACTCTGGTCCGGCCACATCATGTGTATGCTATCCAGTTCTAGGCACCAGTCCCTAAGAAGGATGTGTTGGAACTGGAAAAAGTCAAGAGAAGGGCCTAGAGGATCTCAGCTATGGGGAAAGACTACAAACATTGAACTTATTTTCTCTGGAGAGGAATATTATGGATCCCCTAGGTACAAATACCTTACTGGTGGTGACCTTAGCGTAGGGAAAAACTTTTAAGTGAAAGGGAGTTTAAAAAGATGCACGTCAATTCACTGAATGTGGAAGAGAAGCAATTTAACCTTAATCTGCGTAGGGGGTTCTTTACTGTCAGAGCAGTAAGGATGTGGAATTCTTTTCCACAAGCAGTGGTATCAGCAGGGAACGCTAATAGCTTCAAAAAACTATTAGATTTTAAAGCATTCAAACAGTGTGCATCATTAAAATAATTAGTGCTTGCTTTAAATACACTTATACACAGGGTGTACAGGTAATAAGTATACCCATGTACATAGATACATTCCTAGATTCAATGCTGTCCAGTTGCAATATATGTGTGTGTTTATATAATATATATATATATATATATATATATATATATATATGTTGTATATAAAACCAACCATCAACATCCAGGCAACAAATAATATAATGGAAATCAACACAATAACTTAAAGCGGCACTTTTATCACAGCGTACACATGATCTCATCGGGAAAATCTTGGATGGTTTTTCTGATGGCTTGCTTACACCCGGTAACACAAAAGTTCTCTGAACGTTCGACTGTCAAGAACGCAGTGATGTACACCAGAATTTCCGACCGGAACTTTTTCCATCGGAAAAATAGAGAACCTGCTCTCAATCTTTTGCTGGCGGAAATTCCACCAGCAAAAGTCCGATGGAGCACACACGGTCTGACTATCCAACCAAAAGCTCTCATCGGACTTTTGCTGGCAGGATTTCCGATCGTGTGTACAGGGCTTTAGGAGATAAATGTCTACCCTATAAAAAAAGAGGCACTATACCAACCTTTCCAGGAAGCCCATGTCTTGGAGCATTACCACTTTACTGCTTTATATTCAGCCAGTCAGTGGGTTGAATACTTGCTCTACCTGCTGCATGCAATGGTTCTTCTTGCTGGTCTTATCATCCTGTAGAGAAACTACTGCATACAGCATTATGAGCAGGTACTCACACACCTTTTATGTGTGGAATACCTGTGGTAGCTGGGAAGCACTTAAGACATTGGCAACTTGAAAGGCAAGTATACAGCCTGTTCACAGGACTGTTTTTTTTTGCAAGTGACCGTCTCACTACAGTTGGGAGTGGACACTTATGAATCTGACACTTTATTTTTAGATTGCTACAATAACCTTCCTTCTTAGGCTCAGTTCACATTGCTGCAATGGCAAAGTCATGCGACTGTGACTTTGCCCTGCGACTTTCTTCTGACTTGAGCTGGCTTGGATGCTATTTAGGAGCCTGTACAAGGACTGAAATTGCACCCAAGTTGGGCCAAAGTAGTGCAGGAACATTTTTCAAAGTCAGAGCGACTTGTGTAGTATCATTTAGGATGGCCCTCAAGGGGAAACATTGAATTTGGCATGTCATGTGACTTGAGGTCTCACAAGTCAGATCCCATGTCACGGCAGTGTGAACGGAGCCTTAGGGACAGGTAAGTATGATAATATTGAGCTGTATTTTCTCCCTGACAGTGGAAGTGGTGGGCCAGTGTCAGGCCCTATGGAGACTGATCTGCCCCCTGCCTGAGCTTAGTACTGTTATCTCACACATTCACAGACTACTGAAGGTGAGTGAAGCTGTCAATTAAAAAATTGTCACTTTTTTTGTCATGTGTTAATGACAGCACATTTTCTAGAAAACAGCTTTTCAAGCTCAAGCATGGCCTGGATTTCTGTTCTGATTGACAATACACTATTATAATAAATAAAGAAAAGAGAAGACATTCAGACTATTACATATTCACATTGGTAAATGATCTTTAAGCAATCGTTCAAGTAATTCCAGGGGTTAATGTGACTGAGAAACAATCCACATGAACACCTCCTCAGTTTCACATGAGATTCATCCAAAAGCATTTCACATTTACCCACCGGCTGGTTGAGTAATACAGCAGATGGGTAAAGGCTTTTATTTTTTTATATGCCCAAATGACTACATCATTTTAAAGAAATCTGTAACTCTCTGCACATAAGGCCACAAAGTGAGAGTGCACATGAAAAATAAAAACAAATCTTCTTTTATACCAGGAGAATGTGACAGCGTGCAAGATGGAGGAATCATGCATCACATGGAATTTGATAGCAATATTTGTCAACTGACCGATCGAGCATGAGTTCCAGGAAGATGAATTCATCTGATTTCACGCATGTTTACTGTCCTTCAGGTATGTAGAAAATTGAGGCTGCAAGACGATTACTATCATATTTTGTATAGAGCAATTTTTTAACCATACCAACGGTCCCCACTAGAGTCACCATTTTAAGGGCCGGTTCACACTGCTGTGATGTGGGAACCCTGCGAATCCACTGCTGGTTCCCGCATTGCATGTTTCCCAGCGGCAGTTCACACTGTCCTATGCGAACTGCTGGGAGTGTCAGGTAAAAGTTAATGACACCCCCAAATCAGTTTACATATTGCAGTGCGATCTTCAAACTCAGTCAGGAATAGAATCACATGGGTATGAACATCCATGCAATCCCATTCTGCGGCGGACAAAAAAAAGGGTCCTGTGCGAGTTTGATGCAAATTCAGTCATACAATCTTTATGGCTGAAATCGCATTGCACAGAGATTGCATGTGATGTTCACTGCAGTGTGGTGCGAATCACATCCAATCGCTGACATCGCACCAGTGTGAACCGGCCCTTAACATGTCTGCCCATATAATCACATCAACAAAGAAAACAAAATTAAGTTTCATATGTTGTGAAATTGAAAAATGTTCCCCGTGCTTACCAGGTGGTATACTAAAAAGAGCACCCTCTTCATCCAAATGATACATGTCTAGGGTGTGGACTGCAAAGAGTATGGCTTAGCATTTTTTAAAACTGTTGGCAAGAGAGGCAAAATCATATAAAGCTGCACTGACAATGCATATTGGTCATATGTAGTTAAAAAGTTATCACCTGACACCAGTGTTCATTTAGTTGATGAAAAGATTTTAATTGACTAAATTAACACTATTTTAGTCGGCTAAAATATGACTAAAACTTAAACAATTCAGATGCCTAAAATACAAGTAAAACTAAAATAGCATTTTAGTCAAAAGACTAAAACTCTAAATTACCACTGCACTACCACATAAGAATGCATAAGGGGCATCTACTATGCTTCTGAAAGAAAATAAAAAGAAGAAAAGGATTTTCTTATTTTTTCCTTACTATTCAATGTTGGTAATATACTGTACAGGCATACCCCACTTTTAAGTACACAATGGGGTTCATTTACTAAAGCTGGAAAGTGCAAAATCAGGCTCACTTAGAAACCAATCAGAATTTTTTTTAAAATAATTTTTTAAACATTTTTATTTATATTTAATGTTCCTATCCAAGTTTAACTTGTAATCTTGTATATAACCAAAAGTATTACAGAGGTCACTTCTAGCTGGAGTAATTGTCATTGTTGCACTTTAGTAAATGTTTAATTTAAAAACAAAATGTAATTTTTTTTTTTAAGTTCTTGATGTTAAATATCAGCTGATGTTAGCATTTAATTTGCGCTGCACATTTGCCTTTTTGATTTAATAAAAAACAAACTTGTGTACTTGTGATGTATAATGACACATTTTTGTGTGTCCACTGCTGGTGGAATAGTGTCTGTGGGTCCTCTGTGGATGGAATTAGACCCCTCTCTGAGGGTAGTATTGCACCCCTTTCTGTGGGTGGAAAAATACCCCTTCCTGTGGGCATTCTGTGGGTGGAATTAGGCCCCCTTCTGTGGGTCTTCTGTAGGTTGAATTAGGCTCTTGGTGGGTGGTATGTCCCTTTCTGAGGGTTTGAATAGGCCCCTCTTTCTGGTGCCACACTGGTTACCACCACAAAAAGGGTGGTGTTAAACATGGCACTTTTTTTAAGTTCCTGTTTCGTTTGAGAATTGGATTTGACAGATTACCAAACGACTTTTTGCAATATTTACCGATATTGTTTTCTGGGGTATTTACTGTATTTAACGTCTTTAAGAGGTGCATCCAGTTAGGCATCATGGCACACATTTGTGGACTTCTTGTAACTTAGTTAAAAACCAATAGGAATCCTTACTACACAAACCTATACAAAATATAACCAGAAACTGGCAAACTCTGATGACGTATATCTTCATGGCTACTAAGCCAACCATAGCTTAGTTATGGAGAACTCCTACTCTCAACTTTAACAAAGTAAAACACAGAGTTACTAGTACAATGGTCAACTAAAAATGAACTGCCATATTAAATGATATTCATAATAAATTCCTGAAATTTCCCTGAACAAAGTTAAGATGTACTATTTTTGACCTCTTAATTGAAGTTTTCCCTAATTTTTATGAAGGGTTTATTATATTTATATATCTGATTTTTCTGTACTTATAGTGAATTATTTTTTGCATCCATACTACTGATGAGTGAACGTGATTCACAAAAAGTGTAGTTTTTCTATTCATGTGATGCCAAGACAGTTCGGCTTTTATACAGCATGTACTCATCTATGTATATGTATAATTATGTATCATCATTGTATACAGTGTATGTGTCAATGGTATATTTTTACCAATATGTCAGCCTTTGTATATGGTTATGTTTATGTTTTGAAAACATTATCATGCATTTCTAGACCACAGAATTACCTTTGCTACAATGTTCCCACAAATAGAGCTTTCTTTTGGTTGTGTTTGATCACCTCTGGTATTTTTATTTTCTGCTAAACAAATTTAAAAAAGGACCGAAAATGTTGAAAAAAAAATGTTTTTTGTTTCAGTTACAAAACTTTTTAAATAAGTGAGTTTTCTCCTTTACTGACGGGCACTGATAAGGCGGCACTGATGGGCACCGATGAGGTGGCATTGATGGGCACTAATATGCAGCACTGATGGGCACTGATAGGCGGCACGGATGGGCACTGATAGGTGGCACAGATGGGCATGGATGGGCACTGATAGATGGCACTGATGTACTGTAATGTATGTTACTGATGGATGCCAATCAGTACCAAACAATAATGCCTGCCAATCAGTGATGCCCCTTTTGGGCACTGATTGGCATCAATTGTGGGCACTGATTGGCATCCCTGATGTTCTAGGGTAGCATACCTTGTGGTGACATCCCTGGTGGTCCTAGTGGCGTCCCTGGTGGACCAGTGTGGGCATCCTGGGGGGGCTGCGCTGATAATTGATCAGCACAGACCCCCCCGTCAGAGGAGCGGCCGATTGGCTCTCTACACGCATCTGACAGACACGAGTGAGGAAAAGCCGATCACCAGCTCTTTCTGTTTACATCGTGATCAGCCGTGATTGGACACGGCTGATCACATGGTAAAGAGTCTCCGTCGCAGACTCTTTATCTAGATCTTGTTGCGGTGTGTCAGACTGACACACCGCTACAACGATCGCCACAATGCGCACCCCGGGCTTAAGATCCTGAAGACGTCATATGACGTCTGGTGATACTTTGCCGCCATCATTTTGCTATATGGTGGGCAGCAAGTGGTTAAAGTCCCATTCTTTTCTTTTGTTTCTATTTTATACAGCCAGGGATGGAGGCCTTTTACTGTGGACAGGTCAGCTCACACTTTTCTCTTTATAGATGTACTATTTTTGACCTCTTAATTTAATTATTGTGTTCTGACAAGTGATGGTGTCCCCCAGCACCCCAGACTCCTTCCCAGCTTTTTTGCTTCTTTCCTTTTCCCTCTATCTTTCTTCTCCAGTAACTCCCACCACACCCTACCCTCAAAATTCCCCTACCCCAAATTATACCCTAATACTCAATACTTAAAGTACATTGTTACTCTGATACAGACCTACCATACTTGCCCCCAGATGACATAACTGTAAATTTTGATTCCAATGACCAAGCTTGTACAGTATGTGTTATCATATGTCATTGGCCATGAGAAATGTGTCATCAATAGACTGTAAGCTCTAACGAGCAAGGCCCTCTGAATCCTCCTGTATTAAATTGTATTGTAACCGTACTGTCTGCCCTCATGTTGTAAAGCGCTGCGCAAACTGTTGCCCCTATATAAATCCTGAATAATAATAATATAATATTAATCCCAAAATACTGCTAGACCTAAATTTCCTTTGATGATCTTATGCCCTGACCTTTTTATTACTCCTTGGTCTTATAAGGAGCGTGCATTATACCTAATTTAAATTGGGGGTATACATACACTTTAATGAGAAATCAAAACTATCAATAGTTAACTATCTATTTCATATGCAAAAATACTGATTACTGATGTTCATAAACTGAACATTTTAATGAGAAAAGTATATACAGGTAAAATATCAAATACAGTTTATTACATTAACCCTATTTTATTTTAACTTTTTTTTTTTTTAAATCTAAATACAAGTTAATACAAATTCTTTCTTGAAATACTATATCATCTTTGGCTCTCAAATATATAAAACTCATTTTTTCAATAGATTTGTAATGGGTTTTACAGTGTTACAAACAATGCAAGGTCAAATGTAACCTAGCAAAGTCCTACCAATGTGAGATTCAAGCATGTGAAATAAATGAATATCGAGCAACATGGCAATTACATAACATATAAACACAATGTCTATAAGGTGCTCAGAATCACAAGTGATGTGATAATAACATAGAGTAGACTTTGTTGTTCTTAACCCAATCTTTTGTGGAAGTGGAAAACAGATGTGAAAAAACAGCTATAAAAGAATAAAAAAGGAGCAAGGAAAGAATGGGGGTTATTCCGTTAGACATGGTCTGCTAAACGTGCTCTACAAATTAGGCACATTGTTGTTTAAACAACAATTTAAATTGTGGCACAAACAAATGCTGATGCACCATCCAAATGTAATGATATGCTTGTGTAGCATAGGCAGTTCATAAAACGTTCAAAAGGTCTTGATCAAAAAACCTTGAAACCCTGAAGGGTTTTGAACTTCAGTAGGCAACTCTACCTGAGACAGGAACACATCTCTGAAATTATAAAAAAGAAACACAAGAGGGCACCAGCATCAGTGGGTTAATTACAATTAAAAAAAACAAATGCAAACTCACACATTATCTGCAGCCATGCCACATTGGATGGAAGCCGGGCCAGCAAACAGCATGTAGTCAGTGAGCAAACCATTGCTATGAAAAAGGAACCAATAGGAGTTCCAAAACGCATCACTATAGCAACCAACCCACCCCAGGTGTGACGTCACATCCTGCCTTGTGTCCCACAATGGCTTTCCTCACCTCCTGGAACATTGGACTTGGATTCCTCACTGATTACACGCTGTTTGCTGCCACAAGCGGCTCTTCTGGTGGACAGCTTCCATCCAATTTGCATGGCTGCAGATAAGCTCTTTGAATTTATAGGTATGTTAATTTGCATTTGGCTTTTTAATCTTAATAAACCCATTGATGCTGCATTTAGCTGGCACACCCTTGTGTTCCTTTTTTGTAATTTTGGAAAGGAAATGTTTACCAAGAGATTCTATCCAATATTTTTACTGTTGCTTTATTGTCGATCAATGTCTCGCTAACTCAGCTCCTAACTTCTCTTCCCTGATTCTTCAGGGTGTGGGGTATATGTTTTTTGTTATGCAATTCCTCACAAGAGTCTGGAGGTAGCAAGCGACCCAATAAAATGTGTAAATATACTTTGGAACAAGGGGGGTGTACCGTTGAGCATTGCCACCAAATGTGCATAAAGGTCCCTGGTTCTGGGCATCCACAGAAGAATACCCAATCACAACTTAGCAATTTCTGCAGGTACCATATACCACCTTGTGAGAAGTCTGAAGTAAGTTTCAAGTGCAATAGCATATTGGGAGCAGGATTTAATAGCAGACCATATCTCTGCCCATTTTTTCATCCAAAGAGGAGACTAGGCCAGTTTTCCACTTAGCAACAAAATGTTGAAGGTATCCTGAAAAAGATGTTTAAAGTGGAAGTAGACCCTCCTATCATTTTTAGACAAGGAAGCTGTCATCTTGGTCTCTGTTTAATCTTCAACTGCAATGATGCTGCACATGTGATCAATTATGACACAGGCCATTGGATGGTTTGATAGTTTGGTTGAGAGCACATCCAATGTGACAGTTATATTCCCGGCATGTGCCTGAAATTTAACAGTTTTTTTTATCCTGTTAAATCTATGGGTTTACGTCCACTTTAATAGCAAGAAATAAATTAGCGATATGAGTCCCGGCCTGTGAGGGTTGACACTAAAGCTCAAATTGTGTGCAGGTGTCCTGTGACAATTACGATTTGGACACACATAATGGGGGAGATTTAGTAAAACTGGTGCACACAGAATTTGCTGCAGTTATGCACAGTAACCAATCAGCTTCTAACGTCAGCTTGTTCAATTAAAGCGGTGTTCCGGCCTCCCTCTCCAAAAATGTAAAGTCAACAGCTAAACGTACTGTAGCTGCTGACTTTTAATATGAGGACACTTACCTGTCCTGGGATCCAGCCATGTCGGCACTGCAGCCGATGTTTCCATTGGCTGTCGGGTGCTGCCACCGCTGCCATTGCCGGTAAGGGAACCCAGCAGTGAAGCCTTGCAGCACCATGGCCCAAAGCGCGCTGCACTCTCAGCAGGGGAAGGAGGAAAGAAAAGGAGGGGGCCGGACTTCTGACGTACCTCACTGCAGCGAGGTCCGACGGAAGTGGGGACAAAGTACCTGTAAAAAACAGATACAGATAAAAACAGAGACAGATAAGCAGAAGTTCCACTTTGGGTGGAACTCTGCTTTAAGCTTTGCCAGTAAAACCTAGAAGCCAATTGGTTACTATGCACACCGCTGCACCGGATTCTATATACACCAGTTTTAGTACATCTCCCTCAATAAAGTCTCTAATCTGGAGGTATCAAAAATGTTCTGAAACAAGGATTTTGTGCTTTTCCTGAAAATACTGAAAACATTTTATTTATTTCTTTTTACTGTCCACTGAACCAGAATCTATATAAATGTGTGATTTTATAGTGGACCCAAAACTGGAAGGAATTTGGTTAGTCATAGCTAGCGGGAAAGGAAGGACTGAATAAGTAGGCTAGTAGGGAGAATTTCTAATAGAATACCATACTCTGAGGGACTGAGTTGTGATAGTATTTTGCATTCTGGGTCTGTCTCTTGGGAGAAGCCGCAGTATGTTACATATCCTAGGAGAGTTAACCTCCTCTATACCTATCTAGAGAGGGGATTTGGAAGTGCCATGATATTTATTAAGTTGACTTATTTGTGTTGCTAGATAACACTTGGAAAAATCAGCCTTTGATTCTAGGGAGAAATAAGATATGGTGGAGAGTCAGGTTCTACATTAGTTCCAAATGAAGCGTCAGACATGGGTCTGTACAAAATAAAGACCATATGAGGGAAGAACTCTTAAAATATAAAACAGTTTAGGTAAGATGGACATTTTGACTGTTATCTGTAGGAAAGATTGTACTTGCTCCAGACATAAAACGCCATTCAATTCACATTCTGTTTAACAAATTTTCAATAATTTTGCCCTACATTTATCTCACTGTTGTTTAAAAGCAGTCTGCTTTTAAGATTGCATATACTTATAAATTCTAATAATTATTATATCAATTCATATATTAATGCTTATTGTAAAAAAAAAAAAAGAAAAACTTTTTTTGTGTGCAAATTCATAATTTTTTTTAATTAGGTCAAGTCATAAGATACAATATCTGAAGTAAACTGTACAACTAGAAATCCCACATAGTAATATTCTTACATAAACTGATATAGGAACAGAAAACATTGTCTTGAGCCTATGATTATTGTTTGTTTCTCATCTTTATGAATCCTTTTAAACCCACGAAATTAAACTTTTGTATTAGTTGAGTAACTTTAAGTGTTAAGCAACCATTTCATGAAGTATGGCAACATAATCCCTGTGAGCAAAACAAGCAGCCTTAACATGACCTCAACATATTGCCATCCAACACTTGCCTACTACAGCATACTATGTAACAATACCTGTCTCTGTGTAATGGGAAGATGTCAGTGGTGTACCAATACTTGTGGATGTGAAGGGGAATAGTCCAAAACTGTGTATGCATTAATCAAGTTAAATTAAGAGGCTCTGAGATAAAAAAAAAAAGAAGGGGGGGGGGGGGCATGCGGGAGTGTCAAAAGCCTGATGCACAATGATTTATTAAATGCTGTTTCTCCTGACAGGGGAAAATCAGCGTTACATTGTTTGCAAAGGCTCTAGGCTTTTTACCTTCATGTATTCTTCTGTGTGCCTCGGCTCTCGGCTCTCCCTCCTCACGGGTTCAGACACTTTCACCTGCTGCTGTCAATCACAGACAGTGAGCCAATGAGGAGAGAGAGGGGGTGGGGCTGAATGTGTGTGAATGGACATGCAGAGTAGTGGCAACAGCTCCGGTGTGAGCCTGCTTGGTTGACCCCACAGCAAACTGCTTTCTCTGGGGACACTCGGCAGGAGGGAGGGGCCAGGAGCGCCGTTGAGACCTGAGAATAGGAGGATCTGTGCTGCTCTGTGCAAAACCACTACAGAGTAGGTAAGTATAACATGGTACTATTTATTTACATTTTTTTAATTGCCTTTAATAGGGCTCAAATTTTCAAGTCCTGAGCTA
Organism: Lithobates pipiens; assembly: GCF_037356315.1. NCBI lineage: Eukaryota > Metazoa > Chordata > Amphibia > Anura > Ranidae > Lithobates > Lithobates pipiens. The sequence goes on along the minus strand of NW_027507785.1, from coordinate 168,546,212 downwards.
CTAGCCAGGCCTCAAGGGTTACTCAGCACCAGTAGCAATACCCAACTCCTACCATGCCCCACCCCTAATTCCACCCCTAAACACACCCTCATAAATTATCTCATGAAATTACACCTAAATGTTTTATGCAGAAGTTACAAAAATAAATATTAACAACAACTTTATCAGTGCCCCTCAGGACAGCCTCACCTGTACTCATCAATGCAGGCTCACCTGTGCCCACCCTTGCAGCTTCCCCTGTTTCCACCATTGCAGCCTCACCTGTGCCCATTAAAGTGAACCAGTGTTTTGCAAATTTAGGTAAAAAAAACAGGTTCAGGTAAAATTTTAATATTCTAGGTCCTATTTGCTGCCTCCACTGACAAACAAAACAATGCCCTATAAAAGCTGCCAAAACATAGCATTTAACAAAATATTAAACATACTAATCTCAGACCCCAGCTTCTGTCTGCTTCCTAATGGAACTAGTGCCTATATTATGTTTCCTAGTAGAGCTGACAGCTTGGAATCCCACAAGAAAGCACTCCATACAGTGTACAAGCATTTTCTAGCACCCAGCTGTCAACCAACAACCCCCCAATCCCCCCCCACTGCTGATTCCTTCTGTTTACTCCCTTGTTCCCCCTTTTTGCCCAGTTGTGAGACGTGACATAATCCATACTTTTGGGATTGGGGAGCACATGACTCAATCCCCTTCCTCTCACTATGAAGCCTTTGGTTCCTGAGTAGCCAGTAACCAGGCTGCGGGAAGAGGAGGCTAAGGCCGGCCATAGACCGAGCAAATTTTTTTCCTGCAACCACGGGTCCATACTGATGGGGGAATCCCTCCCACAAATCCATTGTGTTCCCCCAGCAGGAGGGGAGGGGCTCCTAGACTGCCCATACATTGTTTGAATCTTGGCCAGTTCTGGCCGAGATTCGAACTGTCTATGGCCTGTTAAAAGCTGTAAGCTTAGCAAAAATAAATCAAACAAATTCCTTCATCTGCACTAAAAGCCTCCCTGCAAATGCGCAGGCTGTCAGAATACCTGAACAGTGCCTGCATTTGATTGGATACAAACCAGCAATTTTCCGACATGCACCTCCAACAAAAGTAAATTAAACAATGGTGCCAGCAGGGCCATATGCTGCTCAAATTTCTCCCGAAACAGCAGGAATTGGCCAGCTTAAGACGCGAGCCTTTATGTCCTTAAATAGCACAATATAAATTCACTTTTTAATATCAAATTGACCTGATTTACCCATTTCATCCAACAAAAAGCATCTCCCACACTGCAGACATTTTGTCGTAGTTCATTCAGTGTATTCTTATGAGAATCCATCCTTCAAATAGTTTTTGTTATATTTTCCCTAACCATTCAGTTTGCTTTTCAATTGACTAAAATATAAGGAAAAACATACTACTGCAAATAAAACCTTAACATGAATAATTCATGTATACTAAAAATCAAGTGCATTTTAAAGAGAAAAACAAACCTGTTTTTATCAGTTCGATAAAGCTATACCTACAATTATTTCCATAGGCATTTTTCCTGCACCGTCTGCATACCGCAAATCCCAGTTGCTAGCAAAGGGTTAAGTATCAGAGCAAATGATGCAAGCAAACACACATGCTCAGCACAAGGATATGATGCTGCTGAAAAATCTGCCTGGGGGTCTTGGAATCTACTGTTTCAGTTTTGTCGCATTGGTAAAATATTCATAGAGCAGCAGTTTTATGTCTTGGCCAAGCCTCGAACTGAGGTTAATGCAGCAGAGCTGAGACAAATATGAGCTGCACTGAACGATAACTGCTTCAACATGCGGGGGAAGGGAGGGCAGAGGGGCCTTATTTACATAATTTAGAGTACAATTTGCCCCGTGGGCTAACAACACAAACAAAAGACACTAGACCATTCAACGCATTTAACACTGCCTAATCTATGTATAAAGAGACTATTTTCATTTTTTTCTTATCAAATCAGTTTTAAGCATTATAGTCCATTTAAATCACACATATGTAGATTGGTAAACTGTATTTGATGAGATATGTATGTGCAATGTACAGATTATGCTCTCAGAAATATTTTTTTAAGTTGTATTTTTACTTAACCCCTTAAAACAAAAGCAGGTATGAGATGGACATGGGAACTGCCTTTTCTGACTTCTCTTTCTATAACCTGCTAAGGACCAAATGCGCTTCTCATTTGTGCTGAGCTCCAGCTCATGTATGTAGCTGCCAGGAGGTGCCGTCAGTTTTACCGCAGTAGTCCTGATCAGTGTAATGCTTGCCATGCGCAATACAATCTAATTGTAATCTAATCCTGTTTAGATGTACCAAAGCTGTTTAATATGACGGTCTATGTAAACAGCCCTCTTTATTTGTAATGAGTCATGCAGATCCTTGCATTATATAATTGTTGGTAGCGCTAAAGCAGATTTTACAATCAGACTGTAACCTGCTTGCCCAGCTTAAGGTGGTTGTAAAGGCAGAAGGCATTCTCTGCATTAACCACTTGACCCCCAGGCCTTTTCTGACATTTTTTCTTTGCAAGTAACAATCAGTACTTTTTTCTAAAAAATTTCTTAGAACCCCCAAGCATTATATATTTTAAAGCAGAGGCTCTAGAGAATAAATTGGTGGGTTTTGCAAATTTTTATGTCACACGGTATGTGCACAGCAGTTCTTTAAATGCAATTTGTTTGGAAAAAATAGATGTTTTAAATTTTAATGCAAAAAAAAACAAAACAATACATAACCAATTATTATAATTTTTTTTTGGTAGACTATAAAAGATAATGTTATGCTCATTAAATAGATACCAAACATGTCACATTTTTAAATTGCGCACGCTCATACAATGCTGACAAACGACATACATTTTACTATCCATAGGCAACACATTAACCACTTAAGCCCCGGACCAATTTGCAGCCAAAGGACCAGGCCCCTTTTTGCGATTTGGCACTGCGTCGCTTTAACTGACAATTGCGCGGTCCTGCAATGTGGCTCCCAAACAAAATTGGCATCCTTTCCCACAAATAGAGCTTTCTTTTGTTGGTATTTGAGCACCTCTGCGGTTTTTATTTTTTGCGCTATAAACAAAAATAGAGCGACAATTTTGAAAAAAATGCAATATTTTTTACTTTTTGCTATAATAAATATCCCCAAAAAATATATAAAAAGAAACATTTTTTTCCCTCAGTTTAGGCCAATACGTATTCTTCTACATATTTTTGTTTAAAAAAATCACAATTAGTGATTATTGATTGGTTTGCGCAAAAGTTATAGCGTTTACAAAATAGGGGATAGTTTTATAGCATTTTTATTAATATTTTTTTTTTACTAGTAATGGCGGCGATCAGCGATTTTTATTGTGACTGCAACATTATGGTGGACACAGCGGACATTTTTGACACATTTTTGGGACCATTGTCATTTATACAGCAATCAGTGCTATTTAAATGCACTGAGTCCTGTGTAAATGACACTGGTACTGAAGGAGTTAACCACTAGGGAGCAAGGAGGGGTTGTGTGTGACGTTATGTGTTTTTTTTAATTGTAGGGGGGTGTGGCCTGGCATGTGATGTCACTGATCGTCTTTCCCTATAACTGGGAACAGACGATCAGTGACAGCCACAGTAGGAAGCCTGGGGAGAGGTTTGTTTACACAGATCTCTCCTTGTTCTTCAGCTCTGTGACCCGATCGTGGGACACCAGCGGCGATCGGGTCCGCTGGTCCCGCGGCCACGGTCACGGAGCTCAGGACTGGGTCGGGAGTGTGCCACCAGCAGCGTGCTCCTGACCCATGGCTGGGCAATTAAAGAGCCACGTACAGGTACGTGATTGTGCCCAGCCGTGCCATTCTGCCGACATATATGTGCAGGAGGCAGTCCTTAAGCAGTTTAAAAGCCTTTACACTTTTCATTTATACTGGAGGTATGGTGCTAGAATTACTGCCCATGATCTGACATTCATGGTGATACCTCACATGTGAGCGCTGATCGTGCGTTCACCTTTGCATGTGAGCATATGGGGTTGATGGGCATTTTAAAAATAAAAAATAAAAGTTATTCATTGATTTTTATTTTTAAACTGTCGGTTTCATTTTATTTCTTAATCACTTTAACTGTGGTCACAAGAAATGTAAACATTCTTTGTGACAGCAATAGGCATGTGAAAGGTAATCCTTATGAGATGCCATGAGATTCTGTGTGGCTTAAGTCGCATCAGAAGTCGCACTAGTGTGAACCAGACCTAACAACCACTAGAAGTGTTCATGCACACTAGGCGGCTGAAAAATGTCAGAACCTCAGGCAGAAAAAGCAGCAATAAACGTTCATGGCAAATAATTATGTGCAAATAATTCATATCTGTTTTTAAAAATATATGGAGTAAAGAGCTACTACCACCATTTACTGTATAATAAATAAATCTAACTCAGATCATAAAAGTGTTAAAAAAATGCTCACAGTAGCTCTTGTTTTGCAGAAGATTTTATGACAGCTTATGGGCATTTGTTTTTATAAGCATCTTTTTCAAAAACATTCCCCCCCTCCCCCGCAAATTTTTCACTATAATAAATGTATACTTGAAAATTACGAATGTTTTGAAAATGTCATGTTTATTCACGTTTATGAGCATCTATGTGCGCCAGCCTTTTTTTCCGCCCAAAAGCTCCTCTCAAAAACGTGATTTTGATATTTTTGTTTCTGCCTCAAAGTGCTCTTCTGCAAATATGGCTGTAAACGCCATAATGTTCATGGACAAATAGGCCAATATAGAGCTGATTATACAGGCTGATTTAAAAAAAATGGCAAAAGCCTGTATAAGCAGCAATTTGTACACCCAGTGTGCATGGATCCTACCAGAGAACCTAGTGCTTGTTAAAATGTAAACAAAGGTTGATAAACTGTAGTACTTTGTAGCAATCCGAGAAAATAATTACAATGTAGCCATTTTATTTGTAACATTGCTAGATGAACGTAAAATAAAACACTACAGATGAATATAGTATTTTCTTGGTTTCTGTACCTACAATGAACCCTAAAGTTGCATTCACTCTCATTTGAGATGCCATTCTTTTGAATGACACTTAAAATCGCTGTGCGAGACTGCCGCGATTGTCGCATGATAAATCGCACTACAATCTCGCAACCCGCATCGTGTGAAGCAAAAGTCCACTTTTGGGCGACATGTTTTGTTTGATGCGGGTTGCCGCGATTTTAGGTGTCATTCACAACAATGGCATCTCAAATGCGAGTCCCGTGATTTGTCATTCACACATCGGCGCTTTCAAATCGTGGGCAGAATCGTGGCAAATCTGCCCATGATTCAAAATGCTGAAGTGAAAATGCAGCCCAAAGCCTGGTGCATATTTGTAGTTTCAACCCAGTGAGCTGAACAAAAAACTGAAGAGCTCAATGTTAGTACAGCGATCTCCACCGCTGAGCTATTGTGTTCTGACAGGGGACGGCCCCCCGACCGGACACACCGGCAGCGAGAGTGTTGATTGGATGCCAATTGGCAGACCCTTTTTGATCATGCCCCTTTGACAAAACCCAGCTGAACTGCAGACTTCTGTCGGACCGAATGTCGACTGGTTTCTATTGAATCTGCCCAGCCCCCCCCCCCCCCCCCCCCCGCCAGAATATCGTGATCAGCATTTGCAGCCGTTGGCTGCAAGTGCTGATTGGATGCTGGTTTTCCAGCATGCCTGTTCGATAAAATCCAGTCAGACAGGCTGCTGTACAGACAGGCTAAATATCGGCTCATTTCTGTTGAAGCGGCCAATACCAGCTGATATTCAGCCTGTGTGTACCAGCCTTAGCTCTGTTCATGGGCTTCCCCTATACTGTACATACATTAGAACAATAATTAATGATACAGTAAATATAGACTAGTATATACTATACATGTGCTTATTAAAAGGTGTAAAGTAAAAAAATGTTCATAGTAGTTGTTTTTTTATTACATATTTTTGTTCATAGTTTGCATAGAAAATAAAATAGCTTGGACTTGCCCTAAATTCGCCATTTTTGGATGAGGCTACACTCTTTTATTCACTTTATTTTAAACAAGCTGGTTGAGAATGTCACGAGACATATGCAGACTTTGATTCACTTTATGTTTTTAGCAGCTAAAATCGCTATTGCATCTGCATGGAAAATTCTGGTTATTGATCTTGCCTTGATGAAGTGCAAACTCACCTGGATCATGCTGATGAAAAGACTGCGAGTGTCTTATGTAGCAAGAAATCACGTTTTGCCAAAATTTGGTCTCCCTGGCTCTGCTATTTGCAAGTACCGGACACGCGGAGTTGACCCCCTGGCTCGAGAGAGTCTGACCCCCTGTGCGGAACCACTTTCTTTTCTTCCTTAGACCTACTATTTTCTTTTCCATTCTCCTCCAGTATCTCTCTATTCTTTGACTTCCTTATTTCTTATTTCATGTACATGGTACTCCTGGTACTAGTAGAAGGATTCCTGGACCCAAATGTCTGGTCGAACAGATGTTTGGATCTGGCCCTAGGATGTTGCTGGTTATAAGATGGAAGTATTGCTGTTAGTGCCCTAGGTTTTAAGGGCTATTATATTTTCTACTTGGAAAGGCAATGTTTCCCTCCCAGATAGGGTCCTCCTCATCATGGAACTGGTGTGAGTCGGCCTACACCAACTACCTGGACTCTTAATCGAAATAATGGGCAGTCCAACTTTGTAGGAGAGCTGCAACCATGGGTTGCAGGAAAGAAAATCGCTTGATTCCTCCATTAACAGTCAGTATTGATGGGGGAATCCCTCCCATGGAGCCATGTGTGTAATCACAGTGATTATTGCTAGGAGCTATAATAGCCACTAACAATAATGTAAGCTCTATGAGCAGGGCCCTCCTATATCTTTTGTACTGAACTGTACTGCAATTGTGTTGTCTCCCGTATACATTGTAAAGCACTGCGTAAACTGTTGGCGCTATATAAATCTGTATAATAATAATGTACAGTAAAATCTGATGGGCTGGTTGTACCCAAGTTCATTGATCAATCAACTTGGGTACATTCAGCCTGCCCATACATGGTTAGAATCTTGGGTGATTCCTGCTGAACTGGCTGAAATTACCATTTATGGCTGGCTTAAGAATTGGTAAGCCGTAATATAATAAATGTTTGCTTTTGGGTTTAATACTGGTTATGAATATGATGTATATTACAAGTTAAACATTGTTCCCATTTAACCCTTTATTGATTTCTTATTAACCTTTATCAGCCCTCCTTATTTATTATTTTTTGTTGATTTTTTTTTACCATTCATTTTGTATTTGTAGCATTAAAAAATACACTTGTTTAAATCGTCAATAGCTGGGCTATGTTGTGTACCAAAAATCTAATTTTAGTATCATTATAAATAAATGCTTTCTTTAACAAACTGCATTTTTATTTTTAGAAACTAGGGAGTCTATTTATTTAAAAAAAAGAAAATTGCATAGCCATTCATCCACTAGATGGAGCCGTGGAGCATACAAGTAGAGCTACATGATGACTTAATTGCATAACCGGAAGTTGTTTGTTTTGCCGGCTGGATTGAATGTTTTCATTCCATTTATTTTTTATTAAGTATTTCAAAGAAGTACAAAAGCCAACTACAAAAAATGTGGCAGAAATGGTCGGATAATAGTCTCTAGATACATTCATGCTTACAAAAGTACAGTAATCAAAGTTAAGACAGTATCCACTGATCCAAGGTCATCCGTAGTGGAATACGTTTAGCTTCAAGAAGATTTTTTAACAAGATTCTTGGTGTAATAGATTTTTACACTTATGCACTCTGTGGATTTTCACATCAATCATTTTGGGACTTTTTATGTATTTGTATACTTATGTGAATTTATTTATGTAGTGTATTATAATTTATTTATTGTTATTTATTACTATGGTGGGTATCTCATAGGGGTTTATTTACTAAAGGCAAATCCACTTTGCAATACAAGCGCACTTGGAAGTGCAGTCGCTGTAGATCTGAGGGGGACATGCAAGGAAAATAAACTGCATTTTTGCTTGTACATGATTGGATGATAAAATCAGCAGAGCTTCCCCTCATTTCAGATCTACCCCTTGGATTTACAGAGACTGCACTTCCAAGTGCACTTGTAGTACAAAGTGGATTTGCCTTTACTAAATCAACCCCACAGTGTGCTTGCAGCTGGGGTTTTTTTTTTTTGTTTTTCTGTTTTTTTACTAGTGCAGTTTTCTTTTTACTAAACTCTTCTAACAAGAAATACAATTTATCGAGTTAACACTAGAGGAAATTAGCTCAGCTCCATCTAGTGGCCATAATATGGTATGTTACTACTGTCCATAATAAAAGAACACTCGTTTGGTAGAGAAAATAGCCTAAAGAACATTTGTTTATTTGTCTTTGTTTTTTTTTTTATAAATAAACCACTATCACTGGTCAACATGTATCTTGCTGTTTTATTATGAACACTTTTTTTAAATTATTATTATTCAAAATATATAACTTATGGAAAACAATATCACTAAACATAAGCCTTATTTGTGACTAGAAATAAATATGCCTTAAAGTGGTTGTAAACCCTTACAAACCACTTTGACCTACAGGTAAGCCTAGATTAAGGCTTACCTGTAGGTCCAAGCAATATCTCCTAAACCTATATGGTTTAGGAGATATTTGCCCGAAAACGGGCACCGCTGTCTACGGTGCATGCGCCGTAGACAGCGGCGCGCAGGCGCACTGAACGCGGCAGTTCCAAAAATGGAGCTGCCGCATTTGTCGACTCCCGTGCGCATGTGCGGGAGTGACGTCATCGCGGCTTCGCCGAATGACAGCGGCGGAGCTGCGAGACGCCACAAGCAAGATGGATGCGGCGGACTACAGGGGACAGCGCAACTTCGCTGGCTCCTGTGTCAGGTAAGTGACACATAATGAGCTACTATGCGATGCATAGTAGTCCATTATGCTTTACCTTTGCAGGGAAAAAAAGAGGAAGTAAACTCATCAGGGTTTACTTCCTCTTTAATTCTGTATTGTATGTTATTTAGTTAAAATTTAAGGTAAATCAGCCCATAGCAAAAACATGAACATCTAAACTGGTTAAAATGCTAAATGCCTGTTGACACTCTCTCTTTACTATTTTGAGACATAGAACAAGTATGCAAATTAGGACTTCTGACTTTATCCCTGACTTTCCTGATCTGTACAATTGTCCTGGATCAAAGAGTTTTAAAACCAAAACCATTGCATTTCCATCCCAGACTGTAGATCCCCCCTCCCCCCATGGGCATGTACCATGCACAATTACCTACCTGTGCATGTGAATGCGTGGAAAAGTGCACAAGGTAGCTGCATCATGTACTGAAATTGCAAATACATGGTCACGGCAAACCAGCTGGAAAGAAAAACAGAGAAATGCCCCAGGGACTTTTTAGGCAATGGTCAAAACCAGATAGAGATGTAAGAGGATGTAGTGTGCATCTCTATCTGGTTTTGACCATTGCCTAAAAAGTACCTGGGGCATTTCTCTGTTTTTCTTTCCATTATTTGGGATGTGGCATTGGGTCTCCAGTATTTTGACCAGTAGTTGGCTTTTCGCTTATATACAGTAAATCAGCTGTGACCAAGCTTTTACTAATATGTGATATTTTACAAATTTTAACCACTTCAGCCCGGACCATTTGGCTGGCAAAAGACCACCAGAGCACTTTTTGCAGTTCGGCACTGCATCGCTTTAACGGACAATTGCGCGGTCATGCGACGTGGCACCAAAACAAAACTGAAATCCCTTTTTCCCACAAATAGAGCTTTCTTTTGGTGGTATTTGATCACCTCTGCGGGTTTAATTTTTTGCGCTATAAACAAAAAAATAGGGACAATTTTGAAAAAAACGCATCATTGTTTACTTTTTGCTATAATAAATATCCCCAAAAAATATATAAAAACATTTTTTTTCCCTCAGTTTAAGCCGATACGTATTCTTCTACTTTTTTATGGTTAAAAAAAATCACAATAAGTGTTTGGTTTGTGTAAAAGTTCTAGCGTCTACAAAATAGGGGATAGTTTTATGGCATTTTTAATAATATTTTTTTTTTTACTAGTAATGGCAGCGATCAGCGATTTTTATTGTGACTGCGACATTGTGGCGGACAGATCGGACACTTTTGGTGCTATTTAGGGACCATTCACATTTATACAGCGATCAGTGCAATTAAAAATGCATTAATTACTGTGTAAATGTGACTGGCAGTGAAGGGGTTAACCACCAGGGGGCGCTGTATGGGTTAAGTGTGTCCCAGGGAGTGATTCTAACTGTTGGGGGGAGGGGCTATGTGTGACATGACACTGATCACCACTCCCAATTACAGGGAGCTGTGATCAGTTTCCTGTCACTAGGCAGAACGGGGAAGTGGTTGATTTAATCAGCATTTCCCCATTCTTCCTCTCCATGAGACGATTGCGGGTCCTGTGCACTCGATGTCCGCGGGTATACCAGTGAGCATCTCATGGAGAGGAACTCACGGAGTTCGTGGCGGGCACGCCAGCAAACCGCTTCTTAAAGGGCAACATACAGGTACATTAATATGCCCCTTCTGTCGATGTATATCGGCGTGAACCAGTCGGCATTCGTTAAAAAGAGATAGAGGTCACTGCAATTTGGACTTTTATAAGTCTGTTTGCAGAATATACTGTGCAACATGGACAAAATCCAATAAAAATAAGGTTTCTGACTGAGTAATATAGAATCAGGAAAATAACAGGGGGACCTGCGTGGTCAGGGGAAAAATAGAAAGGCAAGGTGACATAAAACAGTGACATATAATGCATTGGGTAGCAAAAGATATACAAAGTGACAGTAGGGTCAAGGTGAAATCAGTAGGAATGAATCACTAAGACGTGAACATAAAGCACAGGGGTAACATTAGATATTATGTAGACATGAACTAAGGATTACAATGTAAAAAAAAAGCGAATACATGTTTGCTTCAGCCAACTAGGAATATCCATCTAATCTTTAGTTTTACAGCAAAATGTCTGAGCTGACAACAAAGTGCCTTTCCTGCATTAAATTCACAAACAGCCCTATCAGAACTGCTTCTATTTCCCACTCTTCTCTTACTCCATGTGTATACATGGATCTTTCCTATGGTAATAGAATTCCAAATACAGCTTTCTGACCATCAGAATAAACATTTTGATGTAAGCTAAACACTAAGCGTGATAGTAAATGCACCATCCTCGCATGGGGCATAGTGATGGCACCATCATGATGTGACTATGATTCTCTGACTCTGGAAGGACTGTGAGGGTATAGGGTATAGGGTAGCAGGAATGCAGCAAAAATTGGGGAAATCCTGCAACAAACATGAGCCTAGGGAGAAGATTTGTCTTTAAGCTATACAATGACCTCAAGCATAATGCCCAAACTATAAAAGAGTGGATAAATAAATAAAACATGCTAGGGCCGGGTTCACACTGATGTGCCGTGCTTTAGCCACAGCATGGGTGTATGTGCGTTTTACGTGCACTTTACACATGATTTTAGCTGTGGTCCCATAGGGGTTTATTTACTAAAGGCAAATCTACTTTACACTGCTTTGCACTTGGAAATGAAGTCGCTGTAGATCCGAGGGGAACATGTAAGGAAAATAAAACACAGCATTTTTGCTTGTACATGATTGGATGATAAAACCAGCAGAGCTTCCCCTCATTTCAGATCTACCCCTCAGATCTAAATAATGCACTTTCAAGTGCACTTGTAGTGCAAAGTGGATTTGCCTTTAGTAAATTAACCCCATTGCCTTCAATTAGGTTGCAAATTTTTGCCTCTTTTTCTGAAAGCGCTCCAATGATGCAGCATGCATGACTTTTAGTGCACTTTCAGAATCTCTGTAAAAACACGTGCCATAGAAATGAATGGGGCTAAAAGTGCATGCAAACCGCACACCATGCAACGCACCACTGTGAACCCGGCATTAATGTCCTCAAATGCCCAAATTGGGATCCATAACCTAATCTGACAGAGAATTTGTGTGGTCTGTTTACTCACAATCTTGTAATTTAACTAAGCAAGGAGTAGTTTTACAAAGAGGAAGAGGGAAAACTACAGAGTTCAGATGGAGAAGCTGATGGGAGAAGCTAGCCAAACAGACTCAAGGCAGTAATTGCTGCCAAAAGTGCATACAGTAAACAAGGGGGGGTTTCTGCATGGCTTTGGGAGTGCTTCAAATAGCCTATAGGTATGGAAGTTGCATTAAGCAATATTTTTAAATATTGCAGTGTGTGTTTAACCTACTATCTTGTCTGCATAGTTTATTTTGTTCTAAAGGTGAATTTAGCTTTAAGCGCTGATTTCAAAAGTGAGTTAATTCAAACAGGAGAGAAATGTAAATGTAAGGTTATGGATAGCCTAAGGCCGCGTACACACGGGCGGATTGTCTGGCCAACTAAGTTCGTCAGACAATCCGACAGACAGTCCGTTCAAAATTTGCATGAACGGACTTGACCACACACGATGAGCAGACAGTCCGCTGAAAGCGTGCGCGATGACGTGTACAGCACGTACGACGGGACTAGAAAAACGACGTCCTATACACTGCAATGCAACCTTCGGCCGTGTAAATCCTTTCTGAGCATGCGCCATACTTAGTCCGTCCAACTTGCCTACACACGAGCTAACTGTCCGCTGAAACCAAGTTTGGACGGACAAAACCAAGTTTGAACGGACTGTCTTACGGAAATTCCGTAAGACTTTGTTCGTCAGATTGTCCGCTGAAAAAGTCCGCTGAAGCCCACACACGAGCGGATTGTCCGCTGAAACACGGTTCAGCGGACTAAGTTGGACAGACAATCCGCCCGTGTGTACGCGGCCTAACTCTCATTCCTGAGTGCCATTGCAGTGGTACTGGGCTTACACAGTAGCCACGAGGACACCAGGAGGGGGGAGGGGGTGCATGCCCACCATAAATGATCAGGTAGCTTTAGGTTTCATACATACTGGACATTTTCTCAGCTCTTCTAAATGCCTGTTTTTACTAACAGGAGAAAAGCAGCATTAAAAGCACGCCTGCAAACGTGTTTAGGCGCATTACGTGTTTGGGCGTTCATTAATTTCATAGGCTAGAATAATAAATGAATCTAGCAACTGAAATGGAAGAATGCCTAAGCGCTAAAAACACCAAACGCTTAGGTGTACACATTTACATGCGTTTATGTGCATTTGGCTCCTCTCATGAACATACAAATTATGTTTTTTTTTTCTGCCTCTAAACCAGTGGTCTCCAAACTGTGGCCAGGGGGCCAGATGTAGCCCTGTACTTGCTTTTATCTGGTCCTTAGGTCACTGACAACAACGATGGGGCACAATTCCTCCCAATGATACCAAAGATGGGGCACAATTCCTCCCAATGGTACCAACAATGGGGCACAAATCCTCCCAATGACAAAAACCATGGGGCACAATTCCTCCCAATGACACCAACGATAGGGCACAATTCATACCAATGACACCAACGATAGGGCACAATTCATACCAATGACACCAACAACGGGGCACAATTCCTCCCAATGACACAAATGATGCAGCATAATTCCTCCCAATAGTACCAATGATGGGGCACAATTCCTACCAATGACACCAACAACGGGGCACAATTCCTCCCAATGACACAAATGATGCAGCATAATTCATCCCAATAGTACCAATGATGGGGCACAATTCCTACCAATGACACCAACAATGGGGCCCAATGAAACCAAAGATAAGGTACAATTCTTACCAAAGACACTAATGATGGGGCAAGATTCCACTTACTGACACAAACGTTGGGGAACAATTGTTCTCTATAACACCAAAGATAGGGCATTGTTTACTTCAACTGATAATGGGACATTTTTTACTCCTGGTGACCACAGTACGGCACCTCCAAAGTCTGAAGGACAGTAAACTGGTCCTTTGTTTAGAAGGTTTGCAGACCCCTGCTCTAAACAATCCTGCCTCTAAATTCCCGTAAACACCTATGTATGTAAAGACACTTAAGCTGGATACACGCTATACAATTTTCTATAGATTTTTTTCCTTCGGATTTACCAAACCCATATAATATGAGGTCAAACCTTAAGAGTTTCAATTTGTATGCAATCAGGCAGACCCTTGCACTATATGGTTTTGGTAAATCTGAAGAAAATCAGACAACAAAAGTTGTATAGTGTGTATGGGGTCTTAGGCTAACACACCATTAAAAGTGCAATTTTTCACACCCAGTGTGCATAAAGCCTTACAGACAGCCACATCAATTCAACTGTTCAATTACAAAGCCCAACTCCAGCTTTTTGCTTACCCCACTCGCGCACTCTCCCCTCTCCAGCCACTTATTTGTTAAAATCCCTTCATACTTTTTTTCTGCTGTCCTGCGGATGTTCTGGTAACATCATAGGTCCCCCCTTTTCTGTTGTGGTGGGTGGTCCTTATTCTTGGACAGTAGGGTACTTACGTGAGTGCCTTTCTATCCAGGAATAATGTGAGCCCAAGCCAGAGTGATGACTTGCCCCAGGGGGTTTGCCCATTAATACCTGGCCTCACATTATATGGGTTGTAGGCTCCTGGGCACCACGCACACTAGAAGGAGAACAGTGCTATATTAGGGAGCAGTATGCCTGCAGAGGACATTGGCTGAGAACAGGTATTGCAATCAATGCTATTTTTTTTTACATAATTTCACCTACTAAGCCATATATAAAAAAAAAAAATAATTACATTTAAAAGTGTTTAGTTTAAAATGTTTGTAACGCCAAAACTTTTTCTTTTAGGTTTTTCAGAGTCTAAGGAATGATTAAAAATCAGGATTCTTTTGTTGTGTCCTGTAGGCAAGATTTCTCTGCACTTCTCGTCCCAGAAACAGAATAGGAAGCAAGAAGACTTTTCTACAAAGCGAGGAGAAATCTCCTTCCTTTGTCACCAGAACTGATGTCCTTACTAAGAGATTCCCCCTTGTCCCCTGTTCCTGTGACCATTCCAAAACTTCTTTACCAAAGAACCAGACAAATACAGGGGATGAGTCTCCCCAGTTGGAACCTGACCGCTTTTAAAGGACTTATACAGAGGGACAAAAAAAAATGCCACTGTTAAGGGCGTCTGACTTCTTTTTTTTTTTTATGCCTATGAAAACAGCTGTTTGTTTTTGTGGGCCTACACATGCAGGTGTTTATGTGTGTATTTGTGTGCAGCCTTCAGGGGCATAAAAAATGCCCAAAGCTGCATTTGTCGTATGAGCATAATTTACGTGGATAAACACGCGTGTATGTGTGTAAATTTGTTCACTCCGCCAAAAAAATCACAGAGAGCTTAAAACCTTTAAAGGCATATTACCATAGCAAATCTTTTAGCACCCACAATGATAAAATGTTCTGATTTTTGGCAGCGGTCCTTAAGCAGTAACACTTTAGTAATGACATTCTATATTAACATGTTACTTGTTAATGCAAAAGGCGAAATGACTTACTATGTTGACATCACACATTACAGAACAGTGTGATATACAGAGCTCACCCCTTTGTTCCTGAGACCATTATTAAATATATTTTCAATTGTGCATCAAGTTTAGATAAAAACA
This sequence comes from Lithobates pipiens, assembly GCF_037356315.1. Classification (NCBI taxonomy): domain Eukaryota; kingdom Metazoa; phylum Chordata; class Amphibia; order Anura; family Ranidae; genus Lithobates; species Lithobates pipiens. The sequence continues at coordinate 168,530,613 of NW_027507785.1, read as the reverse complement.
TTGTAATTTACCAATACTCTAGTGTAGAAAACATTGTATTTTTTAATGGCCCTATTTTTGATCATGGACTTTACTGACAACTGTGTCTGCATTTTTTATGACAGTATATAATATTTCCTAACTGGCAACCTTAGTGTACTTTCTGTATGTCCAAGATACAAGGGTGTCCAAGACACGTGGAAATGTAGAGCCCATCACTTATTCCTAATGCTCCCTGACCACTATTTGGTTTTAGGAGCCAACTGTTTATTTAGTTTAAAACATATATGTACAAGCTTGTTGTTACATAGTTACATGGTTAGTAAGGCTGAATAAAGGCACCAGTCCAACCTGAGTGTGTCTACAATTGTCCCTACCCCTATACAATGCGTCTTATTAAGATGCTCATCTATATATTATTATTTATTTAAGGTACCCATATAGTGACGTCAATTCTGCGCTCCACACATACATTGCACACTCACATCGGTCCCTACCCTCAAGGAGCCCACAATCCCAGGTCCCCATTCATATACTAGTGCCAATTTATAGACAGAAGCCAATTAACCTACCTGCATGTCTTTGAAGTGTGGGAGGAAACCAGAGTACCCGGAGGAAACCCACGCAGGCACAGGGAGAACATGCAAACTCCAGGCAGGTAGTGTTGTGGTTGGGATTTGAGCCAATGCTAGGCAAGAGTGCTACCCACTACACCACTGTGCCACCGCTTGTTAAAGCTTTAGAACCAAAATACATGTTACATTATACTGTATATAGAATATAACATTCCTCTAATGGTCCCATGACAGCCAGTGGACTGTTTCTCTGCTCTGTAGCTCATAATGTGGATGGGCACTGCTTTGTCATCTCATACAATGCAGGACCAGGAGCATGACATTAGAATGGGATGTGGCTGCTGGTACTCATTGTACATGATGACATTTGTATGAAGTGGCAACAAGAGTGGCCAAAGAACAGTAAGTATAGCGGCTTTGGGAGACCAGTCATCACAACAAGAGCACAGGGAGAATTAAGGGTGGATTAAGGTCAGTATTACTCTGTGTCAGATCATCTTCTAGAAAAATTAGCAATATATCCTTTATTTTCTGGGGGAGTGGGCCAATTTTAAATATTTGATGTAGGGTTGGTTCACACCAGGAATTGCACATGTGGTTCAGTGCGGTGCAATTTGAATGGCACCAGACTACAGAAAAAGTAATGCATGCTGTACCATGTGATCCGGTGCAGGCAAATGCACTGGGTTAGCGACCTGCATTTGGGTCGTTATTAATGTAACATTGACACCCTCTGCACATCTTAACTGCAGTGCATTTTGAACGTGGCATGGGAGACATGCAGAGGAACGTGGGTTTTCTACACCCTGTTCTGGTGTAAACGGGCCATAAGGCTGGATTCACACCTATGAATTTTTAGTGCTTTTTGCATTTTGCAGATTTGCACTACAGTCCATTTACCATGGTTTCCTATGGAACACGTTCTGTAGCACAAATCTACAAAATGCAAAAAGCACAAAAAATGCATAGGTGTGAATCCAGCCTTAGGCTTTGAATTTAAATCTAATTTATTATCAGTTTAATGCACATATGTCATTTTAAAAGAAACCTTTAGGGCCAGTTCACACCAGATGCAGTTCCGTGCGCTTTTTTTCTGCACTAAAAATGCATGCGCAGTGTTTTCCCATGTATTACAATGGCTCTAGTTCACACCGGTGCAGAAACTAACCGGAGACTGACTGAAGCTGACTGCACTGGTATGAACTAGAGCCATTGGAATACATGGAAAACACAGTGCGTGCATTTCACGGCCAGTTCACACCACAAAAATGCACTCCGGATACGTTCCAGATCAGTTTTCGCTTACAGTTCACACCACACGCAGTTCCAACGCAGTTGTGTTTTTGATACAATTTGTTATATTCCAGTACAGTCTGTGCAGAAAAAAATGCAGCATGCTCTACTTTTTTTTCTGCACCAGAAACTGCCTGAAAACTGGCTGGAAATGACTGCACCGATGTGAACTAGAGCCATTGAATACATGGAAAACACTGTGCATGCATTTTAAGGCTGGATTCACATATATGCAGTTTTAGTGCATTTTGCAGATTTGCACTACAGTCCATTTAACATGGTTTCCTATGGAACGCGTTCTGTAGTGCAAATCTGCAAAATGCAAAAAGCAATAAAAATGCATAGGTGTGAATCAGGCCTTAGTGCAGAAAAAAGCACAATGGACTGCACCTGGTGTGAACTAGCACTTAAAGGAAACCTGCTTTCCTGTCACACGCACTGCCATTGCCAATCTCCAGCTCCAAGTTGTCTCCAGTTTCTCTTTCAATTGTTTTTATTCGGTTTTAACAAGTCGTTAACAAGCCAAAGTTCTGCCCAAACAGGGGGTTGCATTGAGTTTTCTCCAATTTCAATACTTTCTGAGTCCCTTACCTGGAACTAGCATGCATCAAGTTTGTGCAGGATAAATGCAGACTCCCTAATCTACATATGTTTTTGATGCAGCGACTCAGAAATCAGTGAAGTCAAGGTGATAGGAAATTCAGAACTTATATTTCTTTCATTACAGATTTCCTTTAGTGCTCGTTCATAATGCCCATTTTCTATAAGCACTTTACTCTGCACTAAAATGACGTGTATACAAAATAATAACTAATCAGTAATAAATTATTCTCAAAAAATCCCCTGAAATAAATGAACTCTTACAGCTCGTACAAATGATCGGATTTTCCGCAGACTATTGTCTGAAGGGCGTTGGCCCCAAATTTGTCTTGCATACAAACGGCACACAATTGTCGGCCAACAAACACGAACGTAGTGACGTACTATGTGGTTTCCCAGCTCTTTAGTGCTACCCTTTGGGCTCCTTCTGCTAATTTCGTGTTAGTAGAAGTTTGGTGAGTGTTGATCCGTGCTTTTAATTTCACATTTTTGAGTTCGTATCTGAACAGCCGTTCGACAACCAGACATGTTGCGGAATCGGTGGAGATAATGTGTTATTTATTATTGGTCTTGGAGTTATTGCTTTGACCCAAATCCAGTCCAGGAACAGGAGGAGGAGGATTTCTTGGACCAAAAATTGTCTGCTTTATTAATCGTGACCAAGTACGTCATATGCCTTTGCTGCGGGAGCTTCAGGGGAATAATCTGGATGATTTTTGGAATTATCTCCTGATGACAGACTCAAGCTTTCAACAACTCTTGGTATTGTTAACCCCCTATATTAAGAAGCAGGACACATGCATGAGGCTTTTATTTTATTTTTTGGTTGAATAATGATTTGATTTGGTATATTTTCTATATTTTTGGATGCATAGAATGCACTTTTTGATTAAGTTCTATTGGAAGATAGCATGTCTAATTTTAATGCACATTAAAACAATTGTGGAGAATAATACTTGGCTATGTGTTTTACTTCAAAGGACAGTTTGGGAGTAGGCAGTTACATAAAAAAAATATATAATTTAACATTAACAAGGGACACCAACATAGTTGTATCTTTGATCTTAAAAACTACATGATAATGGTGTTGTGGTAACTTGCACCAAAAACAAATAACAAGCATAATAATATTATTCTTGAGATCACTAGAAAAAAAAAGCCTTTGAAAACTTGTTTGCCATAACTCCATCAGTATCACCAGCAAAGCAGCTTCATTATCCCATTAAGGCCTGATTCACACCTATGCATTTTTTGTGCTTTTTGCATTTTGCAGATTTACACTACAGAACATGTTCTATAGGAGACCATGGTAAATGGCCTGTAGTGCAAATCTGCAAAATGCAAAAAGCACCAAAACTGCATAGGTGTGAATCCAGCCTAAAGGAGAAGAGAATTGTGCGCTGCATTTCGAGATTCCATAATTTGCCGGGACATGAATGTTAATTCTCCATTATGAATGCTAATTTACAAGGCCGACTGCTTCAGGCTTGTCCTTGCTTCCAAGCATGCGTGCTTGTACTTTGGACTTTTGTCCAACAGACTTGTGTACACACGCTCAGAAAATCTGACAACAGACATATGCCCGCGGAAAATTTTAAAGCCTGCCATCCAACATCTGTCCATGGACAATCTGACAATTGTCCGATGGAGCGTACAAACGGTTGCATTTTCCGCCAACAGCCTGTCCTCACACAATTCCCATTGGAAAATCCAATTGTGTGTACGAAGCTTTAGTGTGTTCCAATTCTTTTCACTGCTGCTACAATAAGAACCCCAAACTCACATCAGTAAATACAGAACCACACTGTGCAACCAAAGTGTTTCTCAAAATGTCGCAATGTGATCTGTAAATAAACAAAAACACACAAGCGTGTGCAAAAAACTTAAATAAATTGTGCAAAAAATTTAAAAATCTAAGCATGTGTCCAAATTGAAATGTCCAAACAATCCCTATGATGTGTATTTTCACACTTTCCACTTGTTCACAGTAAAAGCTGTAAAAACACAAAATGCTTCTAAAAGTGGCGTTTTTAACACCCTCTGTACATGAGGCCTTACAGGTAATAACACCAGGGGTAATTGTTCCAGGGAATATCCAACTGCCTCCTGTGGTCTCACCAAGGAATTGTTTCCCTACTAGAGCAAAGTGAATCATGCTTTATTGTTTTTTTCTGCCATCCTCTGGGACAAGTGTGGGTATAGGATTGTGTATACGGAGGTTTTCTATTTGCTTGGGTTTTTTCTATTGGTTGAACTAGATGGACCTGTGTCTTTTTTCAACTTCAGCTATATAACTATGTATGTTATGTAACATTTCCAATTTTCGGCAAAGTGCATGGACAAAAGAATAAGCAATATTTCCCATAGAGCTCATTCTCACTGCTGTGTTACAATGTGTTGGAAAGAGCCATCATGCCGCATTTGATGTATTGCCTTGCAAGGCTCAATTTAAGCATACTGAATGTATTCCTCAACACGTCAATGCATTCTACAGCATTACACCAGTGTAAAGCCGCCCTCAATGCACAGAACATCACATGAAGTCATTCTTACAGCCCAATTCTGGCTCCCCTCCCCCCAAGCCTTCACCCTCCCTAACAATTCTCAAGCACACTTCCATTAAATATAGCTTTCTTCCTGCCAATCAACCTAAGTGACAGCACAGTGGTCAGGTTATGATGTGTGAGCTCCATCCCATACAGCATTCTCCTGTGAGCCCATGCTGGACTCCCAGGGTGTGTGTCCACAACGGTCTGGGGTCACAGAAAGTGGGTAGAATAAGGCCCCTTTCACATTGGGTGGACAAACAGGCAGATGGCTTGTCCATGTCTTCTCCGCTTATGCAGAGTGAACACAAACACTGCCCACTCTCCTCTATGGGCATCGAATGGAAACAAACTGTCTGTCCATTTACACCTGAAGGCCATCCGCTCCGAACCACCAGTTGGACAGGGAATGGATCACCCATCTGTCTGTTTTTGGTGGATAGGATTGGATTGGGTGTTGGTGGGTATGAACAGACACATGTCCATTGACACTCGCTGCTCCATAGAGAGCAATGGATGGTGCGATTGGGTCCACCTAAAAAACTGACAGGTGGACCCGATCGGTCCAATCGTGTGAAAGGGCCTTAATGCTGCCTCTATGTAGTTATTTGTATAACATTTATGCATTTTATTTAGTGGAAATTAAGGCCTAGGTCCCCTAGTGAGGATAACCCCTCTAAATCCCCCAATGGGATTTATATAAATGCAATATTGTTATTGTAACAGATTCATACTATTAGGGGTGGGGGGAGATTTATTACTGTGTGATGTGTTTTTAGATGTTTTTTATGGGGTAATGTCACTTGTGTGAAATTTTGTGTTAAAAATAGCACTATGTAGATGGACATGAACACTGGTAGTGAGGCTTGCTTTGATAGGATCCTTCTTTCTCTCTTTTTGAATTGGGTAAATGTCTTAGGATCAAGCCTGCAGGCGGGGTAGTGCATTACACATTGTTCTACTGATACACAAACACACGTACATATATGTAATATAACGTGTTTATAAAGATTACACCCACTATTGTGGTTATAACCTCTCTCTGTGGTTATGTAACGTCATGCCAAAGTAGCTCTGCTCTGTTATTTTGGCCCTAAAACACAGGCCCAATGCAACGACAAGCTGGAATCCATTGCTTCCAATAGGCCCCGCTCAAAGCGATACGCTGCACTGGTGTGCACTTTGTAAAAATATGCTGCATTGGTACAATGTATAAAAGCTTGCGGCAGAGGGCATCAAATAAATTAATGTATTTTTGGCTCCTGCTTTGAACAAAATAAACGGCAATTCAGTGCTATGTGTTGAAATAACGCACGTCAACGCAATATGTGAATCCAGCCTAGATGTGCTTGCTTCAAGGCTCTATAGATACTGTATGGATAGATAGATAGATAGATAGATAGATAGATAGATAGATAGATAGATAGATAGATAGATAGATAGATAGATAGATAGATAGATAGATAGAGTGGCTGCCTATAGGAAATAAAGAGTGGTCAATCAACGCAATCCAACCATACAGGGCAAGCTCTGGCACGAGTGCTGCATTGGGCCCTAAATACGTCAGTTAGGCCCACCACAGTCTATAAGTGAGATATATACGGTATATATATATATATATACATACATATATATATATATATATATATATATATATATATATATATATATATATATATGTATATATATTTATATAGAGCGTGAGGGAAAAGGGTAACCGCCAGCTTATCAAAGTGAAGAGCGGCAATGAGGTTTCCTAACCGGCACAGCCAACTGTCTCTCCATTAACATCCGGTGGGTGGCCAATCATCTCAAAGAACACCCACAGATATGAGCTCATCACCGATTAGTCTGAAAAGTGCCCGACCAGGCGACTATGATCTAATGTCCGTGGGTAGCCATAGACATGTGCCTTGTGACCCTACAGAGGACGGCAGTATTCAAGGACAATCTGATGAAAACGAAGACCTGCAGAAACATATCCCATTCCCAAGACATTCTGCAGGGTTAGGTTACAGTCAGGCTTGCCACCGAGATGTCACTGTCACCCATCAGGCTGTACAATCAATCATTATCTGTACTATTAATACACAATATATTTGCATCATTTGGGCCTGTTGACGTCTTGTAACACAACCATATTAAATAATGACGGCCTTTATATAAAAGGGAGAGTCCATGGAATAAGGAGTCAAACTGCCAGTAAAGTGACGTTATTGGCAGTACCAACCTTTTATGGGTACACATTTTGTCAAAAACTTAATTTAGAATCATGAAACCGGATCCAACTTTAAAAACATATGCAGGAGCTATAAATATTCCACACAAAGTCACGATCTGATTTGAACGATTTCTTCCCCCAGAATCAGATAATATGATCGGATCTATGAAAAGACACATACTGTGTTATCGATTGATTTTCAGCAACACCGATGTTATCAAAATGATTCTGATCAGTCTGGATGAAAGAACCCGATCACATTAAAGTAGATAATACGAAGGGTCACCATACACGTTACATCTGACCATACAATCAAATTTAAATCTACCACAAAGATGTAATGCGAGGGCCTACCTAATGTATCCATTTCATTTATATCCAATCAGGTGGGCCCTTGTGCCACATATTTGTAGGTAGAGCTAAAGGAGAGTTTACAATCAGATTGTACTGTGTGTGGTGAGCTTAAGTGTACGGCGCATCTTTTTTTTTTTCAGACAATAAATCTTTTGACTATACGATTGCATATAAAATCACTGCCATTAATTGAAGAGCGCTGATCTGCCAGGAGGAATGATCATTTGACATGTCTGACGGCTGGGGACATGCCACTTCTACTAGGGGGAGAGCCATACAAGTAAACGTTATTATAGACGAGGAGGACAAGGAGGCCAATCGGTGGACAATACAACCTACCACACAATCACAAAGTTCCATCGCAGAGATCAGAAAGAAACAAATAAACAAGCATAGAAAGTGAATGTATGTTAGGATTACCTGTACAACTGGATAGGGATACTCCATGCAGTACACCCCAAACATGTCAGAGGCCACTCTGTGAGCAGCGATCCTCCTCGGTGTCGTGTCCACTTTCACAGAGCCCAGGGAAGGTAGGTGACCAGGAAAGGATCTCCCTGGGGAGGTAGGTGACCACGAAAGGGCAGGTCACCAGGAAAGGGTCCCACAGGGAAGGTAGGTGCCCAGGAAAGGCTCTCACTGGGAAGGTAGGTGACCAGAAAAAGATCTACCAGGGAAGGTAGGTGCCCAGGAAAAGCTCTCACTAGCAAGGTAGGTGACCAGAAGGAGATCTACCTGGGAAGGTAGGTGCCCAGGAAAGGATGACAAAGTGGTGTGAGAGAAGGGAAAGCTGGGCACATGTGTGGATGAGGAGAGAAGAAGAAAGGAGGCTCAGGAGGCTCTTCAGCTGCAGCGTCTGCCAAAAGAATTTGGGAGAGACGAGGCGATCGGGACAGGCTGGATGGGTGCGGGACAGCTGGGCAGAGAGGAGGAGGAGGAGGAGGAGGAGGGGGTCAGGATGGGTGGAGGGGGAGGTGAGGGGGACAGGTGGCTCGATCACACAACACGATCCCCTATGGCCATGCGTGTGCCTGAGAGGCACATAGAGGGAGGGATGAGGGAGGGATGGAGGAGGAGGAGAGGAGGGTGGAGGAGGACAGGAGCTCCTCTCTGCAGCCTTACACCTCTCTACGTTCAATCACAACTCCTGGAGAAAGTGTCCCCCCCATCCCCCCATCCCCCATCCACTGACAGCTGCTGAGGGCACTGGGGCGACAAAGGGGAGAGACACACAAAACCGATCCCTCCCCTCCCCCTGTCAGCTGTTCCACTCAAACTCCCGGGATTAAGCGTGACCGGACCTTATATTGGAATCCCAGTGACAGACAGGGACAGGTGTGTTATCATCACACCACAACACCCATCATAGTGTACCGGGGACACAACATACAGTACACATCACACAACACGCCATCATAGTGTACAGGGGACACACAACATACAGTACACATCACACAACACGCCATCATAGTGTACAGGGGACACACAACATACAGTACACAACAACAAATACAGTACACATCACACAACAACACGCCATCATAGTGTACAGGGGACACATAACATACAGTACACATCACACAACAACACATACAGTACACATCACACAACAACACGCCATCATAGAGTACAGGGCACACACAACATACAGTACACATCACACAATAACACGCCATCCTAGTGTACAGGGGACACACAACATGCAGTACACATCACACAACAACACAGCATCATAGTTTACAGGGGACATACAACATACAGTACACATCACACAACAACACGCCATCATAGTGTACAGGGCAAACACAACATACAGTACCCAACACATAGCACACATCACACAACATACAACAACACATCATGATAGTGTACAGGGGACACGCAACATACAATACACATCACAGCACACAACACACATCACGCAGCACATAGCACACAGCACACATCATATCACACAACACATAGCACACAACACACGTCATACAGTACATATCACGAAGCACAGAACACACAGTACCCAACACATTGCACACAGCACACAACACATATCACATATCACACAACACATAGCACACAACACACATCATATCACACAGCACAGAGTACATATCACATATCATACAACACACAGCACACATCATATCACACAACACACAGCACAGAGTACATATCACACAGCACAGAGTACATATCACATATCACACAACACACAGCACACATCATATCACACAGCACAGAGTACATATCACACAGCACAGCCTTTATTTATGTTCTGATCATAGTACACATCCAGCCCAGGAAGTAGACTGCATCTTCTCCACGACTGACAATCAATACTCCACATCTGGACTGGACAGCTCAGCATTTCCCGGAGCAGCTTTATCTCATCACCATCCACCACTCACTATGATTGTCACCTATACACCATACCATTCCATAAGAGCACAGCCTGTCACTTATCTATAGGGCACTCACCCACAATCCAATGATCAAACTAGCTAATAAAAATCTGATACAAACTTGTCACCTATACACTATACCATTCCATAAGAGCACACATTGTCATAATAATACTATAGTGTACTCACTCCACATCCCAATGATCAGACCAACCATTAAAGATCTGCTGTGATTCATAATGATACAAACGCCAATTGTCACCTATACACTATGCCTTTATTAAAGAGCACAGCACCCCACTTATCATCTATGGGGTGCTCACCCCACAACCCAATGATCAGACTAGTTATTAAAGATCTGCTGTGATACATCATGAGAAATCTATTCACCTATACACAGATCTTCAGTACATATACCATTCCATAAGAGCACATCCTGTCACTTATCTATAGGGTGCTCACCCCACAACCCAATGATCAGACCAGCTAATAAAAATGTGCTGTGATACATCATGATACTAACTGTAATGGTCACATATACACTATACCAGGGGTGCCCAACCTTTTGAAGAGCGAGGGCCACTTAAGTGAATTGGTAACTGGTGGCGGGCCACAATGAGTGGAGCGGGAGGATGACAGGTCCGTGTCCACTGACACAGCTCACTCTGCTCTGTGGGCCCTCTGATCCAATCCGATTCGCCCAGATGGAAGGGGAAGATCCCTTTCTATTTTTTTTAGGTAGACGAGTGTAAACAGACACAAGTCCGTTTACATCTGCTGCTCCTTAGAGATGAATAGTAAGTCCGATTGGGTCGGACCAATCATGTGAAAGGGGCCTAAGGCTGATTTCACACTGATGAGCTGCGATTTGCCCAAACTGCAGGGGCAGCGCAGTGAACCTGTGGATTTTCTGCAGGTTAGCTGCACTTTCCCGTAAACTCCTGTTATATCTAGCAAGTTTGGCGCACTTTCTGAAGGCGCAACAAACCTGTTGGTAATAACAGAAGTCTATGGCTCAATTCAGGTAACCCGCAGCTGCACTGCACCTGCAGATCAGTTTGAAAGCAGCCCAGTAACCACTGCAAAACAGATATATCCATATATACTGTGAATTTAGTAGTAAACTTACATTTAATAACCATCTTCCATTCTGGTATCGCTGGCTGTTGCTGTCCTAGGCGAAATGCATTTGGTATCACTCCACCTGTGACAGGAGTGGGCACTATACAGAAAGCATTGGCTTATGTGGCTGTGCTCCACAGCCACTTGCTTGCACTACCAGTGGCTTCATTCACAAAATTGCTGCTCTGGGATGGTGGGTCAGCAACCTGCTGCTCTGGGATGGTAGGTAGGCTTGCCAACCTACCATCTTAGAGCAGGAGGCCGAAGACCACATTAGAGGGCTCCGCGGGCCACTGTTTGCGCACCCCTGCACTATACCATTATTAAAGAGCACAGTATGTCGCTTATCTTCTATAGGGTGCTCACCCCACAACCCAACAATCAGACCAACCAATAAAGATCTGCTGTGATACATCATGATACTAACGCTAATTGTCACATATATACTATACCATTCTTAAAGAGCGCAGCACGTCACTTATCATCTATAGGGTGCTCACCCTACAACCCAACGATCAGACCAACCAATAAAGATCTGCTGTGACACATCATGATACTAACGCTAATTGTCACCTATACACTAACTATACCATTATTAAAGAGCACAGCATGTCACTTATCTTCTATAGGGTGCCCACCCCACAACCCAATCATCAGACCAGTTTATAAAGATTTACTGTGATAAATCATGAGAAAAACTTGTCACCTATACACAGCTTCTCAGTACACTATACCATTTCATAAGAGCACAGCCTGTCACTTATAATCTATAGGGTACTCACCCCATAATCCAAGGATCTGACCAACCAATACATATCTGCTGTGATTCATAATGATACAAACTCCAATACTGTTACATAAGAGCACAGCCTGTCACTCATAATCTATAGGGTACTCACCCCACACCTACATCAATCCAATGATCAGAGCTGCCAGGCAAGGTCTGCTATAATAACAGGGCCATTCTGGCCTATTCACTATAGGAGATCAGGAGAGAAGCCAAGCCACTATGAATACAGCAATGCAGGTGTTAAATTAATGGACTTGGAGATGCAGATTAAGACAGATCAATAACTATATTTTATGGTGTCATCTCTGCTCTGCATCACCGACCTCTGCCAACTCAAACCATATATGACTTGTGAATAACGACTTTCTTTTTAATGGGAATAGCCACTCTCTTGGTCCATTGAGCCTGTGCTGCAGTGAGTTTTGTCAGGCTCAGGCTCTTTTCTTATTACTAAGATCCGCTATATTTGAAAATCCAATAGAACACTTCACAACTCTACCAGGTCAGGGATAGTGATGATGGGATGTGCACTTTCTACAAGGAACTGCTAGACAGATGGGAGAGTTTAAAGGAAACCTGCACTGTGAGCATGAACATTGCTGAGATTGTGAATGACTGAGGAGATAATTCTGCAGTGTGTAGGTGGGCATCACCAGATGGTACAGTGGGAATGGTTAAAGCTGAAGGATGCCTAAAAATTCTCTTTTGCAGTAGCGCTGCACCCGCAGTGAAAAGATTAACTGCTTGTTTCTGTCTAGTGGATTTGGAAAAACATATTCATCTACCCGATCGTCTGCTCCACTGCACTGCTAGACCAGTTCCTGAACCCTATTCTCCCCCATGTTCTGGCAGTCTAAGGTCCCCTGATGTCATCAAGATAATTGCTGGGACAACTAAGGGACAGTCCACTGCTGGAGCATGAGGGAGTGTCGTCTACCAAGTGAGTGGAGGATCAGGTATGTAAAAGTGCTTTTACTGACCCATAGATTAAACGAGCAGTCCTCCCCTTGCAGTGCCGACTGAAAGGAGGAATTTTTAGGTTCCCTGTAGTTGGCTTTCAAAGCAGACCTTCACTCAAACTCAGCACTTTGAATCACTATAAGACTCCACCCTCCACAATCCTTTTTTCTGCACTCCACCCTCTTGCACCTGAACCCTCCTGGAATATGCAAATGACATATTCCCGGCATGCAGCAGAGGTTTGGCAAGTCACAGCAGAACAACACTGGATTCACTGGGCATGTGGGTATGTTTTTATGGGGACAACCCAGCAGATATATTAAGAGGAGAAAATAAAAAATATACAGGGTGAATGAAGTCCCTCTGAATAGAACCCAAGCCTACTTGATGTCTACACCGCTCACATTTGCCACGGTTCTTATACCCACAAAATAGTCCTTAGTTACAGTACCACAAGCAACAAACATAAACTCTAGAATGAAGATTTATTTTTAGAAAATTGCTTTTCTGCACCCAGAAGATAGATTTGTGTGAATAATACAGAACAGTGATTCTCAACCAGGGTCACGTGGAACCCTAGGGTTCCTCCAGAGGTTGCTAGGGGTTCCTTCAGCATTGGGCCATTTCTGCCTCTCGGAATAAGTTCCCACCAACATCATTGATTTTTTTAGCTATCTGTAAGGAGGTAATTCTTCCCAATGACCACAAGTGTAAGGACCATTCTTCCCGCTGACCATCACACTAATGTATCATGAGTTATAGATTTCTAATTTTTAGCAGGGGTTCCCCGAGACTGGAGAACTATTTCAAGGGTTCCTCTGTGTTGAAAAGGTTGAGAAAGGCTGATACAGAATGTGGAGTTAACACTTTGAGCCTACCCTAAGGTTGGCCATACATTACATTCAACTATGTAGTGTAAGGACCTACCTGATTGCATACAAATTACAAGTATTTAGGTTTGACCTCATGGTTTGTGGCTTTGGTAAATCTAAAGGAAAATTGTACAAGAAAATCGTAAAATGTATGGCCAGCCTAAAGAAAAAAATTGTTAAAATATCTGGAGACTACTTTGCAACCAGCATCTCTTGAAAGGGTTATGTAACAAACAACACACCATATATTGTACAGCAGACAGTGCTACATAATGTACAAAAAAGCATTTATTGTTCAACAGTCAGAACTATGTAATATATTACATAGCATATACTGTACATCGAAGCAGTTCAGGTTATAAAATGTACAATAAATTATATAGTATACAGGGGTCAGAATTATGTACTTTACATAGTGTATATAGTACAAGGGTCAGGACTTGTGATGCACAGCACAGCTTGGAGCGTGCAGTAGTCAGGAGTAAGTGCCCCCTTACATTGGGGAATGGCGCAGAGTGACCCTTTAAACATTGGTGCACATTGGTGAATACCCCTAAATTTATTGGAGCTCAGTGCCTTCTTTTTCTATGGTGTTCAATGGTACATGCTCCCATATTCATTGGTATTCAGTGATCAGTGCCACTGAAACATTGGTGTTCACTGGTCAGTGCCCCAAAACATTAGTGATTAGTCGGATCTTCAATGGTTACTTACTTGAGAAACACTGAACCAGTCCCTTGCCTTTTGACTTTCTGCTGAATGGCAGTGTGCCCAGCTATGCTGACATACAGCAGAACATGCCACTGTGAAAGTCATGCCAGAGGTGATGCCAGATCTAGATACTGCTTGCCATTCAAGCAAAAAGTCAGGAGGCAGAAGTGGGACAAGTGCAGCTTTTCTCAAATACGTAAGCATTGAAGCTCCCAGTGACCACCAATTTATGGGCACGGAGCCAGTAACCACCAATGTTATGGTGGCACTGACCACTGAATACCAATAAATAAGGGAGCCATGTACAGTATCTCACAAAAGTGAGTACACCCCTCACATTTTTGTAAATATTTTATTATATTATATTTCATGTGACAACACTAAAGAAACAACACTTTGCTACAATGTAAAGTAGTGAGTGTACAGCTTGAATAACAATGTCAATTTTCTGTCAACTCAAAATTATTCAACACGCAGCCATTAAAGTCTAAACTGCTGGCAACAAAAGTGAGTACACCCCTAAGTGAAAATGTCCAAATTGGGCCCGATTAGCCATTTTCCCTCCCAGGTGGCATGTGACTCGTTAGCGTTACAAGGTCTCAGGTGTGAATGGGGAGGAGGTGTGTTAAATATGGTGTTATCGCTCTCGCTCTCTCATACTGGTCACTGGAAGTTCAACATGGGACCTCATGGCATAGAGCTCTCTGAGGATCTGAAAAAAATAATTGTTGCTCTACATGAAGGTAGCCTAGGCTATAAGAAGATTGCCAAAACACTGAAACTGAGCTGCAGCATGGTGGCCAAGACCATACAGCTATTTAACAGGACAAGTTCCATTTAGAACAGGCCTCACCATGGTCAACCAAAGAAGTTGAGTGCACCTGCTCAGCATCTCCAGAGTTTGTCTTTTGGAAATAGACATGTGAGTGCTGCCAGCATGGTTGAAGGAGTAGGGGGTCAGCCTGTCAGTGCTCAGACCATACGCCACACACTACATCAAACTGGTCTGCATGGAAAAGGAAGCCTCTTCTAAAGATGATGCACAAGAAAGCTCGAAAACAGCTTGCTGAAGACAATTACTGGATCCATGTCCTGTGGTCTGATGAGACCAAGATAAACGTATTTGGTTCAAATGGTATCAAGCGTGTGTGGTGGCAACCAGGTGAGGAGTACAAAGACAAGTGTGTCTTGCCTACAGGCATGGTGGTGGGAGTGTCATGGTCTGGGGCTGCATGAGCGCTGCCAGAACTAGGGAGCTACAGTTCATTGAGGGAACCATGATAGCTAACATGTACTGTGACATACTGAAGCATAGCATGATCCCGGTCCCTCGGAGACTGGGCCGCAGGGCAGTATTCTGACATGATAACGACCCCAAACATACTTCCAAGACGACCCCTGCCTTGGTAAAGAAGATAAGGGTAAAGGTGATGGACTGGCCAAGCATGTCTCTAGACGTAAACCCTATTGAGCATCTGTGGGGCATCCTCAAACGGAAGGACACATACAGAAGGACACATACCAACAACACAGACCTGATCACAGATGTGGAAATTCGGGGCAATTTAGGTAACGGCGATCACAGGTCAATTGGCTTCAGTATAAATCACACAAATAGGAAACATCAGGGGAATACAAAGACACTGAATTTCAAAAGAGCCAACCCTAAACTACGAACCTTACTAGAAGGCATAAATTGGGATAAAATCTTAGGAACAAAGAACACAGAGGAGAGATGGGTTTGCTTTAAGAGCATATTAAATAAGGGCATTAGCCAATGCATCCCATTGGGTAATAAATTTAAAAGAGCAAACAAAAGTCCTGGATGGCTTAACTCCAATGTAAAAATGCATATGAAAGCAAAGGAGAAGGCCTTCAAAAAATACAAGGTTGAGGGATCATCATCAGAATTCAGACTGTATAAAGAATGCAACAAGTAATGTAAGGGTGCAATAAGGACGGCTATAGCGGAGGAGAGCATAAAAAAATCCCAAGAAATTCTTTAAGCATGTAAACAGTAGAAAAGGGAGGACAGACCATATTGGCCCCATAAAGAATGAGGAACAACATCTGGTTACAAAGGATGGGGAGATGGCAAAGGTATTGAATTTATTCTTCTCCTCAGTCTTCACAAGGAAATCAGGAGGCTTCAGTAACCAAAACTGCAGTGTTTATCCTCATGACACATCACAAGGAGCACCTCCATGGTTAACAGAGGACAGAATTAAAATTACACTTGGGAAACTTAACATTAATAAATCACCGGGACCAGATGGCTTGCACCCAGGGTACTTAGGGAACTCAGTCAAGTAATTGCCAGGCCATTGTAATTTTTACTGACAGTCTACTGACTGGAATGGTACCAGTTGATTGGAGAAAAGCCAATGTAGCACCAATATTTAAAAAGGGCCCAAAATACAACCCTGGGAATTACAGACCAGTTAGCCTAACATCAATAGTATGTAAACTTGGAGGGGATGATAAGGGACTATATACAAGATGTTAGTAATGGGAACGATATCAGCAGTAATCAAGATAAAGAGATGGGGTTACCACCGCTCCAGATAGGTCTGCTGAAACAAAAAGGTTTTTCCTAAAGGAAATGAAGAGCCCCAGGTGCTGGCTAATGCATTTAGCAAATCAAGGTGAGCAGAAAATTCTGGACAGCCGCACTCCAAATGAAATTTATCATCAGCTGTTTTTGGTTCTGTATTACTTTGCTGTGAAATGTACAGTGTGATCCTGATGTTCTAATAAACACACGAGGAATTTCATTTGGAGTGCGGCTGTCCAGAATTTTCTACTCACCTTGATTTGCTATTAGCAGTAATCAGCATGGATTCATGAAGAATCGTTCTTGCCAAACCAATCTATTAACCTTCTATGAAGAGGTGAGCTGCCATCTAGATAAAGGAAGGCCCGTAGACGTGGTGTATCTGGATTTTGCAAAAGCATTTGACACAGTTCCTCATAAACGTTTACTGTACAAAATAAGGTCCGTTGGCATGGACCATAGGGTGAGTACATGGATTGAATACTGGCTACAAGGGCGAGTTCAGAGGGTGGTGATAAATGAGGAGTACTCGGAATGGTCAGGGGTGGGTAGTGGGGTCCCCCAGGGTTCTGTGCTGGGACCAATCCTATTTAATTTGTTCATAAACAACCTGGAGGATGGGGTGAACAGTTAAATCTCTGTATTTTCAGAAGATACAAAGCTAAGCAGGGCAATAACTTATTTGCAGGGTGTGGAAACCTTGAATAAAGATCTGTACAAATTAATGGTGTGGGCAACTACATGGCAAATGAGGTTCAATGTAGAAAAATTTAAAATAATGCATTTGGGTGGCAAAAATATGAATGCAATCTATACACGGGGGGGTGACCTCTCGGAATCTAGGATGAAAAAGGACCTGGGGGTCCTAGTAGATGATAGGCTCAGGAGTGGCATGCAATGCAAAGCTGCTGCTAACAAAGTAGACAGAATATTGGCATGCATTAAAAGGGGGATCAACTCCAGAGATAAAACGAAAATTCTCCCGCTCTACAAGACTCTGGTCCGGCTGCACCTAGAGTATGCTGTCAAGTTCTGGGCACCAGTCCTCAAGAAGGATGTACTGGAAATGGAGCGAGTACAAAGCTAATAAAGGGTCTGGAGGATATTAGTTATGAAGAAAGGTTGCAAGCACTGAACTTATTCTCTCTGGAGAAGAAACGCTTGAGAGGGGATATGATTTCAATATACAAATACCATACTGGTGACTCCACAATAGGGATAAAACGTTTTTTGCAGAAGGAAGTTTAACAAGACTCGTGGCCGCTCATTAAAATTAGAAGAAAAGAGGTTTAACCTTAAACTAAGTAGAGGGTTATTTACTGTAAGAGCAGCAAGGATGTGGAATTCCCTTCCAAAGGCAGTGGTCTCAGTGAGGGGCATTGGTAGTTTCAAGAAACTATTAGATAAGCACCTGAATGACCGAAACATACAGGGCTATACAATGTAATACTGACATATAATCACACACATAGGTTGGACTTGTGTCTTTTTTCAACCTCACCTACTATGTAACTATGTAACCAGCTCTGTGATGTCCTCATGGAGGAGTGGAAGAGGACTCCAGTGACAACCTGTGAAGCTCTGGTGAACTCCATGCCCAAGAGGGTTAAGGCAGTGCTGAAAAATAATGGTGGCCGCACAAAATATTGACACTTTGGGCCGATCTGGACATTTTCACTTAGGGGTGTACTTACTTTTGTTGCCAGCGGTTTAGACATTAATGGCTGTGTGTTGAGCTATTTTGAGGGGACAGCAAATTTACACTTATACAAGCTGTACACTCACTACTTTACATTGTAGCAAAGTGTAATTTCTTCAGTGTTGTCACATAAAAAGGTATAATAAAATATTTACAAAAATGTGAGGGATGTACTCACTATTGTGAGATAATGTATGCTTGATCACCAATGCATATGGAGCCAACAAACACAGAGGCATGGCCACTCACCAATGAATATCTGTTTCTTATAGGCAGAGCTTTTTTCTCAGAAAATAGGTGCAGGAACTCAACCACGACCCCCCCCCCCCCCCAAAAAAAAACAAAAACTCCCCCCCCATACTCACACCTTTCAATGTGGGAGGGTCTGTCTTAAAGGGGCATTAAATATCAAGAGTGCATTATGTATAGAGTGCAGAGTTCTGGAGGGGGGGGTTACACAGAGGGTGCCGAGTTCAGGGGTGTTCTATGTACATAGTGTAGAGCTCAGGGGTGTGCTATGTACAGTTCAGTCTTCTTCCACAACTGCTTACCTCTGCTTCCCCATCCACATCTCACTTTCACTCCTCTTCTGCTGACCTTGGCGTGCAATCTCCCCACTGCCCCCACCCCATCTTCTCCCCCCCTCCTTAAATGCTCCACCATTCTCTACATGTCTTACTTTTGTTGCTGTATTCAGCTAGTGTGTTGGCATCTGCTTTGCACCCCAGGCACCTGCATCTCCCTTGTCCCCATCCTGTACTCTGTGGGAGCCGCTCAGGAGATCAGATCTGTGGGAGCCATTGGGAGACAAGCAGTCACTTGTAAACACAGAATCTGAACTTCTGTGTTTACAAGTGACAATGGTGAGCAGGGAGTGGAAGGCCTGAGCCAGAGATGGTGGAACTGAGTTCCACCAAGTTCCAGCTGAGAAAAAGCCCTGCTTATAGGCCCCTTTCACATGGGGCAGACTCTGCCACCTCATTGGCAAATCTGTCAGCTGAGTGGGCAGATGGCTTGTCAGTGTCCACTCTGCTTATGCAGAGTGGACACAGACACAGCCGTTCTTCTCTATGGGCAAACAGGTGTAAACAGACCACCTGTCAGTTTACACTTGACTGCCATCTGATCCACTAGATCAGGGGTGGCCAACCAGACGAAGACCAAGAGCCACATTTTTTACTGAGTTACCGCAAAGAGCCACATCATACGCATGGGCACACATGAACATCACCCCATCCCTTCCTCATACACACATACTTTTGCTCAGCTGGATTTATTGTAAATGTCACACACTGTTTTAACACTACAAAGACCACAGGTCAGTAATCTTCCTTTGAAAGTACATCCATGTGACAGAAGACAGTAGCTCATCTAATTTCCAAAATACAAATTGTCTTACAAACAGTGAACTGGTCAGGATAACAATAAACAGTTAATGGGTCTTCTAGCCTGAACTAGCAGTAAATTCTTCCAAAAAACATCACAGAAAGCATGCAGCACACACAGAGCTCTGGATAAATAAGTGAAAAGAAGCTGAAATGGTTAACAGCCAGCAGTGTGTCACATTATCAACAGACAGAGAATGTGCTGAGCAGATCTTATCAGTGTTCAGGTGAAACCATTATTAAAAAAAAAAAAAAAAGTACAGAGCAAGACAGAGGGAGAAGGGAGGACAGATCAGTAACCTGCACACTTGTGGCCATACCTTTTTGTATCTCATCGGCTTCAGATACAGCGTGTTTCTCCTTCCTCTGCCCCCCTTCAGCCTCACTCCAGCGCCTATGTATTAAAATGTGGCGGGCTGGGGACACTACATGCTGATTGGCTGTTGATGTGTGGGAGGAGCGGAGGAGTGCAGAGACTCGGGCTGCCTGTCACCGCAATGAAACAGCCCGAACCAGCCCGAACGCAAGAGCCGCAGGAAACCGTTCAAAGAGCCGCATGCGTCTCGAGAGCCACGGGTTGGCCACCCCTGCACTAGATGAATGGGGAATGGATCCCCCATCCATCTGTTTTTAGCGAATAGGATTGGATGTCGGCGGGTGTCAGCGGATACGTGTGCCAGCACTAGGATCCCTTTAAGACCCAGCAAAACTCACCTGACACAGCCTTTGCCTGGGAAAAAACAATTATTGGCCAGCTCACCTTTAAATCACCTGTATCAGCACACAAGCAGTGCCGTGATAGAGTTGTTATTTTTGTGTGGTGCTGCTTGACCCAGCTGATATCTGCTCTGTATATTTAGTTTATGACCTGGCTAGTTTTGACCCTGCTTGCTCGCTTCTGATTAGGTACCATTTGGATTCTGATCTACCTGTGCATGATCCAGCTTGCCTAGATAACGTTTCACCTGATTCGACTGTAGTACCAGACTCAGCATTACTACTTGGCTGCCCAGCCAATCTCTACCTTCATCTGCAGCGGTGAACTACAAGCACCAGCCAACCTCTACCTTAGTCTGCAGCGGGGAACTACAAGGTCCAGCCAATATCTACCTTCATCTGCAGTGGTGAACTACAAGCACCACTCAACACCTACCTTCATCTGCAGCGGTGAACTACCAGGTCCAACCAACATCTACCTTCATCTGCAGAGGTGAACTACAAGTCCAAGCTGTCCTGCTCTGCTTAGACCTGCTCATGGTATGTGCTCTTGTTCCTTGAACTCTTTGCATAATCAGCACACCTGAACTGATACCTGTTATCTGCTCCTAGCTTGACAATGTGTCCGTTAACACCTGACTCTCCATAGAGAGCAATGCATAGTATGATCGGTTTTGCCTAAAAAACAGACAGCTGTGTGATAGGAGCTTTAATACCAGTTTCCTTATCTGAATTCCACCAAACATCAACACACACATTCACAATAAACGTTCTGTATGTGAACTGTCTTACCTGAGGAACATTGTAATAATGTCTAACTTTGGCTCATGGCCAAAGTTAAAAAGATATAAATAATAAGAAAGGAGACATTAAAACAGATAAAGAATGAAGAAACGCTATCTTCATTTAAATATTACAAATAATATAACGGAATATGTAATAAGAGAATCAAGGCCACAAAAATTCAAAAGGAATGACAGCTTGCAAAAGAGAGTAGGATAAACCCCCAGAAATGATTGAAATATATTAATCATAAAAAGATCAGGTCTGAGCATGTATGCCCTTTACAAGCTATTCTAGAGTGGGTGACTGAGGACAAAAGAGAAGGCAAATATATTAAATACCTTTTTCAGCTCTGAACACACAAATGAGCATGGGGGAGCTCATGTCCCGAATGGGGATGTTATGGACACAGCCCCAAATGAACCACCATGGCTAAAAATGAATATGGTCCAGAAATATTTAGGAGAACACCCAATGGTCCTAAAAGAATTGAGCTCTGTCATTTCCAAGCCATTGTTTCAATTTTTTAGGGACTCTTTAATGACTGGAATGGTATCACTGGATTGGCATAAGGTAAGCATGAAAATTTGGTGTTTTATATTGTAGTCCTGTAATTCTTAGGAGTAACTCACTTAAATCTGTCCAAACCAGAGTCTAGTAGACATCCTGGGTATGATAAAGTTTGAAAAATGAAATCATAAATTATAATATAATAAATAACTATAAATAATTATACCAAATAATAATATAACAATAATAAAAATGATTCAATAATCTAATCAAATCAAAAACACAGAAATTTGGTCAGTTTCAGAATTGTCATTGTCATTACTTTTCAGTGTTTGATGATGGATCTCCCCACAAATCGATATCGCTCAATTCTGCGAGTGATTATAATTTATTGTCGCTGTTTTCTAGTTGGTCTAAAATTATTTTTGATGTAAAGGGACAGTTTTGGTTGCTATGGACAATCTCCAGTTTCCAGGCAGAAGATAAAACTGCATGCAGGGCACTGGGCAGACCACTAGGGACAAAGGGGATGTGAAATAATTACATACAGCAATGTAATCTGTAAGATTACAGTATACTGTATGTAATGTGTATGTTTCACTTTTTGAATTTGGCGCCGTTCTCCGTCCCTGTGCGTCGCAGCGCTCGCAGTGAACGGAGATAGGCTCCATGATAGATCGAGCGGAGCACGGCTCGCTCGTACAGCGGGGGGACATCGCTGGATCCATGGGAGAAGGTAAGTAACATCTCCCTGCATTCAGCGATGCGGTCCCGTCTGGCTCGGGGTTACCGATTTTGGTGTAAAATCTCCACCCCGAGCCAGACTCGGGAATACCGCCAGGGGGGTTAAGAAAGGGGTCAAAGCCTTTACTAAATAACTATTGACCTTTTAGTATAACTACTATAGTTGGAAATCTACTGGAGAGTTTAAGAAAAGACCACATAGATTAGTTTTTGCTAGACAAAAATATTTTAAGGAATAGACAGTATGAATTCATTAAAGACAGAAGTTGTCACACAAAGCTAATGTCTTTTAGTGAGGAGGTAAGCAAAACCTTAGACAAAGGAGTGGCTGTGGATGTAGTATACTTGAATTTTGCAAAAACGTTTGACACAGTTCCCCACCAGGGCCGTCTTTAATATTGATTGGACCCTGGGCAAAAATCTTCTTAGGGCCCCCCCCCATGCAATTTCACTCTCCACCTTCTCTGAGACATACAATAAATAGCATCTAGACTTAAAATCAGTTTACTGTATCAGATCAGGCAGCGATTGCAATTGGTTGCCAGAGGTTACAGCATATCATTACTGCTTACTGACTGGTTGCTAGAGGTTACAGCACTCCTTAAGGCTCACTGATTAGTTGCTAGAGGTTACAGCACATTTCTGCTTGTTGATTGGCTGCTAGAGATTACTGTACAGTAATACTGCTCACTGGTTGCGATAGGTTACAGCACATCTTCTCCTCACTGCAGGGGGGCATGATATACCTATGAATGCTGCCTTTATTTACATATGAATGCCGTTGGCCTCAGCTATTTACATATGCATATGACTGCTATTTACATATGAATGCCAGTATTTACATGTAAACACAGGTCTGCAGGTGCGTCATCTGTACACAACAATAGGGCAGAGCTGGGCAGCATTAGTAGCAGCACAGGACTAAAACTTCAAGGGAATGTAAACTGGGATAGTTGGCAAGTATGAGGCAGCTGCTTTGGGCCCCACAACAATGACAGGCCCTGGGCAGCTGCCCCTTTTGCCCTGCCTTAAAGATGGCCCTGTTCCCCACCCACAGCTAATGTGTAAGGTAAGGCCTACATGATTGGAAAATCAGTTTGTAAATGGATAGAAGGCTGGATAAAAGACTGTATTCAGAGAGTGGTTAATGATTCATACTCTGAATTGTCTAAGGTTATTAGTGGTGTACCCCAAGATTCTGTGTTAGGACCCTTAGGCAGGCAAGGTTTCTAAAGATAAGATGTGACATCAGAGAATGACTGCTAGGCTATTTTGATTTAAAAATCAAACTGTTTTAAAAAAGGTAAGGAAAGTTGAACCTGCAAAGAAAAGCATTAATACACCTACTGAGACCCAAGCTGCCAAACTCTGCTGTCTTCAAGAGATAGGCTTGCTAAAAAAAAAAAATCTGCATCCAACACTTTTTGAAGTCTTGGATGCTTTAACATACAGTAGGTGGCCCTGGATATAACCACAGAATGCAGCAGGGGACTAGTTATCTGACACATCTAGACATCTGACACACCTGGAAGTGAATTGGATACTGAAGAGTCTTCAGCAAGCTTATCTCTTGAATACAGTGGAGTTCACCAGCACAGGGGCAGGGCTAAACAGTAAAGTAGAACTATAGGCAAAACTTTTTTTTTTCACTTTGGACAGAGCAAGGGAGGATTATAACCTCTGTCAATTTTTTTCCCGCCATCTGTGTCTCATTGCGGACATTTCCCTTCACGTTTTGTCCCTTTAGCCAAAGAGGAAGTGAGAGGAAATCCCCTCAAATTAAGGGAATTCCTTGAGGACCTTCAGGTCACCAAAGCTAGTGTCCCCATTGGAAGATTTCCCCCCCATTACCTTTCTGAGGACAACCAAAAAATTGGGATTTTCTTTTACTTTCACTTTCAATGATAATGGTAAATTAAAGGACAAATAGAGAGGCTGGGGGCACAGACAGCAGTACAAACTAACAAGCTTTCTAATCCCACTCTATTCAAAACAAAAAAAAAAGTTTTGCATTTAGTTATACTTTAATGCTTCTATTTGCTGGTAGGGTTTACTTTTACCTTTTAAAAAAATAGTGACAGTTGTTTTAAGAGCAATCTGTGAGTTATTAGTGCTATCGATTGGACACTGCAGTGTGCTATTTTCTTTAGAAAATAGCAACAGTCTGAGTAGAAAAGCCTGTCCCCTGCTAGCATGCTGCATCTCTCTGTTTTGCCTATTGCCCTTTCCTTTAGTCGACTGATGCTCAGTGTACATATATATAAAAATGGCAAGTCGGTGATCAGATTTCCTGTAAGAGCATTGGAGTGGCTCAACAGCTGTTAGATCACTTTTACAGTGCTTGGAATGCCCCTACCCCGCTGCCATCTGCCACCATTCCCGGACTCTCCTGCTCCACCAAGGAGAGTAGAGAATGTGCTGTTATTCCCTGACTTTACCATGTGTTTGGGCAGATTCTTTGAAGGGCAGGGGAGCTATCAAGGGACTAATAGACCCCTGATGTCTCTATAAAGAGTGCTTATCACTTCTTAAAGCTAAAATCAAGTTAAATGAAAAAAATATATATCTATATAAATAAAATAAATAAAAATACTAATAAAAATAGGTAAAAGCACCAATGTCCTCCGTACTCACACGCAAATACAAATTCAAATGTGCACGTAGGTCTGGCACACATATTTAAATAGTGATTTCACCATACATGTGAGGCATCACAGCCAATGTTAGAGTAAGAGCAATAATTGTAGTGCCATAGCCCACATTTAACTCTAAACTGATAACTTGTAAAGGCTTTTAAACCAATACCTATAGACATTTTTAGGAACTGAAGTTTGTTGCCATTTTACTGGCATGTGCAATTTTAAATCTTGACACGTTTGATATCTATTTACTCGATGCAAAATAATATTTTATATTTCACCTGAAAATCGGATATTATATATTGTGTTTGTATTCACTAATATTCATTTAAGTGTATTTTTGTTCCTGAAAACGTGCATTTGAAAAAAGGGCTGAGCAACTATCATGTCTAAAAGTGCAGCAGCCACCATTTTGTTCTCCATGAGCTCTGCTTTCCAAAAACATATCGTGTTTGGGGGTCCTAAGCAAACAAAACACAAATGTTTAACACGTATGTGAAAATATTTAAAAATTTACCTTTAAAGTGGATTTCCACCCAGAAATGGAACTTCCGCTTATCGGAAAATCTGTGACTGCATGTACACAGTGGCGCTCTCAAATTTTGACTGCATTTGATAGGTCCATAATTTTCCCACCACAGTCATTTTTTGACTACATTTTTTTGAGCCGGTGATGGCTATATTCAGCCAAAATTCAAGCCATCTATGGCCATTCTTAGACAGTTTTCACCAGATTAGATGTCCACATTAGAAGTTTTGTTAACCTTTGGTTTTGATGGGAACCATAAAATGTGGTATTTCATACTACTTTTCTTTGCCTGTCTGTGGTCACCAGGACAAACAGAAAGGGTTAAATTCCCCTTATGAGGACAATGACAGCAATAACCTTACTGATCAAAGTAAAGTTGCTGGCACCTCTTGCCTAATCAGAAATGAGGGTTGTTGGCTGCATGCTAATTTCTATAGGCACATTTAGTCTTCAAAGAGACTAAGAAATACTTCTCTTCTGGGTCACAGGAGTGCACTTATTTGTGCTCTAATGTGACTCAGAATCAGCTGACAGCTGTAAGGACAATAATGTGGAGATTCACCCATTTGCCTAATAAGCAGCTGGCTCAGCCTCTGAGTGTGCCCCTCCCTGACCAGGCACTCACAGTGAGTGCTAGATTGACAGAGCAAAAAACGGTGACTGACAGTCACTGCTCTCTACTATGAGTGGACCGAGAACGGAATGATCAGGGTCATTTGATCGATCATTTATTGGGTTTAGCATCAGCACGGGACAGCTGCAGAATCAGACTGATGCTTCAGCATGGAAGTGTTTGTCTTTTTAGAATCCCATACTTCTTTTTCTTTAGTTTCTTAAAGTAGAATTCCTGGTGAAACATAACTAGTCTTAAAAATACTCCCTCCCCCTCCTAACATCAATGCTGACTAATCAGTGTAAGCAAGTAGTATATGCTTATACCTATTTTCAGCCTGCTCCGATCTGCTTACGTGATCTGCTCCCCTGTGTCAGTCAGCAGTGGCTGCAGGGGAGAGGAGAGAGTGCCAACAATGCATGGGCCATCATACCCTATGGCTATCGTCACAGCTCCAGGCTTCACCAGCCATTGTCAAGCATTCTCTCGTTTCCCGCGAAGCTGCTGCTGGCAGACACCAGTAATCATGTGACTAGAACATGCTGAAAATAGGTAAAGGTTTACAGTATCTTTTTACACAGGTTAGTCAGCATAGGTGTTTGGAGGGAGGATGGAGCATTTTTAAGACTACGGTTAGACATACTTCCCAACTTCTGAACTGAAGAATGAGGGGTCCTTTAAGGTACCGTTGACCTGCTATGAGCACAGCAACAAAAAAGTCAATGTGGTTAAATTACACTAAATAATGGTTGTTGCCTAATAGTCTGACTAGAATCAAGGAATAAATAAAACCTGGGAATTATCCCAAATTAAATGCACCCCTTGTACACAATATCCTGCCCTTTCTACACACTGCCCCCTTTTCTTCTGCACACATTGCCCCCCTTTAACCCTACACATTAAAATGAATGAATCCGCAGTCAGCGTATGATCACAACTGCTGGTGAAAAACTGCTAGCACAGTATTATGATATCTAATACTATCAGAACTTGTGTCTGAAAGTGCTGCGCTATTCTTAGAGCATAATATGGCAATTATAATAACCCAAACATCAAAATAACATAAATGTGCATATATAAATAAATATATATACTGTATGTGTGCACCAATGGCAGTGCTGATAACAAATATCAGCTCAGAGATTCAAGTAAAGACACATCAAGTGCCACCAACTAAGTGTCCAAACAACAGCAAAATAAATATCTGTATACATTTCTCCTTGGTACTAAAAATGGAAAGCTTTCAGGGCCCATTCAAAAGATCCATGTGTCCAACGCACCACCGCTGTGCATGTACAATCGGCTTACCGGAGCTTTATGACCCTCATATAATGAATGGTCAACTGCGCTCATGATGTAACCAACCAAATCAGGAGATTTCAGCACCAGCGCACATAAAGCTCTCCAGCAATCCTCCAGTTGTTTTATGTGGAATATACAGTATAAATCAAACACAAAGACAGGATCCTATAGTGTAAAACCACTAAAACATTTTTATTAAAATATGTAAAAAGCACACACATTATAATAGCATATATGTGCCCAAATAGGAAGGATCTGAAATACTGCTGAATGCCACTGCATGTAATGGTATCGGTATCAGCCAGCTTGAATCCAAGATGATATCCATGTGTACTAGCTCCCCCCAATGTGTTTGATCAGAGGTGACATGATCAGGGGCATTATATATATTCACACTTTTTCATTTTTATCTTTCAGGTATCACAATTGACGTGTTTTACTCTAAGGATAACCCTACCCTGCCCTTCTTCCTGAACACATTGCCCCCTTTTAACTTTATACATCTCCCCCATTCCTGCACAAACTGCTTCCCTTTAACCCTGCACACTGCCCCCCTTCCTGCACACGCTGCCTCCTCCTTTCTGTGCACACTACCCACCTTTAACCCAACACATCCCCCCTTCCTGTATACACTGCCCCCTTTTAACCAGACAGTGCCTCCCCATTCCTGCACACACTGCCCCTTAAACCTTACACCCTTCCTACACACACTGCTCCCCTTTAACGCTATATGCTGTCCCCCTCCTTCTTGTACACACTACCCCCCCCCCCCCGTAACCCTACACACTGCTCCAATTTAACCCTACACACTGCTCCTTCTCCTTCCTGTACTCACTGCCCCCCTTTAACCATACACAATGCCCCCTTCCTGCACACAATTCTCCCCTTTAACCCTACACATCCCCCCACTTCCTGAACACACTGCCCCCCTTCTTATGCACACTACCCCACTTTAACCCTAGACATTGCCCCCTTCCTGTACACACTGCCCCCCCCTTACTGCACAAACTGCCCCAATTTAACCATTCATACTGCCCCCAACTCCCTTTTTATACTACCCTCTCCCTACACATACTGCCTCCTCCCTTTCCCCCTGTACACCAGGGATGTGATTAAACCCCAAGAATATGATGCACAGGGAGTGAATTGCAGTGAGTGGATGGAGAGGATACTGTGTGCTGGGGTTTAAATTGGATGAAGAGCTGCGAGAGGCTGAAGGTTCCTTGTTAGCACAAACGCAAGTCAGCACAACTCATTGGCCCTTTGTGCTGTTTCTCTCACATTTCTAGTCTGAGCTTTTCTCTATAGAAAATTACAAAAGGCTAATACCAGGTCAAATGCAAGAGAATATACTAAGGCCCCTTTCATACGGACGGCTGTTCTACCGCAGTTTAGCATGTTTATTTTTTTCTGTAAAATTCAAGGCTCCCGCCACAGCAATCAGCTGCATTTGTACAGTGCAATTACCTGCGTTTATGTGCGTTTCTGTGCAGTTGCATTCAGCTGCAGTTATCTAATATAGTCGTTCCCATAGCAACCCTTTTTTTTTAATTTTATTTTTTGCTCCCTTGAATCCCTTCTCACGCTGCTATAAGCAGTTGACACAAAAGACTGTGATTACCTGCGGTTATGTGCATATAGCTGCGCTACATTGCACCTGGACGCATTCAATTCTATTTTTTCTATTCGCACCGAACCGCATGTAACGAAATCGCAGCTAAACGCTGTGTGTGAATGGGGCCATAGGAAAGCATTGTGTGCTTTTAGCTGCGGTAGAAAACTAGAAAATCCGCAGCTAAAAGCACCATTCTATCCATCCGTGTGAATGGGGCCTAATTGTTATTTAGCCTTAATAACTCCCCCATATCCCAGGTTTTGGAAGTGATGCTTAATATTTTTTACATCTCTCTGTGCCACCAATCTTTGCATTCATCATAATGACCATATACTGCAAGATAAGGGATTCAAAAAACTTTTTAGAACCAGACTCTTGTTTTGTTCTACAGAAATGAATATAATAAAACTCTTTTAGAATTTTTTTTCTAATTGTTCCTCACTGGGAGAACATCCCCATCAGACATGATCCCTATATTGGTGTGCTAAAGAACCATTTGAATCTTATGATAACAGCGATGGTGATGTTTAATTGTTAATCCATTATACACTGAGTAAAGCCTAGTACACACAATGAGATTATAGAACAAATGATCATCCTTTTTTTTTGGATGCTAATCTCCATATCGAAAACAAATAGATTACTAAAGTACAAAAATTCTCATATGACAGAATAAAAATTGGGAAGAATGTAATGTGTAGTGTATTTGTATTGTATTTTCAGATAAAAACTGTACTGGTGAAACGAAAATTTTTGTTTGTCCCTTCGGAAAATTTCGGACAGCTGTGTACTAACAATCAGATTATCGTATGATCGCTTCGAAAGTGGTATTTTTTGTACAATATTCTGATCGTATGTACGGGGCTTTAGGATACTAAAGTATTGCAACATTTCTTGAATGTCAGGGCACTGCCACAAGCCCCTGCATCCCTCCCTGTGCTCTGCTTCTCTAAACAATGGAAAAACATGCGTTGTAGTGGTGGAGGTGGCAGAGCTCCAACCTCGATACTTGGAAGTCAGTATTTGCATATTAAGTGACCCAGCGGCTCAGGAAAATATCCAGAGGTATGGTATTGTATGTTAAAAACAGTCTTTGTTTAATCTCAGTGGATAGATGCTAGCATGAAGAAAACCAGATTAGGGAAGAGGTTATGAAGTATTAATCATGCTTCAAGCTTTTTTGAGGCCCTTAAAACACCATTCAGCTCCAGCCAAAAAGTGCTGGATGGAGATCTTATTAACAGTGATTGTGAGTTAGTAGGTTCAGTAGGCTTTTATTGATAAAGCTTAGTACACACTAGTATTTTTTTTCCGAGCAGCCAGCTTCTGTTTGACTAGCTGCCATACACATCAGCCGAATGTCGCCTGACATTTGGCCCGTGGGTACTAGGTTTAACTGTAGGGTTGCAGCTAACGATTAGCTTCATAATCGATTAGTTGGGCAATTATTGTTTTGATTAATTGATTAACCATATAGAAACCTCAAAAAAAGTGTGGTGTGTGTGTGTATATATATATATATATATATATATATATATACAGTATCTCAGAAAAGTGAGTACACCCCTCACATTTTTGTAAATATTTTATCTCCTTTCATGTGACAACACTGAAGAAATAACACTTTGCTACAATGTAAAGTAGTGAATGTACAGCTTGCATAACAGTGTACATTTTCTGTCCCCTCAAAATTACTCAAAACACAGCCATTAATGTCTAAACAGCTGGCGACAAAAGTGAGTACACCCCTAAGTGAAAATGTCCAAATTGGGTACAAAGTGTCAGTATTTTGTGTGGCCACCATTATTTTCCAGCACTGCCTTAACCCTCTTGGGCATGGAGTTCACCAGAGCTTCACAGGTTCCCACTGGTCCTCTTCCACTCCTCCATGACAACATCACGGAGCTGATGGATGTTAGAGACCTTGTCCTCCACCTTCCATTTGAGGATGCCCCACAGATGCCCCATAGAGTTTAGGTCTGGAGACATGTTTGGTCAGTCCATTTCCCTTATCCTCTTTAGCAAGGCACTGGTCGTCTTGAGGAGGTGTTTTGAGTTGTTATCATGTTGGAATAGTGCCCTGCAGCCCAGTCTCTGGAGGGAGGGGATCATGCTCTGCTTCAGTATGTCACAGTACATGTTGGCATCCATGGTTCCCTCAATGAACTGTAGCCAGTAGCACTCATGCAGCCCCAGACCATGACACTCCCACCACCATGCCTGACTGTAGGCAAAACACGTTTGTCTTTGTACTCCTCACCTGGTTGCCGCCACACATGCTTGACAACATGTGAACCAAATATGTTTATTGTGGTCTCATCACACCACAGGACATGGTTCTAGTAATCCATTCCTTATTCTGCTTGTCTTCAGCAAACTGTTTGCAGGCTTTCTTGTGCATTATCTTTAGAAGAGGCTTCCTTCTGGGACAACAGCCATGCAGACTAATTTGATGCAGTGTGCAGCATATGGTCTGAGCACTGACAGTCTAACCCCCCCCCCCCCCAACCTATGAAGCAATGCTGGCAGCACTCACACATCTATTTCCCAAAGACAACCTCTGGATATGACGCTGAGTACGTGCACTCAACTTCTTTGGTAGACCATGGCGAGACCTGTTCTGAGTGGAACCTGTCCTGTCAAACTGCTGTATGGTCTTGGTCACAGTGCTGCAGCTCAGTTTCAGGGTCTTGCCAATCTTCTTATAGCCTAGTCCATCTTTATGTAGAGCAACAATTCTTTCTTTTCTTTAGATCCTCAGAAAATACAGCCCAACACACAGAGCTCAGTACACAACCCATACATGACAGTAAGTGACTGAGGATTTGTGAATGTGTGAGGAGCAATGTCACATGGGACATGTAGTTCTGGCCAGGAGAAGGAAGTGATTTAAAGTGATTCTAAAGGCAATAGTATTTTTTTTTTACCTTGCTATAGAGCCTCCATGTATAACCACAGACTCAGAAATACCTAGGGGGTTGCATATAATTCGTGCCATATGTAGGCATCTTCACATGCCCCCAAAACTGGCATTTACTATGTACTTTAGCTTTCATTTTTTTCTATAGAATAATGATGTTTAGAGTGTGGAATGTTTTTTTTCTAAACAGTGGAAAAACAAAAATATAGCAAAAAGAAGCAGAGCCAGATACCCTCCAGAGACATTGAAATATATATGTCCATATGTAATGTCCTCAAACAACCACCTACAGCCAGTAAGCTGATTCCTCATTATAGTTTACTATACAAATCCAAAATTAAAATTAAAATTGCAAAAAACAAGTGAATATTATTTTTAAACCCTAAAGTAATGACAAAAATAATCTATTTATCATAGTCCTGTACAGTTGTAGATACATTCCAAATAAACAGCTATATTCACATACAGGGACAGACTGACAACTCATGGGGCCCCCCGGGCAATAGGAGACTATGGGGCCCCCAGGTAATCAGAGATTATGGGGCCACAGAGTAGACACAAACACACAGTATACAATCACACAGTATACACAGACATGTTTCTATTGGCTGAGAAGGTACTGGAGGGGTGGGGCAGCTATAATCTCAGGATTTTTAGACCAAAAGGATGTCGGTAAGGAACATTTCAGAGTCAGATGTAAAAAAACTGTCCCTGGTTTTACTAAGGCTGGCAACCCTGATGGGGCCCCCTAGTGGCATGGGGCCCTCGGGCAGTGCCCAATGGTCAGTCCGCCCCTGTTCACATACACATATCAGAGACTTGTCTTAATTGCCAAAGGATTTTTATTTGTGTCCATTCAGTCCTGAGATTTACACAGTTCTGTCCCATAGAACAGCCCTGTCAAGCAGGGTAGTGGACCCGATCTTTCCTTGCTGCAGTTTAATTTACTGTACAGCTCTTGTCCTCACAGGAGAAGCAACGCAATGATGAGCTCATCTCTCCATCGCTCTGAATGCTCCTCCTATCAACATGCTCCTTGCACACTTGACCAGACCCTTGTGCTGCTTTTCCCACCCATCTTTGAGACTATAAAATAGAGTGCAATAGGCTGATATCTAGTTAATTTCAAATGCTTACTCTCTTTCTATTTAAATTATACATTTAAGGATATATTATTAATAACAGAGCTGCATTAATGTGTGCCTTTTGTATTTCCCTGTATTTCAGCCTTAAACAATTGCATATTTGTAGTGAGTTCAAGAAACAATCTGGAAATTTACTCGAATCTCTAGATTATACTCATTTATTGTGACATGTTTACCTTGTCTGTTTTGGAACACAATGTCCATTATAAAACTCCAAAATGTATTGAACCAAAAAAAGTAAAGAAATCCCATGAAGATCTCTATTCAGCACTCAGACATCAAAAATATGTTTCAAGATTCTTAAATAGTTTCTAAATGCTTGCTTTATTTGATTCTTTTCAAACGGGTGCTTACAAAATAACAATGCCAATATGTACGAGGCCATTGTCAGTTTTATCACTTTGAAAGAAAGATGTATCAGAAAACATTGTGCTATCATGCAGGGCAGCACTGTGTGCTCTGGTGTACTCTGTAAAATCCTTCCTTTAGCCACCATTCTAATTACTGAAATAGTTTTCTGGGTGAAAAAAGAGGATTGTTGAAAATTGGAGGTAGTGGGGAATGAGGGGACCTGGGGGGGGGGGGGGGGGGGGTTTGCAGGTGTCATCCATAATGAGAAAGGGTGGGCTTCATAATGACTGACAGTGTCTCCAAGCAATCCACATCGGAATATCTATTGGATATGTACCAGTCTCCTGCCTCTAATCTTATCCAATCTGGTGATTACTGCATGTAGAATATAACAGTGTTTGTGGGAGATAAGAGAAACCTCTGACCCCCCCCCCCCCCCCCCCCAAAATGAATGTCTCTATCAAGGACCACCATTTCTGAAGAACTCATTTTATTATACTTGATTTATATAGTGCTGACAGTTTATGCAGCGCTTTACAACTTGAGAGTAGACAGTACAACTGCAATACACTTTACTACAGTAGGAATCAGGGGGCATTGCTCATTAGAGCTTACAATCTAAGAGGGAGGGTCAAGAGATACAAGAGGTAATAACTGTGAGGGATGTGCTGATGGAGAAAATAAAAGTACAGTTGTTAGGTGGAGGCAGGATGGGCTTCTCTGAAGAGATGAGTTTTTAGAGATAGTTGGACAGATTGGGGTAGAACATTCCAGAGGATGGGAGAATCTCAGGAGAAGTCCTGGAGGGGAGCATGGGAGAAAGTGACAAGGGAGCTAGAGAGCAGGAGGTCCTGGGAGGAAAAAAAATAACCATTTGGTTTATATTTTAAGATGAGGTTAGTGATGTAGCTGGGGGCCAAGTTGTGGATGGCTTTGTAAGTTGTTAGTATCTTGAATTTTACTTGTTTGTTGAGTGGCAGCCAATGGAGAGATTGGCTGAGAGGGGTACACAGATGCCAAGCGGTTTGTAAGGTGGATGAGCCTGGCAGCAGCATTCATGATGGACTAAAGGGGGGCTAACCTATTTAAAGGTAAGCCAATGAGGAGGGAGTTGCGTAGTCGAGGTGAGTAGAACAATGTTCTTTGAAGAGAACTTTTTGGCAACCATACACAGAATATTTTAGGAACATATCCAGACCACAGATACATTGGATTTTTGTGGTGTGGTGTGGATCATGAAAATCATGAATTCAGACAGTGCTTTATTTCAAAACAACAAAAATGACTGTACTGTAATTACTGTAAGGGTTCTACAAGCTACAGAACACATTGGGTTGAGGTTGCAGTGACAATATGGGAGGGTCAAATAGGTTAACTAGTTACTAAATATAAAGGTTGACAAAGTGGTCTTGGCTATTAAACTATTTGTTTGTTTATAGCTTATTATGAAATACACTGCTGAGGTGGCTGATATCTTCTCCGGTGTTTCTTGATGAGATGCGTAAGAGCCGCCGGTCACAGCACAGGGCCCTGAAGAAACGGTTCAGGTGGCCGTTCCTTCAGAGCTCATGCGCCGATGATGTAATCAGCACAGTATACAGTAAATATCCACTAAATGGTGCAAGTTTAGGAGATATTTACAGTACCTATAGGTAAGCCTTATTATAGGCTTACCTATAGGTACAAACAAACAAGGGGAGGTTACTAGTTTACTTGGGGACTTATGTACATATTTGCACAATGGTAAAGTAAGAGGCCCATAAAACCATGGCATATACTGAGGTTAATGTTTATTGTTCTTCTGTAATAAAAAGAGGAAAGTGAGCTATAACAGACTGTAGACTAGCTATAGACTGCGTAGTGATCTATTCAAACTAAATTGTTGTAATTTGCACCTGCACTCTCCTGTACAGCAGAGGATTATTCCCACAAATATTCACCTTTATGTAGTTGATGATAAATATAAAGAAGATTGTATAGTTGGATAGCCAGCTCTACTCTGATTTCATGTCCAACCAAACAATATATAATGAAGAGGTATGATATACAATGTATTACAGCTTTCTATATGACTGCAGAAGAAAGAGAGACATTTTCTGAGCGAATACATACATTCAGCAGTGTTAAAGTACACTTCAGTCAAGCTTGTTGTCCCCAGACTGAATCAAATAATTACATCTAGCCAAACTGTTTTTCTTAGTCTTTGTTACAGTGGGGGAAGGTTAGAACCCCTCCAAGGTTTTTACTATTATCTGTGGCTTTGTTAAAGAGATTTCCCCTCGCTTCCTGTCCTGTTGACAATGTTTTACCAGTCAGACCTGGAGGGGAACTCATCAACAGCAACACAGACAGAAAAAAAAATGCTTTTCTTGAGCAGAAACAAGAAGGGCACCTGTCTGATTGTGTTCTGTTTGCAGAATTTCTCCCACTTCCTGTCTGGTATAATCTATGTCAGCGGGACAATAGTGAGGATAAATCTCTCTAACAGAGCCCTGGATAGCAGTAAAGACCTGACAGAAATTGTAATCCTTCTGCAATCTATCAACAAAAAGCTTGAAATGTATTTACTTGTGGCTATATGG
This sequence comes from Lithobates pipiens, assembly GCF_037356315.1. Lineage (NCBI taxonomy): Eukaryota > Metazoa > Chordata > Amphibia > Anura > Ranidae > Lithobates > Lithobates pipiens. The sequence goes on along the minus strand of NW_027507785.1, from coordinate 168,494,103 downwards.
GTTTGGGAAATGTATCCTATTTTCATATTCAACAGAAATGCAAAATTACTAACACAATGTACTTTCAATACTTAAAATTCAGATGTGCAGCAAAAAGTAATATAGTCTAAGCTGAGTTTAAAACACCATGATAAAAAAAAACGAGTGATTCATCGGAAAATCACAAAGCTGTTCTCTCATAATTACTCTCTATTACTCATAGATAGCAAATATGTAGTTGTACTGGGAAATGTCTCACCAACAGAATCCAAGAAAAGGATTTTCTAACCTTTTCTCAAAAATAACCAAAAACTGTACAAAGCTCAACTACCAACATTTTAGAAAAATGACAAGCACAGCACTTCTGCAAAAGTACAAACTCACAAAAGATGAAAATACAGCATTAACCACTTGCCTACTGGGCACTTGTACCCCCTTCCTGCCCAGGTCAATTTCCAGCTTTCAGCTCTGCTGGGCACTGATGGGCACTGATAGGAAGCATTGATAGGTATAACAAGTTAATCCTGTGCATTGTATAAAACGGCTAGGAGGGGGCCCCTCATATCACCCTCATATCAGCCCCAAAGCTAACAGGGCTTCTCACACCCGGAACTGGAGCTACCATACCTAGCCCCTATGGATGACTTGTCTTGGTGGGAGTCAGAGGGTGGACCACAAAGGTCCTTATTCCCTCTCCTCTTTCCCTCTCTCTGACCCCTCTTATGTGCTCCCCTTTCCCCCTGTCCCCTCCCCCCTTTCCTTCCCCTCCCATCCCAGACCCCCCGACTGTACCCTCGTGCTTTATGACTTGACGCCAGATGCTTACCCTCCTTTCCCATACACGGAAGACTGACACGACCGCTCTAATTACCAGGAAAATCTGAGGCCATTCGGCACACGCTATACCCAGGAAAGCTCACCCTATCCCACGGAAATGACCAATCAGACCCCGAATAAGCCAAGCGCCATGGTGCCTTTTCCTCTCCCCTGACTTCGGATAGAATTCTTTTCGGCGCAAAGGCAGACATCTAGGAATCTTCTTCTCTCCTCTCTCCCCTCCGAAGTTTAAACTCACTTTTTTAGACAGAACTCTTGGGGTAAGGGGATTTTTTTTTCTTTTCCAGTCGAAATGTTTTGATTGTTCATTAGACCACATACCCAGAAACAAGTTTGCTTCACAGTTTTTTATGTATGGGATGGTTACTTGTTTGTTATCTACCTGATTATACCTCTGGCATACTATGTAACGCAAGCTGTATTTTTTTTTCCTTTATGAAAAACAAAACTTTTATAAAAAAAAAAAAAAAAAAAAAAAAGGCTAAATTGTATAATGTATGTATTTTGTATAATTTGTACAAAAAAAAAAAACGGTCAGTATCCCTGATCAACACCACTCCAGTCATATGATGACACTGTACTGCATTGGTGATAGTATGTAAAAATCTTTATTTTCCAAAATATTGTGACAAAAAATTACAGCTTCAAAAAACTCGCCATGACTCTTACTAAATAACTTGGATTGTCTACTTTCCAAAAAGGGGTCATTTGGGGAGTATTTGTACTGTTCTGGCACAGGCAGTGAGTACTTTCTGACTGATCAATTTTCAAATAAATATACCGTAGTTGCTAGACTATAATTTTCACACAGACTAAATAATATACCCTGATTTGGGTTATTTTTGCCAAAGAAATGTAGCAGATTAAGTTTTGGTCTAAAGTTATGAAGAAGGATTATTTGTTTGCAAAATGTTTTATCAGAGACTAAGAAAAAAACAAAAACAATTAAAATACCACCAAAATAAAGCTCTATTTGTGTGAAAAAAATGGTTTAAATGTAATTTGTGTACAGTGTTGCATTACCACGCAATTTCCAATTAAAATAGCACAATGCTGAATAGCAAAAAATGCCCTGCTCATGAAGGGGGTAAAACCCTCCAGAGGTCAAGTGGTTAAAATGATCAGCTTTTATTTTGTTTATGTAAAATCTTTATCCCCAAAAGAGAAAAAAAACAGTTTGCTGTAAATAATTATAACATGTGAGCTGGAGTTTGCCTTAAATTTGTTACTGGTTCTAAAACTGCTAATACATTTACCACTATCCACCCCAGACTGCCAATGCTGCTGTCTACTGTGCCTACTGTTCTCATTCCTCCATAGGTATGCCTCACTAATGTAAGGGGTGTGTTAATGGCCAGATCACCAGGTGAAAACAGAGGGAAAAGGCCAAAGAAAAAAAAAACTGATGCAGCCACCACTTTAATGATTGGTAATCTACAATATAATACAGTTTTGGATATATTACCACTTTAAAGCAGAAGTAAAGTCAACAGTGCAACTTGCACTCATATAACTTGCACTCATATACAAGCAATAGACATGGTTCAAACGACCCCCGGTTCAGTTCACAGCAGAACTTTAGAACATTGCAAAAGTTCGGAACCGAATAGCGAACCCCATGAAAATATATGCGACCCTTACTGAAAAAATCTAAAGTGCCAATTTTGAAGGCTTATATGCAAGTAATTGGGCATACAATATTTATGGGGGCCAGGCACTGCCCTGGGGCACAATTAATGAACACAAAGTTTGTAAAAAACATAATTTTTAAATGAGTAGTGATTTCCTGATGCTTAAAGTGAAACCATAAAAATGAGAAATATCAATAAAAATGAATTTAAATATAGTCTCTGGGGCACCCCCTTAAAGTGGCACATCTGCTGCAGCAATAATGACATTTATAAAGTCAAAAAATTACATTTTCCCTGGAAGCTTTCTTTAATTTGTAAATAACAGCTTGGGGTGCCAGTCTGTATGATGTGGCCACAATTTAGTGCACTCGGAACAAGATCTTTTGGATAAATTCTGGGGTCTCTTTCGCAGACTTTGGATAAAAGTAACAGGTGCATAAAAATAGGGCTTTAGGTGTTGAGGGTCCCCTCATACCAAAACCTTATAGAGGTACTGTTTGAGTAATGGCTGTGCATCATCAAAGTGCAAGTGGCTGACGCTGTGTTCAAATAACTCAGCTGACTCCTCCATGCCTAATGCTGGGGCTATGGCAGGAATAGCTGTGGACAAGGAGGCAGAATAAGCCACTCTGGCAGCTGTGATGGACTGCACACTAGTCTCTGCTTGGGTGATAGAGGATGAGAAGCATGAGGATGGTTTAGTAAGCCTGTCCACCACCTCCTCTGCATGCTGTGGCTGGATAGCACAGGCAATATCACTAAACAGAGGAAATTATGCCCTACCTGAGGATGGGCCATGCCCACCTTTACCTGTGGACACAGATGCTGCTGGCCTCCTCATAATGCCATGGGAATGTCTGCCTCTCCTTGTTGGCCTCCCAGACATGATGGGGGGTCTTATTAACAAAATGTAATAAAGATGGGGAAATGTGTGCGTGGATTCCCTTTATTCAAGGGAAAGTGGTGTTTGGTGCACTTTAACTTGAGTACTCACTACACAGACATACTCCGCTGGCATACTGCAATATATTTCAGTAAATCATCACTGACAAACTGCAATATACTACAGTAAACACACACTAACGCACTAAAATATACTGCACTGATATATACTGTGTTAAACGTGCATAAATGCACTGAAATAGACTGCATTAAACGTGCAAAAATGCACTGAAATATACTGTGTTAAATGTGCACTAATGCACTGCAATATACTGCAGTAAGCATACAATAACGCACTGAAATGTACTGTGGTAAACTTGCAATAACGCACTGAAATGTACTGCGTTAAATGTGCAGTAACGCATTGCAGCATACTGCGGTAAATGTAGAATAATGCACTGAAATATACTGCGTTAAACATGCACTAACGCACAGCAATATACTGCAGTAAGCTTGCACCAATGCACACTGCGATATACTGCAGTAAACCTGCAATAATGCAATGAAATATACTGTGTTAAATGTGCACTAACACACAGCAATATACTGCTGTAAACCTACAATAATGCATTGTAATGTACTGCGTTAAATGTGCACTAACGCATTGCAATACACTGCAGTAAACCTGCAATACAAACTGATATATACTGTGTTAAACGTACAGTAACACACTGCAATATACTGCTGTAAACCTGCAATAACGAACTGAAATATACTTCATTAAACATGCAGTAACACACTGCAACACAGGCATACCCCACTTTTAAGTACACAATGGGGTTTATTTACTAAAGCTGAAAAATGCAAACTCAGGCTCACTTCTGCATAGAAACCAATCCGTTTCTGGGTTTTATTACCAAAGCTTAATTGAACAAGCTGGGGTTAGAAGCTCATTGGTTTCTATGCAGAAGTGAGCCTGATTTTGCACTTTCCAGCTTTAGTAAATAAACCCCATAGCATACTCTGGTAAACATGCAATAACGCACTGAAATATACCGTGTTAAATGTGCACGAATGCACTGCAATATACTGCAGTAAATGTGCACCAATTCACTGAAATATACTGTGTTAAACATGCACTAACACACTGCAATATACTGCTGTAAACCTGCAATAACACACTGCAATATCACAATAGCCCACTATAGCACACTAAATTGCAAGTAGCAATGAACAGAGCCCTGTTCTATCTCTCTCCACGCCAATATCACACTGCAAATCGCCACTATGGTAAGAATATTTTTGAAGTGTGGGGTGGGACTAAGAGCAATGAGCCATGATTGGATAGAGTCATCATGACAGTGTCCAATCATGGCTCTGACAGCGCTATGTGCCTTGATTGGGCAAAGCTTTCATTGCTTCAGCCAATCAGAGCTTTCAATACACTATGCGGCAGCACAGTGCATTGTGGTCCTTCGGCGGGCCAAACAAATGGTCAAACTCCCCGATAATTTGGGTGTTCGTCGAACGGGCAAACAACCAGTATTCGGCCTGAACTCATGCTCAGGGCAAACCGTTCGCTCAACACTAACAAGCATAATATACTGTAAATACTATTGTTAAAATCCACATCCTCTAATGCTGCCTACACACAATCGGACTATCCGGCGGACTTAGTCCAGGCTGACCAGAGTCCGCCGGACAATTCACCGGTGTGTGGGCTCCGGCTGACTTTTTGTTCCCAAAAGTCCGGAGGACTTAGAAAGAAGTCTTGACTCAAATTTATCCACCCATCTGTGTGCTAGAGAAGAAGGAAGAAGAAGAAGAAGAAAGCGGCGGCGGTGACAGCGACAGGCGACAGGGCCAACGCTAGTAAAAGAGCTGGGAGAAGATAGCGAAGGCCCGGCAGAAGAAACGAAGAGTGGGACCAGACCCCCGAAGTTGGAAGAAGACCCCGAAGTCAGAAGAAGACCCCCGCACGGTGGCGACGACGAAGAAGAAAGCCGGGCTCCTCTGCTAGTTAAAGAGTGGTAAAAGAGCAGAAGATAGCGGAGGAGCCTGGCGAGAAGACCCCCGGAGCTGTCTAATAAGTACTTAAAAAACCTGTGTTGTGTTTTTTTTATTAACACTTTTTCCCCTCAGGTGAATGGGTAGGGGTACATCGTACCCCATACTTATTCACATAGGGTGGGGGGCCGGGATCTGGCGGTCCCCTTATTAAAGGGGGCTCCCAGATTCCAATAAGCTCCCCGCCCGCAGACCACGACAACCAATGGCCAGGTCTGTCGGGAAGAGGCCCTTGTCCTTATCAAAATGGGGACACGGTGCTTTGGGGTGGGAGGGCTGCAGCGCTCGCTCGTCCCCACCCCCTTTCCTGACTGGCCGGGCTGCGTGCTCGGATAAGGGTCTGGTATGAACTATGGGGGGACCTCCATGGTGTTTTTTTGGCGTAGGGGTTCCCCTTTAAATCCATACCAGGCGACGGGGCTAGTGAGATGTCAATCTTGCTGATGGAGGCGGTGACATTGACTTCCTTCGCTAGTCCCATCTACCTGGAGTCACGTTCAAAATGAAAGGACTTTACTCCATGTGTGGGCAAGTCCGTTAATTTCAAAAGTCCGGCAGACCTCCGCCAAAAGGAAAAGTCCGGTCGTGTGTGGACGTGTGTGGGCAAGTCCGCTCGTTCAGAAAGTCTGACGGACCTCCGCTGCAAAGTCCGGCGGATTGCCCGCCAGATCAAGTCCGCCAGATAGTCTGATCGTGTGTACGCGGCATAAGGCCTTTCTGTTTGTGAGGTATTTATGTTCATTTGTCCAGTGATGTCACTAGTGCATGTGTAGATCATGGCACATTCATGGCATCCTGGCAGTGCAAAGCTTTTCCTTCTATAGTGCGTACTTGCCTCAATTTAAAGCACTTGGTGTATTTTCCATCTGCTGCCTCCTTCCGCTGCTATCCTCATGTTTTACTGCTAACAGGTTATCCTGACTCCAAGCAATCACGGATGACAGGGGAGGTGAGCTCCAGCACACAGCCTGTGATTGACAGTCTCAGTTCTGAATGTTTCCTTTGAGACTGTGTAAAGGGTGTGTGACAATTGCCTCCATTCAAGTCTCAGATTACACTCCCTTCTCTTAAACTGTGCAGTGCATGACATCAGATCTCCGCCCCCTGGCTTTGGAGGCTCAGAAATACTGTGTAAATTCTGCACTTTGAGCAGCTGTAGAAGATAGATGTAGAAGAGAGATTGCTGCAGATAAACAAGTACAACTTATGCAGGAGGATTTTTTTTAATCTCTGTGTATCACCTGAGGATAGTGACTTCAGTGGGCATATGTAAGGGTTTACAACCACTTTAACTCTGTTGCCCAAGATTTGGTCTATATTATCTACATTTAATAGTATCCACTAGCTCCAGATATGGGGATCAGGAGTGGGGACCAAACGTGTCATGTTGTTTGGGGATGCTCACATGCCTATATAGCTGTGCCAGATGTTATCATTGCAACTGGCATACCTACACAATCAAACTAATTTTCTGGATTGGCTGGAAAGGAGCTTGATACTTTTACAACATATTTATCCTAACACTAAAGACTTCAATCTGAAATGTACTTGTTGTTGTAGTAGAAAAGGGCAATTGCTTTGAATTTGGAAACATATAGAGAAATAAACACTAAATGATCATTTCAAAATCTTACAAAACACAAACACAAAATATGTTAAGAATGCAGTTTAATACACTTGTTTTTATTAGAAAGTGAAGGTAGTTATCTTTAAATATTGTCATTTGTTAATGATACAATAACAAGATCTCAAGATGTAGCAAATGTCGGAATGCCATACCATTGGAGAACATTTTGTTCTGATGCTGTGGGGCCTTCTACCAAGACAAGTCTCCCTCATCAGTTAGTATATGAACATATTTATGATGCATGCACTTTTAACTTAAATTCCAAGACCAAGCTGGTCCGCAACAAGAACTTTGGAATGTACCCACTTAACCCCCGGACCATTTGGCTGCCCAAAGACCAGAGCACTTTTTGTGATTCGGCACTGTGTCTCTTTAACTGACAATTGTGCGGTCGTCGGACGTGGCTCCCAAATAAAATTTACGTCCTTTTTTCCCACAAATAGAGCTTTCTTTTGGTGATATTTGATCACCTCTGTGGTTTTTATTTTTGCACTATAAACAAAAAAATAGCGTCAATTTTGAAAAAAAAAACGCATTATTTTTTACTTTTTGCTATAATAAATATCCCAAAAAAATATATAAATTTTTTTTTCCCCTCAGTTTAGGCTTATACATATTCTTCTACATATTTTTGGTAAAAAAATCACAATAAGCGTTTATTGATTGGTTTGCGCAAAAGTTATAGCGTCTACAAAATAGGGGATAGTTTTATGGCATTTTTTTTTATTAGTAATGTCAGCGATCAGCGATTTTTATCATGACTGCGACATTATGGTGGACAGATTGGACACTTTTGGTGCGATTTTGGGACCATTCACATTTATACAGCGATCAGTGCAATTAAAAATGCATTGATTACTGTGTAAATGTGACTGGCAGTGAAGGGGTTAACCACTAGGTGGTGTCGTAGGGGTTAAGTGTGTCCTAGGGAGTGATTCTAACTGTGTGGGGGGAGGAGCTACATGTGACATGACACTGATCACCTTTCCCAATTACAGGGAGCTGTGATCAGTGTCAGTGTCAATAGGCAGAACGGGGAAATGCTTTTTTACATCAGCATTTCCCCCCGTTCTTCCTCTCCGTGAGATGATCGCAGGTATCCCCATGGTCATCAAGTCCACCGGACCCACGATCACTCTCACGGAAGTCGCGGTGGGTTGGTGCACACGCTCACAACCCGCTTCTTAAAGGGCAATGTACAGGTACGTTATTCTGCCTGTACGTGCCCTTCTGCCGACGTATATTGGTGTGAGCCGGTCGGCAATCGGTTAAAGAGAAACTGCAGTCTGCTCACATAATTTGTAATAAAAACATCTTTGCCATTCTGAAGCTTCCCTCCAACCACTTTGCTTATTATTTTATATATACTTTGATTCTGTGCTTTTCAAATGGGCTGCAGAAATCTCCCTCCACTAAGTCTGGCTGCATCCATTTTAACTGTGGGCAGCTGAAGCTGCTGCCTGTTCATTTCCTGGATTTACACAGACACACAAAGGCACTCCTCCAGCTCTGGAGCCTTGCAGCTTTGCAGCTTTCATTGGCCCTCTTATGACTCACCCCCCCCTCTCTTCCTGGCAAACTCTCATGAGAGTGAGAGAGCTGTGCATGATATCATAAGCCTAAGCTTTTTACCAGACAAGAAACAAGGAGTGGGCTGTATAAGGTATTTACTGGCAGAAAAAAAAATGTTTTACGATCCAAAGTTAAAATAACAAGGGCAGAAGATTTATCAGGTGGAAATTTGAAAACATATCTAAAGGTCCACTTTAAGACATTGGGGTTAATTTAATAAAACAGGAGAGTGCAACATCTGGTGTAGTTCTGGATAAAAAACAGCTTCCAGGTTTTTTTATGAAAGCTTAATTGAACAAGCTGAAGTTAGAAGCTGATTGGCTACTTTGCACAGCTGCACCAGATTTTGCACTGTCCAGTTTTAGTAAATCAACCCCTAAGTGCCAAATGACTTCACACTTCTGGCAGACATCCTTTAATTCATCTCTTTCAAGCCGGATATGCCTCTGGAAGGAGTGACTGCTATGTGGCATTTGAATTGAGCAACCTTGTACTCTGCCATACTTTACACTACTGGCCAACTCCTTTATTTATCCTGTATGACACTGAGGCAAAGACTACGCATGATACTTGAAAAAATTCTAGGCATGCTTTATGATGACTTGTTGCTCACTATCCACACATGAGCAAACTGCTTTATATCAACTATTTAATGCATTCTATCGATGACCTTGTTCTTACATTGAGGGCCGCCGATTAGAGGGTACCACTGGTCCTCTTGTACAGGGCCCAGGCAACAGGGGGAATGAGATGTGGACAGGGATGATGATCGGTCTGGTGGGAGGACAATTACTGGAACCTATCCCATGCATGGCTCTCTCTGTTGCAGTTGAAAGCTGGCTTATCCTCCTCTCCCTCAGGCCAATTTTCAACTCCTGTATTTTTAGTGAAAGTATTATTTTGATATTTGGGGTGCCCTGTCAGGTAGACTGTACAGCGCCCCATGATTTCTAACAGCAGCCCTGCTTACATTATCATAAACCCATTTGACTTAAAGTGTAGTTCTAGCTATATTTTTTTCCTTAGCATTGGATAGAGTGAGAAAGGTTTACAAACCCGTCAGGTTCCTATTGCTGATATATCTACCCTTACTTACTTGCCCTGCTTGCAATGCTTTAAAAGACGGGAAGTTTTTATTGTACATCCATTACATTATTGAGATATGGCATTTGTTCATATTAACACATACATCATTGTTACTTTAGTACATTGTCATTAAGTTGCAACAAGAAACAGTTGTACTGTATTCATAAACCCAGCTTTATGTATTTTAATGTGCTGACGGGATGTCTTTTTTTTTTAATTTTGCATATTGTTCAATATATGAGTAACCTATATCCTTTTGTTAGATATACTTTATGTAGAGGTCGCTTTAAAGAAGGTTATTCATTTGGGATAGTGAATTAGTTTGTGCCAATATTTGTTTGAACCTAGTAGTTGCATGTTTATGGATTGTATTGTAGTATACTGCTTTTCTGCTATCTACCATTATGGAGGATATTGTAATTACCACATACAGATAACATAAATCTCTGTGGAAGAAATTGGCACCACTTGACAGTAATATCCGGAAAATCGGATTCCTAAAGGCCTATTTCCCAAGTATCTGATTCAACACATATACAGTATATAACAGCTGTTTTTTTTTTTTTTTTTTTTTTTACAGTAGCTATGCTTCAGATTAAGTTAAATTAAGTTTAGGTTAAGAAATCATCTCAACAGATTGTCTTCTGGCAAGAAAATAATTTTCATAGAAGAGACACATTTGTTGAATTCTACACTGCTAGAATCCGATACAGGAAAAAGAACCAAGTTCCAAAGGCAGCTGCACTGTAATCTAATGCAAAATAAGGACAAAGGAACCTTAGATTAAGATTCAAAGTGGTAATGATTGTGAATGGAGCTACAAGTAAACCTGACATATAGGCCATCACTGCAAAACTCTCTCCTGTGGTTAACCTCTCAACCCATCAACAGAGAAAAAGTGAACGAAATGTGCTCTCTAAACGACTTAGCTTCTGCCTGACCAAACAACTTGATGAAACAGAGTTCTGCACTGACATTAAAGAATTCTTCTGCGGATTATGGTTAACAGATTTTTTCCATGACAGAACGAATATCATATCAAATAAAATCACTGAAACACGACTTTCAAATAAAAAAATAAAAAAACAACAGAATCTGGACCTCAAAACAAGAAACTGAACCGGTCCAGAGATTTATTTAGGAAGAGAATCAAATTACATATACTGACAAACAACAACAAGAAAGAAGTGGTATAGAAAGAAAGTGCTATACAGATCTTCTAAAATAACATGATTGCCAAACCCGCAGGCAATGGAAGTGCAATGGTAATTATTAATACATCTGATATATTCAAAGACACAGGCAGCTTTTCAACACAGCCTACTTTAAATGACTGGATACAAAACCAAACCAATTACCCCAAAATGGACACAGTTAAAATGCTACCTGATATGCAAGAGAAAGGAAACCCAGTGTAGAGGAAATATTCAGCTGGATAAAAAGAATCCTAAAACCCAATGGTAAGACACAAAGCCAGCTAAATTCAAGACACCATTGATGCATCACCAAATTACTAACTCGCATAAATTGACTCAAGATCACAAATAATATTATTGTGGAACACAGAATTACCTTTCTGTAGACACAGCCTTAAGTCTGTCCTGAAAGCATACTCTAATGCCACGTACACATGACTGTTTTTTCTGTCAGAATAAACTCTGGCGGTTTTTCCGATGGAGTTCTGCTGAAACGGACTTGCCTACACACGATCACACCAAAGTCTGATTGTTTAGAACGCGTTGACGAATAACACGTACAACGAGACTAGAAAAAGGAAGTTCAATAGCCAGTAGCCAACAGCTGCCCTTGCGTCGTTTTTGGTCCCTCGGAACAGCATACAGACGAACGGTTTTCCCAATGGGGATTGATTCAGTCGGAAAGATTTAAAACATGTTCTATTTCTAGGTCTGTCAGAATTTTCAAAAAAAAGTCAGCCGAAGCCCACACACGAATAACCAATGAAATGATTTTGTCTGACTTTTTCTGCCAGAAAGTCTGACCGTATGTACACGGCATTAGTGTTGCTGCAGTTTTGACAAGTATGGGAATCAGTTCAGTAGGTCGCTGGCTAATGCCCTTCACCAGCAGAGATAGAAATCCCTTCCACTATCCACTCCTGCAATAGATCCAAAAACTCAGTTCCATGCAACATTGTGGCCTCTTTTAGGGAATATTATGCCAAACACCTATGCTCTTCATAGGTCTTGGATTGGGTCAGAGACTACCTTATCAGATCGGGCCTACCCACCCTAAATACTCAAAATTCACAACTGCTAGAAGACCCGTTGACCCATCATTATTTCTTCTAGTTATTAAATCCACTAAGACAGGTAAGACCCGAGGACCAGATGGGGTTCCTTCAAATTATTACAAATGATTTCAATCCATCTAATCTCCACACTTGGTCTCTGTCATCAATTCACTCAACAACATAAGGACTTACAGCCCTTGCCCCTTGCAGCATGCATAGTCATCCTCAAAGTAGGGAAAGATGTATAACATTGTTCAAATTATAGGTCCATAGCTCTTTTCAACGTGGAGTTAAAACTGTTCGCAAAAATATTAGAAAACAGACTGTACCCCTAGCTCCAGGAAATAATTCACTGGGATCAGGTGGGGTTTATGCCCAATCCAGAAGCCAGGAATAAGACTATCCATGCAATAAATATGATCCACTTAGCCCTGTGACCTGTTATATTACTTTTGGCACTGCTAAAAGTAGAGGTGAAAGCGTATGCCTGTGTCCCAGAGCATGGGGTGCAGGCTTTTCTTGATACCAATCGAGAGGGATAGTAAAGGTAAAGAGGAAAGGATTGCTGCTACTTCTGACTAGCCCAGGTGAATAAAAGATAAGGAGCATGCTCAGCCTGCATGTCTCCACCAAAGCACACACCCTGATGCATTGTGCCCCGTCCATCATGGCTTAGTCATATGCTATGACTAAGCCCCGATGGGTGGGGCGAAATGCATCAGGGTGTGTGATTTGGTGGAGACATGAAGGCTAAGGCTGCTCTTTATTGTTTATTCACCAGGGTTGGTTGGGAGTAGCGGCAATCCTTTCCTCTTTATATCCACTCAGCCCTGTTGAAGGTGGAACAATCTTTCATACCCTCCACAGATGCTGAGAAGGCCTTCGACAGGATTGACTGGACCTTCATTCACCTAACTTTAGAAGCAATTGGATTCAGACCACATGTGCGGATATGGATTAGTTCTCTCTAAACATTCCCCTCAACACAGTTCAAGGTCAATGGTATCTTTCGACTCCATTTTCAATCCTGAATGGTACTTGCCAGGGCTATCCGCTCTCGCTATTGATTTTAATTTTGACACTGGAACCCTTCTTCCATCACGTGTGAGCCAACCTATCCCTGGGATACAAGTTGTGAAATGCATAATGTTTCTGCATGCCTAGAGTACCCGTGAGATTATGCTTCCTAACTTGACTTCAGAGTTTAATACATATGGTGAGTTCCACATTTCCACATTAACTATCATATCAGAAGCTTCCTCATCCCACGAACCACACTACTTATATTGAAAGCCAACTTGCTTTCAAACTGGCCTCTTCTCACATTTGATACCTTGGAATCTTGCTGCCCAAGGATCCCTCATAATGTTTTTCCCCACTCCTTCCCTCTATTTGCTCTTTGCGTTCTTAACATGGGCTTTACATTTTTTATGGATGAGAGATGTAAGCAAAATATTTTCTCTTGCATGCTTTATCCCCACCAGATTATTCAGATCCATATTCCTATATACTATTTCAGATCCCTTCAATCCCTTTTGGCAATTTTGTCTGTTCCTTCAAACTGGAACATCTGAAACATACCGAAAAACTTGGGGGCATGGCACTTTCAGATACCCGAATATATCATTTTGTTTCCCATTTAACCAGAGTCTTAGACTGGTGCATAAAGCAAACAAACAGTGGGTTTCCCTTGAACAAGAAATCTCTCTTGCGATGCACTTCCATGATCCCCAGCACTTCCTACACCTGACCTAAAAAAATACCCCACTAGCACTGCGGCATGACAGACTTATTTACCAGGGCTCAAATATTACAGTGGTGCCCTATTCCCTTCCCCCCTATTCCCCATATTATGGAACCCCAGTCTCCACCCTCTTTACTGCTCTCCAAGATATAGCGTATCTACTGCTCTGGTGAGCAAACAAGTGTAGTGCAAAACACTTAAGACACTCATCCTGGTTGTCCTTCACCCATATGTAACAGGGAGATGGGTTCCCCTCCTTAGGACCTCTGAAACTCTACAGATCACCCTTCTCTGATCCACACCCCCTAATCTGACCTCATCAAAGTTTGCTCTATCCTTCACCTGGTGCATTCCCTTTACTTTGCCCTGCCACCTGTGCATCACCTCATCCCCTACTCCGGAACACCTCCACCCTCCATCGCTCCTAACCACTGCATATCGTTATCTTCCTTGTTTTCTGTTTTTTTAATTTTCAGATCCACAGATCAGAAACTATATAGATGTAGAGTTCTGATTTCACCTTAAGATTTTATTCTGCATGCTTATTTCGGATCAGTGATTCACCATATTAAATCCAGAGAAAACCCTGACAAGGAGGTCAGCACTGGCAACCCCTGTTTTCTTTAAGGTCTGGTTATGATGCATTCCAGTGCATTTTTGTTGCTTTTATGTGCGTTTTTCCACTTCCGCCTATACCTATCACTACATTGTTTTCTCTACACTGTCCTAAATGCATATATTGTACTTTAGACTTCAGATTTTATTTCTGCCCCACAAAGAACATCTCGGGAGGAACATCTCCAAGCTCAGTTTTTTTTCGCTCAGCCTGCTGGGTTGAATGAAAAAAAGCTGATAGTGTTTGTAAGTTTGTAATTTTAAAGATCAAAGATAGTTTTTCTCCTCAAGTACTAACAACAGTGCATGTTTTCATGAAAAGTTTACCTCTACACAGATAGACTAAACAGTTCTCCGCAGTATGGATTAAAGAAAACTCATCACCAGACCATTCATTTTAACAACAATCTTCCCCAAGATATGTGCATTAAATGAATGTTATGCATTGTATTTACCTGTAAAAGCCTCCAAAGTATAGACATCCAAATGCCACTGAGACTGCTGCTGGGAGCCACCATCTTTGCTGTAATGTCAGCATCCCAAGCATCGCTCAATTAACACGCTATAGCAGTGATGGCAAACCTTGGCACCCCAGATGTTTTGGAACTACATTTTCTATGATGCTCAACTACATTGCAGAGTGCATAAGCATCATGGGAAATGTAGTTCCAAAACATCCGGGGTGCCAAGGTTCGCCATCACTGCACTATAGTGTTCCCCTTTGCTCCTCCCCGACAAAGCTACAGTTGAAGTGGTTGTAAAAGTATTTTTCCAATCATAGCACCCCCAGCCCCCCTTAAACACTTTGAGTCTTGTATTGCTCCAGTGCCATGGCTGGATTCAGTTCTTATCTCCCCTCTTCATTGTTTCACAAGCTTCACTGAGAACATAGAGCTCTTGCGGCTGTCAAGGAAATCATGTGAGGAGGCAGTGGAGGGAGCGAGGAAGAGCCTCACTGTGTGTGTGTATGGATGCATACAGCCGACTCGGGAGCACGCCCACACCTGTGCCTCCATAGTAATTGGTTTGCTATGGGGGCACACAGAGAAGAGGAGATGCTGAACCCGCCAGTGGGGAACCCCAGGAGAGTAGGCTTGGGGCCCCTCTGTGTAATACCATTTTTGTATTGCACAGGAAGCTGAGGGTAGGAGATGCTGGGCCTGAAGAGAGAGAAATCGGACGATCCCAGGAGAAATAGGGCTATGCAATGAAGGAGGGAGGAGGCTGTGCTAGGGAATTGACTTTCATTGGGTAGTCAAATTTTCTAGAGTTTTCAAAGGCACATTGCACGTGAATAAAAAATATTTTATGGAAACAAAAACACAGCCACTAAACATGTAAAATACTTATTTCTAGGCTTTTAACTTCTTTTTTTCCCTGTAAGGCTCATGTACTCAGGCTTTTTTGCATTCAAGCTACAAGGCACTATTCCTTCTACACCAACAATGAGACAAAATTCCTGTCATTCAGAATCAGCGGCGTAATGCAGTACGCAGGAGCGCCACTCCCCATCTATGCATCTGGCCCCCTAATCTACATGTGGTGCGCTGAAAAGCATGGATTCCAATGGGATTTTCTTTTTTTTTATAGAAGCACATGATTAGAGCCAGATTCTTTAACTGCTTCAGCCCCGGAATATTTTACCCCCTTCCTGACTAGAGCGTTGCTTTAACTGACAATTGTGCAGTCGTACGACGTTGTACCCAAACAAAATTGACATCCTTTTTTTCTCACAAATAGAGCTTTCTTTTAGTGCTATTTGATCGCTTCTGCGGTTTTATTTTTTTTCGATACAAACAATAAAAGTGGAAATTTTGAAAAAAAATCAATATTTTTTACTTTTTGCTATAATAAATATGCCCCAAAAATATATAAAAAAACTATTTTGTTCCTCAGTTTAGGCCGATATGTATTGTTCTACATATTTTTGGTAAAAAAAAAAAATCAGAATAAGTGTATATTGATTGGTTTGGCAAAATGTATAGCGTCTGCAAAATGAGTCTTTTGGCATTTTTATTATTATTTTTACTAGTAATGGTGGCAATCTGCAATTTTTATTGGGACTGCAATATTGTGGCGGACATATCAGGCACTTTTGACACATTTTTGGGACCAATGACAATTATACAGCAATCAGTGCTATAAAAATGCACTGATTACTGTATAAATGTCACAGGCAGGGAAGGGGTTAACACTAGGGGGCTATCAAGGGGTTAACTATGTTCCCTCACTTTGTTCTAACTGTAGAGGGGATGGGACTGTCTAGGAGGAGAGAAAAATTGGTGTTCATACATAGTATGAACACACGATCTGTCTCTACTCCCCTGAAAGAACCAGGACCTGTGTTTACACACACAGATCCCAGTTCACACTCTGTCACGAGCGATTGTGGGAGCCCCTAGTGGCCAAAAGGCAAAGTGACATAAGGTAACGTCGTTTTTCCCAGCCGTGCCATTCTGCTGCAGCAAAACTGTGGTGACTGGTCGGCAAGCAATTAAGTGCTAAAATGATCGCTAACAGCTCTCTGTCCTCAATCTCATAATTGCCTTCTGCAGGAGACAATTTTTGAAAAAAGTAGCCATAAGGATGCATAGTGCTCTCAGAGGTAGGAAGTTGAGACAGAAGGGCACCAACTCCAGTCTCAGATGTATCAACCTCAAGAATGAAGGGTAACATGGGATCTGGATGTGCCAACACAGGAGCAGAAACAAAGGCAACCTTGAGAGACTCAAAGGCTTCAATGGAATCCAGAGACCAATTTTGTAAGTTACCGTCCTTTCTGGTCATATCAGTCAGGGGTTTGACCAGAGAAGGTGCGAATAAACTTCTGATAATAATTGGCAAAGCCAAGAAAACATAGTGGACTTACAGATCAATGCCACTGTGAACTGCAGATTTTTTGGGGCCATCAAAAAACCAGCAGTAGAAATGACATAACCCAGAAATGTAACCTGTTCACGATGGAACTCGCACTTTTCCAGCTTACAATACAGGTTATTATCTCTCAGCCTCTGTAGCACATGGGAGACACCTGTGTGGTGGCTCTCTAGGGAATTAGAATATATGGGAATGTCGTTGAGATAAACCACCAGACATTGCAACATATCCCAGAGGACATTGTTGATGAATTCCTGAAAAACTGCTGGAGTGTTGCAAAGATCAAATGGCATTATGAGGTATTCGTAATGTCCTATCCTAGTATTAAATGCAGTTTTCCATTTTTCGTCTCCTTAATCGTCACAAGATTGTATGCCCTTCCCAGATTGATATTCGTGAAAACCGTTGGTCCCTTGAGGCAGTCAAATAATTCTGTAATCAATGGAATTGAATAATCATTCTTAATTGTGATGCGATTGAGACCCCTATAATCGATAAAAGGTCTCAGTTATCCACTCTTCTTTCTCACAAAGAAGAAGCCAGCACCAACAGGAGACGAGGATTTGTGGATGAACCCTCGAGAAAGTACACCTGCAAAATAGTCCTCCATGGCTTTATCCTCCAAGGCCAACAAAGGGTAAACCTAGCCACGAGGAGGCTTGGAACCAGACTGAAAGTCAATTGCACAATCTGATGACTGGTGTGGAGCCAAACTACCAGTTTGACCTTTGTCAAAGACATTGCCAAATCTCGGTGATGGCCATGAGGCTCTTGGCAGCAGAAGTGGAGCGAGTGGGAACATTAAATGCCCTTTTAAAGGAAGCCACAAACTCTGGGTAACTCAGGGCAATGGATTTTTGCATCTCCCATAGAGGGTTTGCCCAAGCCAAGGCTCTATCAAACAGCAAAGAAATGATGAAGCCTACTTTGCTTCTCCCCATGGGGAACACCTAGGCAGCATCTCAATGTATATCCCAACCTGGTTGAGAAACCCTCTGTATTGAACGGCATCACCCCCAAATCACTGGGGAAGTGGAGCGGAACCAGACATACCTCTTACAGAGGTAATATTCGAGGCAGGTGCCTGCGCAGAGACTGGAGCAGCAGCAGGGATGGCCTACCCCTCCCCCCTATGGCAAACTGATCCATGCGGTGATCCTGCTCATTCAATCTGGAAAAAATATTACCACTAGGTGGATTATCTGCATCTTCTGAATTCATGGCCTTCGCCTACTGTCAGGAACCATGAATCAGACGGAGACAGAAAATGCAGTAAAAAGCATACCTTTTAATATAATGCTAAAAATGGTACATATAGTAAATATAGTCAAAACATAGCCAGGGTTTGATAATCAAAGTGGGTAGTCAGTGCAAGCCAGTAAATCAGGAAGCCAGAGATCAGCGTAGTCGGAGACAGCAAAAAGGGTCGGGAACCAAAATGGACGTCAACCAGGCAAGTCTTTAGCAGGAACACAGCAGAGAATATTCAGATATGTTGACCAAGTCAAAGGCATGGGAGAAAGGCAGTTTAAACAGCCAGAAGGGACTGGCTGACGAGCCGGAAATTATCACCAGGTGAGGCACTGTGGAACGATGAGTGCTGGCAATTAACCAGAGGCTGTGCGCTCGCTACTTTACATTGTAGCAAAGTGTAATTTCTTCAGTGTTGTCACATGAAAAGATATAATAAAATATTGTAATACTGTATTTGTATGAATTATATTTTTTAGGTATTTATCCCTTTATGCACATCTAGACAGTGCAGCATTTTTTCTTTATGAAGACATGATTTGGATCAAGTCACTGTTTGGCAACCCGGCTGAGATTGTAAGTCTTTGCTATCTCTCCACAACTGGATCAGTTATAGAGATCATACCTGCAATGCTTAGATTGGGAAGGCAGAATAGCCAGAATCTACCAGGACACCACACTTGTATAAAAGTTCTGAATAATCTTCCTGAAGAAAGAAATACAAATAAGGGTCATATCTCTGGGGATCAATTATAGGATGGGTTATGAGCTTAGCTAGGAGAGAATTTCCCCTTGGTAAAAAAAATAAAAAACAAAAAACATTCCCAGTGCTGATCCAGGCAGGAGAGGACATTAGATCCTATGCCATGAGATCTATAAGGGATATAGCGTGAGATCCTATAAACTCAAAATGAAAATAAAAAAATATCACAGATTACCAGTTTTCATTTTACATGCTTTTTTCCTTTGTTTTTACCTGTTAATCCTGCAAATAATTTATGTCTAATCCCTGGATAGCTATGCTCACTCCTCCACTGTATCTATGGAGGGAGCAATGGTTACCATCCAGGTTGGACTTCAAACCTGTCAGTCATTGTTTATATTTATTACATGAGGAATGGGGAGATTAGTAGTTTACAGAAGAAATATAAGATTGTTTTTTTCTTTCAGTTCAGCTGACAGAAAGTGACGTGGACTTTCTGGGCATTTCTGTCAAGACTAAAAAGTTTTTTCTGTACTTGAAAATGTAACCTGAAAAAAGAAAACAAATACAACCACAACATCTAAGGACAGGTAAACTGCAATACATTTAAATGTTTTGTTCTTGGGTTTAGTTATCCTTTAACCAAAGAACAAATTCAAGATTTGGAAGAATCGTTGAGGGCTGAAATATTTAAAATTTAAGGTGCTCATACACAGATTTTGATAAAAATACCTGTCATCTTTAAAACATTTGATCTTCTAAAACCGGCCATAGATTCAAACCATGTATGGGCAGGCTGAATGTACCCAAGTCGATTGATCGATCCAGCCTGCTGGATTTTACATGCGATTATTGCAAGCGACTGTTATAGCCGCTTGCAATAATGGTCTTCTCCCGGGGGGGGGGGCACACAATTGCTAGGCAGGAGGGATTCCCCTATCAACTCTGTCAACACCCATGGTTGCAAGAAAGAAATTTGACAGTTGACGGTAAAATAATCAGTGGTTGATTTAATTTCAACAATAGTGAACCAAAGACATCAAAGGAGAAGGATGGAAAATGTTTCTAGTATCTTATCTGCATGACACAGTTCTAATAGTGCACATGGCTCTTAGTCCCTGTGCTTAAAAAAAAAAAAAAAAAAGCTTTCACCTGAAAGTGGAACTTTTGTGGTCACAAGTAATAATTAATTTAACCACTTGCTTACTGGGCACTTAAACACCCTTCCTGACCAGACCAATTTTCAGCTTTTGGTGCTCTCACACTTTGAATGACAATTACTCAGTCATGCAACACTGTACCCAAATGAATTTTGTGTCCTTTTTTCCCCACAAATAGAGCTTTCTTTTGGTGGTATTTGAACACCTCTGGGGTTTTTATTTTTTGCGCTATAAATGAAAAAACACCAAAAATTTTGAAAAAAAACGCATATTTTCTTTTTTTTTTGTGACAGAATTATACAAATTATTAATTTTTCTTCATAAATTTTGGCCACAATTTATACTGCTACATATCTTTGGTAAAAATAACCCAAATTAGTGGATATTATTTGGTCTTTGTGAAAGTTAGAGAGTCTACAAGCTGTGGTGCGAATCGCACAAAATTGATCACATCTGATGTACTGGTGGCCTATCTCGCTTCTTGTGACCCGAACAAGTCAGGAAAGTACAAATACCCCCCAAATGACCCCTTTTTGGAAAGTAGACATTCCAAGGTATTTAGTAAGAGGCATAGTGAGCTTTTTGAGGTTGTCATTTTTTTCCCACAATTCTTTGCAAAATTAAGATTTTTCATTTTTTTTATTTTTCTCCACAAAATTGTCATTGTAATAGGTTATTTCTCTCACATGGCATGTGTATACCACAAATAACACCCCCAAAAAAATTCTGCTACTCCTCCTGAGTATTACAATACCACATGTGTGTGACTTTTTCACAGCCTGGCCACATAGAGAGGCCCAACATGCAGGGAGTGCCATCACGTGTTCTAGGAGCATAAATTACACATCTAACTTGTTGACTACTTATTACACTTTTGAAATACCAGGACAATGACACGTGACACTGATGACAGATGGCACTGATACGTGGCAATGATGACACTTATACGTGGCACTGATGACACGTGGCACTGATGACAGATGGCACTAATATGTGGCACTGATGACAGATGACACTAATATGTGGCACTGATGACACATGGCACTAATATGTGGCACTGATGACACGTGGCACTAATATGTGGCACTAATACGTGGCACTGATGACACATGGCACTAATACGTGGCACTAATATGTGCCATCGATGACAGATGGCACTAATACGTGGCACCGATGACGCGTGATACTGATGACAGATGGCACTGATAAGTGGCATTGATGACACGTGACACTGACAACAGATGGCACGTGACACTGACAGGTGGCACTGATGACAAATGCCACTGATACGTGGCACTGATGACAGATGGCACTAATACGTGGCACTGATGACAGATGGCACTATGTGGCACTAATGACACATGGCACTGATGACAGATGCCACTTATACGTGGCACTGATGACAGATGGCACTGGGGACAAATGGCACTGACAACAGGTGGCACTGGGGACAGATAGCACTGGGGGCAGGTGGCACTGGGGGTGGGGTGGATTGCACTGGGGTGGATTGCACTGGGGTGGATGGCACTGGGGCGGATGGCACTGGGGCAGGATGGCACTGGGGCAGGATGGCACTGGGGGAGGATTGCACTGGGGGAGGATGGCACTGGGGGAGGATGGCACTGGGGGAGGATGGCACTTTTTTTTTTACACTTTTTTTTTTTCTCTGTGCACTGACGGCTGCTGCAGCCGTTCATCTCTCCCCTCTCACACGCTGTCTGTGTGAGGAGGGAGAGTGGCGCTGAGAGATGATCTCATATGTTTACATATGAGATCATCTCCCATTGGACACGCCGATCACGCTGTAAACGGCCGCTGTGATTGGCCGTTTATAGCGATCCGTGTTTGCCTGTCCCCGGGGGACACGGCGAACACAGAACTTCCGCGATGCGCGCCCGCGGCGGCGCGCATTGCGGAAGTAAACAACAGGCCGTCCAGGGACGGCCAATTGCAGGAAAGCGCCTGCTCTAAGGCCGTAAATCGGCTATAGGGCGGGCGCGAGGTGGTTAAACAAATATGTACTGTATAATATAGGAATATATGAAATAATGCAAACAAAGGTTTGTGTAAATATTGTATATGCATAATTAGATTTACAATTATATTTTAGTATATCGCAATAACATATCTACTAAAACCCATGGTCTTATATACTTATGCCCCGTACGCACGACGGAAAAAGTCAGATGGAGCCCTCAGCCCACACATGGTCGGATTTTCCGACAACATGATCCGATCGCACATTTTCCGTTGGAAAAAACTACTGTGTGTACAGGGCATCAGACTGTAAATATGAATCTACTTATAAATATGCAATATACTTATGAATTTAAGCAAACTTTGGTTTGCAGTATTCTTTCTTTGATTTCATTAAAAGTTACAAAGAAGACATGCTGGAAAACACTCTTATGTGACGTGACGCCATGTACAATTTGAGTGTCTTTGCAGCACTATTTTGTATTATAATAACCTTTTTGAAGGCTCCTTTAGAAGTTGGCATCTCATGTGATGTGACACATGTCATGCATCTGACATTCCATTCAAGTAGACGTTTGGTCATCCATTCAGAGAATGCACAAAGTATGTGTCTGTGTTACATTCTTTTATATTATATTAACCCTTCAAATTAAATTTAGTGAGCCAATGATGACATCATCTAATGCTCTGACAAATGATTTTTCAGAAGTGTCCATGAACTTGAAATTGATAAGCTAACAGTGTATGTCTAGCATGAGTCTTTATACAAGGGCAATAATATAGTTTTAATAACATGGATGAACAAATGTGTCTAGCTGAAATATCTAATCTGCTAGCACTGCTAACTATGCACAGTAAATCGATGATGAGCCAAACAAAGCATCACTCATGTTTCTGGGCTGAAAGATCCCCTTTCCCAAGAAATATATGGATATTTGCAACACAAAGGAAGACATGGTTGTACAGAAACGTATGCAGCTCACACAGTTACATGACCCCCAAAGTGTAGGAGCAAAAACATTTAAGTGAAACAAGTAAACTGTTTGCAACAAACCTGAAACTTTAATTCAGAGACTTTTACTAAAGGCAAATAGTTTGTTCACTTTGCAAGGGAATTTTGCTTTGCTTAGTAAATGAGGTGAAGTTCTGCTTATTTTGATCTTCCACTCATATGCAAGCAAAATACTGTTTTTATGTTCCTTGCATGTGACGTGAATTTTCACCACGTTCACTAAGCTAAGGAAAAATTCCTTTACAAAATGAACAACCTATTTGCCTTTAGTAAAACAAACCCATGCATATTAATTGATAGGTATTTTCTGAACAAATTAGCCTCAAGTACTGGGAATATTAATGAGTCGAGGTTACTAAACAAAGTCACTGATAATGCAGGACCCCTCTGAGGCTGCTAAGTCGCAGTTTACATCTGTAGCTAAAAAATGAAGTACAAGAAGTAGGCAGTGGTTTTTCAGAGTCAGGCCTAGGTTTAGTCAAATCACAAAAAAAACAACAACAACAAAGCAAGAAAAAAGAAAAAAAGGAACACAAAGCAAATTAATTTAAAACTGGACCCCAGCACACAAGTAAATGTGAAATTTTGAAATATATTTTAACCGTAAAAGCATGCTGAGATGTACATGATGATAACATTTGTTTTGTTTTCATTTGGTAAGTAAATCTTTTCATTTAGTAATAATTCGTTATGTTAGAATGATTCGTTTTCAGAACGTTTTCAGTTATTGGGGAGAGTATATATTCGATGTTCCGAATCAATTCTTATTTTCAGAAGTTCTGTTATTCTTTTGTTATTTTGCAAGATTGGTTATATTCATTATAACATGTTAATTTGTTATTTTGGGAGATTACTTGTGCACTGCGTCATCCCTGCTAGTCCAACCCACAAAGAAAAATTGATTGAGCTGATTGGACGATATAGACTGGAGTCGCATGCATCCAAAAGTAACGAATGGGACAAAATGAATTTGTTATGATTGGGAGATTCTGATGGATCACCTCCATCCAGCCCAAACAAAATATGTAGGAGTCATCTTTTTTCACTTTTATACCTTACTGCATTTATTGCAATATGTTTCCATTTCATATGTAGCGCATCTTTATAATAATGAAAAATGTTAATGCAAAAAAAATTGTGTGATTATCTAAGAGTCAAAGACTACGATACCACTCACATCCCAATAAAAGGAATGAATACACATTAATTTGTTATGTTATTAAGTTTAATTAATTTCCCCATTTCCAACTGACTTTGTTTGTTGGGCCTTGCACATACAAATTAAAGGAACGGTCTCTCAACTTCAAACCCAATGCACAATGAATTTTATTAGAATAGTCACGCCACGCTCACTGGAATGAAAACAAATAGAGTCAAATCAATTTGGATCATTTGTTATGTCGTTACATTATTTCGGATACTTCAAACATTAACAAAAGCCCAAACTATTGTTTTTTTGTTATCATTTACTTCAGATTAATTGAAATTCATTACTATTGTGATTCGGAGATTTGAGTACATCCGAATCTTTGAATCATGCAAATTTTTATCAGAATTTCGATTTGTAAAGAAACATATCGCACATGTCTAATATGCTTTTTTGATATGTTAGTGATCAATTAGATGTGAAAGGACTATGCACTTTAGCTTGTACACACAAAGTCAAAAAACAAAAGTTGAAAATTTACCTGTCTACCACTGGCCACCTAATCTGCAAAAGAATGTTCCAAAGCATAGCACAGGACTCAAATGGGTAACATGTTATGTAGGTGATTTCATAGTATTTGGCAAAACTATTGAAGAAAATGAATACAATTTAAAAAACTGTGCCTGAAAGATGTAGGAAAAACGAAATCAAGTATTATCTAAAGGGATTTTGTTCAATTTTGGATAGTGCAATGATGGGGAAGAACCCATGTCAAGTTTTTTTTATTGCTGTTTTTGTAAACAACAGAAAAGCTCTAGCATTTATGCTTTTACATGTGTGGTCTTTGATTGGTTAATGGACCCTCAAGTTCCTGGCAGCACTTGCATCAAATGCTACTATCTGTATTTGTGTATTTTTATTCTTATTATTGTCTGTATATCTTGTATAGAAAATGATAGTTTACTGAGAACTCTAGGTTGATGTTTCAAAACAAGGGCTTGGTACTGTATTGTATAAAGAAAGGAAACTGATCATTTATGTCTGAAATGTATTGATGGAAACAAATCAGCTATGTCCGGATAGAAAAAAAAAAAATGCAAAAATATGCCTGTTCTAGAATGGGAAAGCCTGGGGGTATAACAAGCAATGCCAAAATGTCTTAGTCAATATATGCTGGAGAATGAAATGAATGAAATGGCAGTAAGCAGTATGTGCAGGAGAGGAGTACAGAGGGTTTGACAGTAGGTGGTATGTGCAGAAGAGGAACGCAGAGGGTATGACAGTAGTTGGTATGCACAGCAGAGGAATGCAGAGGGTATAACAATAGTTATGTGCAGGAGAGGAGCACAAAGGGTATAACAGTAAGTGATACGTGCAGGAGAGCAGTGAAGAGGGTATAACAGTATGTGGTATGTGCAGGAGAGAGGAACAGAGGGTATGACAGCTGACAGTATGTACAAGAGAGGAGTGCACAGTGTATTATAGGACAAGGTATGCAGAAGTGTGGAAGGTATAACAGGGGGCAGTATATGCAGGAGAGGAGTGTGGAGGGTATGTCAGGGGTGGGGTTCACCGTTCCTGTGTGGCATTTTGTTGGAATCAGACAGGAATTATTATTATACATCTACACAGCTGTTTGTACAGCCGAACTCAGCACTATTGATGCCAGGCAGTTTCACATGTTTAAAAGCAAGGAATGTGACACAATTTGAATAGCAGAATGAGTTTCTATTCAGCCCACCTGGAATGTACTGAACTTCAAAGATGATATGGCGCCGGCTTGTCTGCAAGAACAGGGGACAGCTGGTGGGGCGTCCGAGATCAAGCCACAAGAGAGCAATCCAGTCGGAGCAGTTCCAATTCATGGGCAAACACTGCCCCCAGAGGCCAAGTATGGCAGGACTGTTAGCCTGGGGGAGGAGACGCCCCAGAGACGCTGATTGGTCTACGGGAAAGAGTAGGATGGGCTATGGGGTGTGGTATGGCTGAGGTATGTTTGACAAAAAGGGTTGCGACCTGAGCTCTGTCTTTTTATTCCATCATGAGGTGTGGCTGCGAAGGTCGGATAAGTATGGCTTATATTATACTTTGATTGTATGCTATGTATTATTGTAACTTCTATTGATACCTTATGCACGCTGTATTATTTCCTTGGGAAATAAATAAGATTTAATTAACCTTAGACCGTGTATTGATTTCATAGCCAAGGGTGGTAGCATCGTGGTATTAACAATAGCATGTGCTTGGCGTAATAGATTGATAGATTAGCTGAACTATAGGGACTAAACAAAGGAATACATAACTGATAATAATAGCACTAGACTGAATTGATCAGTTACTTCACATTTGTGCTGTTTTGGTGCATTTGGTGATACTATTTTTCACCCCACAACTTTTCACCTCCTTGCCATGTCCTCCTGTGGCACAAAATGAAGACCTGGAGACCCCCCCCCCCCCAGATGCCCAGATTATTCTAATCTGCAAAGAATTTTTCCTGGCCACACCCTGGGCCATATTATGTTAAATATGAGTTTTTTTTATGACTGTATGAGTATGGTAACTCCCAATTTTTATTTACTTTTTGTATAAATAAAAGAGATACAAGATTCTTTTACAGCAGTTTTTCTGTCTTTAAGAGTGCTCTGATTGATAATGCATGACTACCTCTGTTTTTGTACAGTTCTTTGAATACGACAGAAGACATTGGGGTTGATTTACTAAAGGTAAATCTGCAAGAACAGCTGCTCCAGAGCTTAGTAAATGAGCAGAAGCTCTGCTGACTTCCATCATCCAATCATGTGCAAGCAAAAATTATGTTTTTTTGTATTTTCCTTGCACGTGATTGGGTCTTTACAAAGTGAAGCTTTACCTAATTTACTAAGCTCTGGAGCAACTACACTTGCAGAGTACAACTGCACATTGCAAAGTGCACAGTCTAGTTACATTTAGTAAATCAACCCCACTATGTGCAGAAGAGGAATGCAGAGGGCATGTCAGAGGGAAGTGTGCAGAAGGGGGATACAGTGGGTATGACAGGAGGAGGTAGGTGCAGGAAAGGAGTGTGACAGGGGTATATGCAGGGCCGGCGCTACCACTAGGCGGACTAGGCAACCGCCTGGGGCGCACTGCCGCCTAGGGCGCCCGGCCGCTGGTTATTTTATTCCTGGCTGGCTGCACTGTCCTTGCTGCAACTACTACTGTGCCAGTGCCAAGCAACAGCGCCATCCGCCCTCCCACCCCGCCCCGCCCCGCCCCGCCCCGCTCTGGCTTTCCAGTACAGTAATCCTCTCTTCTGTTATAGTATCACCTCGCCGATCCGCCCCTCCTCCTCCGATCCGCCCCCCCCTCCTCCGATCCGCTCTCTGTCAGTCTGTCTCTGTCCGCTCTATGTCACATTAGCCATGATGATGATGACACGCAGCAGCTGATGAATCATAAGTTCATCGGACTAACAGAGAGTGGAGAGGAGGGGGGGTGGGGGGGGGGGCGGACGGCTGCTGTGCCTGTGTGTTCTCATGAGTTATATGTCACAGATCATCGGACTGACAGCGAGTGGAGAGGAGGGGGGGTGGGGGGGGGGCAGACGACTGCTGTGCCTGTGTGTTATCATGAGTATGTCACAGATCATCGGACTGACAGAGAGTGGAGAGGAGGGGGGGTGGGGGGGGGGCAGACGACTGCTGTGCCTGTGTGTTATCATGAGTATGTCACAGATCATCGGACTGACAGAGAGTGGGGGGGGGGGTCGTCATGATGATAACACACAGGCACAGCAGCCGCCCCCCCCCCCCCCCTCCATTCTCTGTCAGTCCGACAGTCTGTGACATTACTCATGATGATAACACAGGCACAGCAGCAGCAGCCGTTCTCCCCCTCAGTCCTCTGTGACATGATAACAGGTGTCATTTGATAGCACAGCACCCCTGGCCCCACCCCCACGCTCTCCTGGAATAGAGGATGGATGGAGGATGGATGCAGCATGCATCATCATGGGATACAGCAGGGCGACGTCGGCGGTGTGGCACTTGAAGGCCGCTCTCTGAGCTTGGGGTCAGGTGCGCGCAGCCTGGGCTAGCTGGAACAGGAAGAGAAGAGGCACCACTCCACACGAGGCAGGTACACAGGCTGGCAAATACAGTTGGTGCCAGCAACAGGTTACTGGTGTGACCGTGAGGTAAGCAAAAAACTGTTGCTTTCTCTCTATTAGGCCCCTTTCACGCTGGGGCGGTTTTCAGGTGCTACAGTGCTAAAAATAGCACCTGTATAGCGCCTGAAAAAATCGGCCCCTTTCACTCCAGTGTGAAAGCCTGAGGGTTTTCACACTGGAGCGGTGCACTAGCAGGACGGTGAAAAAAGTCCTGCTAGCCACATATTCGGAGCGGTGAAACCGCTCCTACCTATTGAAATCAATGGGGGAGCACGGCTATACCGCCGGCAAAGCGCCACTGCAGCAGCACTTTGTGGGCGGTTTTAACCCTTTTTCGGCCGTTAAACGCAGACCGCCGCTAAAACAATGGTAAATCACTGCTAAAAATAGCAGCGCTTTGCCGCCGACGCCCGCACCGCCCCAGAGTAAAAGGGGCCTTAATGAGAATAACATTATGTGAATGTGATGACCATGACATTTAATTTTAAAATGTGAGTGTATATATATCAATTATGTTGACTGATCTGCCAAATGTCCCCCCAAGTCTGCAATTTATGGGCACTGGTGAGGCGGAATTGTTGAGCGCTGGTGAAGCGGTATTCTGGGGGTGGAGTCAGGGGCGGGGCCAATAGGGGGGCGGCAAAATGAGGTTTCGCCTAGGGTGCCAAAAATCCTTGCACCAGCCCTGGGTATATGTGTATTACAGGAGTGCGGGGACATGATATTAGATATTATGTACAGAACATGAATGAGAGGGTATGACAACCAGGAGAACATTTCATCTTTTGACTCACAAATAATGGGTACCAATCTGTCCATAATAAGCAACGAATCATCAAGTTATTTGGTCATAGCCATAAAGGTTTAGGGCAGGGGCAGAGAGTGTTCTCCAATATGCTTTAAGCACCTATTAACAAAGTTGACAAATTATAAAGTGGCGGCATAAGAGCCAGACTCTTCAAACAAGGTGTTTTATAGAGGAAGAACAGAGATCTAAATGAGTGTCCAAGAAACAGCCCACTGATTATAGAGAGATTAATACACATATACTGCAGGCTGATCACTAATGGTTTAATGTACACTGAAAGGTCTACTTCACACAGGCACTGATAAATTAATAGTTTATGCTCCCTAAATGCCAAATTTTGATGCGTTACTGGAAATCTTGGTTGATGCGATTAAGAACCAATATGAGATGTCCAGTTTCTCCATAAGAAACACCTCCTGGTAACATTGTGGTAAGTCAATTGTTACATACTATCTATTTTACTAATTGGTTTTAAGCCATAAGCTTTAATTTTGGGTAGCATAAAGAAAAGTATAAGAGTGTATTTTGGGTTTTATTGCTTTCCGAGTTGCTGTTGGGGAGATTTCTTTTCACTTCCCCCACATGCAAACAGAAAAGAAAAACATTTTCAATAGAGCAGACAAAAATTGAAAAGTTTTCAGATTTTTAGTGACAGGCAAATCCTTCCTTTACCAACATTTCCAGTTTCTACTGGGCAGAGTCACTATATACTACATTGTGCATGTTGAAACAGTTTGGAGCCTGCTGAAAGGTATTGTAATATTGGAGCCAATAAACGTCTGGTGGATGGAAATTAGTAAAGAATTTAAAAAGAACAGTAACTTTCCACAATGTTTTGAAGCTTTGGACTGAAAACAATTTTTCATTCAAATACCCACAAACAGTGGCTCCAGATTTTAAACTACAAGGTATATTTCTCCTTGGTGCTGATGGCCATTGTAGAAAGCAGTTATATTATTTTGTTGCTATAGATGTTGGTGCCTGTGGAAATTCAAGCTGTCTCTCAGGTTTTAAGAAAATCCCCTATGGAAAATAAGATACTGAAAGGAAGTTTTACCATTCCAAGTCCAAGAACTTTTTTTTGTTGAAAGGTATTTATTTTAGTTTTCACAACAAAAGATACATAGAAAACGGACACACATTACAGGCATGTAAGGCACTTATGGATATACCAAGTCAGGTATCCATTAATGGACAGGAAATAGGCAGTCCATGGAGAAAACAGAGAAAACCCCAACAACATTCACCCACACACATTCAAACCCGCACCACATACAACTCTGTATCAACGATACATTCTCAAAGTCCCGTTATGTAGCTAGCGGAGAGTTCCGCAGAAACCTATACCTGGCCAATGTGTAGCCATCCATCAGTTCACTGTTCCAAAGATAGATTAGTGGATAGAAACTCGCTGAGTAAGCTGTGATGATAGGACATCCCCCTAGAAATCCTCAGACATTCAGCATTGGTTGCCATATTTTGGTGAATTTCTTAGGGCATGCCCTACTTTTATATATCAATTTAAATTTGGAGAGAACCCCGTGAACACTATGAAAGAAGGTGTGGGCCTAAAGGGGGCCCACTTCCTTCCAATGCAATAAGATGGTTTTACAGCATAAAATAATAGTATACGTAATAAGTCCTAGCATGTGTATGAGGAATATCATCATTAAGAACTCCTAAAAGTCCAACCTCCGGGGTGTAAGGTATTGGCAGATGAAGCTTGTGGTCAAAAAAAGCAAATAGATCCTTCCAATAGGTCAAGGGTCCAGGACAGCTTCAAAACATATGAAAAAAATTGGCAGCAATCAAATCACATCTAGAACAAGCAATATCCTGACCCAGTCCCATCCGAACCAGCCTTGCTGGTGTGTAGTGTAAATGGTGAATGAACTTAAATTGGATCAATTGGTCAGCAGTGCTGATTATATCCTGAAACATATCTTGGTTGCCTCTTCCCAGTCCTCCTTAGAAAGCTCAGGCATTGACAACAGCCATTTGCGATGAGAGTTCTAGAAAGGATCAGCCCCCATCAACTGGAGGCGACCATAAAAAGTCATCACCAACTTGGAGATTTCCAGAAACGATAAGAGGTCCTCTATAGAAGATTCCATGAGCTCAATGGTCAATGACCCAAACTGTGCCCGAAAGGCATGTCGTAGTAAAAGATATTTAAAGAAGAACTTATTTTCAACGCCATATTTACGTCTAAGTGTGTCAAAGGGTACAAAGGTATTGTCCTCAACTATATGAGAGAGATGAGTAACTCCAAATTGACCCCACCAGGGTGAGTCCAAAGACCAAAGAGCTCAGGGAGATTAGGATTCTTCCACAAGGGGGTCTGTGGCGACATTTCCAGAGAGGTCTGTGTCAGTATTTTCCCCTCTTCCCTCCAAGCCACAAAACTAACATCAACAGGAGAGAATCTAGAGCCACCAGATCTCCTTAATCTATGTAGCTCATCCCTGAGAGAGGTGGAGGGTCTAAAGAAGGCCGACAAAAGCACTGTGGAAGGAGCCTGGGGGTCTGGATGGCAGGGCGGCATTAAAGATTGGACGTACCTGTACGCCAATATGCCTGCCCGTGCCATTCTGCCGACGTACATCGGCGTGCACTGGTTGGGATCTGGGTAAACATATCATATAAAAAAGTTATACATATTGAATATGGAATGTATATACATCTGTAACATTTTCACCATACATAATACATAATAGATATAATCCTCTTGCACCCAACGTGTTTCGGAGTATAGAAGTCTCCTTCTTCAGGGGTATATAGAAAAGGAAAGATAAATCTATAACATAATTGTAAAAAAGTAAGAATGACAAAGCAATAACATTCAAGAATCTAAAATTATTGTAGCTCAATCATATACATAAATTTACTTTTTAATGATATATCTGCCGGTTGCTGAGCTTCAAACTTCCAGCCCACACATCCCTTTCTTGAGGCACAGAATGCCAGGGATTGGAGTGTAGGTGGGCAGACAGAGGGGTGGGGGCAAGAGGAGGAGGAGCAGATCAAGCCCTTTCTCCTCTCCTGTCCGTGCATGAGGCCCATGTGCACACCTATGCACTTGGCAGTTGTGGTACTTGGTGACTTGGGGATCCGCAGTCCATTGTTAATGTTGTGTCTGGGTTTCAGCTGGTCTGAAACCCAGACACATGATTCAAAACCCAGATACCCAGGTAGCAACCCTATGCAGGAATATATTAAAAATGTTAAAAAGCCGGCAGAAACTGTGAGCATAAAAATGTGAGCATTTCCAAAAAAAGTTCAGTTCACTAAACTATAATAGCAAACCGAATATTTTCAGGGTCTTGAAGCCATATACATTTAAAAAGATTTTTTCAAGTGCATGGTAACTCTCTCAATCAACATTAACTATCTTTAATCTGTATGCTGCTAGCATTGGAAAGTATATCATATTTACTTGTATTAAACCTTTGTTTTAAATTTTTTCAGTTACTTCCTGGTGTGCAGGCCTAGGCAAATGTCCTACATCCCAGGAGTCTTCAAGAGGGGAGGAGGGGAGAAGGGGTTTTCTCAGCTAAGCACACCCTCTTGCCTGAAGATAGATTTCAGGAAGTAAATGTTTCATGAAGCATTTCCCCTTACTCAAGATGCCACGGCCATAAATGCTAGGAAGTGTTTTTCAAAGTGAGTTCTCAGCAAAATAAAGCATGGGGACATGGATGGATGAGTTTGCTTTGAATATTAAAAATTTATTAAATTGTGTTTTTGGTTTGTGGTGCTCAGATGCAATGTAGTTCCACTTTAAATTAAGTCATCATTCACCTACTATGATTCATATTGTTTTTTGTTCTTTTTTAAATGTTTATATTTTAATGCATTCCAAGACTAGGCAAATAATGAACGGTTCTGAAAGGCTAGTTTAAGCACAGGGGCTATATGATTTCTAAAAGCACATTAGGGTGTACTGAACAATAAGCTAATTACTTAGCAAAAACTAATCAGAATAATGCCTTTTTACACCATATTGGCATATTTGTCATTATAAATTTGGGCTTCCATCACGTAATTTGTACATTGATTTTTTTTCTCTATTTGTTTTACATGATTTTGACACTTTAGAGTGGACTTAGCATCAGACATGACATTTTATGCTAAGTGCATGAAAGCAAAATTACTAGGGCTGCGGAAATTAACGATTAATTGTTCGATTAATCGTTAATTTCTTTGATCGATCAAAATAATTTTGATCGAGGACGATCCGCGGAGTGAGCTCCGCAGTCTCGCCCATAGGAAAGGCCGCGGCTTCGGCCTAGCTCCGGAGCCGCGGCCATCTTGGTCCACCCGTCGGTGGCCTAGACGCGCGCGCTGGCGTCATCATTGCCCGCCTGCTTGTGTCTACTCTAAGGACGGACGGGTCTGCCTGCTGTCTATTCCAGACAGAGCAGACAATAATGAATATTAAGGTATGGGGGAGATGTGAGGAGATGTGGGCAGTACTTTATGGGGGGAGATGTGGGCAGTACTTTATGGGGGGGAGATGTGGACAATACAGCATGGGGGGAGATGTGGGGGAAATGTGGACCGTACAGTATGGGGGAGATGTGGACATTACAGTTAAAGTTAAACTAACTTTCTACGTTTTTCTTAAAGTTTAATAAAAAAAATTGTAAAAACTGTATATGCATTATAATTAATCGAAATTAGTCGATTAATCGATTAAAAAAAAATCGATTAATCGAACAGGAAAATTTTAATCAGTAACAGCCCTAAAAATTACATATAAGTGTAACACTTACAGATATTTATTACCTCTCATAGAGATTACAGATAATACCTTCATCTGTTTTTTTTTTTCATCTGCTGGTGTCTTTGCAGTTCCTGCATGTGTTCACAAGTGTCTAACATAGGTCAGTCCCTACATCTTGTGTTATGCTACAAAGTCCAGGCCTGTTCACACATGCTTTGGTGTCTGAAGAGCAAATTGAGTGCAGATCACTCTTCAGTGTGCATTTGACAGGCGGTGAGTTGTATTGCCTCCTGACTGCCTGCTTTAACCCTTGAAACTTGTAGTAGCATATAGCAACTATATGCATTGCAAGGGATTGCAAGAAGATTGCAGAGCTGACCAATTCACTTGAAAGAGATGCGTAATAATTCAAGCTGCAGCTGCAAAGCTAAGTGTTGGGTACACCCCAGTCGTTACCTCAGCAGCTAAAGGGGGGGTGGTTGGGGAAAGGTAAAAATACAGCTCAACCTTCCTTCCCTAGACCACCGCTTGACTGGAGCTCAAGCGCTGCTTTTTAGTTATCAATAAAATGGTGGTAAGATACCTAAGGTCTATGAATAGGGAACCCAAGCCACACCCCAAATAATTACAGAACAAAAAATGGAAGAGGGTGCCCCAGGGATTGTATGGGCAAGGGGTAAGATCAAGTAGAAGAGTAAGAAACAGGTATGCAAAATATAAAAAAAATGTAATATACAAATGTGTTTCACATAAAATCTTTGTTAGAAAAACAAAAAAGAAACTATGGTCATGCTAATACATTATACAGCTTACTTCTGTATTATACGAAGGGTCTCACAGTAAGAGGCCAAAATAAATCATATGAAATTCAGGAATCCCAACATGTTTGTGAATTAACTGTTACATTCCTTCTTCTGGGGTAATTAAGGATTATTGTATTATTATTGTATTATGTATTATTTAGCGTAAGAATAGATAAGGGAAATTAATTAGAGTATCATATATAAGTAGAATTTGGGAAATTCTAAAAGCCTATTTAGAAACGTATGCTGTTCGCTATATTGTGATATGTCAGCAATGTATTAAAGCAGACTTGCATAATTACTATAATGTCCAATGTAAGTAAATCTCCATGGTGTGTCAGGTTGAGTTTAATGTAGATGTAAACCCTAAATTGATTACATTTAGTTTGCTATAGCACTGTGTATCAAATAGATGCTATTTTATTCTATAAAACAGAAAACTTTCCACTTTTTTTATTATTTGTTGCATTTGACTGCTGCTAATCTCCTGCAGTCCCATGCATTAAGATAAAAAAACTTCCTGCCTTTACAACTCCTTTAAGTGAAAGCTGCTTATTTGAAATTTGGAAAATTACTTCAACATGTTAAAGTATTTAAGCAAATCTAAAGTTGGGTTTGGGTCTACATAATGTGACAGGGAATGTGCTCAGAAAGTAGCTCTATGGTGGGATGGCACTGTACAACACAGCCTGTTTGAGGGATTACTGGTCTCCCCCCCCCCCCCCCCATTTATTTTCTCGTAGGAAATGGCTTCACTTCAGCAGTAAAACAGAAGAGTTCATACTTCAGGCTCTTACTCAGACTAAACAACTCACAGTGTGATAGGTGAATCCTCCAAGCACTCACACAAAGAAAACAGTCGTTCACCATCCACAGCGTTTAAAAAATCTTTATTTGCTGGATTAACAACCTCTGGTGTAATTACTTATCAATGGTAATAGCCAGTTATATTCTGTGTACTTAGGAGTGCATCAAGCTTTTTTTTGAACAATCAACTGAACTGGCTAGAATTAACTTCTCTTCATCTAACAACTCTTCCCATATGGGTAGGATAAACCTTTTTTCCCCTAACTGCAAAAAGTGCCCCCTTCTCCGTTATGAGTAAATAGCTTTGCACCACGTTTGCTTTATGAGCCATTTATATAATAATACATGGAGATTATATCCCTCCTTAACCACTTAACCTCCACAAGATTTTACTCCCTTCATGACCAGGCCATATTTTGCTATTCGGCACTGTGCTACTTTAACTGGTAATTGTGCGGTCATACAACGCTGTGCAAATTAAATTGATATAATTTGTTTTTACCCAAATAGATGTCTCTTTCGGTGCTATTTGATCACCACTAGGTTTTTTCTTTTTTCTTACATAAATGAAAAAAAGACATTATATTTTTCTATTTCTGTTATAAAATATATCCCATATAAAAAAATCCCATATAGAAAAAATAAAAACATTTGAGTTTCTTCATAAATTTAGGGCAAAATGTATTCTGTTACATGGTAAAAAAAATCCCAATAATAATTGATTGGTTTGCACAAAAATTATAGCGTCTACATGAGATATGAGATATATTTATGGAATTTTCATTTATTTTTTACTAGTAACTAGTAAGTTTAGCGGAGTTCAGCAATTCTTAGCGGGACTGCGACATTGCAGCATTTCTGACACTTTTTGGGAACCAATGACACTAATACAGTAATCAATGCTAAACAAAATGTGCTGTCACTGTACTAATGACATTGGTAAGAAAGGGGTTATCATCAGGGGAAACCAAAGGGTTAAATGTATTCCCAGGGAGTGCTTTCTAACTATGTGGGGGTGCTTTGACTGGGGGAAGAAACACAAGATCTCCATATTCCTCTCTCACAGAACGGTGGTCTGCCTTGTTTACATAGGTAGACCACCGTTCTGCCTCTCCTGAGAACGATCACAGGGTGACGGTGAAAATTGGGTCCACTCGACCCACTGATTGGCTTCCGCTGTGTCCAATCATAGAGGTAGCGAGTCGCCTGTGGCATGCGCACGCACCCTGGACCCAGTGCAGGAAATCATGTACAGGTACGTGATTTTGCACAGGAGGGCCACCCTACCACAGTATATCTGTGTTGGGCAGTCCAGAAAAGGTTACGGTAGCAGTACTAGTGGCATAACCCTACGAGTCCAGTTCTATTTTTCTACACTTTCCTCAATATGCCCCAAATACTGGGCTTCCTCCATAACTATAGCACTATATTTGTGTTGGTGTTTAACCCTGCCTTCTGTATAGCATTCAAGGCAGCCTGAATGATTTTCCCAGTCTATAATAAAAATGACCACATCATCTCAGTTGACTGCTACATTCTTCTAGTGTAGCTGAAGGATCTCCTCCATAGCCCACTGAAACAATATGTGGTCTCTTTGGAACAAACCCTCTAGAGTGAAAAAAAGTGTTATTTTCTTTGTTGCAGTCATTGAGCAGTTGCCAGTACCCCTTAGTCAGGTCCAAGGTAGAAATGAACTGGGCTGATCCTACCCAGGGAGCGGGATGAACATCAAATAGAGTAGTATACTGAGTTGTAAGGTTTGGGTACCACTGATTTTTAGTCTTCTCTATTACCCCAAGATCCAGCATTTTCTGCACTTTATTGGCTATAGACTGTCTGTGAACTTTTGGTATGTGATAAGGCTTTAACTGGACACAAGCCTGGTGTCCTGTGTTTATGTTGCGTTTAATCATGGAGGTGTATCCTAGTAGATCTGAGAAGACCTCCTGATTTTGCTGCAGGAACTCTTTCGATTTCTTCTTCTGTGGTTTGGGCAAAGTGTCACTTCTAATACCAAAAAACGACATGCTAGTGGGTGGAGTGCAGACCCTAAACCATCTTACATTACTAGGTTTCGTTTTGGTCACAGTGAGTCGTTTTTTTTTGTGTGATCGGTTTAAATTTTTCTGTAATGTATCAGCACTGCCAGGGAGTCAAGGCCTGCAACCTGTCACTCCTGCAGCTTGTACTAATGCATTAGATCTGCACCACTGTCAAAATAAATGGCGTCTGCAGCAGGTAAAGGTACACATGGAAGAAGTGAATCTCTGGGGATAGCAGGCAATGCTTTTCAGGGCTTGAGAAAGAGGCATGACCCTGAGATGTGTTGCATGCTACCCCCAGTGATTCTCCTCTTCTATGCATGCCTTTGGCTGCTGCAGGCACCACTTACTTTGGTAATTAAGCAGTCCAATGTAATGCTTTCAAAAGGCACCTCAACAATGTACTTCTGATATGGTTCTGATATGGTTCTGGATGCATATCTGCATGAATGTTTTTGAAGCGTTCCAGTGTGTTTTTGCAGTATATTTCCTTTTTTTCACTGTACTGGTGTCCAGTGCATTTTTAAAGTATTTTTAAATTCCAATAAAGGTCTTTGAGGAAAGAAAAAAGCATACTTATACTTTGGGTCACGGCTCACTGCTTAAAAGCTCCCATTCTACATAATATCTAAATATCTATTTTTTTGGAAGACCTGCATTGCACATACCCCCCAAACTGTTCAAATATATCAAATTAAAATACTTCTTAAATTTATATTATATTAATCACTATTTATCATAAACTAAAACATCCCTAAAATTAGCCACGCCGTTGGTTCTATATTAATACTCATACATGTATACAGCAGACACTAGTTATCTACAGATCAATCAGCGCTTCATACCTATATATTGAAATCTTTACAATAATACTACCTAATATATTATAAATAATAATATAATAATATCCCATCACAATTACCATTTGTATCCACCAGTGGTAAGACCCTTTCTGTTATTAAAAGCACACATAAAACAAATTATTTATTAAAATCAACACCTCCTACTGTTCAATTTATAGCATTGCATCCAACTCAATCATTTATGAAGCAGTTAAGATCAAATTTAGTGTTCAATCCTTTTGGGGTCAGTGTTTTTAACTATCTTTACTTTTTTCTACTGCGCTCTTTTATCTTGTTGCCGCCCCTCCAGTGTGTCCTATAATTTTATATGGCCCAAAACTGTAGACCCCTAGGTACTTAATTATGATATAACAAAAATGTTTAAAGTCATTATGTTTTTTATAACCTGTGCTAATGTTGTATGCATGTTCCTTATTTCATTTCTCCAGGTTTTTTTTTCCATGTTCAGCGTACTGAAGTCCACAAGGACACTCTAATACATATACTACCCCTTCTGTGGAACATGAAAAAAATCTTTGATAACATATTCTTTACCAGTAACATGGACTTTAAAACTTTGTCTTCTCTGGATATTCTCCTTAATCCTTCAACTACTATAACATCTCCCACAAGCAAAAAATCCTTTTCTCTTGAAAAATGTGAATTGTTTATTATTGGGTGTATCTATTGCATTCTTTACCAGCCTGTTTCTTATTTCATAATATTTCATTGTAATAACAAGGATATTTAAGAGGAAGCGCATATTATTACAATTTTCTGAATCTTAATATGTACATATATTTTATTACAATGGTCAACATAAATCTAAAGTAGAAGAAAACAGCAGGATGCTGAGGTCAGTATCAAATAAAAAAAAACAATTTATTAAAATGAGCAGCACACTTACATTGAAGTTAGCATGAAACAGCATGTATAGGGAACACCTGTTATCAAGCAGCTGTAATCAATGTGATGCTGTAGGCATCACTAGGCAAACTGAGCCTGAGGGTGACAGGGAGCCATCCAGCTCAAAGTATGAATATTAGCGGTGTTCTAGGCTGCACACGAGAATGACAGCTTTCAAATAGCCTAGTTGATGTCGGGAGAGGGGGTGTGCATGGTGCATTTCCAGGGACTTTGCCCCCTTTTTCAAATGCATGGACTTTAAAGGAAGTGATGGGCTTATAAAGCCAAAATGTCAGGAAGTGGAGAAACATGGGAGGGGAAGTAGAGAGAACACAGAGCTGCTGCATAGAGCCAGAAGGGCGGGAGAGGGAGGAAAGTGGGAGGGGAGAGAAATGCACAGCTGAGCCATTAACCCTCATCTTGCAGACTGCCAGTATCAGGAAATTCAATGTCAGTACTGGATACAGGAAGTAAAACAAGTAAATACAAAGCAGATACAACAAAATAGCTGCACTGTAAATATAAGGATCAAATATGTCTTGAAAATTAAATGCACAACTGCACAAATGCATTTCTAATCCAATGAGACTGAATGGTACTGTATGTAGCAAAAGGTACATTATAACAGAAGCTGGGATTATTTACCAAAATTGAAAAATGTATAAGAACAGAAAGGAAACCGGGAACTCGCAAAATAGTTCACACCTCAAGTTCCTCTTTGAGGCCTCCTGGTGAGTATTGAGATGATTAATCCAACAGGTTTCTCTGCACAGAGGGTATGAAACCTCTCTGCCACAGAGCTACAGGGGGGGAATTTGTTCCAAAACCCAAACCCGAAGGCCATTGGTGGAGCAATCATGAGTGTATTTGAAATTGCGGGGAACACTATGATCAGTGCTGACTTCCTCAATGAGTCTCCTGTGTTGACCAAAACATACCCGGACTGAACGAATAGTGCTGCCTATATATAGAGGAGACCACAGGGACATAAGAGGCAGTATACAACAAAATGCATGGAACAGAAGAAGCAACTGATTGAATATTTTTTCCTCCTCCCATGTCCCTCCCCTTCCTGCCATTTTGGCTTTATAACCCCATTACTTCCCTTCACTGTCCATGTGTTTGAAAAAGAGGGCAAAGTCCCTGGAAACATGTCATGTACACCCCCCCTCGTGACATCCACCAGGTATTTTGACAGCTGTCATCCTCATGTGCATTCTAATATCCATACTTTGAGCTGGCTCCCTGTCACCCTCAGTCTCTGCTTGCTCAGTAAAGCCTACAACCTCACACTGATTACAGCTGATTGGTCTCAGGTGTTCCCTATCCTTGCTGTTTCATGCAAACTTCGATGAAAATGTGCTGCTTATATTAATAACGTTTTTTTTGTTTAGACTGACCTCAGCGCCCTGCTGTCTGTTTTCTCCTACATTGAGTTGATCCTACCCAGATCTTCTGCGGGAGCTGCAGAGGTTCCAGTCTTGGTCCCTTCTCCTGCTCATCCATCAATCCAGTTGCCTCATCCATTCCTCTACCCTGTTGATGGTCTACAGATACAGATGAAAATTCCAATGAACCAAGGGACTTTGCACTTCTAGGAGCGTATGTACTGTGTACCTGTACAATCTTTGGATTAACATAAATCTAAAGGCCCATTCATAGCTCTGCATTTTTAATTTGGGGCAGTGCATTTTTAATTCATCTTACTTTAAATTTACAACCACTAACTTGGTTGCTCTTAAAACTTTTAAAGGAGGATTTTTTAAAAATGAGCAACACTAAACTCTAGTTTTAATATAAACATTAAGCTGGATGCAGATACTAGTTAAAGGAATATTAAAGATAAGCAATAATAATGCTTTTTATATAACAGAATATATAACTTGAAATTTTGAAGGCAGTCTCAAATACAATTTTTTATTGTTTATACCATAATGAACAAATGTTTTTATTTATATGCTGGCATTGTGGTCCATTGCAAACTGTATCTGGGCAGTATCTGGAAAAAATTGATTTTTTTCACATCAAATCAGCTAAATACTTTGTTCCTCCAGCACTTATTCTTATTAAATTATTAGGCAGACATATTTAGAGTAAAAGAGTTAGGTTACATTAGGTTTATTGATAGGTTCTTATTTAATTGATTATTGTCTAATTATATAAGACAAGAACAAGTTTATGGGTTAACCCTTAAATTATTTTGTTAATAGATTGATCTACTAATGTATGTAAGTAACCATTTCATTAGGTTGTTAAGCTTTAACAATTTAATATTGGTAAACCTGGTAGTTACTTAACTGATAGTATTATTTTACTGAGTAGAACAATTTGATATAATCATTTATTTAGGCTAATTCAGTATATAGTTTATTGATATGTTTTATACTGTAAACATTTGATTGCTGGTTGCAAATGTTGATTATCAATGAATTGGTTAGGGTAATTTATTAATTTATTTGTATAAATAAATGTTTTGGGTAATTCATTGTATATTTACCAATATTCTGCCAGTAATTTGTTCATTAGTTTTGTGATTAGATGACTATACTTTTGTCTGAGGAGCATAGTGCTAAGCTGTATTAATATCAGGGTAAATTTAAAAAGGCTAGTAATGATTTATAAAACAGTGGGATGTCAGTTTTTTTTCCACATTATGTAAAAAAATGTCTAATCAAAATGTGAAATATATTGTAAACAATACAAAATTAGGATGGCTATCAGTACACATGTAATTATAATTACAAGATATCTCAATAGCTACAAATGCAAAGGTAAAGGGGAAAAAACAAAAGGGAGATCAAATAGTATTCCATAGAGAACAATTTAAAACAACTAAAATATGTAAAGCAATAAATACATAAAACTATTTTTTTTTAATATACCCAATAAATGCCTGAATAAGGATCCGGTATAGAATTTGGAAGGGACCGCACGCTGCTTCTGATTTTTGATTTTTTTTGGTTTGCCCCTTAAAATTCATACACTACCTGAAAGGCCATTTTCTGAGTCTGGGTCTCCCATTAATGTCTATATTAGACCCTCATCTAGGATAAGGGTCTAGTAGGGATGAAGAGAATCCTTGGCTTTGATAAACAAAGGAGCCAGGGATAGTTTAAAAAATGATGTGGGGGTTCCATAACTCAGACCCCACCAACAACACACACACATAAAAAAAATGGTGTGAGGTCCCCCCAAAAGTCCTGTATGTACTTTCAGAAAAGGCACAAAAACCACCCATTCTAATGAAAGTCTATGGCAAAGCACAAGTAACCTGCATGAAAACCGCAGGTACACTGCACTCCACCCGAGTTACAGAGAAACCACAGTGGATCAGTGTGATAGCAGGTAAGATAATAAAAACAGTGTAGCGCTTCGATAATAATAAATGTAAACAACATAAATTATAAAAATAAATATAACAAAAATCACATAGATGTAAGTGCCTGAAAATGAAAGTCCAACATTAGGCGTTCAATCCACTATGTTGATGGCATAAGAGTGACCAAACTGTCACAGAGAAGAGAAATGATGTACTAGACGAATGTATTCATGCTGGTATACTTGATTGTAAAACATCAGAGAAAAGTAGATAAATACTTCTTACCGGAACAGTTGGACTCACACAGTCATATGACGGTTGAGTCTAGAAGGCTTAAGGTCACAATCTGGGACCAAAGAGTGTAAGGAGAGAGGTCAGTTGAGCTGATGGAGGAGCTCCGGGCGGTTGTAGGCTCAATGATGGATCCCTCCAGATGGAACTTCAAGGTGTTCAAGCTCAAACGCAGCCCGCTGTACCAGTACTCCAACCTCCCCCAAATGAGAAGGGGGGGTGTTTGTGAGGTTTTAAACCAAAGCAATGAAAGAAAAGAAAAAGAGGCTCCACATGGTGCGGGTCAAACGATAAAAAGACGTTGATTTATTGAAGTCAAAAGGTAATAAATGACTTGGTGATCACATAAAAAAGCAAAAATAAAATTAGAAGCAATGTGGGGTGCCAACAGCTCGCCCGACGCGTTTCGACATATGTGTCTTCAACTGGGGCATGTTGGAACCCACCACATTGCTAACAGATATATAGAGAATGAGAGAAAGGTTCCACCTAACAGGAGGCGGGGAATCCAATCTCAGACAACCTCTTAAAGCTGCAGTGTACATTTTGGTCGAATCAGAGTATACTAATTCAAACATTGTAAACAAATACAAATAACATCTAAAGATATCACTCTTATAAACTGTTAAAATAGATATTGATGACAATAAAGTCTAAGGCATAAATAAAAAGTAAGCCATCATGCTCACATGTGAATAGCACTAACCATATTAAATTAAATTGTTCATAGCCTGATCTGATATATAGATACAGGGTGATTCAATTCAATTATAAATCATATACGGAGAACAGATCAAGCACTCATATAAAAGGATCAGACATGCGTTGTTAGCTATACATAAATAACATTATACTTTGGCCAGAATTTACCAGTTTACATTTCCATTATTCACAAACTCATCAGACTCATAAAATGCAGGAAGCCCCAATGCACATACAGAGCATATACAAAGAACACATCCAGTTCTAGTACCGAAACTCAAACATGCATTATCAATTCTGCAAAGGCTACATAGTACTAACCCAAAAACAAACTGGTTTATTTGTATTATATC
Source organism: Lithobates pipiens (assembly GCF_037356315.1). Classification (NCBI taxonomy): domain Eukaryota; kingdom Metazoa; phylum Chordata; class Amphibia; order Anura; family Ranidae; genus Lithobates; species Lithobates pipiens. Next base: position 168,449,939 of record NW_027507785.1, on the reverse strand, counting down.
ATGGATGGAGATGTAAAAGACTCAGTAATAATGTCTGATAGAAATCTGTCAATATGTAATTAAAATGTCTCTTACTTGTTGTGCCAGCAGAGTATAACCTGGAAATGTGCATGAGTAACCATGGTGATAATTCATACATAATGATCAATGTTGTGAAATTCAGATCTAATGTTCTAAACTATCATGACATACACACACACATGAAAGACTAAACCAATCACTCAGTCTGTATGTCATGTGACTAAATGTGGGAGTGATTGAAAGAAACTCACGTCAATAGGGTGGAGGTGTGTATGTTTATACATCATTGAGCAAGAGTGTAAGGAGAGGGTGTCATCCAAAACATGGCGCCAAATAATCCTTATTGTGCGCTCCACGTTGCGAATCAAAACAAGCAGCGTGAACGCTCATTGCGTACATGACAACGAAGTGGGGCGTGTGTATACAGGTGTCACATGTTGCATAATTATGCAAAAGTGTAAAGGGGGCGTGTAAGCGTGAGCGTCACGCTCTGTGTCTATGCACAGAAGTATGGAGGAGGAGGAGGCATCTAAACTTGGCGCCAATTTCGCACATGGAGAGCGTCACACGCCGCGGGGCGTGGTCGGCAATGGAAGGGCCAATCCGAGGGTGTATCCCTCTACACGTGCGCCATGACAAGTGACGTAATTACGTCATGTCATGCGCAGTGGCGGATCAGGAGTAAATACTACAAGATGATCACAGGGAATAAAAAAGATGTGACAACATCACGTCACATCCAATAATAAAGCCCGACGTAACCAAGACAACCGGAAAAGCGTCATGGCATATACGATCAAAGAAATACCCCAAACAATAGGGACACATTTACAAAAGCAAAAGGAAAAAAGCAAAATATCACTCCATGTTCAGAGTATACATCTTACTCGGGAGATTTAATCACTAATAACCAAAGATTATGATAGAAATAAAAATAAGAATAAAAAATATAAATAGAATAATAACGCAAGTCAGGTGCAATGCATGCAAATTATTCGCGTAATAACCTATTTTTATATTTTAGGGTGCCTGAAACCTGAAAAGGCCTAGGAATATGATGAATGTGGCATATTCTCAATGAAAAGTGAGACTAAACAATAGTGTAAAGGGAGTGTTTTAAAGGGATATCCGTCCAAAATCCCACGTGATCTAGAAAAAATGCATAAAAAACGCATATATCTAGAATCAGGCAGGGGACTGAAATTGGAGAAGGGGATGTGTGAAAGGGGAAATATGATAGCAATACAAAGTGTGTATAGTGAATAAGACACTGTGTCTCAGAAAACACAGATAAGGAAAGATATTATAACTAGAGTGCCATATAAATGGGTGTAGAACTATATTGGTGTGTGAAACCAAGAAATGAAGAGATGGAAAAATGCAGCTATAAATCAAATGAATAACAAAGATAGTATGGGGCACTAGTAAACCATAGTGAAATAGTTTAGGCCTGGTTAATAAAGCTGTTGATGTCCCAGTCTGTGTTCATGCCAAAGGGGGAGTAGCACCTCAATTCATAGATCCAAAATGTCTCGAGGCGCGAGACCCCCCTCAGGCATGAATCGCCTCTCCAGTTTGGGACGAATTTGTCAATAATTTGAAAACGGGTACCCGTGGGGTCTCTATTGTGTTTCTCAAGATAGTGTCTCGGAACCGGGTGTTTATCACACCCTTTTTTGATTTTACTGAGATGTTCGTTGACTCTAATAGAGAAATTGCGAATAGTGCGGCCAACATATTGTAGGTTACAAGGACAGGTAATCAAATATACAATGTATCTGGTGACACAAGTGGTAAAGTGTTTCATAAAGTATCTGCGCGCAGTTGTTGAAGATGTAAAGGAGTCACTTTTCCCCTTACCCAGTATATTATGTAGGCAGACGTTACATTTTCTGCAGGGAAAGTAACCCTTACTCTGTGGGAAAAATTGTATCGGTTTGGGGATATCTATTACATTGGGAGCGATATCGTTTTGAATAGATCGGGCTCCCCTGTAGATGGTTCCAGCTTTATCTGGAATGATCCCACTCAAAACTTTATCACTTTGTAATACCTTCCAGTGCCTATTAATAATTCTCTTTATGTCGTTGTGTTGTGTGGAAAAAGTTGTGAAAAAAGACCATTTATATTTGTCACTTGTTACTGTTTTAACTTTTTTTTGTGTAAGAGAGGCCCTGTCAGTGTGTAAAGCTGCTTGAATCTCTACATCAAGAATCCGTGGATCGTAACCTTTGTCCTGAAACCTCTTGCGGATGGTATAAGATTGCGAAATATAATCACTGACATTCGTGCAGTTGCGCCTGAGCCTGAGAAACTGACTGCGTGGGATGGAATTGAGCCACTGGCTATGATGGCAGCTGTCAACAGGAATGTAACCATTCCGATCCGTTGGTTTAAAGAAAGTTTTCAGGACCAGGCGTTTCTGCACTACTACAACCTCTAGGTCAAGGAAATGGATGTTAGTTGTACTGGCCTCAAAGGTCAACTGGATACCACGGTCATTGACATTAAGGGTTGCCATGAAGGAGTCAAGAGAAGGCCGACTACCCCTCCATAGGAGGAGGATGTCGTCTATATACCTAGCCCACAGTACCAGTTCAGGTCTGTTGAGGGCATAGACAACATCCTCCTCCCATTGGGCCATAAACAAGTTGGCCAAGCTGGGTGCATATTTGGCCCCCATGGCAACCCCTCTGTTCTGGGTATAAAAAGTACCCTGGAACCAGAAATAATTGTGAGACATAGCAAATTCCAATAGCTGCATTAGAAAATTCCTATGTATCACGGAAAGTGTGGGATCCCTGGAGAGAAACAATTCAGCAGCTCTCAGGCCTAAATCCTGTGGGATACAGGTATATAGTGCAGAAACATCTGCTGTAACAAGAATAAGATCGTCATGGTACTCAATGTTTTCTAGTAATCGAATTGTGTCACCTGTGTCCTGTAAGTAGGAAGGTATATTCCTTACTAGGGGCTGTAGATAGGAATCTATATATTTCCCTATTCGCGAAGTGATGGAATTTATACCGCTCACAATAGGGCGGCCAGGAGGATTCACAGAGTCCTTATGTATCTTAGGGAGTTGATATATTGTCGGAATGCGTGGAGCCAATGGGATCATAAATTCTCTTTCTTTCTTATTTAGAATATTCAGAGAAAAACCTTCGTCTATGATCTCTATGAGTATTTTTTTGTATTTGAGGGTAGGGTCCCCTGGTAAGGGGCTGTAGGTGGTGTTATCGCTCAGTAATCTATTCATTTCCCCTATGTAGCGAGATTTATCTAAAACCACTATGCCACCCCCCTTGTCTGCAGGGCGGATGATGAGATTTTTCCTTTCACATAGAGATTTAAGGCCCTGTGCTATAGAAGGGTCTTGATGTGTCCTTTTTATGGGTAACTTGTCTAAATCATTTAAAACAAGATTTTTAAAAACATTGATAGATGGTGGTAGAATCCCTGGGTTGAACAAAGATGGATTGCTCAAACCAGAGTGTTTAACTGATGTAGAATTGGAAATCTTATTAGTTACACTTGGAAGAGACAAAAAATGTCTCTGAATGTGTAACTTGCGAATGAACTTATGCACATCAATAAATGTGTTAAATTTGTTGAGTTTTCTAGGTGGGACAAATTTAAGACCCTTATCTAGAATGCATTTCTCACTCGCTGATAATGTTACTGTACTTAGATTAAAAATGCCCGCACCTACTGAGTCCTTTTTCTTTTTGTGCTGGATGCGCCTCCCCCCTCTGGTGCCTCGTTTAGTTTTTGGTTTCCTCCGCGTATGGGGGTATCCCTGTGAAAATCCTGATAATAGGGGGGCCCTGATGGATGATTGCGGTTATATGGGGGTCTAAACGGAGGTTCATCATTATAAGTCATGTAAGGGGGAGGGTCGCGTTGAGAATCGTAATGATCCTCATCCCTAAGGGGTAGGTAACGATTATAGGTATGAATTGGAGTACTGTGTGGGTAATCGTCCCTACTGTGACTATAGTTGTCATCCCTCCGAGATCTACTGTGTTCACGGGAAATATGTTGGTGGCCACCATTGTTATTTCCATGGTGTCTGTCTGGGCCATAACCCTGATTGTTTCTACCCTTACCCTTATGTCGAGGTTTGGAACCTTTCCCTTGAAAGTTAGGGTATTGGACTTGGGCAGGGGATCTGTATACATAGTTATTTGTTCTAGAAGGTCCGCTGGACCTGGGCGGAGGTGGAGGGGGTTCATATATTAACCTCCTTTCCGTCTCCATAACCTCAGGTTGCATAATGTCTGATGACGGGTCGTTCGCTGGTTCTGAACCAATTTTTTTCTGCCAATTAAAGACAGCATTGGATTTATAATCGTTAACATCACGATTATACTTTTTTTGTTTTTTAATACGTTGATCTTTTTCCTCTTTCTCCAGATGATTTCTTAGATTGGAGGATAACGTATTATACTCTGGTGTACCCAATGCTGGTGTAAGTTTTTCTTTGATATCTTTAATTTCCTTATCAATGAGGGGTAACCTGGCCTGTTTCTTATCTATCAAGAAATTTAGCAGTTTAATACCCATCTCATTGAAAAAGATGAACCAGGCATCAAACTCAACCTCTCCTTGTTGGGGGTGTATGTCCCAACGTAGACCACAAAAAAAAGTTAAAACAGTAACAAGTGACAAATATAAATGGTCTTTTTTCACAACTTTTTCCACACAACACAACGACATAAAGAGAATTATTAATAGGCACTGGAAGGTATTACAAAGTGATAAAGTTTTGAGTGGGATCATTCCAGATAAAGCTGGAACCATCTACAGGGGAGCCCGATCTATTCAAAACGATATCGCTCCCAATGTAATAGATATCCCCAAACCGATACAATTTTTCCCACAGAGTAAGGGTTACTTTCCCTGCAGAAAATGTAACGTCTGCCTACATAATATACTGGGTAAGGGGAAAAGTGACTCCTTTACATCTTCAACAACTGCGCGCAGATACTTTATGAAACACTTTACCACTTGTGTCACCAGATACATTGTATATTTGATTACCTGTCCTTGTAACCTACAATATGTTGGCCGCACTATTCGCAATTTCTCTATTAGAGTCAACGAACATCTCAGTAAAATCAAAAAAGGGTGTGATAAACACCCGGTTCCGAGACACTATCTTGAGAAACACAATAGAGACCCCACGGGTACCCGTTTTCAAATTATTGACAAATTCGTCCCAAACTGGAGAGGCGATTCATGCCTGAGGGGGGTCTCGCGCCTCGAGACATTTTGGATCTATGAATTGAGGTGCTACTCCCCCTTTGGCATGAACACAGACTGGGACATCAACAGCTTTATTAACCAGGCCTAAACTATTTCACTATGGTTTACTAGTGCCCCATACTATCTTTGTTATTCATTTGATTTATAGCTGCATTTTTCCATCTCTTCATTTCTTGGTTTCACACACCAATATAGTTCTACACCCATTTATATGGCACTCTAGTTATAATATCTTTCCTTATCTGTGTTTTCTGAGACACAGTGTCTTATTCACTATACACACTTTGTATTGCTATCATATTTCCCCTTTCACACATCCCCTTCTCCAATTTCAGTCCCCTGCCTGATTCTAGATATATGCGTTTTTTATGCATTTTTTCTAGATCACGTGGGATTTTGGACGGATATCCCTTTAAAACACTCCCTTTACACTATTGTTTAGTCTCACTTTTCATTGAGAATATGCCACATTCATCATATTCCTAGGCCTTTTCAGGTTTCAGGCACCCTAAAATATAAAAATAGGTTATTACGCGAATAATTTGCATGCATTGCACCTGACTTGCGTTATTATTCTATTTATATTTTTTATTCTTATTTTTATTTCTATCATAATCTTTGGTTATTAGTGATTAAATCTCCCGAGTAAGATGTATACTCTGAACATGGAGTGATATTTTGCTTTTTTCCTTTTGCTTTTGTAAATGTGTCCCTATTGTTTGGGGTATTTCTTTGATCGTATATGCCATGACGCTTTTCCGGTTGTCTTGGTTACGTCGGGCTTTATTATTGGATGTGACGTGATGTTGTCACATCTTTTTTATTCCCCGTGATCATCTTGTAGTATTTACTCCTGATCCGCCACTGCGCATGACATGACGTAATTACGTCACTTGTCATGGCGCACGTGTAGAGGGATACACCCTCGGATTGGCCCTTCCATTGCCGACCACGCCCCGCGGCGTGTGACGCTCTCCATGTGCGAAATTGGCGCCAAGTTTAGATGCCTCCTCCTCCTCCATACTTCTGTGCATAGACACAGAGCGTGACGCTCACGCTTACACGCCCCCTTTACACTTTTGCATAATTATGCAACATGTGACACCTGTATACACACGCCCCACTTCGTTGTCATGTACGCAATGAGCGTTCACGCTGCTTGTTTTGATTCGCAACGTGGAGCGCACAATAAGGATTATTTGGCGCCATGTTTTGGATGACACCCTCTCCTTACACTCTTGCTCAATGATGTATAAACATACACACCTCCACCCTATTGACGTGAGTTTCTTTCAATCACTCCCACATTTAGTCACATGACATACAGACTGAGTGATTGGTTTAGTCTTTCATGTGTGTGTGTATGTCATGATAGTTTAGAACATTAGATCTGAATTTCACAACATTGATCATTATGTATGAATTATCACCATGGTTACTCATGCACATTTCCAGGTTATACTCTGCTGGCACAACAAGTAAGAGACATTTTAATTACATATTGACAGATTTCTATCAGACATTATTACTGAGTCTTTTACATCTCCATCCATGATATAATACAAATAAACCAGTTTGTTTTTGGGTTAGTACTATGTAGCCTTTGCAGAATTGATAATGCATGTTTGAGTTTCGGTACTAGAACTGGATGTGTTCTTTGTATATGCTCTGTATGTGCATTGGGGCTTCCTGCATTTTATGAGTCTGATGAGTTTGTGAATAATGGAAATGTAAACTGGTAAATTCTGGCCAAAGTATAATGTTATTTATGTATAGCTAACAACGCATGTCTGATCCTTTTATATGAGTGCTTGATCTGTTCTCCGTATATGATTTATAATTGAATTGAATCACCCTGTATCTATATATCAGATCAGGCTATGAACAATTTAATTTAATATGGTTAGTGCTATTCACATGTGAGCATGATGGCTTACTTTTTATTTATGCCTTAGACTTTATTGTCATCAATATCTATTTTAACAGTTTATAAGAGTGATATCTTTAGATGTTATTTGTATTTGTTTACAATGTTTGAATTAGTATACTCTGATTCGACCAAAATGTACACTGCAGCTTTAAGAGGTTGTCTGAGATTGGATTCCCCGCCTCCTGTTAGGTGGAACCTTTCTCTCATTCTCTATATATCTGTTAGCAATGTGGTGGGTTCCAACATGCCCCAGTTGAAGACACATATGTCGAAACGCGTCGGGCGAGCTGTTGGCACCCCACATTGCTTCTAATTTTATTTTTGCTTTTTTATGTGATCACCAAGTCATTTATTACCTTTTGACTTCAATAAATCAACGTCTTTTTATCGTTTGACCCGCACCATGTGGAGCCTCTTTTTCTTTTCTTTCATTGCTTTGGTTTAAAACCTCACAAACACCCCCCCTTCTCATTTGGGGGAGGTTGGAGTACTGGTACAGCGGGCTGCGTTTGAGCTTGAACACCTTGAAGTTCCATCTGGAGGGATCCATCATTGAGCCTACAACCGCCCGGAGCTCCTCCATCAGCTCAACTGACCTCTCTCCTTACACTCTTTGGTCCCAGATTGTGACCTTAAGCCTTCTAGACTCAACCGTCATATGACTGTGTGAGTCCAACTGTTCCGGTAAGAAGTATTTATCTACTTTTCTCTGATGTTTTACAATCAAGTATACCAGCATGAATACATTCGTCTAGTACATCATTTCTCTTCTCTGTGACAGTTTGGTCACTCTTATGCCATCAACATAGTGGATTGAACGCCTAATGTTGGACTTTCATTTTCAGGCACTTACATCTATGTGATTTTTGTTATATTTATTTTTATAATTTATGTTGTTTACATTTATTATTATCGAAGCGCTACACTGTTTTTATTATCTTATCTGTTGAACTTCGTTTGTTTTTGGTGTTGGCTGCTGTTGTGGCCGTTGTGGCCATCTTTTTACAAACTATAGCGCAGTGTTTTCCTTTTTTTGTATTCAGTGTGATAGCAGCCTAAAGCCAGCCATAGACAGTTTGAACCATTATATGGGCAGGCTGAATGTATTGATCAACTTGGGTATAACCAGCCTGCCATATTTTACATGCGATTATTGCTAGTGTACCTTCCCTGCCGGGAGAACACAATGGCTCCATTGTAGAGATTCCCCATCAACAATGACTGTGTTGATGGAGGAGTTGAGCGATTTTCTTTCCTGAAACACATGGTTGCTCTGTCTATGGCTGGCTTAAAGAGAAGTTCCCCTGAAAAAAATAAAAATAAAAGTCAGCAGCTACAAATACTGCAGCTGCTAACTTTTAATAATCGGACACTTACCTGTCCCAGGGTCCAGAGATGCGGGGGAATGAAGCCCTGCTCATTCCCCCCCTCCGCTCGGCGGTGCCGGCATTCTAACTGTGTACACCCGGCTGTGGCTTCACAGCCGGGCACACACTGTGCATGTGCGAGCGGCACCACACGCGGTGATTGGCCGCGCAGTCATTTGGGACCTGTCACGTGTCCCAGATGACTGACAGGTGGGAGGGGGCAGAGCTGAGCCCTTCCTGTGCCAAGGGGAAGTGATGTCACCAGCCCAGGCACTGAAGGAGGCAGACAATGCTTGACCCCCTAGCAACAGGCATTTAGAGGTGAGTTTAAAAAATTCCAATTTTTTTTTTTTTTTTTTAGGAATTTTCATGAATTTTTTTTTTTTGTGGAACACCACATTAAGGGTCTGATACCGATGAATGGAATCCCTTGCTGTTTATTTACAAACAGAAGAAAGCTGCTGGAGCAGTTATTTTACCGGCAATTTAAACACACTTTTTTCTTTGTAAATGTCAGTGTTGCTGTATTAGGTTGTCCACTTCACACAGATGCGTCACTTCACAGGCAGGGTCAGCATCTCTCAGGCATGTTATTTAATGGAGATTTGCATTTTTTAATGTTTAACTTAAAAAAAACGACTGAAATCTTTGCTCCCAGCCAAACAAAATTTTTAAAAGGTTTTTATTGCTTTAGTACATGTCCATGTACAGTGCCCATCTGCCCTGTGCCATGTGTTTAACAATCCCTTGCCTAATAACCCAGAAAATGTCTAGAACTGTTTTTTTAAATTTTACTTTAATGAGGCTAAAATTTCGCACATGAACTTTATCATATTTCAAAAGCTTAAGTTCTGGAGCTTCATATACAATAGATGTACATTGTTACATAATATGTGAGGTTAAAAAAAAGACACAAGTCCATCAAGTCTAACCTATGTGTGTGTGATTATATGTCAGTATTACATTGTATATCTCTGTATGTTGTGGTTGTTCAGGTGCTTATCTAATTGTTTTTTACAACTATCGATGCCCCCCGCTGAAACCACTGCCTGTGGAAGGAAATTCCTTATCCTTGCCGCTCTTACAGTAAAGAACCCTTTACGCAGTTTAAGGTTAAGCCTCTTTTCTTCTAATTTAAATGAGTGGTCACGTGTCTTATTAAACTCCCTTCTGAGTTTCACCCCTATTTTGGAGTCACCTGTATGGTATTTGTGAACTGAAATCAAATCCACTCTCAAGCGTCTCTTTTCCAGAGAGAATTAGTTCAGTGCTCGTAACCTTTCTTCATAACTAATATCCTCCAGTCCCTTTATTAGTTTTGTTGCCCTTCTCTGTACTCACTCCATTTCCAGCACATCCTTCCTGAGGACTGGTGTCAAGAACTGGACAGCATACTCCAGGTGATGCCGGAGTCTTGTAGAGTGGGAGAATTATTGCTTTATCTCTTGAGTTAATCCCCTGTTTAATGTGTATATCCCTATTCTGTTTGCTTTGTTAGCAGCAGCTTGGGTCCTCTTCCATCCTTGATCCCTCCAGAGTCCCCCCCCCCCCCCAGTGAGTAGATTGTATTCATGTTTTTGCCACCCATTGCATTATTTCAACATTTTCCACAATAAACATAATTTGCCATGTAGTTGCCCACCCCAATTTGTTCAGATATACTTGCAAGGTTTGCACATCCTGCTGGGAAGTTATTGCCCTACTTAGCTTAGTATTGTCCGCAAATACAGAGATTGAACTGTTTACCCCATCCTCCAGGTTGTTTGTGAACAAATTAAATAGGGTTGGTCTCAGCACAAAACCCTACACCCTTCCACCCCTAACCATTCGGAGTATTCCCCATTTATCACTACCCTCTGAACTCGCTCTTGTAGCCAGTTTTCAATCCATGAACTTACTTGATTCATGGTAAAGGACCTTACTTTGTACAGTAAACGTTTATGAGGAACTGTGTCAAATTCTTTTGCAAAATCCAGATACATCACGACACGATACATCTACGATCCTCTCTTTATCTAGATGGCAGCTCATCTCCTCATAGAAGGTTAACTGGTTGCCGACCAGCCGCCGCAGTTTTACTGTGGCAGAATGGCACAGCTTGGCGAAATGACATTACCTTATGTTGCTTTTGGCCCGTAGAATGTGCCCGGAGCCAATGCAAGTGCCCGGTGGTCGCGATGACTGCCGGGCATCCACGATCGCTCGCAACAAACCGAGAACCGGCATCCGTGTGTGTAAACACACAGATCCCGGTTCTCTCAGGGGATTAGAGACGATTGTGTTATCATACTACGTATGAACACCAATCTCTTTTCCCTCCTAGACAGTCCCATCCCCCTACAGTTAGAACACACCTAGGGAACACAGTTAACCCCTTGATCGGCCCCTAGTGTTAATCCCTTGTCTTCCAGTGACATTTATACTGTAATCAGTGCATTTTTTTTAGCACTGATCGCTGTATAGTTGTCAATGGACACAAAAATGTGTAAAAAGTGTCCAATTTGCCCACCGCACTATCGCAGTCCTGATAAAAACTGCAGATCACCGACATTACTAGTAAAAAAAATAAGTCCATAAATCTATCCCCTATTTTGTAGACGCCATAACTTTTGCGCAAACCAATCAATATACGCTTATTGCGATTTTATTTTACCACAAATATGTAGAAGAACACATATCGGCCTAAACTGAGGGAAAAAAATAGTTTTTTTGAAAAAAAAGTGGGGTATTTATTATAGCAAAAATTAAAAGATATTGGGGGTTATTTATGAAAGGTAAATCCATTTTGCACTGCAAGTGCACTTAGAAGTGCAGTCACTCTAAATCTAAGGGGTAGATCTGAAATGAGTGGACGCTCTGCTGATTTTATCATCCAATCATGTGCAAGCTAAAATGCTGTTTTTTATTTTCCTTACATATCCCCCTCAGACCTACAGTGACTTTACTTTCAAGTGCACTTGCAGTGCAAAGTGGATTTGCCTTTAGTAAATAACCCCCATTGTGTTTTTTTCAAAATTGTCGCTCTTCTTTTGTTTATAAAGCAAAACATAAAAACCACAGAGGTGATCAAATACCACAAAAGAAAGCTCTATTTGTGGGGAAAAAAATTACATCAATTTTGTTTGGGTACAGTGTTACACGACCGCGCAATTGTCAGTTAAAGTGATGCAGTGCCGTATCGCAAAAAATGGCCTGGTCATTGAGCAGCCAAATCTTCCGGGGCTGAAGTGGTTAATAGATTGATTGGTGAATAGATGGTTTGGCAAGAACAATTCTTCATGAATCCATGCTGATTAATGCTAATGATACAGTTTTCGTTACTAAAATCTTGTATGTAGTCCCTTATCATTCCCTCCAAGAGCTTGCAACATCAATAGTATATTGAAGTTAGACTAACTGGTCTGTAATTCCCAGGGATGTATTTTGGCCCTTTTTAAAATATTGGTGCTACATTGGCTTATCTCCAATCAGCTGGTACTGTTCTAGTCAGTAGACTGTCAGTAAAAATTAGGAACAATGGCCTGGCAATTGCTTGACTGAGTTTCCTAAGGACCCTCGGGTGCAAGCCATCGGGTCCCGTGACTTATTAATGTTAAGTTTTACAAGTTCTAATTCTGTCCTCTGTTAGCCATGAGGGTGCTTCCTGTGATGTGTCATGAGGATAAACACACTGCAGTTTTGGTTACTGAAGCCCCCCGATTCGCTTGTGAAGACTGAGGCGAGGAATAAATAATTCAATACCTTTGCCATATAACCATCCTTTGTAACCAGATTCCCTTCCTCATTCTTTATGGGGCCATTATGTCTGCCCTCCCTCTTTTACTGTTTATATACCTAAAGATTTTCTTTTTTTTTTTTTGTTCTTCTCCGCTATGTGTCCTTGTTGTTCTATCTTAGCCACCCTAATTGCACCCATACATTTCTTGTTGCATTCTTTGTAAGGTCTGAATGCTGGTGATGATCCCTCAGTCTTCTATTTTTCACTTTTATGTGCATTTTTACATTAGAGTTAAGCCATTCAGGATTTTTTCCTTGCACATTTACATTTATTTCCCAATGAGATGCACTGGCTAATGCCCTTAGTTAATATGCTCTTTAAGCAAACACATCTCTCCTCTATCCCAATTTATATCTTCTAGCAAGGTTTGTAGTTTAGGGAAGTTGGCTCTTTTGAAATTCAGTGTCTTTGTATTCCCCTTATGTTTCCTATTTGAATGATTTATACTGAAGCTAATTGACCTGTGATCACTGTTAACATTTACCATTGTGCCAACCTCTGGCTGGAAAGTGAAGTGGATCACTGTTTCCTAAATTGCCCCGTATTTCCACATCCATGATTCAGGTCTATATTGTTGGTAATCAGTAGGTCTAGTAACGCTTTGTTTCTAGTTGGTGCATCTACCATCTGATCCATGAAATTGTCCTGCAAGACATTTAGGATCTGGCGAGCCTTAGACGAATGCACGGTTCCTTCAGCCCAATCTATATCTGGATAATTAAAATCCCCATTATGATGACACCTCCTATCTTTTACCGCTACTCCGAATTGTGATAGGAGGTCCGTCTCCCCCTCCTCCCTCAGGTTAGGGGGCCTATAGCATACTCCCAGTATTACTTTCCCTTCTTTGGAGCTCTACCCATAAGGATTCCACATCCTCCCTAGCTCACTTAGTGATGTAATCTCTCACATTCACTTGTACATTATTCTTGATATACAGGCACACCCCTCCCCCTTTTTTACCCTCTCTATCCCTGCGATAAAGGGAATACCCTTGAATGGTTGCCAGCTAATCAGGAGAGCTGTTGAACCGAGTCTCTGAAATTCCTACACATTTGAAATCCTCCTCATACAACAGTATCTCTAGTTCTCCCATCTTGTCCTCCAAATAGGACTTGCTACTATACTTGCCTCGGGTTTATGTGCTTTAGTCAACTTACCACTATTGCATCCAATACTATACTCTGGAATATGTTCCACGCTATCTCTACCTCTGGACTCTCCCTCCTGTTGCCTAGTTTCAAAGCCCCTGTAACTTTTCAGCCATCTTCACTCCCAACAGATCTGCACTCTCCTCATTTAGGTGCAGTCCATCCCTTCTATAGAACTGGTGACTGACTGAGAAGTCGGCCCAGTTCTCCAGGAACCCAAACCCATCCTTACTACACCAGCTCCTCAGCCACTTGTTTACTTCCCTAATCTCCCTCTTCCTTTCTGGTGTGGCTCGAGGTACCGGTAGTATATCTGAGAATACTACCTTGGAGGTCCTTTTCCTCAATTTAGATCCTAAGTCCCCAAAATCGTTCTTTAGGACACTTCATTTGCCTCTGACTTTATCATTGGTGCCAACGTGCACCATGACAGCTGGGTCTTCCCCAGTCCCTCCCAGTAATCTGTCCAACATATCTGTGATGTGCCAAACCTGAGTGCCTGGTAGACAGCATACAGTTGAAGTCTTTGTCACAGATTTCCCTCTCTGCCCTTCTAAGAATTGAGTCTCCTACCACCAGAATCTGTCTTTCCTTTCCCTTTGCTTCCCCCCACTCTCACTGGAGGAGTTCTTCCCCTGTATATCTTTGTCATTATGTCTTTTTTTAGCTCTGATGAAGGTGGCATTTTTGTGGTATTCCGAAATACACTGCCTCCATTACAGAGTAATCTATCCTACATTATATTTGAATACATTTATACCTGTATAATAAACTCTTGGTGTAGTGTTTTAATCTCAGTTCCATTCAACCCTCCCCAAGTATCACTGTTTCCTTAAAGCAGAGTTCCCCTCAAAAGTGGCAGCTCCACTTTTTTGCTTCCTAAACCCCTCCGGTGCCACATTTTGTACCTTTGGGGGGGGGGGGGAGGGTACCTGTTTTTGACAGGTACCTATCCCCACTTCTGGGAGACCTAGCTGCAGCAGGATGCGGTCAGGTCCTCCTACTCATTCCTCTGCTGCCAAGCCAGTTAGTAAGCGCAGCACGCTTCACGCATGTGCAGTAGAGAGCCTGCTGTTAAAGCGAAATAGCAGACGGCAGCACCCGACAACCCTTTGCTGACTTTTAATTGGGGGGGGGGGGCTGGAGCTCCGCTTTAATAATTGGGTCCTTAATGGCCCAAGAATTGCATTCCCTTTCGAGACAATACTGCTAGACTGTCCTACTTGAATATCGATCTTGACCTGCATTGCTACACTGTATGGAGTGTGTTGATCACCCCTATAAAAATGACTGATCATATAATACATAAAATAAATAAATAAAAAAAAATTATTCAAGATTGTCATTTTATAGTTTGCATGAAAATTTACTCTGTTAGGCCTTTAGGATTGGGTTTGGGATGTGAATTGGTACCACCTCAAATTTGTATAATCCTAGAGGCAAGAGGTTCTAAAAATTTTGGCACATAACGACAATGGACACTGATGTCTAGTGCTGTTGGCTGTATTCTGGGTGCTGGGCCAAAGGGAAGGTTTAGAGAGAATGCTGGGTTTGAATACAAGGATTTAATTGCTTTAATAAAGCTGAAAGCCAATGTCCTGCCGAGTGGACAACATAAATACCCAACTCGATCTGTGAAAGGTTTTTTCTACATCCAAGCTCAACAAAACAATGAAGACTTTTATTGCTTAGCAAAGTCAATTAGGGAGATTGCCTGTCCAGTGTTATCTAATACATATGAACCTGGAACAAGTGCTACATAGTCCCTAATATTAGAGCTTGGAGCATGCAGTTCAAGCAATAGGAAAGAATCTTACAATAAATCCAATAAATCTTTTAACCACTTGACCGCTGGGCACTTAAACCTCCTTCCTAACCAGACCAATTTTCAGCTTTCCTTTTTCCCACAAATAGAGCTTTCTTTTGGTGATATTTAATCACCACTGTTTTTTTTATTTTATTTTTTGTGCTATAAGAGAAAAAAGCCTGAAAATTCAGTAAAAATGCATTTTTCTTTGTTTCTGTTATACAGGCATACCCCACTTTTAAGTACACAATGAGGTTTATTTACTAAAGCTGGAAAGTGCAAAATCAGGCTCACTTCTGCATAGAAACCAATGAGCTTCTAACCCCAGCTTGTTCAGTTAAGCTTTGGTAATAAAACCCAGAAGCTGATTGGCTTCTATGTAGAAGGGAGCCTGATTTTGCATTTCCAGCTTTAGTAAATAAACCCCATTGTGTACTTAAAAGCGGGGTATGTCTGTAAAATTTAGAAAATTTGTAATTTTCCTTAATACATTTTGGCCCAAATTTATACTGCTACATATGTTTGGTAAAAATAATCCAAATTGGTGTATATTATTTGGTCTTGGTGAAAGTTATAGAGTCCACAAGCTATTGTGCAATCGCTGAAAATTGATCACACCTGAAGTACTGATTACTCATTTCTTGAGACCCTAACATGCAAGGGCAGTACAAATACCCCCCAAATGACCTCTTTTTGGAAAGTATACATTCCAAGGTATTTAGAAAGAGGCATGGTGTGTTTTTTGAAGTTGTAATTTTTTCCCATAATTCTTTGCAAAATCAAGATTTTTTTTCCTTTTTTTTGTTTCACAAAATTGTCATATTAGCAGATTATTTCTCACACACAGCATATGCATACCACAAATTACACCCCAAAACACATTCTGCTATTCCTCCCGAGTATGGCGATACCACATGTGCGAGCCTTTTACACAGCGTGGCCACATAAAAGGCCCAACATGCAGGGAGCACCTTCATGTGTTCTGGAGCATAAATTACACATCTAATTTCTTGACTACCTCTTACACTTTTGAAGGGCCTGGAGCACCAGGACAATGAAAACACACCAAAAAGGACCCTATTTTGGAAAAAAAAAACACCCCAACGTATAATCTATGAGGCATAATGAGTCTTTTGAACATGTAATTTTCTTCTACAAATTTTTGGAAAATGTGGAAAGAAAATTAAAACACATTTTTTTTTAACACAAAGTTGTCCATTTATACAATTTTTCTAACACATATCATGTAAATAGCAAAAATTACACCCCAAAATAGATTCTCCTACTCCTCCTGAGTATGGCAATACCACATCTGGGGGACTTTTCGACAGCCTGGCCACATAGAGAGGCCGAGTATGGCTAAGTATGGCTGAGTACGGCTGGGTATGGCTGAGTATGGCTGAGTATGGCTGGGTATTGCTGAGTATGGCTGAGCATGGCTGGGTATGGCTCGGTATGGCTGGGTATGGCTGAGTATGGCTAGGGGTGGATGGGATGGCTGAGCTTGGATGGAAGGATGAGTATTGCTGAGTATGGATGGATGAGTATTGCTGAGCATGGATGAGTATTGCTGAGTATGGATGGATTAGTACTTCTGAGCATGGATGGGATGGATGGATGAGTATTTCTGAAGCATGGATGGGAGGGATACATGGATGGATGGGTATTTCTGAGAATGGATGAGTATGGATGGGATGGATAGATGAGTGCTTCTGAGTAGGGCAGGGGAAAAAATTTATTTGAATCTTGAATCGAGTTGAGAGGTCAAATCGATTAAAATTTTCAGCAAATCAATTTTTTTTTCACCAGGACTGGCGCTGACACCGCACCGTTCCTGAGGAGCTGTGGACAGGAGTTTTTAGGCAGCCTAATCCACGAGGCTGAAAGCCGCGGACTATGCTGAAGCCGCAGCCTTGCCTCAAAAACTCCTGCCCACAGCTTCTCAGGACCGGTGTCCATCAAAAAAAAAAAAAACTTGATTAGAATCGTGAATCTTTTTTTGGAGAAAATCACCCAGCTCTACTTCTGAGTATCGATAGGATGGATGAGTACTTCTGAGCATGGTTGGGAGGGATGCATGGTTGGATGAGTGTTTCTGAGAATGGATGAGTATGGATGGGATGGATGGATGAGTACTTCTGAGTATGGGTGAGTATGGATGGGATGGATGGATGAGTACTTCTGAGTATGGATGGGATGGATTGATGAGTACTTCTGAGTATGAATGGGATGGATTGATGAGTACTTCTGAGTATGGATGGGATGGATGGATGAGTAGTTCTGAGTATGGATGGGATGGATGGATGAGTACTTCTGAGCATGGATGGAAGGGATGCATGGATGGATGGCTGGAATGGGCACAGGGCAGCGCTATGGGCACTACACATCCAGCCCACAGCGCTGCAGCACTTGATCTCTCCCCTCGCACTGTACCAATATTTACGGGGAGGGGAGAGAGGAACCGGACGTGACGCCGGTTTGTTTACAAGTGATCGCTCCGTCATTTGACGGAGCGTTCACATGGTAAACAGCCGCTGTCAGCGGGCATTTACTGTGATCCGTGAGGACCCGGTGGTCACAGATATTCCCAGGGGCGCGTGGAAGCAAGATTCTAGGAGGACGTCATTGGACGCCCTCCCAGAATAAGCTGACCACGCTGTAGCCGTCTTTTGGCTATGACCCAGTCGGTGTGTGGTTAATGAGAGTGATATTGGGTGGTAATTTTCATAGTGAGGGGGTTCCAATCTTGTATAGAAATATTATCTTGGATTTTAACAAGTACAATAGACAGGGAAGCTCTTAAATCTTTTTTTTAAAGGGACATTATTAGAAGAAAGAGTATATTACAATTTTTGAAAAAGGAGATGACCCATCGCCCCTATAATGAAAAATAATAAATAGGTCTCCAAAGCACCTGGTCACTTTTTTATTGATTGGAAGGATGTCGGATGTTTGACTTTTTTTAAGGAGCCTACCTGGCATATAAATGTTTGTGGAGCAGAATCCCCAATCCTATATGCATTTGTGAAGGTTCTCACTTATCTAGGCTATGGTATACATAATGAAAGTTAAGGCTGGTACACACGTACCAAAATTTGGCTGATTCAGTAGTGTGTGCTGCTGCCTGTTCAACAGAAGCCGTTTGTTAGACTGGCTTCTGTCGAAGGTCATGCTGGAAAACCAGCATTTGATCAGCACTTGCAGCCACTCTCCAATGCTCTGTAATGTTGGCGTGCCAGGACTACTGATTCTGAATTGAAGCAGATGATGTCAGAGAGCTGTGACCAGTGGGGCAGCAAAGGGAAGAGGCTTTGTTGGACCAGCCACACCTTACTAGTCCTCCCTTTGGCATAACAAGCAGGTAATTGTTTCAGTGGGAATGTTTTTTCCTTGTTTAGCTTTGAGCCCATCTTCATGGTTTCATGTCATT
Source organism: Lithobates pipiens (assembly GCF_037356315.1). Taxonomy (NCBI): domain Eukaryota; kingdom Metazoa; phylum Chordata; class Amphibia; order Anura; family Ranidae; genus Lithobates; species Lithobates pipiens. The sequence continues at coordinate 168,431,187 of NW_027507785.1, read as the reverse complement.
TGTCAAAACAGATGCTAACTGCCCAAGAATGAACAGGAGGTGTGAATAGCTGCTAAACAACAACTCTGTTAGGTAATTTCCCAATTTATATTCCCAAACACCTTTTTAAAGAAAAAGAATCACTGATAATGTCCTTCATCTTGAAGGTTAAGCCAGCCAGAATAATAATCGCCACTCTTGGAAGGTAGTCTAGCTATGCCTAATCTTCAGGTGTACTATTTTGCCTTGCACTTCACCCATGCCCACTGGTGGCTTCACACTGAGACTAATAATGCAGCTGCTTTAGAAGCAGCTATTCTTATGTCATACAAATTTCTTAAAAACGTAACACTTAGCAGAATACCATAATACTTGAAGGTACAAAAAAGCCATGACACATCGTATATTTAAAGTATCCTGATTTACTATGTCAACGCAGAATATTGGTTAATCACTCATCACCTCTTTATGACAACCCACTTCTGTGGGAATTTTTCCAATGAACAGACAGCTTATTTTGGGCTAGATATGGATCGAAATATGTTTCACATCTTTATGGTAAGAGCACCTTCAAATCTTTCTTGGAAATTCAAAGGGACTGCAATCTCCCGAATATGGCATATTTTAGATATTCACAGCTACTCCACACTGCTTAATTCAGATTAACTAATGTCATGCTACAGGTCTTCAAGCAAGAAAAACAACTTTTTCAGCCAGGGCATTGTAAACTTATTTCTATGTATTAGTCTTTGCTGCTCCAGTTCAAAACTAAAAGATCACTGGAGGCGAGATATACATGAACAGAGGAAGCCTGGCAGAACATTTTCTTCAGGTCCCCACGGTTATTTCTTCCACGGATAAAGTCATTCAGGTGAAATTCTTGCATCGCACTATAACATTTTAAAATAAGTAAAATCCTGTCCCCCTCTTGCTCTAAATGTCTCTTGATTGTGGGTTTTACAATATAGTTTGAGACTGTCCACCTATACGTACCTTCTGGTCTGAAGCCACAGCTTTATAAGTTTGGTCCTCCAATTACTTAATACACGTAGCGCTTTACAATGGTTATTGGGGTATTTAGGGGAGGATAATCTTCCTAACTGCATGACACTCCTTTTATGCTTATTGTTTTTCTATGCTTAAAAACTGATAGCAATTCAATGGATATCTCACGTTCCTCCCATTCTTATGCCGCGTACACACGACCATTTTTTCCATCAGAATAAACTCTTCCGACGGAGTTCTGATGGAGTTCCGCTGAAAAGGACTTGCCTACACACGATCACACCAAAGTCCGTTTATTTAGAACGCGTTGACGTAAAACACGTACGAGGGGACTAGAAAAAGGAAGTTCAAAAGCCAGTAGCCAATAGCTGCCCCTGCGTTGTTTTTGGTCGGTTGGAACAGTATACAGACGAACGGTTTTCCTGATAGAAATTGATTCCATCAGAAAGAATTAAAACATGTTCTATTTCTAGGTCCATGAGAATTAAAAAAAAAAAAGTCAACTGAAGCCCACACAAGATCGGAATGTCCAATGAAATGATTCCGTCTGACTTTTTTTGCTGGAAAGTCAGACCGTGTGTACACTGCATAACTCATTGGCTCGGTCTTATTACCCAAGTAATTCCTATGTATAAACTAACATAAGAGGCTAGAGGATGCCCAAAGAAGTTTAAAAAACATCGCCCCCCCCGGGCTGGACTTAAAGGCTACAATATCACAAGAATAATGCTTTGTTTATATATATTTACAAAAGTATGCTAATGTAGGCTGCAAGGCTACTAGTTCTATGTATTGCTGTATGACATACATGATAGCAAGATAGATATTGCTCTAAATATGTAACTGCTGATATTTTTAATATTGAGGTACCGAGAAGGAAAGTCTTATAGACCAGGGAACAAATTCAAATGAAACTGGCGAAATCCCAACCTTCCTTTGTGAGGGTGCAAAAATCCAAAGCCCCCAATTCAGGAGACCAGCAAAAGTTATTTTGATGGCACGCACACCCAGCTCGCAATAGTAGGAGCGAGGTTGAGTCTATTTGCTCAGGTATGGACAGATCATATAAAAGACCCCTGGACGATATCCACCATCCAGGAGGGTCACAGATGGACATTCAAACACAAACTACCCAAGGATCACTACAGAGTTACCAGACTACCATCATCTCTCCCGAAGCGAAAACTTCTAATCAAGTATATCCTGGAATTACTACAAAAACAGGCAATCGTAGAGGTTCCATGGGATCAGAGGGGCGCAGGTTTTTATTCTCCACTTTTTCTAGTAACAAAGAAGATGGGAGACTTGAGGCCAGTGCTAGATTTAAAAAGTCTCAACAAAACGATTCTAGTCGAATTCTTCAAAATGGAGAGCCTTCAATCCATATTATTATCAGTGGGAACAAAAGATTGGATGCTGTCAGACGATTTCAGCTATCTGCATATTCCCGTGCACCAAACCTTCCAGAAATACCTACACTTTGCAATAGGTCACCAGCACTTTCAGCTCCAGAGCCTTCCGTTCAGGATATCAATGGCCCCCAGAAACTTTACAAAGGTCTTACTCCCGGTAATAACGTATCTGAGGGAAAAAGGACTGAGAGTCCTTGACTATCTCAACGACATTCTCCTCCTGGCCGGCAGTCATCAAACCCCGCTTCAACATCGAACAATACTAATTTCCACACTTCAACAGTTCGGGTGGAAAATAAACTGGAAAAAGAGCAGCCTGGTCCCAGTACAAAAAATGGTTTTATTAGGTGCTAAACTGGACACCAGCTCCAACATGGTTGGATTTCTACAAGAGAAGATAGGGCCGTTGGTACACAAACTAAAGAAGCTCTTGGTGGCAGAATACCTACAGAACGTGCCTAAGGATCTTGGACTCAATGTCTTACACCTTCCTGATGGTCCAGTGGTCCCAGTGGAATTTAAGGACCTTCCAAAATTCATTGCTAAGACAGTGGAATGGGTCCTCAATGAGCCAGCGGATAATTCTCAACCATGCGTTGAAAATATCCATGTGGTGTGGGAAACGAGTCAACAACCTAAGACACTGTCGTCCCATAGTACCCCCATAACCAGAAATAATCACGACAGATGCCAGCCTTCAGGGGTGGGGAGCACATTATCAACAAGGGGCACAGGGACGTTGGTCCTTTCACCCACAGGGCATAGTCTCAAACATTTTGGAGCTCAAGGCCGCCTAGCAGGCTCTCTTAACATTCGGACCATCTCTCGCAGGGAAGAGCATTGTCTAACGCATGGACAATACTGTGGCAGTGAACTACGTTCACAGACAAGGAGGCACCAGGAGCAACACGCTCATGGAAGAAGTTCATCCTTTACTCGAATAGGCTCAAGTTCACCTGGCGGACTTGAAAGCAATATATGTCCCGACAGTACAGAATCAACTCACGGACGATTTGAGCAGAATATTCATATCGAACAATGAGTGGTTGATCAGTCCTCAAGCCTTTGCTCTCATTACTCGCAGATGGGGTTCTCCCGATATAGATCTGGCGGCAACTCCAGAGAACAACAAATTTCCCCGATTCCTAGCGAGAGCCGCCTATCCAAAGCAGCAGGGATCGACTGTCTTCACCAGCCATGGAAATTTCACCTAGAATAAATATTTACCTCCGATTCCCATAATAGTTAGACACACCAGGCTGAGGAACTCGACATCCACAGTCATAGCGGTGTTGCCATTCTGGCCGAGGAGGCCATGGTTCGCAAACGTCTTACAGCTGAGCACAGAGGACCCGTTACCGCTCCCAGTGACCCAGGATCTGCTCTCACAAGGCCGATTCTTACACCCATCACCAGAACAATTGCACCTAACGGCCTGGAAATTGAGTGGGAAAGGTTATTAGTTCAAGGGTGCTCACTCAGGGTAGTGACCACATTATAAAAGGCCAGGAAAAGGACAACGAACAGCACGTACAACAGAATCTGGGAGAGATTCACTGCATTTGCACAGCAACAGTCCTGGGACCCACTCTCCCCTTCAGTCTCAAATTCTGGAGTTCCTGCAACTTGGCCCGGAGACCCTGTTCCAAATTATTATGCAAATTCTATTTCAGTGTCACAAAGATTAAATGTTTTGTTTTTCAGTTTAACTCATGGATGGCATTGTGTCTCAGGGCTCTTTTGATCACTGAAAACAATCTCGGACACCTGTGATAATTAGATTGCCAGGTGAGCCCAATTAAAGGAAAAACTACTAAAGGAGTGTGTTCCACATTATTAAGCAGAGCACCATTTTCAAGCAATATGGGGAAGAAAAAGGACCTCTCTGCTGCCGAAAAGAGTGAAATAGTTCAATGCCTTGGACGAGATTTGAAAACATTAGATATTTCACAAAAACGTAAGCGTGATCACCGCACTATTAAGAGATTTGTGGCTGATGCAGAGCACAGATGGGTTTCGAGAAAGATTTCTGCCAGATCTATGAATCGGATCAGGAGAGCAGCTGCTAAAACACCATTACATAGCAGCAAACATATATTTGAAGGTGTTGGTGCCTCTCGAGTCCCATGGACATCCAGGTGTAGAGTCCTCCAGAGTCTTGCAACTGTGCATAAACCTTCCACTAACCAATGCTCGCAAGCAGAAATGGCTGCATTGGGCAGAAAAATACATGAAGACTAATTTTCAAACAAGGCTGCAACATCAGCAAGGCGGTGGTGGGCCAGAATCATGGGTAGAGAGCTGGTCAGCCCCTTTAGGGTCCCAGAAGGTATAAAGATGACCTCTGCAAAGTATGTGGAGTTCCTGACTGACCACTTCCCTGGTAAAGAAGGAAGAACTATGCTTTCCATAATAAAATCATCTTCATGCATGACAATGTACCATGTCATGCTGCAAAGAATACCTCTGCATCAGTGGCTGCTATGGGAATAAAAGGAGAGAAAGTCATGGTGTGTCCTCCATCCTCCCCTGACCTCAATCCTATTGAGAACCTTTGAAGCCTCCTCAAGCAAAAGATCTATGAGGGTTACATCCAAACAGCTCTCGGAGGATATTCTGACTTCTTGCAAACAAATTCAAGCAGAAACTGTCAAAAAACTCACAAGTTCAATAGATGCAAAACTCGTGAAGCTGTTATCAAATAAGGGGTCCTATGCTAAAATGTAACGTGACCTGTTAAAATGTTTAAAAAGTTAAAATGTTGTTCAAAGTTTGATTGAAATAGCTTTTCATTTCAGTGAATATGCTGCAAACACAATAAATGACAATTTTCGGTTCTTTACAACCTATAAAGTGTTTTGAAACTTACTGTGCGTAATAATTTGGAACAGTGCATTGTAATTTTTTTATTTTGATAAAAAAACTGTTATCATTAGGAATTACATGTAGTGCCACCTGACACAACCTATTAGTAGCAGCAGCAAGCCTCCATCCCTGATATGTGTTCAATATTCAAAAAGGGAAATGGGACTTTGGAAGAGGCGTGTTGCTGAATGAGAACTTTGATTAAAAATATTTATTTATTAAGTACAAACCATATCACAAAAAATGTCAATCTAAGATATAGGACACAATTTACTATGGTACACTTCTTTAAATACATTTGTTTAGATATACAGTTATTTTACAAAGTACAATACAACATCATTAACAATACAGATGCATAGACATACTCATTCATTCATAAAACCAATAAACTTAAGCAATTGCTCATAGTAAGCCGAAATGATCTGGGCATCAGTTGTATATATACTCGACGCACATTTCATGGCTCTTGCCAATCATCAGGAGTAAAAATGCTCTGAAATTAAATCAAGAATATCTATAAACATGGGATAACCTTTAAACGGAGAACCATCTCTCAAGAAAAGGGGGGGGGCTATAACTTACTGTCCGGCCCAAAGGTGATACCAAACATCTGTCCAGGAGATGCAGAGGACAGGAATATCGATCTCCCCCGGGGCTGAGGTGAGGACAATAGCTTCTTGGCTAATTAAAACCACCAAAAGAGCATACCTATTATAGCAGCTCCCAATTCCCGATGGACTGAAGACCCACTCAATTAGAGCGGTGGCGACCTCCTGGGTAGCGTACAGTATAGTGTCCTCAGAAACAATTTGCAAGGCAGCAACTTGGTCTTCTAGATCCACATTCATGTCACACTACAGAATAGATCTGGCTCAATTGACTATGGTTGAGTTTGGGAGATCAATCATTCAAACAAATTCTTCCATATCCTGTACTTAAGTAATTAAAATCTTCTGAAAGCACCCACCCATGTAGCGAGTTACTTCCCAATGTGTGTGCTGCCATGATGCATCAGGAAAACTGAAAATTTCATACTTACCCTTCCGTAATTTTCCTTTCCTGACGCATCCCATGGCAGCACAAAAACACCCACCCTTCTATGGTGATAGTTACTGAGAATACAGCAGTGGACTCCTCTTCAAATCTTATAGCTAACCAGTCCTATCAGGTTGTGGAGGTGGAGTCACAAACTTATGTGTGTGCTTCCATGGGATGCGTCAGGAAAGGAAAATTATGGAAAAGTAAATATACAATTTCCGTTTTCTACAATCCAGTCACGATGGTGTCATTAGGTCTGGGGAAGGTGTTAGTTGAGCAAGACTGAAGGTATGAATTGTTGTGAAATCACTGGGGTTATCCCAACCCCATTGGTCTTTTTGGCCATGTAGCCATATTAGGCCAATTATGCCATAAGCATCCCCTCTTCTTTGTGTACATACAGCTGAGGGGTGGGGAATGCACCAACTACAGCTGATTAGGCTGACACTAACAGCTTCTTTCCGTGTTCAGCCAAAACCAAACAAGGATTTGGATTGAACGCAAGCCCTATTCACCAATACTATACTAGAAATATCAGATATATTAGTGGAACCATCCCACCCAGAAGTCTATGTAGTACTGTGTAATTATTGGAAGTGCAACATTTTACAAATTTATCTGGGCATCCCCTTTACTGAAATACAATTTTTTCCAAATTAACAGATTGCTTTTATAAACCCAAAGTAGATGAGACGAAAAATATCAATTTTGGGCTATACATTTGCATGTAAGAAATAGCAACCTGGTAATAGAAGATAGATATCACATTCTGCATCTGTCAACTGACCTATGTCTGCTTCCCATCCTTTCCTACACAGCAAAATGTGTCATTTTAGTTTTTAAGCAGAACTATTTTTAAATTTGTAGAAATTAGACTGTTTCTAGACTCTGCATTAGCTATGTGTGACAGACTGATGTCTAAAACACTCATTTAAAACTGCTCACCACAGTGCTGGTGAACAGACTTTCAGAATTTATAACAATATAGCTGGCAAGCTGCCCTCTGGACTGTCCAGATGTTAATACTGAAGATTATCAGACAAGATATCCTGATTGAGTCGACTGTGCGCTCCTGCTGACCCCCTACATTAAAGTCTTGCTGGGGACCTTTTTTCCCCCCTATTCATTTAACATCTCAGTTGATTAATAATTTTTAGATATATATTCAGTTTCCTGTTTCCCTGGACATGTCTGGTTAAGTCTGTCACCACGCCATTGTGTTAAATGCTGTGGCGTGTTATCCTTTTGGGCCAGTTCCAAGCCCCTTATGGGTGGATCCATTTGGACTCCTATGCCCACCATGGTCTGGACTTTTGGTAGCATATGGCGACAAAACTCTCTTCATGTTTTTAATTGATGGGGTGGTTTAGGATATATGCTTATAGCCATAGGATTTGTCTTGTATCATAACCATTTACCCCTGAAGAAGAAAAAAATGTTAAACCCTTGAAACACATTGGGTCTAGCTCTGTCTCTATGATCTGTATTGACAGAGAACTGTTTTTTTTTTGCATTTTACTTTACTGTTACCACATCGGTATATTTTATATATACCCCTGAAATTTTTTATTATGTACCAATAACGTTTTTTGATATGAAGTTTTAACCTATGTTGGAGTTTAGTCCCTAAAAAATCCCATATGAGGGTCTTGTCTATAGAGTTTATTCTAATAGGAATGTGGGCATTTTCTCCAATTCTCTTCAACAGTGATTAATATTCTATATCTTACTTTAGGCATACACAAGGTCTTCAGCTAGGTGTCCTGGGAATATCTATTTTTCATCATGAAACAATGGGGCCTCGGACCTGTCAAGGGTATCCATTGTCTCCCATTCTTGATGCAGTAATGAGTGTGCCCCTTGAATCAGCAATTAAGAACAAGCATGATATTAGGGAAATCACATGCGCAGGGCTAGAGCATAAAAGTGCCCCAATTTCAGACAATCTCCTATTATATCATTATTCTCATTACTTACAATACTCAACTTACTACATCTATTGGACAGAATTGCAGAGGTTTCTGGCCTTAGATTTAATACCTCTAAATTGGAGGCTTTAAATATCAGTTTACTACTTGTGTTACTGACCCAGCTTCAAAAAAAATTATATTTAATTGGCATTCAGATTCTTTATTTTAATAAATTGTTAAATTATCGCCTACTGTATTTCAACTATACTATTGTAGTTATCCTGTTTTAATATATGTATATTAATCAAAAACAGCTATAACAATCCTTTGTTTTACCAATTTAATATTATTCATGAAAAATTAACCTGCATTGTAATCATTTAAAAAAAGCTTTCAAGATGACTTGGGACCCATTGTATCAGTAAAACCATAAATGAGAATAGGGTTCTCTATTTCAAAAGAATACATTTACAACAGAGTGCTGTTAATTACACCCCCTCCCCTTTCCCCACCAACATGCTTTTTTCCCTATGCTTCTTGTTGGGAACTTTACCTCCTTTATGGTTATCTATATGGGTAAATGTAAAATGGTTGTCTATATGGCTAAAGGTCAAATGTTATAGTGAGATGTATCCTTACGTTAGTATTGCTCTGGTAAAAGTGGTACAATATGCAGTATGTGATCTCCACATAGACATTACATAATACTGAAATTAACAATAAGTGATTTCCATGAGAAAGATACATCAATTGATAATATGTTTCTTCTTTCCTCAAATGTACCTGATGGATATGTAACAATATTGTGACTCCAATGTTGTTCAATTTCCCTATAAAGACCAATAAAAATATTGAAAAAAAAGTGAAAACTGTATTTTATAAAAATAAAAAAACACAATAAAATAAAACATGTCTATGATACACAGTCCTTTAACAAACTAACGTCACATAGTTAGGTTTTAGATATACTATATAAAAAACCTATGCCCTGCCCATACTAAGCCAAAGGTTCACTTTACTGGCAGCCTCACTAGGAGCAGAAACACCCTCCGTTCACCCTCCTAACTGGCTGACAAACAACTAGCACTATCACATGAACGTGTGGAGAGTGTCCTCTGTCCTGTGTACACTCCAAGTAATTTTCACAAGCCACATAAGCAGTAACCTTGGGAAAGTAAGTATCTGCAGTTGGTGTGGCCCAACTTTAAAGCAAACGTGTTGCTTTGCCCTGCTTTCAACATTTGAACTTGGCTTGGGCAGTAGAACAAAGTCCATGTTATTTTTGTTGCAGATTAAACTTTAATTTACAGTGGAAATGTTAAATCTCCTTATAATACAGTATATTTTTAGATCACTGAAATGAGTTTACCTATACATATGATGCAGTAATTAGAAGGGGATGATACGCCTGAGAGCGGGTGCTAGGCACATGCTTAAAACACTGGATAGCAAACTCTAACTTAATTCAACTTTATAATTATCAAATTCTGTCCAAGGTCGGTGGCAACTTGAAAACTACTTTGTAAAACGATCTTAATGACCTTGTCCTATTTCAGGAACAGGCTGCATAGTGCAGCAGAAAGCCTGGATTCCAACTTTGGAAGCACTGAAGACATCGGTCTTGAAAAACAGACAGGTCAGAACAATAGAGTTCCTGTGCACAAAAAACTGCGGAAAATAATCCAAAATGAGCAAATAGTAGTTCTCAAGCCTAAAGCTCTTCAGCAATGCCTTTGTATGAAATTCTCATAATGGTTCGTCCCCCAACTCTCATGCTTATTGAACAATTATGTAATTTGCTTTCATGCCACACTGTACTGGGTTCTGAGGTATGCACTTCCGACTCAGTTGAGTAGGTGCCATTCAGAGGGTGTGGCAGCACTCATTACTGCACCACTAGGAACACGCTAAACACTTGGCCCTTTTAATAATTTTGGTGCAAAACTTGGTGCTGTACTTTAAAATCCCTCAACCTCTCCAAATGGAGCTATCCTTGTCTGATCCTCCAACACAGCTAAGGAAGCAAATCACCTACAGAGCATTGGGACTCTTGCTTAGTATATAATGCATCACCCAATCTGCAGGAGGTAAGCAATGCCTATGCTTAAGAGCTGGTTCTCTTTTGTGTCATCTGAGATTCCACACTTGTCTGTATAGCAACATGTATAGACTCTTTCCCTCTGTAGAACAAGCACACCGTATACGGCAGAACAAGACCCATGCCTACCGAGCCAAGAATCTATTCTGCCTGATTTCTGCACACATCATGCAAGCTGCCTTAAACTGCCTGTAAAGGGTGCTTATTGCTATTTTAAAAAAATAACACTCAGTTGCATATAGAGTGTTATAGAATGTCCCAAAGTGCTTTCACCAAACTACATTCTTTTTATTATTTGGATGCACAGAATCCTGATGTTGATATCTTAGCTGACTAACAATTCACCTCAAGATCAAAGTCAAAGATCTGTTCATTCACAAACTTTAATTTGCATTCCCCCCCCCCCCCCAAACAAAAACAAAACTGTTGCTGGCAACTATTTAGTCCAGCACATTCTATGCTAGTTTAAATATTCTTAATATAGATAAAATGGCATTTGTTTTATAAAACGGAGTTTCTTTGTTCTCTATCATCAGTTAACCACAGGACTACATCCAGTATTAAACAATGTTATATGCCGTAATAAGAAAAGGTTTTCTAGATTCTCAATATCTACTAACGATTCTTCTATATGCTTATTTGAAGATGGGTGGAATGAGGCTATTGTAATATCTCAAATAAAATGACTGATTATAAACATCTTTGATTGGCTCATGGCATGTGGATTGGAATGGAACACAGTTCTACTTTTGAAACAATAAGCCTGATGACTCTTCTTTTTTGTAAAACCATATTTCAAGGCAAATTAATAAACAATATTACTACTGTACATCTCTTATCTCCATTTCTTACACACGTCTCATCCTATGAAAACACACTGTAAGTGCAGCAAAGTAATTAAGAAATATAGTAAGCCACCACCTTCTTCTTTGATATGACAACAAATAAAATATGGGGCATCTAAAGGCCTTTTGGCATTTAGATCTTGCTAGAGTTTATCTGCATATTCTAAGGGATTTGCTTCACCATATAAATTAGCAACTTGTTATTAGTGCTCGGCCAAGACTGTGTTAGTGTCAGAAATCATGAATCCGACCGAGACAGAAGTACAATTAAATCACACTTGTTTATTAATAAAAAATAAAAATAAAAATAGAGTAAGCGTAGTCAAAGCATAGAGTCCAGTAACCAGATCGGATAATCAGCCAGGCCAGAAGTCAGGGATCCAAGTGGAACAGCAAGCAGGCAAAGGAGCCAGAAGGGATGTCAGCAATGCCAGTCCTTAAACAGGTATGCAGGAAATGGTTTCTTGTGATGTGACCAAGGCAAAGGCAGAGATGAAGTGAGCTGGACAGCTTTAAGTAGGCAGGTCAAACGAGCAGGATCAGGAACAGCTGGGTAACTGTGGACTTGTACCCAAGTGAACGAAGACCACGGAGATGCTCCTCTAACGCCGAAATACTCTGCAGAACAAACAAGTCAACATGGAAGGTTGGAAAACATAATTCGCCATAAACTGAGACAATCGGGAGGCAGAATTCAAGGCACTGTTGTGAGCAAACTCTGCCCATGGTAATAGGTCTGACCAGTTGTTATGATGGTAAGAAATATAGCAACGTAGGAATTGCTCCAAGGACGGATTGGCTCACTCTGTGGCCCCATTAGACTGTGGGTGATATGCAGAAGAGAAAGCAAGCTGAATTCCCAAATGTGCACAAAAGGCTCACCAGAACTGGGAGACAAACCGACTGCCCCTGTCCGAGACAATCACCTTGGGTAGCCCATGTAAGCGAAAGTCACTTCCTTAGAAGTAGGCAACTTCTTAAGTGGAATACAATGACACATCTTTGAGAACCGGTCAACCACCATATGGATAACAGTGTTGCCTTGGGAGTTGGGCAACTCCACAATGAAATCCATAGAAAGGTGGGTCCAGGGACTCTCTCCATTGGGTATGGGCTGTATGAGGCCCACTTGAATGTGTCATGGAGTCTTACTCTGAGCACACACGGAACAGACAGTTACGAAGGCAGTTACATCAGCCCATAGACTAGGCCACCAGAATTGTTGGGAAATGGTCCAAATGAGTTGATTCTTCCCAGGGTGGCCAGCTGCCTTGGGAGAATAGTAAGTCTGGAGCACAGCAGTATGGAGACTCTCTGTGACACCCAAATTTTGTCACCCAAATGAGAAATAAGACTGGTGCGAACTGTAGCCAGGATACAATCAAGAGGAATCACAGGAACCAGAACCGACTCCAAATTGGAAGTGAAGGAAAATTGTCGTGACAAGGCATCAGCCCTTACATTCTTAGTACCGGGTAAGAATGAGACAATGTAATTAAAACTCGACAAGAAAAGAGCCCATCGTGCCCTTCTGGGAGAGAGGTGCTTAGCCTCAGACAAGAATGTGAGATTCTTATGGTCAGTAAGAATGAGAACCGGGCACAGTGGTACCTTCAAGGAGATATCTCCATTCTTTTAGGGCTAAAATGATCACCAATAGCTCATTCTCGTAATTACACTCTGCAGGTGACAATTTCTTGGAAAAGTAGTCATGGTGCATAGCACTCTCAGAGTTAGGACGTTGAGACAGAAGGGCGCCAACTCCAGTCTCAGAAGCATCAACTTCTAGGATAAAAGGCAATGTAGGATCAGGATGTGCCAACACAGGAGCAGAAACAAAGGCAGCCTTGAGACTCTCAAAGGCCTTAATGGACTCTGGAGACCAACTCTGTGGGTTACTGTCCTTTCTGGTCATATCAGTCAGGGGCTTGACCAGAGACAAGAAGTTACAAATAAACTTCGGATAATAGTTGGCAAAGCCCAGGAAACGCTGCAGAGGACGTAAACCCACAGGTCAGGCCACTGTAGGACTGCTGAAAGTTTCTCTGGGTCCATCGAAAAACCAGCAGTGGAAATGACGGGAATTTAACCTGTTCACTATGGAACTCGCAATTCTTCAGTTTGCAATAGAGATTGTTCTCTCTTAGTTTCTGAAGCACATGACAGACATCTGTGTGGTGGCTCTCCAGGGACTTGGAAAATATGAGGATATCATCGAGATAAACCCCCACACATAACTGCAACAAATCTCGGAGGACATCGTTAATAAATTCCTGGAAAACTGCCAGAGTGTTACAAAGGCCAAAAGGCATTACGAGGTACTCATAATGGCCTGTTCTGGTATTAAACGCAGTTTTCCACTCATTGCCCTCCTTAATCCGCACGAGATTGTATGCCCTTCTCAAATCAAACTTCATGAAAACCATTGCTCCCTTGAGGCGGTCAAATAACTCTTTAATCGTGAAACAATTGAGACCCCTATAATCAATACAAAGTCTCAGTTCACCACTCTTCTTCTTCACCAAGAAGAAACCAGCACCAGCAGGAGACGAGGATTTGTGGATGAAACCTCAAGAAAGTGCGTCTGCAACATACTACTCTATGGCCTTCTCCTCCAAGACCGACAAAGGGTAAACCCGGCCACGAGGGTATATGGCACCAAGTTGAAGGTAAATTGCACAATCATAAGGCCGGTGTGGACACAAACATACCAGCTTGACCTTTGTCAAAGATATCGCTAAAATTGCGGTACTCCTCCGGCAGGGAGGAGAGTAAAGAGGTGCACAGTACCTTGGTTACCTTCTGGAAGCATGACTCACTGCATTGTGGTGACCAGGAGAGAACCTCAGCACGGAGCCAATCAAAAGAGGGGTTGTGCCTCTGTAACCAAGGATAACCAATAACCAGCGGAAACCTAGGTGAGAAAATAACTTGGAATTGGATTATCTCATGGTAAAGAGCCCCTACGCCCATGGACAATGGAACCGTCTCATGAGTCACATGAGCAGGCTGTAGAAGTCTCCTATCAAGAGCCTCATTGGCAAGTGGAGTGTCACGCACCTGCAGCGGAATCGAGTGCTGCGATACAAAGGCAGCATCAATGAACAGGCCTGCAGCCCCAGAGTCGATTAGAGCCTGCATCTCGATGGACGTCTCAGCCCAAAAAAGGGTGACTGAAACCAGGGGCTTATCCTTCTCGATAACTGGGGATGAAACAACGCCACGACAGGACCTCAGGGTTCCGGCATTCCCTGGATGGGTAGAACGAGACTTCAAAAAGTAACTTGTCTGGCCACAATAAAGGCACAATCTCTCCCTCCTCCTAAAGGCTCTCTCATCCGCAGAGAGACACATGAAGCCCAAGTGCATGGGTTCATCTTCACTGACTGACTCGGTACCAGGAGGCATGGGAGGTGAGGAAGGCATGGGTGGGACTGCAAAGCTCGGAGGCAAACGTACAGGAGGCTTCCGCAAGCGCTCCTTAAAAGAAAGTCTTTCTCTGAGTCTGGAGTCAATGAGGATGGCAAACAAGATCAAGCTCTCCAGCTCAGTGGGTATATCTCGGGCTGCTATCTCATCCCTGATGGAATCTGAGAGACCATGAGAAAAAGCAGCCACAAAGGCCTCATTGTTCCAAGCAACCTCTGCTGCCAGAGTACGGAATTCATTGGCGTAGTCGGCAACAGTTCTCGTACTCTGTTTGATGGACATGAGGCACTTGGCAGCAGAAGCGGAGCATACAGGAACGTCAAATACTCTTTTAAAGCAGGCCACAAACTCAGGGTAACTCAAGACAACAGGTTTTTGCATCTCCCATAGAGGGTTAGCCCAGGCCAAGGCTCTCTCAGAAAGCAAAGATATCACGAAACCTACTTTGCTTCTGTCCATGGGAACACCTGGGGCAGCATCTCAAAGTATATCTCAACCTGATTGATAAAGCCTCGGCATTGAACTGGATCACCCCCAAATTACAGGGGAAGTGGAGCGGAAACATGCATACCACTTATAGAGATAACATGCATACCACTTATAGACTCAAGGCAGGTGCCTGCACAGAGACTGGCACAGCAGCAGGGACTGCCTGCGACTCCGGTTGTACCGGAACAGCCACAGTGGGGGACTCCAGGTGAGCCGTGTGACTCAGGAGCGTTTTTAACACCATGGCAAACTGATCCATGCGGTGATCTTGCTCATCCAATCTGGAAAAAATATTACCAACAAGTGGATTGACTGTATCTTCTGAATTCATGGCCTTCGCCTACTGTCAGAAACCATGAATCAGACCAAGACAGAAGTACAATTAAATCACACTTGTTTATTAATAAAACATAAAAATGGAAATAGAGTAAGTGTAGTCAAAGCATAGCCAGAGTCCAGTAACCAGATTGGGTAATCAGCCAGGCCAGAGTGGAACAGCAAGCAGGCAAAGGAGCCTGAAGGGATGTCAGCAAAGCCAATCTTTAAACAGGTATGCAGGAGATGTTTTTTTGTGATGTGACCAAGGCGAAGGCGGAGATGAAGTGAGCTGGACAGCTTTAAGTAGGTAGGTCAGACGAGCAGGATCAGGAACAGCTGGGTAACTGTGGAGAGAGATGAGAGCTGACAATTAACTGACAGCTGAGCGGCCAGCTCAGAGAAGGAAGGGCTGAGCCAGCCCTGACAGATACCTCTAAAGGAAGGGATCAATAAAAATAAAGAATCTAAGAAAGAATATTAGATATAGCTAGCAGTTTTTCCACCCATGATGTTGTTTATGTAGAGTACCTAATAGTGGTGGATAGTTGGTGTCAAATAGGTATTTGAAGTTTAAGCTTTATTCCAGGGAAATAAGTAAATACAATGATGAAATATATAGTTGGGAACTTTTTACCCTGACAGAAAAAATGTATTTCTGTTCATTCACTTCTTTCACATAACACAGTGTTGTCTGGCAAGCCTTGAGTCCTGTTTTTTCTGTGCTGCAGTTTGGTAATACTAAGCTCTCTTGTCTCTCCCCTGGCCAGTGATTGAAAGGAGGAGCAGCAGATTGAAGAGCTCATTTCTTTGTCACTCTCTCCTCCTTTCAATGTGTTTCCTGTTTGCACAAGAGCACTCCAACACAACTGACTGAATCCTTGTGCCGAAAAGCCTAAAGCTGCTTCTTCTTCTTCTTCCAGCCTGAGCTCTGCTGTATGGGATAGAAGAAGCCAATACCAAGGCAAATTCAAGTGTTTACACTGCTTTCATTTAAAAAAATAAATAAAAATAATGCATTCATAGATACAATCTGCATTCATTTGTATTTTTTAAAAACTGCCTGGCATTTAGCTTTAACTTCATCACCAAACATCTGGTTCCTAATTTTCTCACTAAAGTTTGAACACCTCTTCTAAGGTAATACTGAGAGTAGATATTTAGAAATTTTCCAGAACAAAACCAAAATTAAAAATGTAGCTGTCATTAACATACAATCAACCAATCTTTGGATAACTTTCTTTATTTAATTATACCTGAATATTCTTAATGGAAGACATTAAGCACTTAAGTTTGTCCAAACTTTGGAATGATTACCCTTATCCTCTTTACAAGAGCCAACACTTGCAGACAGTCCATGTTAGCATAGTTTAAAGGGCCTGAGAGGATCAGGGAACTTTGTCATATACCACCTCTTTACACCTGATTCAAACCTTTGCATAATATAACTTGCAAAGGTGGATTTAATAAGAAATAAAACTGAACATATGGTTGGAACTCCAAACTCAGCTTTTGATAACTAATTTTCAGTATAAACGGGAAGTAGAACCATTCTTTTATCATTTCTAAGTACTTATCAATTGTGGCTTCTCATCTATGGGTTGGAATCATAATGCCCTATCAAACACAAGATAAATGATCTTTTAGCAGCTAAACATTTTGTCCTGCGCTTATAAGTATTTCCAGGTTACACTTTTCTCAAGCAGTCTGTGAAAAGGTTTAGTGATAGCTTTATTCTGCTGGAAGGAATATATTTTTATTAACAGAGACCATAGAGAATAAAATATTTTAAATAACACAGTATTTGTGCAGCGATCTTTCAAATGCAATAAACAAAATATACACTTTAATGAATTAATAAAAAAATAAACACAAAATTTACCCCAATATCTTGTATAATGTGAAAGATGCATTTACGCCAACTGAATAGATACCTAACATGTCGTGCTTTAAAATTGGGCATGCGCGTGGAATGGGGACAAACTACAAAATCTCAATAGATGATGCTTTCAATTTTTTTACCGGGTAACCTGTTACTTCTCTCCAGAAGCCCTCATTCCCAGAACAAGACCAGAAGATGTGTAATAGTATCCTGCATTCCTCCCAGCAATGCCAACAGATATCATGGTGCAAAGAACAGGAAGAGAAAATTCCAACACGATGTGAACTTTCTAAACAGTCTAGAAAGTTGAAGGAGGCAGATGTAGATGTAAAACCTATTTGTTTAATCTCTGTGTATCATCTAAAGCTGTTCACTGGGTATATGCCAGGGTTTACACCCACTTTAGTCACATGCAAGGAAAACAAAAACAAAACAGCATTTGGATGATGGGGTTAAGCATAGTTTCACCTCATTCACTAAGCTCTGCGGCAAACTCGCTTGCAAAAAGCAACTTCTTTTTGCAAAGCGAACAGCCTATTTGCCTATAGTAAATCAATCCCATCTCTTATTTCCTTGCCATCTCTTGCCTTGCTCTCTACCTTCCCCATTGAAAGTACTATTGATTTTAAACAATAACTGTCTTAGAAAGTTCCTCAGACATCTGTTTCCACAGTGTGACAGACCATGTGTGATATTCTGACATCTTTGTTCAAAATTTTATTGAAACTTGCCATTGTTACTTCAACTTGCTTTTTGTCACTGTATGTTGCAAATTATTTTGTCAGTTTAGGTGCACTTGCTTGTCTATAACATATCTTTCAGTCAATAAATCCTAAATTAAAAAACGTTTCGGAGTTCTCACTGTTCAGCTTGTAATGTGTTAAGTTGATGAAGACCTAACAGATGCAGAAGTGAAGGTCATTAAGGGAGATCCAGTTTCTAAGAATAAACAGAAGCTACAGGCTTTCATGAGACTTTTAAAAGCTGAACGAATGAAGAAAGACTAAATACGCAGTAGAAATACATATGTGGGACCTATTTTAACCACCAAATGGCTTGTATTTTTGTCTAAAAAATTTAATAATATAATGCATAAGTTGTATTTAAAAATATAACAGTACTTCTTTCATAAATTCTGCATTCATTGATATTTTATGTCTGCCTGTTCAGTAAAGTTCATCTTGAAATTTTACTATGATGTTTGGGGGGTTCTGAGGAATTTTCTAGCAAAAAATACTGATTTAATTGCAAATATGGCCTGATCTTCAAGTGGTTACATGATCATCTAATTAATAATAAACACAATTACACAACTATTCCATATATCAACAAAGTTATTCATATACATACACATATGTGATATTCAATCAACAGCATCTTCCATGAAAAAATGTTGTGCGACTTGTGCATAGTTCACTACTAAAATGACGTGTAAACAATTAATAAAGTCCTTTATTAGGGGAAAAAATGTCTTTTCACACATGCTTATGACAATTATTATTCAAATATTATCCAGTGATTCCCACATGTGTTCCACCAACTTTGGTTGGTTTGGGAACATATGCCAGTGTTGGCAGCAACTGGAGGACACTGAGGCAGTTTTGATTTGGGTTATTAATTTAAGGCATTGATTGCGCAGATAATTATTTGGATTCGTTTATAAAGATTTGGCAGGTGTCATTAGTGCCACGTACACACGACCGGACTTTCCAGCAGACTAGGTCCAACAGAATCAGTCTGTCGGACAATCCGATCGTGTGTGGGCTAATCCAATTGTTTTTCATCTAAAAAATCAGACGGACCTAGAAACAGAACATGTTTCAAATCTGTCCGATGGACTCAATTCCTATCTGGAAAATCATTCGTCTGTATGCTGGTCCAACGCACCAAATATGATGCAAAGGAAGCTATTGGCTACTGGCTATTTAACTTCCTTTTTTAGTCCCGTCTTACGTCTTCACGTTCAAAACGAACGGACTTTCGAATGGACTTAGTCCGTTCATGTGTGGCCAAGTCCGTTCGTTTGGGAAGTCCGTCGGAACTCCGCCGAAAGTCCGTCAGGAAGACTGTCGGACCTAGTCTGCCGGAAAGTCCGGTCGTGTGTACGCGGCATAAAAGTTGCATATGATATAATCAGTGGTGGAGGTGCTCCAGCCGGGGGGTGGGGGATGGCAAACAAACCATTGACCCCCCTTAGCACACCGTAGGTGGTACTCACACGTTCGGCCTCTGGGGGGGTTTGCGGCAATGCAGAGTGAGGACGGCTCCTGGATCACCATGTACATCCTCCCCTGGTACCAGCCAATACGTCCGATTCTCCTTTCGGCCAATTGGGTCTCACAACCCATTTCCTGATTGCCCAGGAAGAGATGAAGGAAGACAATAGCAAATTTGCTATTGTCACACAACTGGGTGGGCTCAGGGCGCAGTGCTCTGTGCCCCAAGCCTACAGTTTTTTTTTAAGACAATTAGAGCTTCAAGCTCTAATCATGTGCTTCCAAAAAAAAATAGTAATCCATGTGTCCGGCACCCTGAATGTAGATTGGGGGCTGGACACATGGATTGGGGGGGGGGCCCACTTGAGACCCAGAAGGATTTAGCCCTTCCTGACCAGAGCATTTTTTGGAATTTGGCACTGTGTCGCTTTAGATGACAATTGCCCAGTCATGCGATGTTGTACCCAAACAAAATCAACGTCCTTTTTTTCCCCACAAATAGAGCGTTCTTTGGTATTATTTGATCACCTCTGCATTTTTTATTTTTTTTGCGCTATAAACAAAAAAAGAGAGACAATTTAAAAAAGCTATATTTTTAACTTTTCGCTATAATAAATATCCCCCAAAAATATATAAAAAATTAATTTCTTCCACAGTTTAGGCCAATATGTATACTAAGGCCGCGTACACACGGGCGGATTGTCTGCCCAACACGTTTCAGCGGACAATCCGCTCGTGTGTGGGCTTCAGCGGACTTTTTCAGCGGACAGTCTGGCGGACTAAGTCTTTCGGAATTTCCGTAATTTTGTCCGTCCAAACTTGGTTTCAGCGGACAGTCCGCTCGTGTGTAGGCAAGTTGGACGGACTAAGTATGGCGCATGCTCAGAAAGGATTTACACGCCGAAGGTTGCATTGCAGTGTATTGGACGTCGAATTTCTAGTCCCGTCGTACGTGCCGTACACGTCATCGCGCAAGCTTTCGGCGGACTGTCTGCTCATCGTGTGTGGTCAAGTCCGTTCATTCAAAAGTAGGACGGATTGTCTGTCGGATTGTCTGACGAACTTAGTTGGCCAGACAATCCGCCCGTGTGTACGTGGCCTTATACATATATTTGGTTAACAAAAATCACTATAAGTGTATATCAATTGATTTGCGCAAAAGTTATAGCATTATTTATGGCAATTTTATTATTAATTTTTTTTTTACTAATAATGGCTGTCTAGTTGGGGGATTTGAAAACTAGTAATGGTGGTGATCTGCAATTTTTATAGTGACTGCGACATTATGGCGGACAGATTGGACACTTTTGACACTATTTTGGGACCATTGACATTTATACAGTGATCAGAGCTAAAAATAGCCACTGATTACTGTATAAATGTCACTGGCAGGGAAGGGGTTAAACACTAGGGGGCGATCAAGGGGTTAAGTGTGTTCCCTCCGTGTGTTCTAACTGTGGGGGGATAGGCTCACTACAACATGACAGAGATCACTGCTCCTGATGACAGGGAGCAGTAAATCCCTGTCAGGTTGCTAGGCAGAAAAGGGAAATGCCTTGTTCTGCCTCTCCTCACCGCAATCGTGAGCCGCCAGCAAACATCAAGTTCGCTGGCCCCACGGAAACGATCCCATGATGCGTGCTCGCCAAATAGGCGTGAAATTCAAAGGGACGTACAGGTACACCCTTTTACCTGCATGTGGTTAAACACACCAATTTTTTTTTTTTAATTGATAGTTAAGCTCCAGGCAGATATGAAATACACAAATTAAAGTGACATTTAACCCATTACTGCCCCCTCCACCGCCCTGAAGACTTTCTGTTCCCCTCCTATTTTTTATTAGAAGAAAAACTCTTAGCATAGCTTCTTCCTGTAGATGCAAACCAGTTTTCTTATAATCTCTGATTGCCCGGGGGCCCCATAATCTCCTATTGCCCGGGGGCCCCATGAGTTGTCAGTCCGCCCCTGCTCCAATGGCATTCTTCCTAGACTCAACAGCCCTCACCTGATGATGTTGCACCCCCTGGGGGATTGTAAATTACAGACTGAGTTCACTCCAGCGCTGGAGCAAGGAGGAAGTCAAGGACAGCTCTAGAGCATAGTGAGTAGAACTTGAAGATGGAGCTCCACTTTAAAGCAGCTCTATATTCATTGTTAGGCAGAGCACTGGCTGAAAAAAGAAGAAGCATCACAAGGTGCCAGTTAGTTTTGCTGCAGTGTTTATTTGCATAACATACAGCATGGTCAAATTGAGCAGAAAAATGGGTTATTCAGCCTGCTGCTTCTCTATTCACTCTCCAGTTACAGAGTAGGGAGGGACAAGTTCTCTAGTCGTTATTTAAAGTGGTTCTAAAGGCTGAAGGTTTTTTACCTTCATGCATCCTATCCAAAAAAGTAAAAAACCTTCAGTATGCAGCTTCCCCCCGCAGCCCCTCCTAATACTTACCAGAGCCCGATTGCAATCCAGCGAGGATTGGCTAGGAGACAACAGCGGGAGCCAATAGCTCCCAAAGCCAGTGAGGAGGCAGTGGGGGGGGGGGCAAGGCCCGTTCCCTGTGTCTTATGGACACATAAAGCGGCACTCATGAGTGAACTTGCAAGAGTACCCCGATAGAAAGAAGCTTGCTATGGGGGCACTTGGAAAAGAAGAAGAGTAAGTGAGGAACCTAAGAAGAGGATCAGGGCTGCTCTGTGCAACACCATTTTTCCCAGAGCAGGTAAGTATAACATGTTTGACATTTAAAAAAAACAAAAACGTACCTCTAATACAGGCATACCCAACTTTTAAGTACAAAATGGGGTTTATTTACTAAAGCTAGAAAGTGCAAAATCAGGCTCCCTTCTGCATAGAAACCAATGAGCTTCCAGGTTTTATTACCAAAGCTTAATTGAACAAGCTGGGGTTAGATTGGTTTCTATGCAGAAGGGAGCCTGATTTTGCACTTTCCAGCTTTAGTAAATAAACCCACTGTGTACTTAAAAGTGGGGTATGCCTGTATCACTTAAATCACTGCATAGAACAGGGAGTGGATTCTGCCCTGTAAAACAAGGGTTTGCTTTGTGGCAGGGCTGAGTAAATTTCAGGATGGGATGGACAGAAATACAAATTCTTTGGCAGGTAAAGAGGCTCTCATATTTTTATTTTTATCTGTACGTTTGCCAGGAGTTTGGCTTTAAGTTTACTTATAAATGTAATCTGCATACAATCACTTTTATGGACATCTATGAATGATGGGGGCCTCCCAAAAACCCATTTATCTTGTATATCTTCAGCGACCTACCTTGTCCAGAAGCTTATTAGCACATACCCTCAGGGCCCTAATTAAGACAAAAAAAATTTGCTCGACTGATAATAATCTTTAGAAAGTGGCGGTCCTTCTGAGATATTGTTTACTGTAAAGAGGTTAAAGGAAAACGTATTTGGCCTATCAAATAAAAAAAATCTAACATGGATTAAGATAATTATTTACAGAAATTCCACGATACCCTTCCCTATACCAATAAAATAATAAATGTACAATAAACAATCTGAACATTAAAAATATATGCATACAACATATACCGTAAGTATGTATATATAAATAT
Source organism: Lithobates pipiens (assembly GCF_037356315.1). Lineage (NCBI taxonomy): Eukaryota > Metazoa > Chordata > Amphibia > Anura > Ranidae > Lithobates > Lithobates pipiens. The sequence continues at coordinate 168,408,116 of NW_027507785.1, read as the reverse complement.
ATATATATATATATATATATATATATATATATATATATATATATATATATATACTGTAAGGCGTGTAGTTCAAATGGGGCAAGGAAGTGTTTTATTTCCTATTTAATCATGGGCCACCCAATTTTTATATCAGAAGAGATAGTAATCTCAGTTAAAATTATTTATTTATTACCACAATATTGTAAGCAAGGCTAGGCTTAAAGTGGTTGTAAAGTCAGAAGGTTTTTTATCTTAATGCATTCTATGCATTAAGATAAAAAGGCTTCTGCATGCAGCAGCCCCCTCAGCCCCCCAAATACTTACCTGAGCCCCATCTTTATCGAGCAATGTCTACAAGTGCATTGTGAGCCCGGGACTCTCCCTCTGATTGGCTGAGACACAGCAGCGGTGTCATTGGCTGCCACTGCTGTCAATTAAACTCAGCCAATCAGGAGAGGAAGGAGGCAGGGCAGAACTGTGGCTCCGTGTCTGAATGGATACATGGAACTGTAGCTCGGCAAAGCTGCTTGCTGTGGGGGCACTTAACAGGAGGGAGGGGCCAGGAGCTCTAGCCAGGGACCCAAGAAGAGGAGGATCCTGGATGCCATGTGTGAAACCACTGAACAGGGCAGGTAAGTGTAATATGTTTGTTATTTTAACAAAGAAAAAAATAGACTTTACAATTACTTTAAAAAAGGGAAGAAAATAAACAAGGAAATGTACTGTTAGGATTTGTGGAGGATCACTTTTTGTAGGGCATTTTACAGGCTATGAGGATGTGTTATGTGGTCTTTTCACTCCCGTCTCTTTACTGCCTGTTTTAACCTGTAAAAGCCCACACCACTACACCACAACTGTGAGCATCGAACGTGGTTGTGGGGCAGCTTCATTCATGTGAATAAAAGGGAGTTTAACTATTGTCACAATTGCAAAGCATGTGTCCACTGCCTTTGCAGCTTAAAGTGGTTGTAAACCCTTACAACCAACTTTGACCTACAGGTAAGCCTAGATTAAGGCTTACCTGTAGGTCCAAGAAATATCTCCTGAACCTATACGGTTTAGGAGATATTTACCCAAAGACAGCCACCGCTGTCTATGGCGCACTTTCCAGCTTTAGTAAATAATACCCATTGTGTACTTAAAAGTGGGGTATGCCTGTAGTGAACCTACAGGCTCCATTGACGAAAATTCAGATTTACATGATGTTAGAAGCAATATGGGCTTGGAGGCTATTACATCAAAATATTTGCTAAGCTCTTTATTATTTAGGGGTTGATTTACGAAAGGCAAATTCACTTTGCACTACAAGTGCACTGCAAGTGCACTTGAAAGTGCACTTGGAAGTGCAGTTGCTGTACATCTGAGGGGAAGATCTGAAATGAGGGGAAGCTCTGCTGATTTGATCATCCAATCATGTGCAAGCTAAAATTATGTTTTTTATTTTCTTTGCATGTCCCCCTCAGATTTACAGCGACTGCACTTCCAAGTGCACTTGCAGTGCAAAGTGGATTTGCTTTAGTAAATAACCCCAAATGAGCCAACTATAATACTGATTATAAATATAAAAGATGCCGCACTTACTTAATACTGTAAACAATATATATGCAATAATGAATAAATTAAGTGACAATGGTGTGATAAAGTGCTATAGTGTATGAAAATAATACACTGATAATGAATCTTGTGAATTAAAACATGATTAAATCATAAAGTCCATTTCAAACATAATAAAATCTTGCCATGATAATCCAAACGTATAAATTAATAAATGAAGTGACAATAGTGAAATAAAGTGCTATAGTGTGTGTGTATAATACACTAACAATGAATCTCGTGAATCAAAGCAAAATGAGTAAATCATAAAGTCCATTTCAAACAGATCGTATTATTCGGACCATAAGATGCACTTTTTTCCCCCAAAAATATAGGGAAAATGTCTCTGCGTCTTATGGCACCGCCGGCACCACCCCCCGCCGCCATTGCCACTGCCCCCCCCGCCGTCGTCACCATGCTAGAGCGGAAGACAGAGATCCCAGGCTACCTCGAGTGCCGGGCGATCTCCTGGCTGGGTCTGACACCTGCTGAGAAGACAGAGCAGCCCGAGCAATAGTCAGGCCGCATTAATGGCAATCGTCAAGCTGCATTTCTATGGCAATCGCCCGGCTGCGTTTCTATGGCAATTGTCAAGCTGAATTTCTATGGCAATGGTCAGGCTGCATTTATGTGCAATGGTTAGGCTGTATTTCTTTGGCACAGGTCAGGCTGCATTAATGGCAATGGTCAGGCTGCCATTCGGTTCAGAATATTTTTTTTCTTGTTTTCCTCCACTAAAACCTATCTTGCCATGGTGATCCAAACATGGATAGTGTGATATCATTTTGTATATAAAAAAAAAATTCCCCTGAGGAAGATACATCATATCCCTGTATCGACACGCATTGGGGAGGTGACAGGATGGTGCAGGAGACAGCTTGACTGTCTCAAGGCGTAGGGACATACGAACTCAGAGTTTTCTGCAGAGTGGTGCACTGAAGCACCTGTAAAATGTGAGTACCCTGGAGAGGGGTTACTGTTTAATAAAAAAAATTTTTTATATGCAAAACAGTATCTCACTATCCAGCCTCTTTATATATTTTATATGTATGTGGAGACAGTGCTACTGGGCAGCCCAGGATCCCACAGCATTCACAGTACCCAGAGGTGGTTCCCATGGGTGTTTTGACTGAACTTAATTGTGAGGTCACACGCTCTGAGATAAACGGATTCACATAGGGGGGAGCACCAGTGTGTTGACACGTGAACCCGTTTGGATCACCATGACAAGATTTAATTTATTTTTTAAATGGACTTTATGATTTACTCATGTTGCTTTGATTCACGAGATTCATTGTTAGTGTATTATAGTCACGCACTATAGCACTTAATTTCACTATTGTCACTTAATTTATTCATTTCTATGTTTGTATTATCATGACAAGATTTTATTATGTTTGAAATGGACTTTATGATTTAATCATGTTGTTTTGATTCACAAGATTCATTATCAGTGTATTATTTTCATGCACTTTATCGCACTATTGTCACTTTATTTACTCATTATTGCATATATATTGTTTACAGTATTAAGATAGCGCAGCATCTTTTTTTATATATATATATATATATATATATATATATATATATATATATATATATATATATATATATATATATGGTACGAGCTTATGGGGCGTGATCAATGCTAGCAGCTGTCTATATAGGAGTTTAAGTTATTTCAGGAGTGGTAGCTCGCAAGGTTTTTTAATTTAAACTGTAATACTGATGTTTAAATTTAGGGAAATACATACAGTATTTATATAACATTGTGGGCAATATAATTGGAGACATCTCCTCTATAGAAGTACAATGTTGTAGATGTGGCTCCAAGAAACATGTCAGGATATTGGATGAAGATACAGAATATATTAGCAATACAAAAGAGCCCACAATCATCGATTTCTACAATAAATTGCAGCAATTATTGATACTGTTTATATTTAAAATTCTAGCCTATATTCAGCTGCAATTGGTTTGATTACACAATATCATTCATAAATAGAAATGACTTGTGTACAGTGTTGTATATATCACACATCAATATTTCATTCTTAATGGCACCCCAACGCGTCTTTGAAGGACGTGCTTTGCACTGGCAACAAAATGGTGCTTGAACCTTTTTTTAGCAGTTCAATGAACATTAGTGCATTGCTATGTGTTGCATTGCCCAGCAGCACACATCCATTCGAAAGGTGCGTTGGGGTGCTATTTAGAATGCATAGCAGTCCATCACACTAATGCATTTAATGTGCATTTCCACATTACCACAAGGTCATAGTGTGAACATGCCCTTAGTATAGAGCATATACGCCTCAGAGTCTGTAAAAGAAAAAAAAAATGAATTTAATCTTGATTGTTTTGCATTGTTTGCCAAAAGAATTGCAGAAGCTGATGTTCAATATCTTGATAGAGATTACTAAATATTATGAATTATTAAAGCCCTACTCCAGCCAATTTGTTTGAATAGAGTGGAGAAAATTTATAGTCGCCTTTGGTTTCATTGAGTAGTTTCCTCTGTCAGATTGTATATGATGTCTGTGTATACTGCGTATATTGCTAATTTCCTAAGAGATATATCAGCCTGGATGTCACACTACTTCCTCAAACAATCTATTCAAAACCGAGCTCATGATATTTCCTCCCCATTTACCTCTTCCCTTGATTTTTCTGTCAAAATCGATAGCACTACTATCCTGGACTTTAAACTATCCTTTTCGGCCCATGTCCAATCACTGTCCAATTCTTGCCGCCTCAACCTCCGCAACATCTCCAAAATACACCCCTTCCTAACCAATGACACCACAAAGCTCCTAGTTCATGCCCTGGTCATCTCCCCCCTTGACTACTGCAACTCCCTCCTCACTGGATTACCTTTATATAGGCTATCCTCTCTTCAGTCCACCATGAGTGCTGCTACTGGGCTCATCAACCTTACCAACTGTTCAGTGTCTGCTACACCTCTCTGTCAGTCCCTCCACTGGCTTCCACTAACCCAACAAATTACATTCAAAATATTTACAACTTACAAAGCCATCCACAACTCCGTCCCCAGCTACATCACTAACCTGGTCCCAAAATACCAACCTACTCATTTTCTTCCTTCCTCTCAGGACCTCCTGCTCTCTAGATCCCTCGTCACCTCCTCCCATGCTCACCTCCAGGACTTTTCCCAAGCCTCTCCTATCCTATGGAACTCCCTACTCAAATCTATCTCCTACTCTGTTTGCTTTTAGATGATCCTTGAAAACCCTCCTCTTCAGAAAAGCTTTTACCTTTTGTATTACTTGACTCTCCCTCCTACTGTATAATAATAATAATAATAATATTGTACAACAGATTTATCAGACAAAAGCAAATTCCTGAAAAAAAGGTTCTAATCTTTTCTTATTATTAGAAAATGCATTTTTATGACTGCCCATGCCTCTTGGTAGATGTGTCTTTCCTCGTGTCTTTTTCAGACACCCATCAAACAGACAGGATGTACAGAGATTTCCTTACCTTCCTGTTTAAACAAGTGGATAGAAAGTGCAGAGCAATCCCCCAAATGGGGGCACAGAAAGCAATAAACGTTGACAGGGATTCTCACCCTTCAACTCTATTCTAAAATAAAAAATATTTAAAGTGTTTGTAAACCTCAAACATTAAAAATATGAACAAAGCACATCCTTTTATATTGTGTGCTTGCCTCTATCCAAAGCACTGAGTGTGATTTTTCTCTGCTGCCTTGTCCCTCTGTTGTCAGCATAAGTCACTTCTGACAGGTTTTCCTGACACCAAGAGATAAAAAGGTGACGGGGGAGGACCTACGCACTGGAAGCTGAAAATCACTGTAGTGAGCACTGTTACTTCAGTGATCTCCACTTGCTTCTGGGTTCCATGTTAAGCAGTTGCCCTACTGCCTTATGACACAGGAGGTCAGCTGCTTGGCAAGGACAAGATTCAGAGAATGCTTTACATTTTCACAATTAATGCAAAGAAGTCTCTGATTGGACAAGGTTTTACTGAACAATTGGTATTTCACTTGCTCTCAGAGTGTTGTATTCATGAACCTAAATTTTATTTAGCGTATAGTTTCACAAGTTCTCTTCTTCTATTCACTCTATGCTATTTGAAAAACAGAAATAAACAACAGAAGTGGACTGATGGAAAAAAACATAAACCACATGGCAGAGGACTCATGACAAATTGGAAGCTCTCCAATCCCAACTGCAATCACACTACTGAGTTCTGTGCCATTCTAATGCAAGCAACGCTGCTGCCTAGTCTTGTGTTAAAGGGGTTGTAAACCCTTGAGGTTTTTCACCCTAATTCATTCTATTCAATAAGGTGAAAAACCTCCTGTGATGCAGCAGCGCCTCAGAGCCCCCCTTTTACTTACCTGAACCCGGTCTTTCCAACGACGGGGACAAGCACACCAGCTCCAGCCGGTGTCTTGGGTCCTAAATTGGATAGATTGATAGAAGTGCAGCCATTAGCTCCCACTGCTGTCAATCAAATCCAATGCCGCGGGAGCTGGGGGGTGGGGCCAAGTCATGAAGTCTGTGTCAATAGATACAGTAGCTGGACACGGGAGCATGCCCGCAGAAGTGCCCAGAGTGAGAGCGGCTCTCCAACAGGGCACTCAAAAAGAGGCCCCTGGGGAACATCAGAAGAGGGGGATCGTGGTCACTCTGTGCAAAACCAACTGCACAGAGGATGTAAGTATGACATGTTTTTTTTTTTTGTTGTTTTTTTAAAACGAACCTTTAAATATGCTTTAAGGAAGAGTTCCAGGTATGGATATTTTTACATAGATACATTGATCCAGTATGAACCAATGAGCAAGTGAAAAAACAATTGTCCAGTAAAATGGTGCTTTGCAATTATTGGATTTCAGGAAGACTATGGGGAATGATCTCTACTCCAGTACTGCAGTTCATTATAGCTGAACTGCCAAATGGTCTGTAATTTGATTCATCCACATTTGTAAATCATACACCTCTGGAAGACTGCACACCCAGGAGGGTGACACCACTTTCTCTGTTACAGGTATGGAATACAAGGGTGTCTCCTCCCATCCCCCAGTCTGCTGAATAGACAGTAAAGAAGCAGAAACGTATTGATAAATCATCAAGTCTGTTCACTCATTCTGCCTGGATGTTCCTTGTCAACACGCTTGCATGCAGCTGTGCCAGATTAGCTCCTAGTGCTGTCCCTCCCTCTGTTGCTGTAGAAGGGATAACAGGAGGGGGATATGAATGCAGATTCAGATACCTCAGAATTAGTGGAGATGCGTCCATAAGGGCGCACGGGCCCTCTCTCCAGCTACCCCTCTTTTACCAATACATAGATTCATGCATGAATCTATCCATGGCCGCTGCTGCCACCCCCTATTCAGGCGCCTGGCCCCTTTTTTACAGCGGCGGGGTATTTTTTGAAGCACTTGATTAGAGCCAAAGGCTCTAACAGACGTCAAAAAAGGTAAACAGTGAGCGCCATGCCTGGCGCTCGTAGTTCACTCAGCTGTGTTAGGAAAGCGAATGAATATTTTCTTTCCTAACACTGAACCGTCTCTCAGCCAATCAGGTGCTCGGTCACGTGATTGGCTGAAATGACAGGTGCTGTGATTAGATGCCTATCAGGTGTCCAATCACAGGAGAGGACGGGAGGAGAGGACAGGAGAAGACATCGAGGACATGGAGGAAACTACTCGCCGCCGTCACACGCTGCCCCACTGAGACAGGGTAAGTGCCGGGCAGACAGCGGGTGGGCGGGGGAGGGCACAGTGGGAGCATTTGATGGCACAGTGTGAGCATTTTATGGCACAGTGACAGCATTTGATGGCACAGTGAGAGCATTTGATGACACAGTGGGAGTATTTGATGGCACAGAGAGGGCATTTGATGGCACTGTGTGAGCATTTGATGGCACAGTGGCAGCGTTTGATGGGCACAGTGGCAGCAATTGATGGGCATAGTGGCAGCAATTGATGGGCACAGTGGCTGCATTTGATGGCACAGTGGCTGCATTTGAAGGGCACAGTGGCAGCAATTGATGGGCACAGTGGTGGCATTTGATGGCACAGTAGCTGCGTTTGATGGTACAGTGGCTGCGTTTGATGGGCACAGTGGCGGCATCTGATGGGCACAGTGGTGGCATTTGATGGCACAGTAGCTGCGTTTGATGGTACAGTGGCTGCGTTTGATGGGCATAGTGAGGCTGCAATTGATGGTTTTTTTTTTTCGTTTGTTTGCGCCCACCAAAAATTTTGACCACCAGCCGCCACTGCTCAGAATGCAGATTTTATGTAAAATATATTTAATTATTTTTAAAGGAATACACAACAGCATTCCATTGTGTTTGCCTAATGCCTAGGTTTCAGCTTTAAACAGGTGCTGCTTTTAAAGAAGGCACAAAGGCAGACCTATAGTGACCCCGGACCACCAAGATATATATGAACACACTATTTTCTGTGATCTGAATTGATCGCCTAGCTCCTGCATGCCACCTTTGGGTTCCCGAAATACACTGTAAGCATTCAGTAAAGCACCGTGATCCATCTGAACCTATGATGAATGATCATATTTCAAAACATGGGCATTTCTAGAATTCCTGCCTTCCTGCATCACCCACAGGCACAAGCAATCATTTTGTGTTCCCAGGAAATGTTTTTGTTAGTACCTAAAATGAAATTTTTGACCCTATTTACTGGAATTCTGTACGCAATGGCTGCTTCTGCCTTCCGCAAAGTGTCTGATTTGCTGAACTGGATTTAGCGTATGTCAAAGTTTAAAGGTGGAGTTAATTTGCTGCATTTCAATACACAATCCTATATGACGCTCCTTATGCTTGTATTTCCATGGTTCTGCAAACCTCTGGTCAGTTAAAATACAAAGGAGAGGGAGACTCTTTTAATGGCTATTCAGCAGGAAGGGACTGTGCTAACAAAGAAGGAGGGAATACTGCCATTAACGTGCTCTTGGTCCCAAAGGTGCAGGTAATGGATTTCACTGCCTGGCTCTCTCCTTGAAAAGCAGGGGGAGGGAAGAGTTCTGTAGAGATGCATTAAAGCACTAATCCATTACTGGAACACATTAAGGGGAGCCCAAAGATGAGAAGAAACTCAGCCTGTCAGCAAATTTTATTTCCCCTGCAAGATGTGCTTTATCTTGAGCGCGGCTGCGATGCTCGGCATCTCTCCAAGTAACTAGGGCACAGCATTCTGTGAATAAACATTCTGATACTAATTGAAAAAAAAAAAAAAATACAAGGAAAATCAAAGGAATAGAACGTAGGCATGACGTTACTGATTATTTATTGTCTAGATGTTTTCAATGATATACCCTAAACAATCATACCGTTCAATGGACCAACATGATAAAACGCATTTCTCTGCATTGTCATGGGATTGCACTACCAAAGGAAGAGCCATTGAACTACTAAGCATTTTCATTGCTTTGGAGAACACCAAATGAATATTTTACATGTTCAAATTATAGTATTCATTTTAAGAGATCTCAGCACAACATCGTAGAACACTAATAAACATAACAGAAAACATTTTAAATCAACCCATAAAACATTAGGGCTCATTCGCACTTTGTCTATTGAGCTGCCTTTATTTGCATAGATTATTGCAGGCTCTATGTAACGGTACATAGAAAACAACCATGCTCTTTGTGCCCCGTTCCCACCATACATCTGCAGTAGTGTGCATAGTGTAGTAATGCAGCATGTCTAGAATAATGAGGCAATGCGCTGCGGTGCAGAGAGTTGAATGGAATGTTATTTTATGACATTTTATTAAAGGTAAAAGAAAAAAAGGTAAACAGCGCATTGCACCGCCCTTACACAACCTACACTAAACCAAAGTGGTTTTATACCAACATTATATGCCACTGTAGCTACAGTACTTTTCGCTGCCTTTTCCCTTTATTTTACATTACATGTCTATTTAATTCAAACCAGCGAGATAGAGATGCCAGAATTATATTAAAAAAAATGTCAAACAGAAACATAAACAACATTTTTTTCCTATCTTTACAATAAATAACTTAAGTTAAATAATGACAGTGAGGGTGATTTACTAGGAGATGAGAATTTTCTTTCAACAATGTGTGAATATTCACTTCAATTATCAAGTCAAAAGATAAGCAAGCTCATATGCAGATGCTCACATGATTGGATAATTAAAGTACATTTTTAATTCCACAGTTCCACAATTTTTTACTTCTATGCATTAAGATAAAAAGCATTCTGTGTGCAGCAGCCTCCCCAGCACCCCCTAATACTCACCTGAGCCCCATCTCTGTCCAGCGATGTCCATGAGTCCCTCAGCTGTCCGAGACTCTCCCTCCTGATTGGCTGAGACACAGCAGCGGTGCCATTGGCTCCCACGGCTGTCAAGCAAAGTCAGTTAGACAATCAGAAGAGAGGGGCTTGGCTGAATGGACGCCCAGAGCTGCAGCTCGACTCGAGTGCCCCTATAGAAAGCTGCTTGCTGTGGGGGCACTCGACAGAAGGGAGGGGCCAGGAGTAGCGAAGAGGGACCTGAGAAGAGGAGGATCCAGGCTGCTCTGTGCAAAACCAACTGCACAGAACAGGCAAGTACAACATGTTTGTTATTTTTTGAAAAGAAAAAACAAGACTTTACTATCACTTTAACTGCTTCCCGACCAGCGGCCCCAGTTTTACTGCGGCTGAATGGCCCGGCTGGGTAAAACTACGTACCTTAAGTCACTTCACCTTTTGGCCACTAGGGGTGCGCATGCGTGTGCTCCGAGCCGATGAGAGTATGGGGCAGGCATGATGACCACCGGGCACCCGCGATCACTGGTGACAGAGCAAGAACCAGGATCTGTGTGTAAACACACAAATCCTGGTTCTTTCAGGGGAGGAGACAGATTGTGTGTTCATATTAAGTATGAACACCAATCTCTCTCCTCCCCTAGTCAGTCCCATTCCCCCACAGTTAGAACAAACCAAGGAAACACAGTTAACCCCTTGATTGCCCCCTAGTGTTAACCCCTTCTCTGCCAGTGACATTTATACAATAATCAGTGCATTTTTATAGCACTGATCGCTGCATAATTGTCAATGGTCCTAAAAATGTGTCAAAAGTGTCCAATTTGTCTGTCGCAATATCACAGTTTTGATAAAAATTGCAGATCTCCACCATTACTAGAAAAAAATATAATAAAAATGCCACAAATCTAGCCCCTATTTTGTAGACACTATAACTTTTGTGCAAACCAATCAATATAGGCTTATTGTGATTTTTATTACCATAAATATGTAGAAGATTACATATTAGCCTAAACTGAGGATAAACATTTTTTTTTTGAAAAAAAATGTGGGATATTTATTATAGAAAAAAGTAAAAGATATGGGGGTTATCTACAAAAGGCAAATCCACTTTGTACTACAAGTGCACTTGAAAGGGAGACATGCAAGGAAAATAAAAAAAACTGCATTTTAGCTTGCATATGATTGGATGATAAAATCAGCAGAGCTTCCCCTCATTTCAGAACGTCCCCTCAGAGCTACAGCCACTGCACTTCCAAGTGCACTTGTAGTGAAAAGTGGATTTGCCTTTCGTAAATAACCCCCCATTATGTTTTTTTTTTCAAAATTGTCGCTCTTCTTTTGTTTATAGCGCAAAAAAATAAAAACCACATTGCTCTACTTGTGGGAAAAAAGGACGCCAATTTTGTTTGGGTACAGAGCAGCGCCGTATCGATAAATGGCCTGGTCATTGAGCTTCCAAATCTTCCGGAGCTGAAGTGGTTAAGATTCTCAACTACTCTAGTAAATAAGCCTAAATAAGCCTGAGTGCACTTGGAAGTGCAGTCGCTGTAGATCTGTGGGGAAGATCTGAAATGAGGGGAAGCTCTGCTGATTTTATCATCCAATCATGTGCAAGCTAAAATGCTGTTTTTTATTTTCATTGCATGTCCCCCTCTACAGCGACTGCACTTCCAAGTGTACTTGTATTGCAAAATGGAGTTGCCTTTCGTAAATAACCCCCAGTGAGTGTAGTTAAAAAAAAAATCACACTATAAAGTTTAGCTATCAAAAAAATGTGATAACACATGGATGAAATGTGGAAATGTGAATATTTTGCATGTGCTTTTTGCATCAAGATAAGGAAAGCTCTATATTTGTGTAAAAAGTATGACAATAAACCTGCCTTTTTCAACTCCTTTAACTTAAAAAATGATGGAATATTTACTTGAATTATCCAATCATGAGAGCATCTGCATATAAGCTTGCTTTTCTTTTGACTGGATAATTGAATTGAATATTCACACATTGTTGAATGAAGATTCTCATCTCCTTTAGTAAATCACCCTCACTGTCATTATTTAACTTAATTAACTTATGGGGCTTCCTTATAAAGATAGGAAAACGTATTTGTTTCTGTTTCTGTTCAAAACATTTTTTGTTATATAATTCTGGCAACTCTATCTTACCAGTTTGAATTTAATAGACATGTAAAGTAAAATTAAAGTGCAGAGCACCCTTTCTAATAAATTATCTTTAGATTTGTTATGTTACAGGCCATCTAAATGAGAAGATTTAATAGACAATTGATGACACACACACACCTAGTACAACCATAAAGTATTGAGGGCTAAAAACACACTCTTGCACCGCAGCTCATTATGGTTACCGCACTATATTAATATTAATGACTGTTACACGTGTTAGTGTGCTACAATGCCATTTATTCAAAATGACCTAAACTCATTCATCCTTCCCCTAAAATGTCTAACCTTATATTTCAACCACAGCATGCAGTAACACACTACCATGTGTTATAGTGCATTGTGGCACAAAAAAAATTGTGTATATCTGATTTTTTTGTTCTTTTCTGGTGCACTGGCAACCCATTCATTTGAATGTGTTGCCTTAACGCATTAATGATTAAATAAAAATGAAATGCACCAGACAGAGCAAAACACTCACTGTTTCATGCCAGTCTTTTAATTTACTTTGTTAAATGGGAAGCGCTGGAAGTAGATGCGGCAGCTGTCCCCCGCTGGCACTAAGCACAAGAACTGAGCGATCACGTCATCCACTCTGAGCACAGACTGTCAAGTCACCGCTCTGTGCTCGGCCCTCCAACACTCATTAGAGTGCCGTGCTGTGGAGGGGGCAGGGGCAACTGGCTCAGGCTCTCGACAGCGTGCTGGGAGGCTTAGCCAGCAGCTGGTTAGGCATCTAGGTGGATCCCAACATTTTTGTATATACAGTACTGTGCAAAAATTTTTGACAAATGCTGTAAAGTAAGAATGCTTTCAAAAATATACATTTGAATTGTTTATTTTTATCAATTTACAAAATGCAAAGTGAGCGAACAGATGACAAACCTAAATTAAATCAATATTTGGTGTGACTACCCTTTGGCTTCAAACCAGCATAAATTCCTACACTTGCACACTTTGTACACTTTCACAAAGTCAGGATTTTTGTAGGATTGGAGTCAGGTGTATCATTAACCAATTAAACCAAGCAGGTGCTAATGAATGAATAAATGAATGAAATACTTGTATAGCGCACAATGCGAACTGAATCGCCTCTAGGCCTCTAATGATCATCAGTTGCATATGTAGGTTAAAATGCAGTCATTACCTGAAACCAAAACAGTAGGAGGTTTAAAACTGGGTGAGGAACAGCCAAACTCTGCTACTAATGTGAGATTGTGGAAGACAGTTTCATGTCAAAAGCCATACACTGTGGCAAGACTGAGCACAGCAACAAGACACAAGGTAGTTATACTGCACCAGAAAGGTCGTCTATCCCAGGCAAACATTTTAAAGCAGACTGGGGTGTCCAAGCTCTTTTGAAGAAGCATAAAGAAATGCAATGTCAAGGACCACAGTAGTTGGTCAAGGAAACTGTATGTAGCAGATAAAATACACATGGGGATGACTTCCGTTTGATATCTGAATATGTCCAGCAGTGCTATTAATGCTATCAGAAACCAGTGGGATCTAGTTACACCCATCTACTGTCCAGAAAAGTTTGTCCAGAAGTGGCCTTCAGGGAAGAATTGCAGCTAAAAAGCCACACCTCTGAAGGGAAACAAGGCTAAGCAACTCAACTGTGCACACAAGCATAGGAACTGGTGTGTAAAAAAATGGCAGCAGGTGGCCATAGCAGGAGTCAGTTTGTTTGCAGAAGGGCTGGAGAGCAGTACAAAGATGAGTGTCTGCAGGCAACAGTGAAGCATAGTGGAGGTTCCTTGCAAGTTTGGGGCTGCATTTCTGCAAATGGAGTTGGCGAATTTGTCAGGATCAGTGGTGTTACCAGTGCTGAAAAATACAAGCAGCTGCTTATCCATCATGCCATACCATCAGAGAGGCATGTGATTGCCCTCCAAACTCCAAATATACAGCCAATGTCATTAAGAACTATCTTTAGCATAAGGAAGAACAAGGAGGCTTAAAAATTATGGTTTGGCCCCACAGAGCCTTGATCTCAACATCATCGAGTCTGTCAAGGATTCCATGAACTAATGAAAGGATTTAAGGGCAGCCTACATTCACAGAAGATCTGTGTACAAGTGTACCTAGAAAAATTAAATCTGTTTTAAAGTCAAAAGAATATCACACCAAATATTGATTTGATTTGGATTTCTCTTGTGTTCATTTACTTTCTATTTAGTTAATTGATAAAGAAAAATATTAACACTTCTATTTCTGAATGCATACTTAATTTACAGCATTTTTTTTACACCCGTTTAAAACTTTTGCACAAGTATTATATGTCTAAAAATGCCCACTGCAGCAGCCTGTGCTCTGCTCCAGCAAAATGCAGAGGAGCATATGATAGGGTTGCAACTGGGATCCAATACAGAAACAAACTGGCAGGTCACCGACACCCGCACTTGACTGCAGTCTGGACTGCCATTAATCTTTAAGGGATTTTCTTATCATCACCCTAGCACATGCAGTAAGATGTTTCATCCTAAAGTTGCCATAGATGATTGAAATTTTGTACAAACATACTTAGGAAAAGAAGGTTCTAAGGCTGGATTCACACCTATGCAGTTTTAGTGCTTTTTGCATTTTGCATATTTACGTGTTCCATAGGAAACCATGTTAAATGGACTGTAGTGCAAATCTTCAAAATGCAAAAAGCACTAAAACTGCATAGGTGTGAATCCAGCTTAAGAAAGTGTGTTCATCAATTGTTAGTGGGTCAAATCAATGTTCGTTTTCATCTGCAGTGTTGAGAAAATTTGAAGGAGCAGGTGGGAATTCTTTTCTCAAACAAACAAATTTCAGTGTACGTGTATGTGGTTTTGTTCAGTAATGTCTATTTATTCCAAAATCAAATGTTAAAAGCAAAAAAATATCTTTAGAGTGACAAACAAATGTTTGGAGAATATTATGGGAATTTTCTTATCAATTTTCATTCTAAATTCTATCCATCTATGGCCAGCCTAATTTATCTGAAAGGCAAAGTAATTCTGTGCTTTCTTTTCTTTTTTTTCAATTATGCTAATAGTTTGGCAACTTTGCTTTGTCTGTCTGTACATTTAAAATGAATAACAAATCTTGGACATGTGAACATGTGTTTACAACTTTGAAAGCTTGCTTATTGAATGTTCATATATAGGGGACTTACTGTAGTACTGATATCTCCCATAATTTGTTTGTAAAATAAGAGCGAAAGGGGGACAAGAAGCCAAAAAAGTCAAACACTAAAAATGCACTAAGAAATACAGAATTGTCTTCCTAAAATAGAAAGGTTAGGTTAAAAGAGGCAAAAAAACACAGGAAACCCACTGCCAAAATATTGGGGATGATAGCATTTCCTCTGTTAAAAAGAATCTATTTACACAGAATCACTACCATTACAGTCAATTTATTTCCCATATCCCCATATTTCCCATATTTTAGGTAAATATGATATTTTGGATATGTATATCCATTTCTAATTAGCAGCTGGAGTTCTATCCCCCATTTTCGTGTTTAACAGGCCTGATGACCTATGTTGCTGCAAAAAATAAATAAATAAATACTATTAATTACAGAAGTAAATTTCTCATGTTCAATTTTCACAAATGAATGACCCCAGGAAGAACGATAACTCATCCCCTCCTTTGTTGTTTAATCAAAGAGAGAGAAACAGAGAAAATAAGAGAGAAATACATTTTGATAGTAAACAGCTTCTGTTGTTCAATCTCTTTAGAATCATTATAATGCTTGTTTAAAAAATAAAGGATATGAAACATAAATGTAAAAATGGATTAAGTTGACCAAACCATTATAGTCTCTCCTAAAGTACAATGGGCAGTGCTATTCAAACTGGGAATGTACCGCCAACCAATTAAGATGCACTGAGGTTGATTTACGAACGGCAAATCCACTTTGCACTGCAAGTGCACTTGGAAGTAAAGTTGCTGTAGATCCCAGGGGGACATGCAATGAAAATAAAAAACAGCATTTCTGCTTGTACATGATTGGATGTGAGAAATCAGCAGAGCTTCCCCTCATTTCAGATCTTCCCCTCAGATCTACAGTGATTGCACTTCCAAGTGCACTTGCAGGGCAAAGGATTTGCCTTTCATAAATAACCCCCCGTGTGTCATTAAAATTAAAGATTCAGGATTTCATACCCACTTTACTATTCCACAGTAATGAGTAAAGTCTTCCCTTGCAGAAGTATATAAACAGTAACTCAAATACTTGGCCTCACAGCTAGCAGTCTCTTGCTCAGACACTATGGGGTTGATTTACTAAAGGTGCACTACAAGTGCCCTGGAAGTGCAATCGCTGTAGATCTGAGGGGGACATGCAAGGAAAATAAATAACAGCATTTTACTTTACTAAAGGCAAATCCAGTGCAGTCACTGTAGATCTGAGGGGAAGATTTGAAATGAGGGGAAGCTCTGCTGATTTTATAATCCAATCATTCACAAGCAGAAATGTTTGTTTTTTTATTTACCTTGCATGTCCCCCTCAGAGCTACAGTGACTGCACTTCTAAGTGCACTTGCAGTGCAAAGCGGATTTTCTTTAGTAAATAACCCCGAATGAGCCAACTATAATAAAAATGTGAAGTGCAATGACGTGAATTAAAGAGTGGTGTGTTTAAATTGTAGGTGTACTTATAGCATAATGTTTGGGGTTTAAACAGTAAAGGCCTCATACACACAGACGTTTTAAAAATGTGCTGTAAAGCTAGTACCGACACAGAAAAAAAAAAATAACATTCCGCGTTTTGCATTGGTGTCAATGCGCGTTTAGCCACGCTAGCTTTCAGCTGCATTTCTCTGCCTTTATTCAAAATCAATGGTTCCCTATGGGAGCCCATTGGTTTGAATAGAAGTCCAAGATGATCTGACTTGCGGCGCAACTTTTGTGCTAAGAATCTTGAAGGGGAAACCTGACAAAATGTATAGAATTTTGCGTGAGGTTCCCCCCAAGATGATACCAGACCCTTTGGTCTGGTATGGATCTTAATGGGAACCCCCTACGCCAAAAAAAATGGAACGGAGGTCCCCCAAGATACATACCAGACTCTTATCCGAGCATTTAGCCCGGCAGGTCAAGAAAGGGTGGGACAAGCGAGCGCCCCCTGGACCATACCAGGCCACATGCCCTCAACATGGGGGTGAGTTCTTTGGGGCAGATAAACAAAAATTTGTTTGATGATCTGAATCATTTAAGTGTGACAAAAATGCAAAAGAAATAAAAAATCAGGACGGGGTAAATGCTTTATCATGCACTTTATATATATATATATATATATATATATTGATATACAGTAATACCTTGGTTTGCGAGCATAATTCGTTTCAGAAGCATGCTTGAAATCCAAAGCACTCTTACATCAAAGCAAACTTTCCTATAAGAAATAATGGAAACTCAGATAATTCGTTCAACAACCATTTATTCATATAAAAATTATCAAAATATGAACAAAAGCTCATATTATACTGTACAGTACTGTAGTAGGAATACTGTACTGTACCTCTGTGTTGAAAATACAAAAGAAGAATCATAGTTTTAATGTAAAAAAAAAAGAATTACACTCACAATGTTAACTGCTAGCCGGCCAGCCACCGCTGTTATACTGTGTCTAGTTGGCACGGCTGCACAAATCGCCGTAGCTATACGTCGCTCCTTTAAGACGCCATAGCAGGGCTCATGACAAAATGGAGACGTGTGTGTGTAAACACACAAATCCTGGTTCTCTCAGGGGAGAGGAAACTGATCCTGTGTTCATACTAAGTATATATATATATATATATATATATATATATATATATATATATATATATATATATATATACATAATAAAAAAATGGAAATTAAGATCACACAGCTCTCGTTATAGTTTTCCTACAAGAACAGCTTATTTCACACCCTGGTAGTGTTTAATAACTTTTAGGTACAATTCTATTTGCTGTTCTCAGATTGAATTTATTGCTGACCCTTCTTGTTTGAACTCGCGTATAATCTGCCTGTCCTAAACCTACTGTGGCCATCATTCCCTGGTACACGTGGTTGGTTTTGACCCCTTGGCATTGCAGAGCTGATCTCAACCACCTGCTAGTCCTTGTCTGTTCCCCACTACTCCTAAAATATTAAACTGCATAAATAAAACATACCAGACAGGTCACTTTTATGTAAAAGTGGTGCAGTGATAACATCCACCTTACAGTTTCTTTTATTAAATTAAGCAATACATTGCACATGAGTATATAGGTAAAGCAGACTAGAAAATAGCTTTTTTCTTTATCACAAACATCTTGAGCTATGTCCCTAAACACCCAAGGCACTGTGATTTATTTTCAAGATAACAAAATACTGCTCTGGCAGCAAGATACTACTCAATCAGGGAAGAACTATTACATAATAGTCAAAAACACAACTTAAGACACATATGTTTTCTATATAGTAAGACCAAAACATTTCTATATTGTAATTCCAAAAAATTGCAATTTGCAAATATCATAAACCCATGTTTTATTCCCAATAGAAAATAGAAAACACGTTAAATGTTTAACGTTTAAACTGAGAAAATGTACCATGTTAAAAAACAAATGAAGTAATTTTGAAATTGACTGCAGCAAAAAAAAGTTAGGAAAAAGCCATGTTTACAATAGTGTAGGACACTCTTTTTCTTTCAACAACATTCTGGGGTTGATTTACTAAAGGCAAATCCACTTTGCACTACAAGTGCACTTGGAAGTGCAGTCACTGTAAATCCAAGAAGAAGATCTGAAATCAGGGGAAGCTCTGCTGATTTTATCATCCAATCATGCACAAGCGAAAACACAGTTTTTTTTTTCCTTGCATGTCCCCCTCGAATCTACAGGGACTGCACTTCCAAGTGCACTTGCAGTACAATTATATTGCAAAGTGGATTTGCTTTTAGTAAATAAACCCCTCTCTAAAATTCTGGGAACTGAGGAGACCAATTGCTGGAGTTTTCAGAGAGCAATGAATGTTGTCCCATTCTTGCCTGATATGGTATTCTAACTGTTCAACATTCCTGGGTCCTATTTTTCTTTTCAAGATGTGCCAAATATTTTCAGTTGTTTAAAGGTCTGGACTGCGGACAGGCCAGTTAAGCACCCGGACTCTTCTACTATGAAGTTATGCTGTTGTCATAGATGCAGTATGGTGTTTAGCATTATCCTGCTGAAATATGCAAGGCCTTATCTTAAAGAGGAGTGGCATCTACACTGGTCCCTGTTGTGTCCTGGGAACTGTTTCCCAGAACACAAGAAGAACCGAAGAGGGGGACAAGACCCCCGAAGAAGAGGGCGGCGGCGAAGAAGAAAGCCGGGCTCCTCCGCTAGTGAAAGAGCTAGCAAAAGAGCAGAAGATATCGGAGGAGTCCGGCGAGAAGACCCCCAAAGACGGAAGAGGACCCCCGGAGCTGTGCAATAAACTATTTTAACCCTTGTGTGTTGTGTTTTTTTTTTACTTTTTTCACAGGTGAGTGGGTAGGGGTACATTGTACCCCATACTCATTTACATAGGGTGGGGGGCCAGGATCCGGGGGCCCCCTTATTAAAGGGGGCTCCCGGATTCCGATAAGCCCCCCCCGCCCGCAAACCCCGACAACCAACGGCCAGGGTTGTCGGGAAGAGGCCCTTGTCCTCATCAACATGGGGACAATGTGCTTTGGCCTTCCCCAAGGCACACCCCCATGTTGATGGCATGCGGCCTGGTACGGCTCAGGAGGGGAGGGGCGCTCGCTCGTCCCCACCCCCTTTCCTGGCCGGCTGGGTAGCGTGCTCGGATAAGGGTCTGATATGGACCTGGGGGGGGACCCCCATGCCGATTTTTCGGCGTAGGGGTTTCCCTTTAAGTCCATACCAGGTGACCTGGAGACGCGCTCAAAATGAGCAGACTTTTCACTGGGTGGGAAAAGTCCGTTCATTTCAAAAGTACGGATTGGAGTGCAAAAATACTTTCTTAGTCCGCCGGACTTTTGGGTAAAAAAAGTCCGCCGGAGCCCACACACGGCGGGATTGTCCGGCGGACTCAACTTTTCCACCGGATTGTTTGATCGTGTGTACGAGGCATAACTTTGCAAGCTTTTTGTTGCCCTTACCCAACTCTTTTGAGACATTTTGCTGCCATCAATTTCAAAATTACTTTTTTTTTTCAAATGGTACACTTTCTCAGTTAAAACATTTGATATGTTTTCCATTGTGAATAAAACATAGGTTTATGAGATTTGCTAATTGTTGCATTCTTTTTTAACGTAGATTTTACAAATCATCCCAACTTTTTTGGAATCAGGGTGGTAATAGTTTAAAGAAACAAATTTGCATGGAAAGTCAATAAAGATAACTGATGAAGTGGAGAAGGACATTTGGTTTACCAGGCAACAGCCTTATTCTGACAGTAAACCAAAAGGTTTTCAGGATTAAGCACTTCTGAGCTCATTTAACACCACTAAGAGATTGATCAGACCACTTTTACAGTCATCAGCATTTACTAAAGGCACTGTGTACTGCAAGTACACTTTGAAGTACAATGCAAGTGCACTTTAAGTGCATTTGCTCTAGATTAGTGATGGACGAACTTCCGACGGGACGTTTCGCGAACGCGAAACGCGAACGGACACAAACGTTCGCGAAAACGACCGTTCGCCGCGGGCTCCATTGACTTCAATGGGAGGCGAATTTCGCAAACCTTTAGGTCGAATTTGCGGCCACGGGGTAATTATTAGGGGGTAGCACGTAGTCCCACCACCTGGACAATAGCATAATACATGTATGAGGTGAATTTGGGATCGATAACTACAAGCATTTTTTTTTTATTTGGGAAATTGTTCTGACAATTCAGGACTATGGAGCTAATGAAGGCAATGGAGGAGAGGGAAGGTCAGGGACCAGGGTAGGCAAACAAGAGGGTGCAGGAGATACAGAGCACTGACAGCAGCACCGTAATACAGAGCACTGACATCAGCACCGTGACATACAGCGCTGACAGCAGCTCCGTGACATACAGCGCTGACAGCAGCTCCGTGACATACAGCGCTGACAGCAGCTCCGTGACATACAGCGCTGACAGCAGCTCCGTGACATACAGCGCTGACAGCAGCTCCGTGACATACAGCGCTGACAGCAGCTCCGTGACATACAGCGCTGACAGCAGCTCCGTGACATACAGCGCTGACAGCAGCACCGTGACATACAGCGCTGACAGCAGCTCCGTGACATACAGCGCTGACAGCAGCTCCGTGACATACAGCGCTGACAGCAGCTCCGTGACATACAGCACTGACAGCAGCTCCGTGACATACAGCGCTGACAGCAGCTCCGTGACATACAGCGCTGACAGCAGCACCGTGACATACAGCGCTGACAGCAGCTCCGTGACATACAGCGCTGACAGCAGCTCCGTGACATACAGCGCTGACAGCAGCTCCGTGACATACAGCGCTGACAGCAGCTCTGTGACATACAGCGCTGACAGCAGCTCCGTGACATACAGCGCTGACAGCAGCTCCGTGACATACAGCGCTGACAGCAGCTCCGTGACATACAGCGCTGACAGCAGCTCCGTGACATACAGCGCTGACAGCAGCACCGTAAGCAGCCCCAGGAGGAAGTCAGCACAGCACAGGGATGGTGTGATCCCCTCATAATAAGAACCCCCAGGAGGAAGTCAGCACAGCACAGGGATGGTGGGAGCCCCTCATAATAAGAACACCCAGGAGGAAGTCAGCACAGCACAGGGATGGTGGGAACCCCTCATAATAAGCAGCCCCAGTAGAAATATGACACCGCTCAACCTCTTCAAAGAGGAGGGTAGGGGCATATAGTACGGTGTGCTTTTTTGGGTCAGGGAAGTGAGCCAAATGAATTAAGAAGGTCTGTGTGCTTGATTCCAAAAATTGTTTATAGACATATACATGGTCTACTGATCACATGTGTTGAATTCCTCCGAGATCCATGCCTCATTCATTTTTAGAAATGTGAGGTAGTTAACACTGTCGTGAGCTAGGCGAGTACGCTTATCGGTCACAATCCCCCCTGCTGCGCTGAACGTCCTTTCGGACAGGACACTGGATGAGGGGCAAGCCAACAGTTCGATTGCAAATTGGGCAAGCTCTGGCCAGAGGTCAAGCCTGCCCACCCAGTAGTCTAGGGGTTCATCACTCCTCAGAGCGTCCACATCGGCCGTTAACCCAATGTAGTCGGACACCTGACGGTCTAGGCGTTCCCTGATGCTGGATCCGGATGACACCTGTCGATGGGTCGGCTGAAAGAATGACCTCATATCCGAAGTCACCAACACATCTTCAAACCGGCCTCTTCTTGCAGGCGCTGTTGGATTGGTACCCGCAAATCCTTCTCTGGGAGTGGGAATTGCTCCTCTGCCAGCGCACGCAAAAGCAGAATGCAGCATTTCTCGAAGCAAGGCCTGGAAGTGCTGCATTCTGACAGCCCTCTGCGACGGCGGTAACATTTCCGCCATTTTGTGTTTGTACCGGGGATCTAAGTACGTTGCCACCCAGTACTGGTCCTTGACCCTCATGCTTTTTATACGGGGGTCCCTATTAAAACACTGGAGCATGAAGGCCCCCATTTGCACTCAAGCGGAAGGTATGTGGTGGTGGTGGTGTTGTTGGTGGTAGTGTCTTTGGGGGTGCACATAGCAGAGAGTGAAGAAGAGGGTGCAGATCGAGAGGATGAGGAGGGTGCAGAAGAATAAGGCTGAGTGAGCCACTCAACCAAGTCTGGTGCGTCCTTTAAAGTAATTGAACGCACCTTCTGCAACTTCCCACTTTGGCTCAAGGCTGTTGCTCCTGCCCTACCCCTACCACCCCTGCGGAAGGGCCTGCCTCTTCCTCTGCCTGTCATTTTTTAAATCACCCTGTGACAAAACTCTTAGTCCCTATACCGCTGAAGGACTGCTGCAGTATAGGGCAGCGGTCAGCAGTAGTGCACGTCAACCCTATGTATTGTGGACCGATAGCGGTCCTTACAGAACAGCAGACTGTACTGCACTCAGGCCTATGTACCGTAGCACCCTATACCAAGTTACCAGTCCTTATAAAAACTTTTGTGGACCAAGCAGGTTGTGTGTTAGTGTTTAGCAGACTGTGCGTCAGTCCCTATACCGCTGAAGGACTGCTGCAGTATAGGGCAGCGGTCAGCAGTAGTGCACGGCAACCCTATGTATTGTGGACCGATAGCGGTCCTTACAGAACAGCAGACTGTAACGCACTCAGGCCTATGTACCGTAGCACCCTATACCAAGTTACCAGTCCTTATAAGAACTTTTGTGGACCAAGCAGGTTGTGTATTAGTGATTAGCAGACTGTACGTCAGTCCCTATACCAATGAAGGACTGCTGCAGTATAGGGCAGCGGTCAGCAGTAGTGCACGGCAACCCTATGTATTGTGGACCGATAGCGGTCCTTACAGAACAGCAGACTGTAACGCACTCAGGCCTATGTACCGTAGCACCCTATACCAAGTTACCAGTCCTTATAAGAACTTTTGTGGACCAAGCAGGTTGTGTATTAGTGATTAGCAGACTGTACGTCAGTCCCTATACCAATGAAGGACTGCTGCAGTATAGGGCAGCGGTCAGCAGTAGTGCACGGCAACCCTATGTATTGTGGACCGATAGCGGTCCTTACAGAACAGCAGACTGTAACGCACTCAGGCCTATGTACCGTAGCACCCTATACCAAGTTACCAGTCCTTATAAGAACTTTTGTGGACCAAGCAGGTTGTGTATTAGTGATTAGCAGACTGTACGTCAGTCCCTATACCAATGAAGGACTGCTGCAGTATAGGGCAGCGGTCAGCAGTAGTGCACGGCAACCCTATGTATTGTGGACCGATAGCGGTCCTTACAGAACAGCAGACTGTACTGCACTCAGGCCTATGTACCGTAGCACCCTATACCAAGTTACCAGTCCTTATAAAAACTTTTGTGGACCAAGCAGGTTGTGTGTTAGTGTTTAGCAGACTGTGCGTCAGTCCCTATACCGCTGAAGGACTGCTGCAGTATAGGGCAGCGGTCAGCAGTAGTGCACGGCAACCCTATGTATTGTGGACCGATAGCGGTCCTTACAGAACAGCAGACTGTAACGCACTCAGGCCTATGTACCGTAGCACCCTATACCAAGTTACCAGTCCTTATAAGAACTTTTGTGGACCAAGCAGGTTGTGTGTTAGTGATTAGCAGACTGTACGTCAGTCCCTATACCAATGAAGGACTGCTGCAGTATAGGGCAGCGGTCAGCAGTAGTGCACGGCAACCCTATGTATTGTGGACCGATAGCGGTCCTTACAGAACAGCAGACTGTACTGCACTCAGGCCTATGTACCGTAGCACCCTATACCAAGTTACCAGTCCTTATAAGAACTTTTGTGGACCAAGCAGGTTGTGTATTAGTGTTTAGCAGACTGTGCGTCAGTCCCTATACCGCTGAAGGACTGCTGCAGTATAGGGCAGCGGTCAGCAGTAGTGCACGGCAACCCTATGTATTGTGGACCGATAGCAGTCCTTACAGAACAGCAGACTGTACTGCACTCAGGCCTATGTACCGTAGCACCCTATACCAAGTTACCAGTCCTTATAAGAACTTTTGTGGACCAAGCAGGTTGTGTGTTAGTGTTTAGCAGACTGTGCGTCAGTCCCTATACCGCTGAAGGACTGCTGCAGTATAGGGCAGCGGTCAGCAGTAGTGCACGTCAACCCTATGTATTGTGGACCGATAGCGGTCCTTACAGAACAGCAGACTGTAACGCACTCAGGCCTATGTACCGTAGCACCCTATACCAAGTTACCAGTCCTTATAAGAACTTTTGTGGACCAAGCAGGTTGTGTATTAGTGTTTAGCAGACTGTGCGTCAGTCCCTATACCGCTGAAGGACTGCTGCAGTATAGGGCAGCGGTCAGCAGTAGTGCACGGCAACCCTATGTATTGTGGACCGATAGCGGTCCTTACAGAACAGCAGACTGTACCGCACCCAAGCCTATGTACCGTAGCACCCTAGACAGACCAAGTTACCAGTCCTGATAAAGAGCTTTGTGGAACAAGTGAGTTGTGAATGATTAGCAGACTGCAGCAGAAGGGCAGCAGTCAAGTATAATATTCTTTCTATATTTGGAAGAAAGAATATTATACGTGTACAAGCCTATTACCGTACCACTGATACCAGTCCTGAAAAGAACCTTTGTGGAACTAATAGTAACAGCAAGTCTTTAAAATTATCCTCACTGCCTGACACACTGCTTCCTGCCTGTCCCTATACAAATTGGCAAAAAAGAGTAGGCTGGAACGATTAGCTGGAACAGCTCTTTTGTGGACCTGATAGTAACAGCTAATGATGATGATGATGATGATGATGAAGAAAGACTAATCTGGCTGAGCTGTCCCTAAAATAGCAGCATACAGCGCTCTGTCCCTTTATCTAAACTGACAAAAGAAACTCAGGCTGCTGACCTAACACCTATACCAGTCCTGAAAAGAACTTTTGTGTACCAAATAGCTAGCGTTTTCTCTGTCCCTACTCCACACAGGATCCTTTCCCTACAGTGACAGAAGAAAGAATGTAAAATGGCCACCGGATCGGGTGTATTTATAGGTTAGGGGGAATGTCCAAGTGTCCATGAGCTGTCATGTCTCAATTGGTTGTCCTGTAACACATGATAAACGTGTCACGAAAGGTTAAAGTTCTTGTATACATTAAACACGTAAGTCCGCCGGGGCGAACGACGGAAAAAGGCGTTCGAACCCGCGGACGGCGAAAGTCGGAAATTCGCCGCGAAACGACCGCCGGGCGAAACGTTCGTCCATCACTACTCTAGATCTGAGGGGAAGCTCTGGAATGAGGGGGAACTTTGCTGGTTTCTGTCATCCAATCCTGTACAAGCAAAAATGTTTTTTTTTTTTAATTTTCCTGGCATGTAATTGAGTATTCTTTGCAAAGTGAAGCTTTACCTCATTTCCTAAGCTCTGGAGCAAGTGCACTTACAGTGCACAATATATTTGCCTTGAGTAAATCAACCCCAATATGCTTACACTCTGCTTAGAACAGAGTACATGCATGTCAAGTGCAAAATCTGCTTTGTAGTCAAAGCTTTAAATGACAAAGCCAATCAAAAGTGAAATCAAGAAGCTACGTATGCATTCCAGCACACTGCATACATGCTCAAATTAGAAAGTTTACATAATTTATTATAATCTGAGTTTTCTGTAATCCACAGCATCCACAGACCACCTCCCATGATCAGTAAGGGAATATACATTTTCAAGCCTATATAGGTAACAGCCTCCGACTTGGCTTCTTGCGCAAAAAACAACATTCAAATGCTCAAGGCAGATTAAAATCTTTTAGCTGCAGGAAACATCTTAGTACTGACATTTTTAAAATCAGGCTTTCTGTATGTAAGAGGCAGCAAGGAAGGTATTCCAGCATCCAGTATCACAAACAAGTTTATATTAAGATCTCCAGATTACAGAGAAAAGAGATTGGAATGGATTGGCTGACTAAAGAAACAGCTGGATGACAAACTGAAGTACTGAGCGGGTAGTTTGTTCTCTCTGAATGCCTCTCAAGGCTCTATTTTAAAAACTGATTCGGCATTTTCATTTTAATCTTAAATCTATATTTTGTTATGTGTCGAGTGAACGTATGACTTTAAAACATCTTTATATATTTTAATAAAATGTTATTTCTTCAAAGGTCTTCTTGGATATTTTGTGTCATTTACCATTGTGCCAACCTCTGGCTGGAAAGTAAAGTGGAGTACTGAAACCCCAAGGAGGTGATAATACCAGAAATAATTTCTAGACTGATAAATACTGGCCTGGGCACCAAAAGCAAGAGTGGCAACAGCTGAACAGAACAGTGAAAGGGAAGGAATGAGAAATGCTGTGCCCCAGAAATGCCTTGGGTAGAAAAAAAATCATACTGACAGCCATTTCTTTGTGAATTAAAAAAAAAATTGTGAGACAATATTCTACTGAACCTTCCATTTGTGATGTTTTCTTATCTTCATCATATCCACTACTTGATGATCCTCACCAAAGCATGAGTCAGACTTGGAATCATAACCAGAAGATACGGTATTAGCCAATCCTTGTCCACCCTCACCTTTTCAACACCTACATTGGTTACTTTTTTCCACTTTTAACTTTCATTGATGGCTTCTTTTTTCAAATTCCTGAACATGTTGAAAGCACTGGGCTCTTTTACACAGATACTAGGAGGTATACTTTTCTTAATTTTCTTAGATGCCAAATTGTATAGATAGGCATTTTTTAATCAGAGAATATGTTTATTGAAAAATAAATCATTGAAAAAATAAATAAAGCAATGTATCTCACAGAGCACATCCAATAAATACACAAAAGAAGGTACAGATTCCGTGAATATAAACCTAGTTGGGTTGATTTACTAAAGGCTAATAGGCTGTCCACTTTGGAATTTAATTTTCTCTTAGCTTAGTTAAAGTGGTGAAGTTTCACTTTGCAAAGAATACCCAATCGTGTACAAGGAAAATGAAAAACTCATTCACCGGTAGAAGTCCTCATTCACTAAGCTAAGAGAAAATTCCCTTGCTAAGTGAACAACCTATTTGCCTTTAGTAAATCTACCCCAATATTTCACAGCATATATCATACATTTCAGCAATGATACATATTAGAACAATACCCATGCAGTTATAGCATAGAAACCACACTTCTATGAGTTAGGTTAAGGAGGTCAATATCATATTATATACAGTATTTGTATAGGGTTGAGGTAAGGAGATAGAATTAGAGTAAAGAAAAGAAAAAAGATGAAGCAATCTCAGGCAGGAAATTGTAGGCTCAAATGTGAAGGAGTTTATGAGCTATAATACCCAATGCACATAATCCAGTGGTGTCCAATCATTTATCCCAAAGCTTTTAAATTTTTAACAGCCCGTGTGCACAAAAATACAGTGTCTTAAAATATTATTTATACGTTTGATCAATTCCTTTATAGTGTGTGTGTGTGGTTGGGGTGTGGGATCTATGTATTTACAATATTCAAAAAAAAGATTTTCTTGGTTAAAATGTTACAATTGGCAAATCCTTTTTTTTTAGTTTTGGAGTAGAGATGGATTAGAACACCTATTAGGTTTGTCATACTGTCTGTCCCCATTAGGAGATTCAACCTCTCTATTATCCTGTTCACCATTATCATTGAAAGTGAAAGAAAAAGAGAATCCCAAATTTGGTTGTCCCAAATCATACCAATGGGGACACTAGTTCTGGTGACCTGGGGAGGGGGGGGGGGCATCAGGGGATTCCCTTGCAGGGATTTCCACTCACTTCCTGTTTTGACTGTGGGACAGGAGGTGAAGGTAAATCAGCCCAATGAGACACAGATAGCAAAAATCTGACATGAGTTAGAACCTTCCCTTATTCTATCCAAATTGTTAAAAAAAGGTTTTGCCTATAGTTCTACTTTAAATCAGGGTTCTCACCATAATCAATTATGTGAACCCACCCATAGGCATGTAATCCATAAAGCCTAGGATACATATCTTGGGATACAGAGGAGTGGTTAATTAAAATACCAAGTTGAAAGTATTGACCACAGACTGACAATACCTTTTAAGCTTTGGGCAGTGTCAGACTATGTGAATAAAGTCACTGTGTTCCTGTTTACACCTGCTGTAAGTGGGTTCAGTAAGTTTACCTATAGCAAACAGTTCCAAGGCTGTGTAGGGCACTCTAAATACAAAATATATATGATTAACCACTGGGTTGCATTAACCACTTCAGCCCCGGCATATAGACATATGATGCCCGCAGATGGGATCTCCCATCCAGGGTAGGCATCATATGACGTCCTCTGATTTCTGGCCGTCTAGGGGGCGTGCGCGCGCCACCGGCGGCATCGCTTGGGACCCGGTGTGTGTGCCCGGCAGCCCCAATGTCCGCCGGGCACCCGTGATTGCCCGGGAACACAGGAGGACCAAGGATCTGTGTATGTAAACACACAGATCCATGTCCTGTCAGTGGAGAGGATGATGTGTTCCCAGTACAGAGGAACACCGATTGGTCTCCTCCCCTTGTGAGTCCCCTCCCCCCACAGTTAGAATCACTCCCATAGGGAACATGTTAACCCCTTCCCTGCCAGTCACATTTACACAGTAATCAGTACAATTTTATAGCACTGATCGCTGTGTAAATGTCCGCCATAATGTCGCAGTCACGAAAAAAAATCGCAGATCGCCGCCATTACTAGTAAAAAAAAAAAAATTCCATAAATCTATCTCCTATTTTGTAGATGCTATAACTTTTGCACAAACCAATCAATAATCGCTAATTGCGATTTTTTTTAACCAAAAATATGTAGAAGAATACGTATCAGCCTAAACTGAGGAAAATTATTATTTTTTTTTATGGGATATTTAATATAGCAAAAAGTAAAAAATATTGTTTTTTTTTTCAAAATTTACGCTCTTTTTTTGTTTATAGCGCAAAAAATAAAAACCGCAGAGCTGCTCAAATACCACCAAAATAAAGCTCTATTTGTGGGAAAAAAAGACGTCAACTTTGTTTGGGTGCAACGTCGCACGATCGCGCAATTGTCAGTTGAAGCGACGCAGTGCCAAATCGCAAAAAGTGCTCTGGTAAGGAAGGGGGGAAAATCTTCCGGGGCTGAAGTGGTTAAGAGTGCTGTGCAAAAACGAAATCTAAACTTCCTGCTCATAGTTTACTGACTATATGCCCTACAACATCTTCCTGTTTAACTAAAGCATTATTGGGGAAGCACTACAGTATTCCATAAATTACAGTGTGTAAAAGTTTTTTAATTCTTTAGTGTATCCACTTGCACTAGTTTAAAGATGGGGATAGGGCTCAGATGCCATATGTCCTTATTGGCCTGAGTCAGTATAACTGTAAGATTTTACCAGTTTGCTTGTTCTCTGAAAATAGCAAGACATCACTGCAGGCTCACCTATAGCAGCCCCTTAACCACTTCGCCTAGAGGCGATTCAGTTCGCATTGTGCGCTATACAAGTATTTCATTCATTCATTCATAGCAGCCCCTTAACCACTTCAGCCCCGGAAGGATTTACTCCTTCCTGTCCAGAGCACTTTTTGCGATACCGCACTGTGTTGCACCCAAAAAAAATGTACGTCCTTTTTTCCCACAAATAGAGCTTTCTTTTGTTGGTATTTGTGGTTTTAATTTTTTTGCGCTATAAACAAAAAAAGAGTGACAATTATGAAAAAAAAGCAATATTTTTAACTTTTTGCTATAATAAATATCTCCAAAAATATATAAAAAACGAATTTCTTTCTCAGTTTAGGCCGATATGTATTCTTTTATATATTTTTGGTAAAAAAATTGCAATAAGCGTATATTGATTGGTTTGCGCAAAAGTTATAGCTTCTACGAAATAGGTGATAGATTTATGGCATTTTTATTATTATTTTTTTATTATTAATGGCGGTGAACTGCGATTTTTATCATGACACTTTTGACATTATTTTGGGACCATTGTCACTTATACAGCGATTAGTGCTATAGAAATGCACTGATTACTGTGTAAATTACATTGGAAAGGAAGGGGGTTAAACACACGGTGCAATCAAGGGGTCAAGTGTGTCCTAGGGAGTGATTCTAACTATGGGGGGGATGGTCTCAGAACATGACAGAAATCACTGCTCCCGATGACAGGGAGCAGTAGATCTCTGTCATGTTGCTAGGCATAACAGGGAAATGCCTTGTTTACATAGGCATCTCCCATTTTGCCACTCGGGGACACCATCGCGGGCCCCTGGTGGACATCGAGTCCGTGGGAGCCGCAGGGATGGTTACGGAGTACACGGCAAGTGCGCCCACAATGGCACCTTTTAAAAAGGACGTACCTGTATGCCCTATTGCCCAGCCATACCATTGTACCGACGTACATCATTGTGTACTGGTCGGCATGTGGTTAAGGCTACTATGCCGACCGGTGTTTAGTTGCCCCAGGATTCAAAGTGCTGTGCTATATTTGCAGAACTGGGATGCCCCCCAGCAGCCCTAGAGAGAGGGTTTACATATGGTGTCAGATGGCTTCAGTATTTGAAGTGGTTAAAGGTAACCATAGTATGCTGAAGCAACCAGGACTGGTGATTCACTAGACATCAAGCTTGCAAGGCTAAGGGCAGGCAGCACTCAGTGACAGACTATCATCAAAGCATAGTTCACGGCAGACAACAGTCACTAGCATCTATCTATATCCAAGAAAGGGTCAGGGCAGATGGCAATCAATACCATAATCAGTTATCCAGCACAGGAGGCGATTTGTTGCATAATCCATTATTCAGGAAAGAGGTCAGGGCAGATGGGCAATAAATAGTGTATCCATTATCAGGCAAGGGTTAGTAGCAGAGTCAATCCAGAGACAATCCAGAGACAAGAGCCAGGACGGGAACACTATCACAAGCCCAAGACACTTGCATTGTTCAAGCTCCACAGCCATGCTAGCCAATCAAGGTAGCGGGTTGAAACAGGAAGGGCCAAACCACTGTCTAGAAATGGGGATGCTCATTGCCCAGCAACTGCTGATACTTGGGGCAGGAAGTAAAAACAGCTGAACAGTGGCCTGTCTCATGCAAAAAAGGGAGAAAGGTTGGTGCCATGGAAGTCGGCTAAAACATTGTTATATTGTAGCATGTGAACAGCAGTCAAAAAAACCCAATGGCTTTCTCCCTTTTTTGCATGGATTACATGGAGGTTTACAGAGACCTCACAGGCTGAGTACTGTGTTCTTGAGGCTCACCAGTCTCACACTCCTAACAATGGCATGCTTTAGTTGGGTACAGTAAAATAGAATGTTCTTGATAAGTTATACTGTTGTTTTAAAAAGGGAGAGAGCATAAGAGTTCCACTGTCAAATATTTGCGTGATAGGTTATAGGTGCACCATCTACAGTGAGGGAAAAAAAGTATTCGATCCCCTGCTGATTTTGTATGTTTGCCCACTGACAAAGAAATTATCAGTCTACAATTTTAATGATAGGTTTATTTTAACAGTGAGAGACAGAATAACAACAAAAAATATTCAGAAAAACACATTTCAAAAAAGTTATAAATTGATTTGCATTTCCCCTATAAATCAGTAAGATTTCTGGCTCCCAGGTGTCTTCTATTCAATAAACAAGTTTAGAATAGGAGCACTCTCTTAAAGGGAGTTCTAATCTCAGGTTGTTACCTGTATAAAAGACATCTGTCCACAGAAGCAATCAATCAACCAATCAATCAATCAATCAATCAATCAGATTCCAGTCTCTCCCCCAAAACCAAAGAGCTGTCCAAGGATGTCACGGACAAGATTGCAAACCTACACAAGGCTGGAATGTGCTACAAGACCATTACCAAGCAGGTTGGTGAGAGGGTGACAATAGTGCGATTATTCGCAAATGGAAGAAACAGAAAATACCTGTCAATCTCTCTCAGTCTGGGGCTCCATGCAAGATCCCAACTCGTGGAGTTTCAATGATCATGAGAATGGTGAGGAATCAGCCCAGAACTACATGGGAGAATCTTGTCAATAATTTCAAGGCAGCTGGGACCATAGTCACCAAGAAAACTATTTGTAGCCCACTACTCTGTGAAGGACTGAAATCCCACAAAGTCCCCCTGCTCAAGTAAGCACATGTACTGTCTGAAGTTTGCTAATGAACATCTGAACGATTCAGAGAACTGGGTGAAAGTGCTGTGGTCAGATGAGACCAAAATCTAGCTCTTTGGCATCAACTTAACTTGCTGTGTTTGGGGAGGAGGAATGCTGCCTATGACACCAAGAACACCATCCCCACCGTCAAACATGGAGGTGGAAACAATATGCTTTGAGGTGTTTTTCTGTTAAGGGGACAGGACAACTTCACTGCATCAAAGGTACGATGGATGGGGCAATGTACCGTCAAATCTTGGGTGAGAACCTCCTTCCCTCAGTCAGGGCATTGAAATTGGTTGTGGATGGGTATTCCAGCATTACAATGACCCAAAACACACGGCCAAGGCAACAAAGGAGTGGCTCAAAAAAAGCACATTAAGGTCCTGGAGTGGCCTAGCCAGTCTCCAGACCTTAATCCCATAGAAAATATGTGGAGGGAGCTGAAGGTTCGAGCTACCAAACGTCAGCCTCGAAACCTTAATGACTTGGAGAGGAACTGCAAAAAGGAGTGGGACAAAATCCCTCCTGAGATTTGTGCAAACCTGGTGGCCAACGACATGAAACGTCTGACCTATGTGATTGCCAACAAAGGTTTTGCCACCAAGTACTAAGCCATGTTTTGCAAAGGGGTTAAATAATTATCTTACTCATTAAAATGCAAATCAATTTAAAAATATTTTTTTTTAAATGCATTTTTCTGGATATATTGGTTGTTATTTTGTGTCTCACTGTTGAAATAAACCTACCATTAAAATTATAGACTTATCATTTCTTTATCGTTGGGCAAATGTACAAAATCAGCAGGGGATCAAATACTTTTTTTCCTCGTTGTATCTCAATATTCTAACTTATACAGCTCTGGACAAGTGGAGATAGCCCATATTGGTAAATATCTGGTGAAATCTGTTATTTTTTTAGTGGTTTAGTTTTGCATAGGGAGTAGTTTATTGGGCTTGTGAAATTTCTGAGCCTTGAGACCTGAGCTAAGATCCAATGAGCTTGTGTGAGTTATGTGATTGTAGAACCAATTTCTGGTCACCAAATGGTTTATATCTTGAAATCCCTGTACAATATGTTGCAGCCAAGCTAAAGGTATTAAACTATTAAAGCCAGGGGTAAGAAGGGTGACCCCTCCCTTCGTTGTTGCATTGCTCCAACCTAATTTTTGGTTGTTGCCATTTCCAGTAGTTCTCTAAAATTGCATTTAGTGTTCTAAAGATTTTGAGTGGGATTAAAACTGGAGTGTTTTGGAGGAAGCTGTGGAAGAAAGGGAATTTTTATTAGTTTTGCTCAACCCATTCGGGACAGGGAGATCTTATCCCATACGTGGACTTTTGCCTTAATTTCAGAGGCTCTGGAGAGATGTTAAAGTAGAACCAAACCCATCAATTTAAAGTGCAACTATACTCACCTTGCTCCAGCAATGCAAAATCCTGGAACGTCCCGCTGGCTGCTGACATCTTTCAGTGGCTGGCTTCTCGGTATGGAACGCCAGGCGCTTTCATTGATGGGGCGGGAATGACATCGACGTGGGCATTGCCAAATTTCTACAGTGAACTGCACATGCGCAGCTCACTGTACAGGGGGGGACAAGTAATTTCATGTCTCTTCTACATTAAAAACCCAGCCTGTTATCTCATTTTTGTTTATTACCTAAAGTTACACAATAACTGTTTCTCAAAAAGAAACCTTTTTGAGAAACAGTTATTGTGTAACTTTAGGTAATAAACAAAAATGGCATGCTGTTAATAATAACTGTCACAGTTGCTTGTACTCTCTACCAAACTGTCAAGCCATCAAATGTCTAATGTCACAACTGATCATATGTGCAGCACTATGACAACTGTGAATCAAAAAGAGGCTAAGATGGCAGTTTCCATGACTGTAATGGATAGGAAGGTATAGTTCCGCTTCAAATTGTCAATATTTTGTGAGCTTAGTGGCAATTTGGATGTCAAAGTAATAAAAGAATATGTAAGTGGAATAGGGAATAGAGTAGTTATTGGTCATGTTTTATCCTCATCTAGAAGCAAAGGGTATTTTGTCCATTTATTTAAAGGACCAGAGTACCTGCCAAAGAGCTCAGTGACCTCTGTGGTGTCAAACATTGGGAATAGAGTATGATCTGCATGTAGCATAATCTTTTCATGAATGTTTGAATGTCATGAATGTTTCCAATCTGGAACCCTGTTACGTTATCATTGTCTCTAATTGTGACAGCCAGGGGCTCTATGGCCAGGGTAAATAGAAGTGGTGAGAGAAGGCACACTGGTTGACTGCCTCAATCTAAAGTAAAAGTCACCGACATTAAAGGGGATTTTCATTGCATCTTAGCAACACAAACTAAAAACACTAATTTCATTCATTTTTATTATTTAATGCAAACTACCCCATCCATCCATATCTCCATGCTTTATTTTGTTGAGAAATCATTTTGAAAAATACAACCTTAGAATTTCTGGCTGTGGCCATCCTGAGTAAGGGCAGATTATTCATGTAGCATGTACTTCCTAGAATTCATCTGCCCCCCCCCCCCCCCCCCCTCCTGAAGACTCATGGAATGTATGCCATCATTTTCCTAGGCAAGAAACCAGGAAGTAACTGAAGAAATGTGAAAAAAAAGTTTAAAACAAGTAAATAGGGTGGCACAGTGGTGTAGTGGTTAGCACTCTCACCTAGCAGTAAGAAGGTCGCTAGTTCAAATCCCAACCACGACACTACCTGCCTGGAGTTTGTATGTTCTCCCTGTGCCTGCGTGGGTTTCATCTGGGTACTCCGGTTTCCTCCCACAATCCAAAGACATGCAGGTAGGTTTAATTGGCTTCTGTCCAAAATTGGCCCTAGTATATGAATGGGGACCTTGGATTGTGGGCTCCTTGAGGATAGGGACCGATGTGGGTATAGCAATGTATAGGGAAAAGGGACAATTGTAGACACTCACTCAGGTTGAACTGGATGGACTGGTGTCTTTATTCAACCTAACTAACTATGAAACTATGATATATTTATTTCCTATTTACTAATGCTAGTGGCATTAGGATTAAAAATAATCAATATTGATTGGGAGAGTGAAGTTCCATTTTAAACCCCCCTTCTTAAGTTGCAACGATTGGGTTAACATCCAAAAACTTTTAAAACAGTTTTAAAAGTATTAAATGTTTCACCGTGAAATAACAAAAAAGTCTGGCACCAGGAAGTTGGGACATATATTGCACTGGGAACCTTGTAAAGGTCCTACAGGAGCCCAAAACGCAGGTGTGTGGGTGAGCACACCAGGAGGGGTATCAATACAAATGCAAACATTCAAAAGCAACCCCAGTTAGAAGCGCTGATCGGGACAGTCTTGTATGGACAAATTCTCAGAAGGCTCAATACGATAAAATCATGTGCCAATTTATTAATAGCATGTAATGCATGGATGAATAGTTAAAATCTCCTTGCATAGATGGAACAACTAGAAGGCTTGTTCCCTGCTGTGACAAAACCTTCATGGGTTTCTGAGAAATCCACTGAGAAGGAGGAAACCAGCATGTGCAGAGCAGGGTGGACTGTATGAAGCCTCAATCAGAGCCCCGATGGTAAATGGTGAGATGTTGAGACAGCCACAGAATGATGAGGGACTGAGAGGCAGCCGGAACAACCGCCGACAGGAACCAGCAGACAGAAACGCCCAAGCGTGACATCTTACACTCAGGGAGCACAGGTCCAAACCGAGGCTTGAAGCACAAAATGGTGGAGAGCAAGCCGAGCAGAGGGGAGGGGGAGAATAGCTGTTGTCTTGACAACGCGTTTTTTGGCGTGGCCTTTCTTCAAGTCATGTGACATAGACAACCAATGGGATTTAAATGGGAGTAAACCGCGGGAAGAATCACATTTTTAAAGGACTGATTTCTCCACTGTAGCAAGACATCCAGTGTTAGAACAACCTGATGACAGTAACTCAATCTACATATACTGAAAATACTCAAAGACAGGGGGCTCAATGGAAACATATAAAACTTATAAAGAATAAGTATTGAATGAAATCTATAATGATAAAAAGAAAAAGGGGGGAGAAAATATATATACACACATATATATAATAATCTATATATATGTGAACCTATATATATATATATATATATATATATATGCACCCAAATGCATGATCGTTGAAAAATTATGATATTTTATGATGAAACTAATGATGAAAAAAAAATTATTAATAGGTGATGTTCCAATACACCCATAATTCATAATGTCAAAACCTAATAAAAATGATATATATACTTATAGTATATATATATAGCATACAGGCATACCCCACTTTTAAGTACACAATGGGGTTTAATTACTAAAGCGGGAAAGTGCAAAATCAGGCTGACTTCTGCATAGAAACCAATGCATAGAAAACATGTGTGAAACAGAGAAGTGTTGTCATTGCAATGATTAATAAATAACTCAAATAGCTCAATACTCCCATTCTAGATGATCAGAATATCATCAATATAACACCCAAGGAACACTATGTATCTTGCCTAAGGGTTGTGTGTCCATATATATCTCTCTTCCCAATAACCCATGACGACACTGGAGTATGAGTGGGCGAAGTTTGCTCCCATGGCTGTTCAATGTTTCTGACTATAGAATTTGTCCTGGTAATTGTGCTCCAAGCAAAATCCTGTGGCATCAATTAAAAATTGGACCTGCCTGTAATTCATATTGGGATCTTTGGAGAGAAAATGTTGAAGTGCCTCTAAGCCTACTCTATGTGTAATCAAGGTGTAGAGAGGGACCACATCCAGTGAGGCTGACAGATAGTCTCCCATTCATAGTTCTGAAGTGTCTCAATCACATGACCAGAGTTCTTGATATATGACGGCAACCCAGAGACTATAGGCTGTAGAAAAAAGTTGATGTAATGGGATAGTCCAGAGGTGAAACTATCAGCAGTAGCTATGATGAGTCTGCCTGGAGGACATACGGTGGACTTGTGAATCTTTGGCACATGGTATAAGTAGAGGGTGCAGGGTGCTGCATATGTGGGGCAGGAGGAACTGTTTCGCCCTTTTGCATAATACCCCATCATTAGCAGTCTCCTCTACCAAAGTTTTCAGTTCCACGTGGAACCCTGGCAAGGGGTCCCCTTTTAAAATACCATATGTCTTTTGGTCAGATAATAAACGGGGGCCTCTTTCTCATAATCTGTCCTATCTTGAATGACCAGGCTTCCTCCCGTATCAGCTTGTTTGATGACTAACAAGTTGTTGTTCTTTAGAGTACTTAAACCTGTGCGTTCAGGACTAGACAAGTTGGAAGGACTCAAAGACTTGGTGTTACACAAGTTCAAGAGATCTCTATAGGTAGCCTGATAGTAAGTCTTAACATAGGGACCTTTGCAAGCTGAAGGAAAGAACATGGACTTGGGTTTGGACCCTGTGTGAGCTAAATCAGGAATACCATAATTGTCACATGGAATACTATTGTGCAACCCATCATCCCATAACTCCATGAGTTTTGCCAGAACATCTTGCTGAATGAGTTCTTCTGCGCTACCAACCTTGGTAGCAGCTTCTCCTGATGTTATGGGTTTTGAGCTGTCTATTTGATCTTTGATGTAAAATCTTTTTTACATTTAAGTTTCTAATGAACCTATTCAAATCTTTAAAAAATAACAAATTTGTTGGGTCCTATAGTTGGTGCAAAACCTAGCAATTTTGTTAATAACTATAAAATGCATTTCCTGGAGAAAATGCGTGGGAATGCTGAATACCATCAAAACTGCCCCATCAAAACTGCCCCATCATATTCCTCTATTATAAATCAGTACATGGTGTGTCTGTGCTCTCCCCCACCCATCACTGTGTATAAGAAGCTTTGGTAACCATGGAAACAAAATAGACAACAAAAGCCTGGATGCCCTAAATTGAATGAAATTTTCTGAAATGATCACTAAACTTAAACAGCTTTTTCACAAAAACTGTAAAAGATATCAAACTGAAGATATAGGCAGATAGTTGAATATTTTGTGAACATTTTAAAGTTTGTTTGGCGTCTGTAGGTGAATGTATGAAGGAGCTGAAACTTTTGGTAGAGGAAGAAAATTTTAAGCATGCTCTTGTTGACTTCAGTGTTAAGAAAAAGTGTTAAAAAGATAAATATTTTAAAAAGTATAAATAGTAGAAAAAAAGTTGAAGGAGTCCACACATCAGCTGAAAGAGCAGAACATTTTAAAAGTTGAATGGCTTTAATAGCTGAAAGTATGCAGAAGTTACGCAGAGCCAAATAACGTACGGAATAATAAAAAGATGATTATGATGATGATTAATAAATAAAAAAACAAATAACAATAGTGGGACTGCTAAATCATTCCCACTAATGAATATTCAGCTGTAGTTAATTGATGAGTTGTAAGGTTAAACATTTTAATAGTGTTAACCTCAGTGGTTATTGGCTTTCTTTCCTTTCTTTTTTGTTTATCCTTACAGATTCGCCCTCCCGGGTCTACCTCTTCTATTTTTCTTTTTTCTTTTACAAGGCTGGTTGGGAACAATACTAAAAAAATGATTGGTCATAGTGTTGGAAGCTTGTATTGGACCAAATGTATCAGCGCTCCCACCCTGTGCGGGGTGATCTACTGGGTGGAAACTAGTATGTGATGCAGTACATTTTCATGTACTATCCACTACTATCCAAATAACTATCTATTATTGGACTGATGCAGCAAGTGAAAGTCCTGCATATCTTATAAGTAAGCCAAATGCAGGTTAGACAGACCAGTGGTAGCACCTTGCATGCTCTCCTATATTTATATGCAGGACTGGTAAATCAGAAGAATGATTCTGGGAGTTGCTTGTATTAAAGCCAACAAATGCTTAGTTATAAGATATGCAGAGCTTTGACTAGTAAACTGTATAAACAGTGGAGAGATATACAGGATTATTGGATGCATAAACTATTTCAAGAGACTGTGATCTTTATGAGTTGCCACATTGTGATCTTTATCTAGCCACATTAAGGGCCCTACTACTTTGTTGTGCATGTGTTAAGGCAGTCTATTTCTCTGATCGTGCTGCTTTATGCATCAAAAAAGGTGCATGCAGCATTTTTGGCAGTAAACTGCAACAGAGTGGTGCATTGAAGGGAGTTATACTGTGCTACTCCACACAACTGTCAATATGGTGCACCGGGGTGCCATTCGGAATGAAAGACACTGCAGTGCACCATTGTGCATAATATGCACTACTACAAATTGCAGTAATGTGTGTTAAACATGTATTTCATTTTTGGAGTTGTGCTTTAAAGTGGTAGTAAAGTCCTGGTTGCAAACAACAAAAATCGCCCCCTTGCATTTTTAAGTCATAATATACTACTATGCACCGAATACTAGTACATTATGATAAAATGACTTACAAACAGAGACCTTCAGCACAAACCAGTGCAAATTTGAAGTCGGTGATATATACATAAATTGCCTGCTTGATTACTGGTTTTAAGTAATTCTTTTTTTTCAGTGGTTCTTAGCATTTTTGACTATATAATAAGGACTGAAATTTTTGGCTGGGGTAGAGACTTAAAAGGATATTTGGCTTGATGAAAGGAAGGAACTGAAATCTAAAGGAAACAGACATTGAAGAGCAAAAAAGTTTGGTATTAGTATTTTATTAGGCAGTTATAAACTTTATGTTGTTTGTTGCACTTACAATTTGGCCTTTATTTTATTTATTTATTTATTGCTATTTGCATTTTAAGGAGCCTGTATCATTCAATAATATCATTGTATGTACAATTGCTGTGTATCTCTATTTTGTTGATGACCATCTTAGAACCTACAGACGAGTATAAATATTTTGGCTGTTGCAGGTACTAAGTGGCATGTTTGCCAGTAGGACATATGCTGTAGGGTTAGATTTACAAAAGGCATATAGACTTTGTATTTTGTAAGTGTAGTTGCATTCTGCAAGTGCAGTTGCACCTACAGTTGTGCTCATAAGTTTACTTGCCCTGGCAGAATTTATGATGTCTTGACCATTTTTCAGAGAATATCAATAATTACACAAAAACTTTTGTTTCACTCATGGTTAGTGTTTGCTGAAGCCATTTATTATCAATCAACTGTGTTTACTCTTTTTAAATCATGACAACAGAAACTACCCAAATGACCCTGATTAAAAGTTTACATACCCTGGTGATTTTGGCCTGATAACATGCACACAAGTTGAGACAAAGAGGTTTGAATGGCTATTAACCCTTTCGCTGCCAGGCCCTGTGCTCCATTTTGTACACTCAGGTGGCTAGACTATTTTTGCAATTTTTCCTTTTTTTGTTTTTTTTTTTCACTTATAGCTTTCAGTATTTGTGAAAGACCCCCCCCCCCCCCCCCAAACCATATATTTTCTGGAAGAACATGATAAATAGAATAAAAAGAAGGTGCCACTGATTTTTTAGACCCTACGGTATTTGCGCAAATGTTTATCAAACCAATATATTTGCAAAAAATACACTAAAACCATTACTAGCAGATAAAAAAGAGGCACATTTTACAAAATTCCTACTAAATTTAAAAGCTTAACCTGTATTGCGTTAATAAATAACAAATATTTGTAACTTTTAAATTGTGCCTTTTTGCAAAATGGTGAAAATTGAACAGACGCAAAAGTGTAAATAGTGTAAAGTTTTTCATTTTTCCCTTACAGCTTTCAGAATTTGTATAAGACCCAAAAACTATATATTTTATGAAAGCATAAGACCTCTAGAATAAAAAGAAGATGCTACTGATTTTTTAGACACCGCAGTATTTGCGCAAATGTTTTTTAAACCAATATATTTGCAAAAAGTACACTAAAACCATTATTATCAGATAAAAACACAGCTACATTTACAAAATTCCTACTAAATATAAAAGCTTAACCTGTATGGAGTTAATAAATAACAAATATTTGTAAATGTTCAATTACGCCTCAAATGTGCATTTCATGCAAGACAGCCCAAGAATTTACAGGAACTGGGGGCTTTTTGCCAACAGGAATGGGCAGCTTTACCATCTGAGAAGATAAAGAGCCTCATCCAAAAATACCACAAAAGACTTTAAGCTGTCATTGATGTTAAAGGGGGCAATACACAGTATTAAGAACTGAGGTATGTGAACTTTTGATCAGGATCATTTGGCTAGTTTCTGTTGTCATTAAAATTTAAAAAGAGTAAACACAGTTGACTGATAATAAATGGCTTCAGCCAAAAACTAACCACGAGTGAAAGAAAAGTGTTTGTGTTAACATTCATATTCTCTAAAATAAAATAAAACAAAAATTCTGCCAGGGTATGTAAACTTATGAGCACAGCTCTAGCTGTTCCCCAGAACTTAGTAAGTGAGGTAAAGCTTTGCTGATTTTCATCATCCTATCATGTGCAAGCAAAAATGCTGTTTTTTTTTGTTTTTTTCCTTGCATATTTTTCCTTGGGTATTCTTTACAAAGGAATGCTTTACCTCATTTGCATTTACTAAGAGAAATGAGTGTATCTGTACTTGCAAAGTGCACAGTCTGTTTGCCTTTAGTAAATCCATCCATTATGTACTGGTTAATACTGTGCCAGTTGTGAAAAGTTAGATTTCTTGTTCTATTGGGTGTGGGAGTGTGTATTTCCCATACTATTTTGTCTTCTATTATTGAGCTATAGCTGTGCATTATAGAGAGTTTGCTTGCCAAGCATCTAATCATCATCATCAGCAGAAATCTATTCACCTTATATAACCTTATTTACAAACTTACAATATTTCAGGCTCACTAAAAACCAGTAAAACAATAAAATATTCTGTGAAAAATACTTGATCTTAGCAGAGTTTCTTTGTGTGCTATTAAACCCAGGCTATGAAAAACTCTCATTAAGTGTTATATAACATTGTGTGTGCATACTTACAAAGCCACTAAAGCATTTATTTTGTGTTTCATCAAATAGGCATGGTTGATCCAACCTTCAGCTGTCCCTCCCATCTTCTGTGTGTGCCCACAGCAGCCTGAGATTGTGTAGACCTTTTGCTGTCATCTACTGAGCATTCTCCAGTTTCAGGTCCTTTAGAGTCACACAT
The DNA here is from genome assembly GCF_037356315.1 of Lithobates pipiens. Taxonomy (NCBI): domain Eukaryota; kingdom Metazoa; phylum Chordata; class Amphibia; order Anura; family Ranidae; genus Lithobates; species Lithobates pipiens. The sequence goes on along the minus strand of NW_027507785.1, from coordinate 168,365,335 downwards.
GTGGGAATATACAAAGTGGCACATGAAAATCCCCTCCCGCCTCCCCCATGTCCTCCTATTGTTAAACACTATGGGAGTAGGATATAGTATGCTGATTGATTACATTTACTAAGACACTGACAAGAAAAAAAACTTTGTTTTAATATAAATCAGTATTGAATACATCAAATGTAATTGCTAATACCTGTAACATAAAAGAGAGCCTTGGGTGCAGATGCCATCTGAACAAAATTAAAGCTAGTGTTAATCATCTTTGACTCTGCCTACATCATATTAATGCACAAAAAATACATATTTGATGTTCAATTGAGATTTATAGGGAAATGAAAAATGTTTTTTTTTTAAATATATTTAGAATTTAATTTTAATTGCTCTTCTGAAACAGTTTTTTTTAGATATGTGGGCAGAAATTTTGCCATGAAAAAAAAAAAATCTTGTTTTTTTTCCAGAAAAAATTGACATTTTCAGATAAAAAATTAAAAACAATCAGTGTGGAGTAGTTTTAAAATTGAAAGTAATTTGAAATGCAGTGTACAGTGCCTTGCGAAAGTATTCGGCCCCCTTGAACTTTTCAACCTTTTGCCACATTTCAGGCTTCAAACATAAAGATATAAAATTTTTATTTTTTGTGAAGAATCGCCAACAAGTGGGACACAATTGTGAAGTGGAACGAAATCTATTGGATAATTTAAACTTTTTTAGCAAATAAAAAACTGAAAAGTGGTGCGTGCAAAATTATTTGGCCCCTTTACTTTCAGTGCAGCAAACTCACTCCAGAAGTTCAGCGAGGATCTCTGAATGATCCAATGTTGTCCTAAATGACTGATGGTGATAAATAGAATCCACCTGTGTGTAATCAAGTCTCTGTATAAATGCTTTTTTGTGAAAAACGTGTAGCGCTTATTTGTTTTTACCACATTACAATGTGACCAATGTAATCAATACATGTGTTAGACTGTGCACAAAACACATAAAAAAGAAATATATAAACACTCAATTACTGTATATGTAAAGCTAGAATGTCCAAGTAAATAAATATGAAAAAAAAAAAAAAAAAAAAAAATGTGTCCACAAAAGTGGAAAAACAGCATGAAAACAGATGAAGAGTTCTCCAGATTTTCCAAGGTTACTGTGTGTGACACGATGAAGTGAAAAACAGTCCTACACCTTCTCCAAAGGATAATCACACAATCACCGCGTGAACCCTCCACCACATAAAATGGGGGCTTACCAGATTTAATGGATCCTACTCAAAATTATATTTGGAGGATCATATGTGCTTGTAGGTATACATAGGCTATTTTTGGAGTGTTGTCTTTTTCTGGAAGGCTTTCAAGTGTAGCTATTTTCTCTGCGGTATGTCTCCATCCACATAGATCATCATAGGTAGTGGGATAGATATAAAGGAAGAGAGCAGGGACCAAAATAGTGTAACTCCGTTTTTCGTTTCAAATAATTTAATTAAAAATTATCAAACTCACGTGTACAAAGAACATAAGCGCTTTTTCAGTAAAATCTCAGGCTGCAGTGAAGTCCCGACGCGTTTCGTCTTAAGCAGACATCATCTGGGGTACGCCAGATGATGTCTGCTTAAGACGAAACGCGTCGGGTTGGAGACATACCGCAGAGAAAATAGCTACACTTGAAAGCCTTCCAGAAAAAGACAACACTCCAAAAATAGCCTATGTATACCTACAAGCACATATGATCCTCCAAATATAATTTTGAGTAGGATCCATTAAATCTGGTAAGCCCCCATTTTATGTGGTGGAGGGTTCACGCGGTGATTGTGTGATTATCCTTTGGAGAAGGTGTAGGACTGTTTTTCACTTCATCGTGTCACACACAGTAACCTTGGAAAATCTGGAGAACTCTTCATCTGTTTTCATGCTGTTTTTCCACTTTTGTGGACACATTTTTTTTTTTTTTTTTTTTTCATATTTATTTACTTGGACATTCTAGCTTTACATATACAGTAATTGAGTGTTTATATATTTCTTTTTTATGTGTTTTGTGCACAGTCTAACACATGTATTGATTACATTGGTCACATTGTAATGTGGTAAAAACAAATAAGCGCTACACGTTTTTCACAAAAATTTATTATGTCACATTTGTACACCTAGATGTTGTGTTAGCTGCTGTTTGTATACTGGTTACACATTCGAATAGCGCAGTGTTTTTGGTTCTTTTTGAAACCTCTGTATAAATGCACCTGCTCTGTGATAGTCTCAGGGTTCTGTTGAAAGCGCAGAGAGCATCATGAAGACCAAGGAACACACCAGGCAGGTCCGTAATACTGTTGTGGAGAAGTTTAAAGCCGGATTTGGATATAAAAAGATTTCCCAAGCTTTAAACATCCCAAGGAGCACTGTGCAAGCGATCATTTTGAAATGGAAGGAGTATCAGACCACTGCAAATCTACCAAGACCTGGCCGTCCCTCTAAACTTTCAGCTCAGACAAGGAGAAGACTGATCAGAGATGCAGCCAATAGGCCCATGATCCCTCTAGATGAACTGCAGGGAACTACAGCTGAGGTGGGAGAGTCTGTCCATAGGACAACAATCAGTCGTACACTGCACTAATCTGGCCTTTATGGAAGAGTGGCAAGAAGAAAGCTATTTCTCAAAGATATCCATAAAAAGTCTCGTCTAAAGTTTTGCAAAACGATATGTTTGGCGTAAAAGCAACACAGCTCATCACCCTCAACACACCATCCCCACTGTCAAACATGGTGGTGGCAGCATCATGGTTTGGGCCTGCTTTTCTTCAGCAGGGACAGGGAAGATGGTTAAAATTGAGGGGAAGATGGATGCAGCCAAATACAGGACCATTCTGGATGAAAACCTGTTGGAGTCTGCAAAAGACCTGAAACTGGGACGGAGATTTATCTTCCAACAAGACAATGATCCCAAACATACAGCAAAATCTACAAAGGAATGGTTCACAAATAAACGTATCCAGGTGTTAGAATGGCCAAGTCAAAGTCCAGACCTGAATCCAATCGAGAATCTGTGGAAAGAGCTGAAAACTGCTGTTCACAAACGCTCTCCATCCAACCTCACTGAGCTCCAGCTGTTTTGCAAGGAAGAATGGGCAAGAATTTTCTCTCAATGTGCAAAACTGATAGAGACATACCCCAAGCGACTTGTAGCTGTAATCGTAGCAAAAGGTGGCTCTACAAAGTATTAACGCAAGGGGGCTGAATAATTTTGCACGCACCACTTTTCATTTTTTTATTAGTTAAAAAAGTTTCAAAAATCCAATAGATTTCGTTCCACTTCACAATTGTGTCCCACTTGTTGGTGATTCTTCACAAAAAATATAAATTTTATATCTTTATGTTTGAAGCCTGAAATGTGGCAAAAGGTTGAAAAGTTCAAGGGGGCCGAATACTTTCGCAAGGCACTGTATATAAAAATATTATGCTTGAAATAAATGTATTGCTTATTCAGTAAATAATTTATTTTACATTTTTTTAAATTTGTTATTACAAATAGAATAAGAAGGACTGTGTTTTGTATTTTTGTAAGACAGTGGTTTGCAACACTTCATTACTTGAAGATCCTACTAGTGAAGAAACACTTTTGTGATGATCCAGAAGCAGCTGAAAGAGTGTTTTGTGGAATGAGAATTCTGGAGGTAAAAGCTACTTGCACTTTTATTATGGTCCTCCTCATTTAATTCCAGTCTTTAGGGCACCTCTGGCACATCAGGATGTGTTTAGTCATCCTTGTGGCATTTGAAAATAAAATATTTCTGCTCACAATATATGCAAATTGCAGCTTTGCTATTAGCGGAAATTACACAGTGGTAATGTTCCCAAACTCTAGATGTTGGTAGGAAAAGAAAAAACGATTTACTGACCAGACTATAGCTGAACATTATGCTGAAATTTACTCTTGTCAATTAAAACAGAAACTATCATCTACAGTATTACAACAATCACCCAACTGTAGAAGGTACAAGATGGAGCCCATAAGCAAACTAAACTGGAGCCCTTCCCTTACAGTGCCCTCTAGAGGCAGCACTGCACATTTCTCTTGTTTGAGAACTGCATTGAGAAATACAGTGTTACTTGAATTGTATTCCAAGATTTACTTGCAATAATTTAAGACTTTACATAAGGTCTCAGAAATCTTTCATTAAGGTCTTAATGTTATATAGTTTGAATACCAAATCATAGATATGTTATTCATCATTATAAAATAATGCTCTATGCTCTTTTTTTTCAGACAGACTCGTGCTGTAGAGAGCCTACATCAGCAGAATAATAGAAGCCCCTCCAAAGAATCTTTCCCTGGAAAAAATCATGTGACCTCATGACACTGCTGCAGGAAAAGGGAATTTATAAGAGTTAAAAAAATACAGTGGCAAAAAAAAATAAAAAATAAAATACAGTGGCATGATTTAAATAAATTTTGTGAATGAATTTGTGCAATTAACACTTCTCTGTTTAGTATCACTTCCCCTTCTTGACAGGTAACAGCTTTATTTCAGAGTTTAGACTGTAGACTGAGTCACTTTAATTGTTAATGAAGTTTCTAACTGCCATGATTTTTTTCTGAGTTAGCTGTGAACATTGGAAATCAAATGCTTCCATTAGATTACACAGGAATGAAAGAAGAGAGGACAGTCACAGGGGCTTATGGGGAGGAAGAGAAGAGACCCAGTATTGTATCAAGATCTTAGCATAATCTAGCAAAATCTATTAGAACTATCACTGGAACAATGAATCAGCCATTACAACTCAACAGCTGATTAAATTATTAAAAAATGTCAATCATTTAGTTAGATACCTAAAGTGTTTGGGCAAAACAAAACAAAAATTATTCAGTACATCTCTTAAATGCATGCACATTTATTTGTTGTTTTATCTATTTAAAATGCTGTAAGTACAGGTAACATTTGGCGATCTGCCAGAAATCCTGTGTGCTACTAACTTCCTGTTTGGGGTGACAACACAGTGCCTTTGCTGCACAGAGACCCTAAATAATGTTGTCGCTAGAGGTTAAATCCCTGCCCATTCCCCACCCCTCACTGTTGCTTTGCATATGTTAATTACATACATTAATTTGCTTTCTAGCAAAATAATGCAGCTTCATTAATTCCTAAGGGCTTGCCCACACACTGTGTGTAGGGAAAGGGCTTTTGTAAAATGCAGCTCTGAAGAGAATAATTATGTTGGAACTGACCTCCCAGCAAATACTGAGGTGAGATTTTTAGAGGTCAGGTTGCAATGTCACATAAAGTGATAGAACCCTTATAATTAAAGGGACATCTTTTCTTTCTTCTAAATCAGTAATTACATCCTGCCTTCAACTTGTATATATGCCTGTTCCCTTTGAAATTGCTGTAAAATCAACATTTTGCTGGACTTGATGAGTTAAAAAAATAACATAAAAGAAGGAAACATACTGAAATGGTTTGTAAAGGCTATTTTTTTTTATAACAAACATGTTATGCTTATCTACAGCCTTGATCCTCCTTATTTAGGGTCCCCCGCTTGCACATTGGGCCCCTCCCTTTTGCCAAGTGCCCCCTTGTACGTGCTCACTTTCAATCCCCAATCTCTGTGTCCATAAGACAAAGAGAGAGCGGTTCAGTCCCTGCTAGTGTCATTAGTACAGTGACAGTGCATTTTTTTAGCACTGCTTGCTGTATTGGTGTCACTGATTCCCACAAAGTGTCACTTAGTGCCCAATTTGTCTGCCGCAATGTTGCAGTCCTCACTGATCGCTGCCATTACTAGTAAAAGAAAAAATATTCCATAAATCTATCCCATAGTTTGTAAACACTATAACTTTTGCGCAAACCAATCAATATACGCTTATTTTGACTTTTTTTTAACAAAAACGTGTAGCAGAATACATATTGGCCTAAATTGATGAAGAAATTAGAATTTTTTTTTTTTTTTATTAGCTGTGTTTTATAAGAAGTAAGAAATATATTTTTTTTCCAAAATTGTTTATAGCTAAAAAAATAGAAACCACATAGGTTATGATATATCACTAAAAGAAATCCCTATTTCTGGGAAAAAAGGACATCAATTTTATTTGGGTACAGCATTGCATGACCGGGCAATTGTCAGTTAAAGTGACACGATGCTGTTTTGCAAAAAATGGCTTGGAGGGCAAGTGGTAAAGTGTGAAGTTGCTTTAAAGGCAACTATTTTTGTCCAGAAAATATAGATTCATTGCTTAAAAGATATAAGGATAAATGTGCCAAAAATAAGGTTGTTAAGGCAGCATTTGAGATTTGTTTGTGCTCCAAGAGGGGTTCTATAAGATTTGTATTAGGCCTTGTTCACATGGGCTTTAGCTTGTATAAGAGGTGTGTGTACAGAAAGCTTTTGCAATACCATTAGAAAGATTTGTTGAAGCCTTTAACCACTTGAGGTCTGCACTATAGCCGAATGATGGCCAGAGCGCAGACCTGAATTCCCATGAGGCCGCCTCCCACGTACCCCCCTGCAGGGCCCGCTCTAAACACCGACTTGGGTGATCTCCAATCTAGTCCCAGCCCCTTACCACGTGATCAGCTGTTAGACAATGTCGGCTGATCAAGTGTGTAAACAAAAGCTCAGTAATCTTTTTTTTCTCTTCACGCTGACAGCATGAGGAGAAAAAAAAGCCAATCACCAGCTTATGCTCAAGGGACATCTGCCTCCTCCTCTTTGCCTGTCAGTGCCCACCAGCGCCATCTATCAATGCCCACGAGGGCCACCTATCAATACCCACAAGTGCCACCTATCAGTGCCCACCAGTGATGCCAATCAGTGCCTCATCAGTGCCACCTAGCAGTGCTGCCATTTAGTGTAACCTATCAGTGCACATCACTGCCAGCCACCAGTGCCCATCACTGCCACCTATCAGTGCCCATCACTGCCAACTATCAGTGCCATCTATCAGTGCCACCTATCAGTGCCCACCAATGCCATCTATCAATGCCCTTCAGTGCCACCCATCAGTGCCACCTCTCAGTGTCACCTCTCAGTGCCCACCAGTGTCACCCTATCGGTGCCCATCAGTGCAGCCCATCGGTGCCCATCAGTGCAGCCCATTGGTGCCCATCAGTGCAGCCTCATCAGCCTGCATAAATGAAGGAGAAAAATTACCTGTTTTCAAAATTTTATAACAAAATATAAAAAAATATCATTTTTATTTTTAATTTGGACCTTTAAAAATTTTTTGGGAAAAAAATAAAAACCGCAGAGGTGATCAAATACCACCAAGAAAGTTCTATTTGTGGGAAAAAACGGGTACAGTGTTGTATGACCAAACAATTGTCATTCAAAATGCGACAGTGCTGAAAGCTGAAAATTGGTCTGGACAGGAGGGGAGTTTAAGTGCCAGTAAGCAAGTGGTTAAATAACTCTTTGGAAATGTTAAACATAGATCCTAACTGAAGTGCCATCACTTTTAACAAACTTAGTGAATTCATATACACATAGGCCTCCTTGTTTAAAGGAATGTATGTTTAAATAGGTAACCTTTATGTGAAAACTCACCTATACATATACATAAATGAATGGATCTTTTTTTTTTTCAAAGGATTGCTTGTTCATTGCCAAAAAGACTTGTCCAAGAATCAATATGCTTGAGGTAAGCATTTGTTGTAAATAGGCAGCTCTTTGTTTATAATCCCCCAAAAAAAGATTTAATGATGATGTTGGTTATTTACTTACAAAGTAAAAACCTGAGAAAATTGAGAGGGATAGGGTGTATTTAAAGAGGAAGAAACCATCTCTAAAAAAAAAAAAAACACCCTGCAGGAAAAAGGCATAGCATCCTAGCTCATTATGAATTACTTACCTGAGATCGAAGCCCCTGAAGCAACCCTCGTTCACCTCCTCTGTCGCAGCTGACCTCCGGGCATCGCTGCTCCGGCCAGTCACATCGACCTCACTGTGGCGCAGGCGCGCAGGAGCAGTCAGTGATGGCATGATCGCGTTCACTAACGGCACGCTCAGCACGCCTGCGCCATTGTCTACGGCGTGCATGCACTGTAGAGATCAGTGACTGTTTTTTGGAAAATATCTCCTTAACCGTGTACGTTAAGGAGATGTTTCTTGCACCCACAGGTAAGCCTTAATCTAGGCTTACCTGTAGGCTAAAGTGGTCTGTAAGGGTTAACAACCACTTTAAATATATAATGGGGGCTTACAATTTGGAGGTGAGACTTAGACAGAAGGAACTGTAAGGAAAGAGAGACAAATGAAACTTCAAGAGCAAGAAAGTTTGGTATTGTACTTGATAGCTATATCTGAATATTGTTTCTCTCACATAGATTTGGCCTTGACCATGCTTTTATTTACTTTTTTGTATTTTGCTGTAATGGTGTCATTCAGAAGTGTCTACATTAATGTCCTTATGAACTATAGAATTTCTATGCACTGTTGTCTATGTCTCTTTTAACAATGACCAACTTAGACTTTACAGGAGAAATGTATTGCTGTGTCATTTTATTATTATTATTATATATATTGTGTACTATCATTTTTTTTAACTTTTCTATATTATCTTTATTACTAAAAGTTAGAATTAATATTTTTGTATTTCCTTTTAATCTGGTAAATATGAAACATTGCATGGCAGCAAATATGTGCCTGTTCCCTGGATAATTTAGAACTTTGGCTTTAAATAAATAGAAAAAGCATGCACAGGAAAAAATAGAATGGAAATTTACACCGGTCAGCTATAACAATATGACCACTGACAGGTAAAGTGAATAACGTTAATGATCTTGTTTTTTAAAGGCACCTGAAAGTAGGATATATTAGGCAACAAGTGAACAAGAAGTGTAAGAGTGCAATCAGGGCAGCTAAAATAGACAACAGCAGATATAGGAACAAAGTAAAAAAACACCCCACATTTTTTAAAACTATGCTAATAGTAAAGTGAGGTCAGATTGTAAGTAAAAAAACACCCAAAATTTTTAAAACTATGCTAATAGTAAAGTGAGGTCAGATTGTATAGGCCCCATAAAAGATTATCAGGGGAGGTTCGTTACAAATGACAAGGAAAAGGAAACTGCACTAAATGCATTCTTCTCTTCAGTTTTAAAAAGGAAAAGGAGCGGTATAGTAATCACGAAATAATTGCTAGTAACACATCATAGAACACGCTCTTGCGGCTAACAGAAGCCATTGTTCGAAAAAGACTTGAAAAGCTTAACACAAATAAATCAGCATGGCCAGATGGCTTACACTCAAGAGTCCTCAAATAACTTAGCCAGGTAATATCCAGACCGTTATTCCCAATTTTTAATGACAACTTAATGGAATGGTACTGGCTGATTTTGGTGAAAAGCCAACATGGTGCCTATATTTAAAAAAAGGACAGAGCTATATACCTGGAAACTACAGACCAGTCAGTCTAACAGTGATAGTATGTAAACTATTGGAGGGGATGATAAGAGACTGTATCCAAGAATTTGCATATGAAAACAGTATCATTGGTACTAATCAGCATGGATTTATGAAAGATTGTCATTGCCAGACAAATCTATTAATTTTCTACGAAGAACGAAGCTGCCATCCAGATCAAGGAAGGCCTGTAGATGTTGTGTATCTGGATTTTGCCAAAGCATTCGATACAGGTCCCCATAAACATTTATTTTACAAATTTAGGTCTGTTGGCATAGACCATAGGGTATGTACATGGATAGAAAACTGATTAAAAGAGTGCGTCCAAAGGGTGGTGATAAATATATGTGTAGTCTGGAGTGGTGAGTGAGGTACCCTAAGGCTCTGTCCTGGGACCAATTCTGTTTAATTTACACATAAATGATATAGAGGCGGGAATAAATACTTCAACCTCAAGAAATGCATTAAGGTAAAAAATGTTTAGACTTTATAACCACTTTAAAGCTGCATTTTTCATGGTGTACAGCTGTAACAGTGCATTTTACATGGGGTTGAAGTCATTAATTCCTATAGCAGGTGCATATTAGTGGAGAGTGCAGCAAATATGGATCAAGGAAACACGCTAAAATGCTGAGGTAAGGTACTTCTAAAAAGTACTAATTTAGATGTAGGTGTGTTTTTTTCTAATTTATCAAGTTGAAGGCTCCATTTTTTTTAGATGCATTACGCTGACCACAAAAATTTGGAGGAGGGACCTGCGCACCTGAAGATGGGACTGCAGGATTCACTGCTGAGTGATCAATTCAAAAAGAAAAAAAAGCTGAGGGACAGTGACCATTTATATGTGAAATATCAATGTGACCCTCCTGGATGACAAACAGTGGGGTTTATTTACTAAAGGCAAATCCACTTTGCACTGCATGTGCACTTGAAAGTGCAGTTGCTGTAGATCCGTGGGGGACATGCAAGGAATATAAAAAACAGCATTTTTGCTTGCACATGATTGGAGGATAAAATCAACATTCCCCTAATGGTATGTTTTCCCCTTAGATTTACAGTGACTGCACTTCCAAGTGCACTTTCAAATGCACTTGTAGTGCAGAGTGGATTTGCCTTTAGTAAATCAACCCCAGTGAGCCTATCCTAGAGAAGCTAAAGCTAAAGAAGCTAAAGCTAAAGAAGCTATGAAAGACAGGCAGAATCAGCTTAGGATGAGAAGAATATGGACAGAAAAGGGCAGCACCAAATTCCCATGATTTAAATCATCATACAAACACTGGAAGCAAGGAAGGATGAGGTTGTAAAACCATCACGTCCCTTTGCAGAATGAGGGCCTCAATTTGCAGAGCCATCAGATGTAGTATGTACTGTATGTACTAATCACCTGGACCAACCAATCAGCCATGTTGATCAGGTGTAGTGGCAAGTAGGGATGTGTTACCGGCCTCAAAATGTGAATTAAGAGAGCCGATGGTTGTAGACGCGATGAGATAAGGTGATCAGCTTGGCGTGGACTGCAAAGAATCACACAAACAGCATGAGATATGACCACTGACTTTATGGCTGGAAGTAGTTTAATTTTACATAACAATACATCTTTTACATTTTTATAGTCACATGTTTATAACCATTAACAATATATATAATACCGATTTTAACTAAAGTATTTTAAGACGTAGTTACAACAATGAACATTACTCAATTTAATAACTAGGGATGAGCTTCGAGTTCGAGTCAAACTCATGTTCGACTCGAACATTGCCTGTTCGCCTGTTCAACGAACAGTGAACAATTTGGGCTGTTCGCAGCAAATTCGAAAAGCCGGAACACCCTATACAAGTCTATGGGAGAAATCTAAAGTGCTAATTTTAAAGGGTAATATGCAGGTTACTGTCCTAAAAAGTGTTTGGGGACTTGGGTCCTGCCCCAGGGGACATGGATCAATGCAAAAAAAAGTTTTAAAAACTGCCGTTTTTTCAGGAGCAGTGATTTTAATAATGATTAAAGTGAAACAATAAACGTGTAATATTCCTTTAAATTTCGTAGCTGGGGGGTATCTATAGTATGCCTGTGAAGGGGCGCATGTTTCTGGTGCTTAGAACTGTCCCTGCACAAAGTGTAATTTGTGCAGGAAAAAAAGTCTTTTAAAATCACTTGCGGCTAAATTGTCGGGTCTCCGTAATACAGAGAACACTCAATGAGTGTTCTCTGTATTAGCCGACAATTCATTCATTCATTGATAAAAAAAAAAAAAAAAAAAAAGCGTGGGGGTTCCCCTAAATTCAATTACCAGGCCCTTCAGGTCTGACATGGATATTAAGGGGAACCCCGTGTCAAATTTAAAAAAAAAATTGACGTGCGGGTCCCCCTAAATATCTATACCAGACCCTTCAGGTCTGATATGGATATTAAGGGGAACCCCGCATCAAATTAAAAAAAAAAATTGACGTGGGGGTCCCCCTAAAAATCCATATCAGACCCTTTATCCGAGCATGCAACCTGGCAGGCCGCAGGAAAAGAGGGGGGGACGAGAGAGCGGCCCCCCCCTCCCTCCTGAACCGTACCAGGCCACATACCCTCAACATTGGGAGGATGCTTTGGGGGTCTGTGACCCCTCAAAGCACCTTGTCCCCATGTTGATAAGGACAAGGGCCTCATCCTCACAACCCTGGCCGTTGGTTGTGAGGGTCTGCGGGCGGGGGGCTTATCAGAATCTGGAAGCCCCCTTTAACAAGGGGACCCCCAGATCCCGGCCCCCCCCCCTGTTTGAAATGGTAAGGGGGTACAAAAGTTCCCCTACCATATTACAAAGAAAGTGTCAAAATGGTTAAATAAGACAAACACACTTTTGAAAAATTCCTTTATTAAAAATGAAAAAAATAAAAAAAAGATTCCAGCGGTGCTAATCCACTCTTGCTATCCAGCGACGGATCTCCGGGGTCCAGCGATGGATGATCATATCCAGCGACGGGGGATCTCTCAGTCCAGCAATGTCCATACATCCTTCTTCTGTCTCCACTCCGGAGACACTGCAGAGAGCCCAGCGCTGACGTTTCTTATATTAGGAGGGCGGGGCCACCCGTCACCTGACCCCGCCCCTCTGACGCTGGAGAGGGAAGCCAGGGGTTCCCCAGTGACGTGTGGGTGACCCCGCCCCCTCTGATGTAACGCAGGTTTCCGCTGGAATCTTTTTTTTATTTTTTTCATTTTTAATAAAGGAATTTTTCAAAAGTGTGTTTGTCTTATTTAACCATTTTGACACTTTCTTTGTGAAATGGTAGGGGTACTTTTGTACCCCCTTACCATTTCAAACAGGGGGGGGCCGGGATCTGGGGGTCCCCTTGTTAAAGGGGGCTTCCAGATTCTGATAAGCCCCCCGCCCGCAGACCCTCACAACCAACGGCCAGGGTTGTGAGGATGAGGCCCTTGTCCTTATCAACATGGGGACAAGGTGCTTTGAGGGGTCACAGACCGCCAAAGCATTCTCCCAATGTTGAGGGTATGTGGCCTGGTACGGTTCAGGAGGGAGGGGGGCCGCTCTCTCGTCCCCCCCTCTTTTCCTGCGGCCTGCCAGGTTGCGTGCTCGGATAAAGGGTCTGATATGGATTTTTAGGGGGACCCCCACGTCAATTTTTTTTAATTTGATGCGGGGTTCCCCTTAATATCCATATCAGACCTGAAGGGTCTGGTATGGATATTTAGAGGGACCCCCGCGTCATTTTTTTTTTAATTTGACACGGGGTTCCCCTTAATATCCATGTCAGACCTGAAGGGCCTGGTAATTGAATTTAGGGGAACCCCCACGCTTTTTTTTTTTTTTTTTTTTTATCAATGAATGAATGAATTGTCGGCTAATACAGAGAACACTCATTGAGTGTTCTCTGTATTACGGAGACCCGACAATTTAACCGCAAGTGATTTTAAAAGACTTTTTTTCCTGCACAAATGACACTTTGTGCAGGGACAGTTCTAAGCCCCAGAAACATGCGCCCACTTTACAGGCATACTATAGATACCCCCCAGCTACGAAATTTAAAGGAATATTACACTTTTATTGTTTCACTTTAATCATTATTAAAATCACTGCTCCTGAAAAAACGGCAGTTTTTAAAACTTCTTTTTGCATTGATCCATGTCCCCTGGGGCAGGACCCAGGTCCCCAAACACTTTTTAGGACAGTAACCTGCATATTACCCTTTAAAATGAGCACTTTAGATTGTGAACGTTCGAGTCCCATAGACTTTAATAGGGTTCTAAAGTTCACACGAAGTTTAGGTCTGTTCGCAGGTTCTGGTGCGAACCGAACAGGGGGGTGTTCGGCTCATCCCTATTAATAACATATATATCCCTGTTATTCAGTGTTATAGATAATTATCTTTATCTCTCTGGTACACTTTAAGTGTGCAATAATCATACTCGCAATGCATTGCTTTAATACAAATATTATCATGGTAGTACTCTTTTTTAACCACTAGATGGTGCACATTGCATGTATGTATGATGCAATGCATAAGCTTTACATACAATAGGTTTTTTCTATATTAAATAACAGAAAACATGTGCTTTTATAAATCTATGCAATTTCCAATAAATCAGGTTTAAATATACCTATTTAGAAAGGTTTAGTGTTTATCATAGACATTTGTTCTGACTAATGCAGTATTTTCATGTTCTTATGCACTTTTCACTTGTTTCTGACACATGCTGTTCTAAACTTCTAATTACAGCAAAACTATAGCATAAAATTTGCTGAGACTCTTTCTGCATCTGCTCAAGATGCTTAGGAATCTTTCTATCACAGGTTAATACAGATTAGGAACAATTTAGAGTACATACCTGCAAAGAATCACACAAACAGCATGAGATATGACCACTGACTTTATGGCTGGAAGTAGTTTAATTTCCAGTCACATGGTGTGTGGCCTTATATAGACTCTGTTTGTGTACCTTCTCTGCCATCTACTGGTTATTAATAGAATAGAAGGGAGATGTTTAGAAATATATAAAAAAAAAATGAATATGTACTTTGCTTTGGGGTGTCTGTTTTGTGACCATATAAACCCCAGTCCGTCACAGATGAGCTTCGTGTTCGAGTCGACTCGAACATCGGCTGTTCGCCCGTTCGGCGAATTCCGAACGTTATGGGCCGTTCACACCAAATTCGTGTGGCACTCACGGCCCACAATGCACTGCAATGGCGCAGTGCATTGCTGGCTCATGATTGGCCAAGCATGCACTGTGACAGGCAGGATGCCTGTCGCCAATCATAGCTCAGGCTGTGTAGTACACACCCCACACTATATAAGGCCGCCAGCGCGGCGGCCTTGTGTAGTGTGTTGGCGTCTGTAGCAGTTAGTGGGTGTTCTGTGTACACCGATCGTTAGGAGATTGTGCATGCTGTCTGCGTGCTCTGAACCCAGTATACACCGCTATATCCACCTATATAGCTAACTATCTTGCTCGTTTTAAATAGAGCTTTCAGTCAGTGTTAGGAGACTGTGCGTGCTGTCTGCGTGCTCTGAACGCAGTATACACTGCTATATCCACCTATATAGCTAACTATCTTGCTCGTTTTAAATAGAGCTTGCAGTCAGTGTTAGGAGATTGTGCGTGCTGTCTGTGTGCTTTGAACCCAGTATACATCGCTATATCCACCTATATAGCTAACTATCTTGCTCGTTTTAAATAGAGCTTGCAGTCAGCGGTAGGAGATTGTGCGTGCTGTCTGCGTGCTCTGAACCCAGTATACACCGCTATATCCACCTATATAGCAAACTATCTTGCTCGTTTTAAATAGAGCTTGCAGTCAGCGGTAGGAGCTTGTGTGTGCGGTCTGCGTGCTCTGAACCCAGTATACACCGCTATATCCACCTATATAGCTAACTATCTTGCTCGTTTTAAATAGAGCTTGCAGTCAGCGGTAGGAGATTGTGCGTGCTATCTGCGTGCTCTGAACCCAGTATACACCGCTATATCCACCTATATAGCAAACTATCTTGCTCGTTTTAAATAGAGCTTGCAGTCAGTGTTAGGAGCTTGTGCGTGCTGTCTGCGTGCTCTGAACCCAGTATACAACGCTATATCCACCTATATAGCTAACTATCTTGCTCGTTTTAAATAGAGCTTGCAGTCAGCGGTAGGAGCTTGTGCGTGCTGTCTGCGTGCTCTGAACCCAGTATACACCGCTATATCCATCTATATAGCTAACTATCTTGCTCGTTTTAAATAGAGCTTGCAGTCAGCGGTAGGAGATTGTGCGTGCTGTCTGCGTGCTCTGAACCCAGTATACACCGCTATATACACCTATATAGCAAATTATCTTGCTCGTTTTAAATAGAGCTTGCAGTCAGTGTTAGGAGCTTGTGCGTGCTCTGAACCCAGTATACACCGCTATATTCACCTATATAGCTAACTATCTTGCTCATTTTAAATAGAGCTTGCAGTCAGCGGTAGGAGATTGTGCGTGCTGTCTGCGTGCTCTGAACCCAGTATACACCGCTATATCCACCTACATAGCTCTTCTCTATTTGAGCCATCTGCCATCTGCAGGAGTTAGTGGAAGTTGTGTGCCTCCAGCACAACATACACTACCCAATTGCTGGTTTTCCCAACTCCCTTCAGGCCATTACCATGTCTGGAAGGCCAGCAAGGAGAGGCAGACAGGCGCAAGCCGATAAAAGAGGGCAAGCAGGCTCTGTGTCTAGAGACAACAGTGCTGGTCGTGGACGCGGTGCATCGTCATCATCAGCACGTGGCCATGGGACACGCTTGTCCTTCTTTTCGGCAGCTGGACATGTTGAGCCGCAACATGCCAACGACTTGGTAGAGTGGATGACCAAGCCCTCTTCATCCTCCTCATCCTCTCTCACCCAGGCTCAGGGTACTAGCAAAGCAGCTGCCAACGCATCGTCTTCCCTCCTCTCAATGTCATCATCAGTGACTCCTTCCCTAGACCCACCACGTCCTCCTGAGGAGTCTCCTGAACTCTTTGAGCACAGTGTTGGGTACATGCTCCAGGAGGATGCCCAGTGTTTTGTAGGCTCTGATGATGATATTCAGCTAGAGGAAGGCAGTAGCGTGAATGCAGAGAGAGGGGATGCTCAAGAAGGACAGCAATCTGGCAGTCATGTTCCACAAGCTGCAGCATACTGCCAGGTTTGCTCCAGCGATGAAGAGGGAGGGGATGATGAGGGCACTGACTCCACGTGGGTGCCTGGTAGGAGAGAGGAGGAGGAGGAGGCACATGTCCAACGAGGCAGGATGCCCTCCGGGGGCCAGCTTAGGGGCAGCACACCGACTGAATCACACCGCAGAGCTCCGCCTGGGCAGGGCGCTGCCTCTGCGCGTTATTCTAAAAGTTCTTTGGTGTGGGCCTTTTTTGAGACGAGTGCATCAGATCGCACCGCTGTTATTTGCAACATATGTCTCAAGCGTATCTCGTGTGGCCAAAACATCAGCCGCTTGGGCACCACATGCTTGACCAGACATATGTTGACCTGCCATGCAGCTCGTTGGCAAGCGTACCTCAAAGACCCACACCAAAGAACAAAGCGGACCTCTCCTTGCTCCTCATCAGCTGGGATCTCCAACCCCACTAGACCTTCAGTCCTCTCTGAAACCTGCTCTGAGAGGAATGAAGGTGTACAATTAGGTGTGTCACAGCCAAGTGCTTCCGGGCACTCTGCTAGCAGTACACCTATGTCCGATTATAGCAGGCAAATGTCCCTGCCCCAGCTGCTGGACCGGCGAAAGAAGTTCACTTCCAGCCATCCACATGCCCAGCAGTTGAAGGCTAGCTTGGCTAAATTGCTAGCACTTCAACTGCTGCCTTTTCAGTTGGTAGACTCGGCCCCCTTCCGTGAGTTTGTACAATGTGCGGTTCCTCAGTGGCAGGTCCCCAGATGCCACTTTTTCTCACGGAAGGCGATTCCGGCTCTCTACCGGCATGTGGAAGGCAATGTCCTTGCCTCGCTGGACAGGGCGGTCAGCGGTAAGGTGCATATTACCGCTGACTCATGGTCCAGCAGGCATGGACAGGGACGTTACCTGTCTTTCACGGCCCATTGGGTCACTCTTCTGGCAGCTGGGAAGGATGCAGGACAAGGTGCAGTAGTGTTGGAGGTTGTTCCGCCACCACGCCTCCAAAATGCTACTATTGGTTGTGACACACCTCTCTCCTCCACCCCCTCCTCTTCTTCTTCCTCCATGGCCTCTTCCAGTGCTCTGTCCTCAGAACCAGCGGTGCTCCGTAGGCGTTCCAGGGGCTACGCAAGTACACAGGCAAAACTATGCCATGCCGTGCTTGCGCTGGTTTGTTTGGGGGACAGGAGCCACACTGGGGCGGATGTTTTGTCAGCTCTGCAGGGGCAGGCTGAGAGGTGGTTGACGCCACGCCAGCTTAAGCCAGGAATGGTGGTTTGCGATAATGGCACCAACCTCCTCTCCGCCCTCCGACAGGGACAACTGAGCCATGTGCCCTGTGTGGCTCACGTCCTTAACCTGGTGGTGCAGCAGTTCTTGGGCAGGTACCCGGGCTTACAGGATGTCCTGAAACAGGCCAGGAAAGTCTGTGTGCATTTCCGCCGATCATTTAATGCCTGTGCTCGGCTGGCTGAGCTCCAAAAGGAGTTGAACCTGCGCAAGAACCGCCTTATATGTGACATGCCCACGAGGTGGAACTCAACGTTGGCCATGCTGCAGTGGCTGCACACGCAGCAGAGGGCCATCAATGAGTACCTGTGCGACCAAGAAACCCATGGACTTGTATGTGGCTGGGAGGAGGTAGCTGCGGATCATGTTGTCCTTAGTGACCCAGAGGACTCTGGACCGAATGCCTCAGCTAACCTACACTGCATGGCCTCCCTGATCCTGCAAAGCCTGCGGAAGGATCCTCGTATTCTTCGGATCAAGGAGAGGGACCATTACTGGCTGGCCACTCTCCTTGATCCACGGTACAAGGGTAAGGTTGTCGACCTTATCTTGCCGTCGCAGAGGGAGCAGAGGATGAGACATCTCCGGGAGGCCTTGCAGAAAGGTCTGCGCAATGCATTCCCAGAGACTGGGAGGTTACAAACTCCTGGTCCTGGACAACATGTTGCTGAGGCATGGGTCAGAAGGAGCGGTGGAGAAGGTGGCCGTCTGACCAATGCTTTCAGACTATTTTTTAGTCCGCAGCCCCAAGGTATGATCGGTTCCAGCAACCATTGCCAGCGTCGG
Organism: Lithobates pipiens; assembly: GCF_037356315.1. NCBI lineage: Eukaryota > Metazoa > Chordata > Amphibia > Anura > Ranidae > Lithobates > Lithobates pipiens. The sequence goes on along the minus strand of NW_027507785.1, from coordinate 168,346,751 downwards.
ATTTACATGGTGCAGGAATACCTAGGGGCAAGGTCAGACTTGGACACCTTTCCCACCGAAAATCCTCTGGCTTACTGGGTCTTGAGGATGGATCACTGGCCAGAGCTTGCACAGTATAATTGCATAATTGAGCTACTGGCCTGTCCTGCATCCAGCGTTCTTTCGGAACGCACATTCAGTGCTGCTGGTGGCTTTGTTACCGATCACAGGGTGCGCCTGTCCACCGAATCAGTTGATCGACTGACCTTCATCAAGATGAATCAGTCTTGGATCACCCACAGCTACCAAGCACCTGAAGCTGATGTAACCGAATAATTTTTTTTGAAATATCACATCCCTTCAAGACTGCCTATGCTGATGCTGAGTGACTGTCCTGTTATGTTGATTGTCTATCCTCTTCCTCCTCCACTGATATGTTGGAAGAACATTTCTGGTTCTGGGTGATGCCATCAGCCCAATTTTTCTGCCCCTGTTTAACAGGAGCGTTTAATTACAATTTTTGATGCAATGCTTTGCAGCAGGGCTAATTCCTGCACTACAACTAGAGTATATGGGAGAGGTTGCAGTGTCGTGGCACCAGCACCAGTGCCTAAGGCCCAATTTTTCTGCCCCTGTTTAACAGGGGCGTTTAATTACAAATTTTTGATGCAATGCTTTGCAGCAGGGCTAATTCCTGCACTAAAACTAGAGTATATGGGAGAGGTTGCAGTGTCATGGCACCAGCACCAGTGCCTAAGGCCCAATTTTTCTGCCCCTGTTTAACAGGGGCGTTAAATTACAATTGTTGATGCAATGCTTTGCAGCAGGGCTAATTCCTGCACTAAAACTAGAGTATATGGGAGAGGTTGCAGTGTCATGGCACCAGCACCAGTGCCTAAGGCCCAATTTTTCTGCCCCTGTTTAACAGGGGTGTTTAATTACAATTTTTGATGCAATGCTTTACAGCAGGGCTAATTCCTGCACTAAAACTAGGGTATATGGGAGAGGTTGCAGTGTCGTGGCACCAGCACCAGTGCCTAAGGCCCAATTTTTCTGCCCCTGTTTAACAGGGACATGTAATTACAATTCTTGATATAATATTTCACAGGAGGGCCCGTTCCTGTGCCCACCCAGAGTAACTGTGAGGACTTATAGTGTTATGGCACCAGCACCACAACCACCAAAGGTCAATTTTTCTACCACTGTTCAACAATGGCATGTAATTACAATTCTTGATATAATCGTTCACAGCAGGGCGCTCCAGCGCCCACCAAGAGTCACTTTGAGGGCTTACAATGCTGTGGCAAAACCAACACCTTGTTCCGCCATTTCTGCAGAGCATATAGGGCAGGCCCCTAATTTCAAACATCCAACTTACAAAGTTATTAAACTTCCTTTTTCTAGTCCCGTCGTACATGTTGTACGTCACCACGTTATAAATGATCAGAATTTGGTGTGACCGTGTGTAGGCAAGACAGCTTGAGCCAAATTCCGTCGGAAAAAGCTCTGATGGTTTTCCAGAGAATTCCGATCGTGTGTACACAGCATAAGAGATATAGTAGTTGACTCTTTCATTTTGAGTGGCTACAGCTTGGATCAAATTATTAAACATTTCCCTGTGACAGGAAGATGTATCCTTTGACAATTTCCCTTTGGTAACCGAATAAAGGGGTCTGTAAGTAAATCACCCACAGAGGTGGAAGTACTTAGAAACACAGGTAAGATGACTTGCTCTGACTCAGACTCACAGAAGCCCCTGTGGTGTGGTTGATTATGCTATGGCTTGGTCCAATACCTTATAACTTGGACAGAAAGGCCTCCAGCATGAAGGGTAACTGTGGAGAATCAGACAAACAAACCGCAGCTGGACCTGAAGGATTCACCAAGAGACGTGTCATGGGAAATGGAAGTGGATAGCTCAAGGTTTTTTTTAAAAGCATCTTAGGGTGATTTAGCTTGACCCTCGTCAAACATAAGGGTGCACAGAGCACATAAAAACTATAAACTAGGTCTTGAAGGTCTTCCATCAGCAAGATGAATCTTTTCTGCTGTTGAACATACTACCAGAGTCAGTCTGAAATTTAATTTAGTGACCATAAGGAGTCTTCTACGCCCTGGAAAGTCAAAAGGTGGCCAAGACATCCCTATGAGAACCTTACAGAGGGATAAGTTTACTGGAAGTCACAAAAGTGCAAAGCCATTGTTTGCTGGGTCCCCACATGAACTGCAGAGTCAGTGAGAGTGGAGAGGTCAACTTTCATGATCTTTCTACAATATAAATATTCTACCATGAGCTCTGCACACTACTTGGAGTGGTGCACCAAAAAAGTGCACTGCATGAAACAAAATAATGGTCAAGGGCTCCTACAAACAGGAACAAAGGTTCCTAGTCTGTTAAATGGCAATTGTTTTTTTTTAGCAAGAAGATTGATGGCAGCTCCAGCAAAAAGGTTAGTTAGCTACAATAAAAATGAGTTTGAAACCACTAGCTCATATTCTCCTAAGCAGTCTCTGGATGTAGGGATCTGGTATAGATGATCATGCAGGATTGTGAAAATATCTTTAGCTTCAGTATCTTGAGCCCGTAGAGCTGGAGACCTACATCCTAAGTATACTTATTAGGCTGGGCTTATTCAGTTTGTGTAGGGGATATAGCCACTAGACGAGAATGTGTCCAACCCCTTTTGATGTGGGAAAACACATTTCCCTGTGCTGGTTCTGAAACAAAATAGGATCAGCACTGGATCAGGAATAAGGTACCACTTTGGATTTATTGTAAACAAATAACAATAATAATACAAAAAAACAAATGAGTGGAAATTTAAACATGAAAAACTAAGTGATCTTATACAAGTCTTTTCTTATTTGCTAATTCATTTTATTGCATTACATATATTTAAAAAATGAAGTATAAATATGTATTCAATCATTGAGTGATTTCTGTAGGAGGATGCATGTGTTCTTCAATCTATCTAAGCATAAGAGTGTCACAACACATTGATTTGTGAGCAGAGGGCACCGTTAGAAGATCTACTATATGTCAAATCAAGATACTGTTCATACATATCACTATGTACTACATTATAACATGCCTGTCACAATATCACAAAAACCTGCTAAAAAAACGTAAACTTTCTTTATGTCGGAATACAGTATGTTTGGACATGTCACTCTGCAGACATTGTATCAAGCTACCAATTTGCCCATTGGGGGCCATAGACCATCAGCACACATGATTCATTGAACTATCAATCTTGGGGGTCAGGGATAGTAATTTTTATTCGAGGGGGGGTTACATTATCACACTTCAGGTGTTAGGCAAATGGGATGCCATTTGTTTTAATGAGGGGCATTTTGTGTGTGGCTCTCAGAGGCAGCTGGTATTCTAGGTGGTTCTAGCATGTGGTGGGTGGGCATGTGTTATTGTTAGTTTTGTTGGATGGTAATGAGCCTGATAGTAGAGTTTGGGTATGAGTGGGTGGCCATGAGCCTGGGAGAGTCGCATGAATAATCATAGGTTCAGGGGCTGCTTGAATGTTCATGAGTCCTGGAGAAGCATGACTGTGATCAGTGTACATTTTCAATGGCGATCGGGGATGGGGAGGGAGATTGTGGCTGACTATGATAGGTGCTTGTTTGCATCACAAGTGGGCAGTGGCACTGTTTCATGAATAGTACTGCATTACTTCCAGACCTTCCAGATCTGCAGTTCATAAGGATGAGCAAGGGAGGGCTGGTTCAACCAGTATGGTGATACACGTCTTATGCATGTCCAAACTAAATTTTTACATAGCGAATATATAAATGTACAAATGAAGACAAACAACATGGCTAAATATACATGTGTAAACAGTTTTACCAGTGAAAGGATTTGCAATTCTGCAGTGTCTTATGCCTGCAATTAAAGCAATGCAACCTGGTGGATTTGAGTGGATAGAAAAGGAACAGAAACTCACTGATGAGCTCATCTCTGCATTCTATCCTCCAACTAGAAAGCTCCATTTGTTAGATTCAAAACCCTATGCAATACGCTATATGGATTTCATAATTTTTAACACATACATATATTTATAGATATTATATGTTCACTTGAGTGTGTGAATAATTGATTTATGCAGCTAGCGCTGGTACAAATGTGGTTAGATTGGAGGACACTAGGGGATGTTTAACCACCTCAATACCAGACACTTTTACCCTCTTCCTGCCCAGGTAATTTACAATTTTTAAATAAGGTATTTGTTTACCACAATTTTTTATTTTTTGATATATAAACAAAAAAATACCAAAAGTTTTAAAATTCCAGGACAGTACAAATACCCTCAAGTGCTTTTTGGAAAGAAGACAGTCCAGGGTATTTAGTAAGAGGCAACGTATTTTTTGATGTTGTATTTTTTTGTCACAATTTTTTGGAAATTAAAAACTTAAAAAAAAATAGTTTTTTTTCCCGGAAGTTGGCAATTTAACAAGTTATGTCTCACACACAGAACTGCCATACTTATCGTTACACCCCAAAAAACATTCTGCTAGGCCTCCCGAGTATGGAGATACCTCATGTGTAAGACTTTTTCACAGCCTAGCCACACAGAGGGGTCAAAAATCCAAGGACCATCTTCAGGCTTTCTAGGGGCATAAGTTACACATCTAATTAACTTACTACCCATCACATTTTTGGAGGCACTAGAGCACCAGGACCACATTTTTAAAGCAAACACCCCAGGGTATTTTCTAAGGGGCATGATGAGCCTTTTGAAGACTTCATTTTTTTGCTGCACATTTTTAGAACATGCAGAACAAAAATTTATTTTTTTACACAAAGTTGTCTATGTAAGAAGATATTTCACACGCACAGCATTGGCACACTTAGAATTACAACCCAAAACACATTCTGCTTCTCATTCTGAGTATGGTGATACCATATGTGTGAGACATTTTCAGTACCTGGACTGATTATGTCAAAGATATTAGGGTTGATTTTCTAAAGGAAAAAAGACTGTGCACTTTGCAAAGTGCAGTTGCACTCTGCAAGTGCAGTTGCTCCAGAGTAAATGAGGTAAGGTCTTACTTTGCAAAGAATATCCAATCACACGAAAGGAAAAAATAGGATTTTTCTTTGTACATGATTAGATTATGGAAGTCAGCAGAGCTTCTGCTCATTTACTAAGCTCTGGAACAACTGCCCTTGCAAAATCAATGTACTGTAATAGTTGCCCCTAAAGAAGTGTTCACAGAATATTGCTTAATGTAGGGTTACCTATAGCAGTCCCAGTTTCTATAAGCCAAGCAAGCCTAGTCTACTGGTATGCGGCTGCCCCCAGGAATGCCATGTTTACTGTCTAAAGAAAGGAAGAACAAAAGAGTTCCTGTGGCTACAGGAGTGCAGTTGTCCACAGGGGATGGCTGGGACTGGTGTCTCGCAGGAACATGGTCAGCTGGATGTGCAGATGGGTCAGTTCAGGCGCAGACAGAGACATGGTCAGCATACAGGCGAAGGATTGGTCCAGGCAACAGGCAGAAACATGGACAATAAACAGGCAAATAAAGAACACTGATTCTAGTCTGGCGACACTATGGCTGGTGTGGTGGTACTGGAAAACACCTGTCCAGCTGTATATGTGCATTAGTTGGGTGGGAAGTGGTTACATTTTACCAGCAGCTGGTAGAAAGAATAAAAAGGGAAAGATTTAAGATCTTTCAGTGCTGGGTTTATGATTATTGTTGTTTAGATTCAGTAAAGCCTGACTGACTGAGGCAGCCCATAGATGAGAAATGTTTTCCTCGGTCAACCAGCCAGTGGGGATGCTAGAGTAGAGAAAATCTGACAGGTGCAGTTGTACAGAAGTCAATTGCAGAAGTCAATATACCCTACCTACCTGCCCACACATGGATCAAAATTTCGCCCATGCCCCCCCCCTGAAATGGCCAAATTTTGACGCATGTATGGCTGGCCTAACAGTCTGAATGTTGGTGTGTAGGGATTACAAGGCTAGTACAAAGTGTTTTATGTTCTACTTAATAATACGATTATTGTAAAATAAATGGGAGAGTAATGAAATACTGAATAAAGGCTGCCATTGCTGACCTCTACTTTTCAAAATGCTAGTTGCCAGACTGTCAGAATTTTTCTGCAGCACGTTGGGGTTGATTTACTATAGGTAAATAGACTGTGCACTTTGCAAGGAGCAGCTGCTCCAGAGCTTAGTAAATGAGGAGGAGCTCTGCTGACTTCCGTCATATAATCGCGTGCAAGCAAAAATTTTGTTTTTTTATTTCCCTCGCGTCTGATTGGGTATTTTTTCCAAAGTGAAGCTTTAACTCATTTGCTAAGCCCTGGAGCAACTGCCCTTGCAGAGTGAAACTGCACTTTGCAATGTGCACAGTCTATTTGCCTTTAGTAAATCAACCCCTTTGAGTCACTGACATGGAGCAAGTATACCAATCAGGCCTTCTAACTTTTCTCTTTTTTTTCTGATCTGCATAATTGTTATGGGTCAGTGACACAGAAAGTATTAAAGCCAATGGATCAACATTAAAGCGGGGAAATAAACATTTTCAGAAGTAGGTCAGCAATGATTGCCCTCGTATGTTTCTCTTTTAAGTATTTTTCATTAGATAACTAGATTAAATTGGGGTCTTTTATATCTTCCTACGCTTACACTAATACATACACAATTCATCATTTAGCTGTGAGCCAAGATCATATATAAATGTAATATAAAAACAGTTACATCGGATAACTGAACGTCTTTGGGGGAAGGGGGAGGGGGCTCCATTCAATGATGTGTGGGTGTAAGGCAGGAGGGATCCTCAACATGGACTAAACTATCAATCTGTATATGTGGGATAATTTGCAGGAACCCACACAGATTCTAATCATGTATCTCTTAGGAAATGGCTCTTGCAGCAAATAGCTCTTTACATAGACCCGACTGCCTTCATTTCCATTTACGTGTAATAGAGTCAATATCATACTACATTTTAATAATTATGATATTCTCCAAATAGCTACATACTGTTTTCAATCTGCATAGCTGTAATAATTCATAAAAAGGCTGTTATAAATATCTTCGCAGTTCTGCATATTGTTAAGAGGGAAATTAGACGCCATTATCCCTCTATATACATCTCTGAAACATGCCAAAAAATGCTAACTGTAAATATTCATAAACAAATATACCCATAATTATCGTATCTGAGCCTACAATGTTTAATTTCAATACAGATCTGCTTAGATTAGATGTAATTTTGATAGGACAGTGTAGAAATTCCAATAAGCCAATCATCCTTTCACAGATCAACACTATACTCCTATGCACACATTTAAACAGCATCAAAACCCTCTGCATCCTTTATCCAAAGATATGATGCTTACTTTTCTGTTTAATTAGGTTATCTGTCTGCTGATCTTCAGATTTATGGTGCTGTAAGGAGACTCCCTGCTCTGGCAGAGACAGGCTGCTGAGACTGCAGAAAGTAATACGCTAACCTGAATACAGATGAGCAGGGAAATGGGAGGCAGTGAGGAAAGGCTTACATATATCTATAGACAGAATTACTGACATGCAGACATGTAAGGAATACTGCAGAGATCTGCTGAAGGAAAAACTGAACAGACCCTCCGCTCGATGAAAACAAAGCAATTTAAAAACAAACTATAGAAAACCAGTAAGCACTATTTTGCAATCTTTGACAAACAGTATTTTTCCACCCATCTTTGGTGCAACTGAGTGGGTATGTCGCATTTATATATGTCCTCCCATGCACTGGGCTGCAGTTACTTCCATGTAAGGCACAGGATGTTGAACAGAAAGGATGATAGCTGTCCTGTATAATTGGCCCTGGTATGTGTGTGTATTTGAGATAAGGACCTTACTGTAAGCTCATTGAGAACAGTATGTAAAACATTGCAGATAATTGACGGTGCTATATAAATTCCTACAACAAAATATATAAATAAAATAAGAACCTCAGAGCTGTGTATGATTGTGTGGTCTTTTATATAATCACTACTATTGACGCAGCTGTATTGGAACATTTGTTACTGTTATCTATGGCTGCTTATGCATTGCAAGAATCAAGTCAGACATCAGACCAATATGAGCTTTTCTAGTCATTAAAGTTGTTCTAAAGACTAAATAGATTTTACCTAAGGTAAAAAATGTTTTGTTAACATTATCATCCCCTCAACTTGTACTTACCTGAACCCTCATTCGATCCAGAGCTGTGCCCATCTGTAGCGGCTCTCCCTGCTCTCACAGACTTTGCTGAGACTCCTGCTGCTGTCAGTCAAATCCTGCGATGAGCAATCAGGGACAGGGCCGAGCCACGCTCACTGTGTCTATGGACACAGGCACTACCACTTGGGATCAAACCCACAGGTATGCCACCATAGGAAATGGCTTCCTATGGTGGCACATCAAGAAGAAGAGCCAGGAGTGGTGGTGGGGGACCCAACAAGTGGAAGATCAGGGCCACTATGTGCAATTTCATCGAATGCAGCAGGTAAGTATATACTATATATTTGTTTTTTAAAATGTTGACTTTACAATCTCTTTATAGTGGTTATATGCATGTTACATTTAGATGACAGAGATGAAACAAACCTCCATATGTTGTACTTGTTAATCTGCAGTCTTCTCTTCTCTACAGCCACTGAATGTGTAGAATTTATTCAGCTTGACTGAGCTTTCAGAAAGCAATGGGCGAGGAGATAAGTTTACACTCTGCAGAGCTCAGAGAGAGCTGATTGGAGGGAAGGGGCACCCCCCCCCCCTTCACACAGCACACAGGAACAGAGTTGAGGCTGTCAATCACAGTCTGTGCTGGAGCTCCCTCCCCTGTCACCTTGTTTCTCTTGGTGCCAGGAAAATTTGTCAGAAGTGACTAAGTGTTCTGGATTGGGATATGACACACAATGGAAGGATATGCTTGTTCATATTTCACGTCTGAAGTTTACAGCCACTTTAATCTACACAGGAGTCAAAGCTGAACTCAAGTCACACAAGAAATGGCAGTGTTATGTAGCTTGAGCATAATTCAGACATTCTGCACTAAACATTTATTCCTAGGGATGTCTTCATTTGACAAAGTGCATTGGGGTGGAGCCAGATGGGCCGAGGTCACCATGTACCACACTTACTACTGATTGGGATTCATAATGTTCGTACTGATTATCACTATGGTATTGTTAATAAAATAGTCTTAAATGGTATACACAATGGAAGTATTTTGGTTCTTTTTTCATATACAGTATGTTGATCCTTGGGAGAGATAGTCACATGTGAAAGGTGGACGAGTCTGTGACCAAGCCTGAAGGAGGGCAAGTTTGTGTTACTATGCTGTATATGATCACTCATTTGCCTCCAGTAAGCGCTCTTTGATGACACTGTGGTATTGTGTATTCACTGGGAGGATTGTGTTTACAGAATACAGAAGTTTCACTGGCACTTTATGGGGCTTTGATTTGTGTTTTGTGATTTTTAATTTACTGTATGATTTTTGAACACGGATTTCATTTTTAATATGATCTCATACAGTTTATTTATTTAATAGAAATTGCGCTGCATATTTTATTTTTAGTTTGTCCCAAAATAGCAGCCGGGAACAGGGAATGAGCAAACAAAGTACCTGCGTTTCTATGGACATATTTAAGTGTTAGTTCACCTTAATGACAAATTAAATTGTGCATCCTAGGGGCATTGCCAAGGTGTAATGTATGGTACAGTCACATGAAATTCCAACTTCTAAGAGTATTAATAGACCCAGACTTCAAAAATAAATAAATATAAACTGCTAACCTTTGCAGGTGGCCAGAAAAACACAAAATGTACTGTATATCATGACAAACATTTTGGGGTTTTAATTAACAACATTATAGAGTATTATTGTTATTAGTTTATTTTTATCAATTAAGAAAATAGAAAATAAATGAACAAAAAAGAAATCCAAATCAAATTAATATTTGGCATGACCACACTTTGCCTTCAAAACAGCATTAAATCGTCAATTCTTCTAGGTACCCTTGCACACAGTTTTTGAAGGAACTCAGCAGGTAGGTTTTTACAGAAATCTTGGAGAACTAACCACAGATCTCCTGTGTATGTTGGCTGCCTCAAATCCTTCTGTCTGTTTAGAAGAACTTGATGATGGTAAGATCAGGGCCACTGATAAGACAGTACAGTCAGCCCTCCTGGGATGGAACCACCAGTTCAAAAATGGCAGATACTATACTGCCTTACTGCCAACTCTTATACCTCCCCTTGTAGGGCTGCTGGATTCTTCTTTTTCTCCCTCTGGCTGTGCTGCAGGGGGATCAGTATCTGTGCCCCTACCCTCCTGCTGTCCAGCCCCCCTGTGTGCCCACCCTGCCCTGCAGGGGCTGCTGGCTTCCCACCTCTTCTCTTCCACCACCAGCTGCTGCAGGCACATTGGGGGATTGCTTCAGGATGGAGAGTGTGGGGACCAGTAAATATGTCCTATTTACCAGCCCCTTACTTTCCCTGAATGAATGCAATGAGTGATCAGTAATGATAGCTCCTGTGACTATTCATCACTGAAGAATCGTAAACTGTGCTTTCTATGCATCAGTTTGTGAATGAACAGGAAGCCGCTCAATACAGAGCACTTCCCATTCGATCACTATGCAGTGCAGCTGAGGCTGCAGAGAAAGGAATCTATGTCCTTGTTCCTTTTCTCTGTTTCAAATGTGAAACATCAGGGGTCAATTTAGACCTCTTATATTTCACCAAAGCTCCCCCATCCCAACAGGACAGTTAGAAAATATATAAATACCGTATTTCTTGGTGTATAACACGGAAGGAGGGAAGTTTCAGGGAAAAAACATATTTTTTTAAATAAACAACTTTGAGGCAAAAAAGGGGTCAGTGCCCATCAATGCAGCCTTTATGAGTGCCAATCTGCAGCCTCACAATCTCCCATAAATGCAGCCTGATCAATGCCCATCTGCAGCCTCAATGCAGCCTGATCAATGCTCATCTACAACCTCAATGCAATGCCCATCTGCAGTCTCAGTACATCCTGATCAATGCCCATCTGCAGCCCATCTCCCATCAATGCAGCCTGATTAATGCTAATTTTCAGCCTCAATGCCCACCTGAGCCTCATATTCTCTCATCAATGCAGCCTGAACAGTGCAGGAAATCACCGAACCACCATCTCCTGTTTACTCTGCTCTCACTGGGCTCTCAGTTGGCAGTCACACGCACAGTCCTGCCTCCACCATCGGCATTGGACCAGCTCCTGTGATAGATAGAACACTGAGAGCCGCGTGAGAGCCAAGTAAACAGTGAATTCTGGCATTGCTCGCCCCCCTCCTTCCCCTCTGAGATGCAGTATCGGCTTATAACACGCAGGTGTGATTTGTCCCTTATTTTCAGGGGGAAAAAGACGGTAAATAAATACAATTCTACAAAAAAATTAAAAAAAATCTAAAATTCAGAAAAAAAAAAAAAAAATGAAGGAAGGACTAGCTCAAATGTGCTTTGTTCACTGGAAAGCAGTTAGCATTTGGATTGCTCTTCAGAGAGCATTTTCCTGGCGGTGAGGAGGCATTTTAGCAAAAATATAATTTGATATTTTTGGGGGGGCTTTCAGGTACACTGAATCTAACAGGACTCAGATTGGTTGTGGTTGCCCAGGAGAGGAAGGAAGCAATTACTGCCTGCTGCTGGATCTCCCGGAGCCTGTGCTGCCGAGAGGTTTAACAAGTCTGTTTATTGAGCGATTCTTATAGAATGTCCTGGGAGGTGTGTGGCGAGATGCCATTGATGCCTATGGATACTAGTTGAGCTTTTAATGACGACTCTGAGCAAGGGTGTCATGTTGCTCTGGTAAGCCTGCATCCTGATGTTATTTTTGGTGACAGTGGACACTGCTGGAGTTGTTTCCATCCTGCAAAATAAATTTGAGGCCAATCACACGCCTCCCTGGTGGTATGACATGATGGATAAGTATCTGCCTGTATTTATAGGATGCATGAAGGTAAAAAACCTTGAGAATTTACAACCACTTTAACAATAAGGGAATATCCGTTTTAAAAGAGAGGTAAAGGGCTATTCAGACTAGTACCCCATTAGTCTGTTTTCCCTCATGTGTCATGTCTATGTGTGAATGTATTTAGGTGAAATATGCAGGATGTTTTTGTATTATAAATGGAAACAATTTAAAAATTAATTAAAATTATTGTAAATAACAAACATGTCATACTTACCTGCTCTGTGCAAGGGTTTTGCCCCAATCCTCCTTTACTGGGGTCCACCAGCAGTGCTCCTAACTCCTCCTCTTTGGCAAGTGCCCCCACGGAGAGCCAATGTTCCATGGGGGCACCCATGCGGGTACACTCCCGAGTCCTGCTGTTGCATTCATTGAACTCGGCCCCGCCCCGACTCCCGTGTTACTGGATTTGATTGACAACAGCGGGAGCCATTGGCTCCAAAAAAACACCAAAATACATCAAAGTGCAGCAATGTTAAAACATTTTAATACAGGACAGACATTTTGGAACTCACAAGATCGTAGAGAACACAGTGCATGTAGGAAGGTATAAATTGTTCACCACTCCTAGGGGAAGGCGGCGGGCTCGCAGGTGGAGAGGCAGCTGATGGTCCCGGCTGCTCTGGTCTAATGGCTCCTGCTGCTATCAATCAATCCAATGAGGACCAGAGACAGTGGCTGGAGATGTTGGGCTCATGCTCGTCACTGAAACGATCCGGTTCTGGTAAGAAAAAGGGGGGCTCTGGGGAGGGGGGGAAGCTGCATAGAATGCATTAAGTTGAAAAACCCTGAGATTTTACAACTCTTTAAAAATCGGGACTCTATTTTTTGCAGCTCCTAACTACAGTGATGTATCTTGGACAATGTATGTTGTTTACATTTTTTTTTTTATATTTTTTTATTGAGTTTAAGACATACAAACAGACAATCAACAGTTAACAGTAAACATGCCACAGCATTGGGACTAGACCCACGCAGGGGTCAGTGGGCTGCTTCCATCATTATTGATCTACAGCTGTAGCACGTCTACAAGGACAAACAAACAACTAACTTAGTGCTGGGTTGGCTCCCGCTCAATTGAACTAAGGATCAAGTTCTTCAGTCGAGCCCCAAGGGACTATAAAAGAAATGAAATAAACCCATATCAGAGGCTACAATATATATAAAAAAAAGTAAATAAAGAAATAAATCGATACTAATCACCTACTGCAGCAAAATCGCATCCACCCGTAGAGTGGCATTATGTACATGCTCAGTTTGTGGACGCTGTGGAGGCCTCAGCCAGCCACCTGGCCCACACTCTTGTGTATTTTTTGGGGCATCCTCTATTATGGTAGGTTTCCTTATAGTGTGGTAGTACTTTATTGACATGTGTTTTCCACAACAATATTGACGGCGGGGCCTGCTTTTTCCAGCAGAGAGTGATAATTTTCCTGGCATAGAAAATTAGGAGTATGTTGTTTACATTTTAACATGCAGCTTTGCCGCACAAATCAGGAACTTAGTTGTTAAACAGATAGGCCCCAATTTAAATCCATGGGTGTACACCAGGTGGGAAAGAAACCTAGGACATATAAGAAACTTCCTAGGTCCTTAACCACTTGCTTACTGGGCACTTAAACCCCCCTCAGTCCCAGACCAATTTTCAGCTTTCAGCGCTGTCGCACTTTGAATGACAATTGCGCGGGCATACAACACTGTACCCAAATGAAATTTTTATCATTTTTTTCCCACAAATAGAGCTTTCTTTTGGTGGTATTTAGTTACAGCTCGGAGTTTTATTTTTTGCTAAACAAACAAAAAAAGATGCAAAAAAAAAAAAAAAAAAAAATCATGTTTTAATAGTTTGTTATAAAATTTTGCAAACGGGTCATTTTTCTCCTTCATTGAAGTGCGCTGATTAGGCGGCACTGATAGGCTGCATTGGTGGGCACTGATGGGCTGCATTGGTGGGCACTGATGGGCTGCATTGGTGGGCACTGATAGGCTGCACTGGTGGGCACTGATAGGCATAGTTAAGGCGGCACTAATAGGCACAGATAAGGCGGCACCGATGGGCACAGATAAGGCGGCACTGATGGGCAAAGATGGGCACAGATAAGATGGCACGGATGGGTGGCACGGATAAGTGGCACGGATGGGTGGCACGGATGGGCACTGATAGGTACCACAGATAGATGGGACTGATGGGCACTGATAGGTGGCACTGATAGGTGGCTCTGATAGGTGGCACTGCTGGGCACTGATGGGCGGCACTGCTGGGCACTGATGGGCGGCACTGCTGGGCACTGATGGGCGGCACTGGGGTGCAGCACCTGAGGCAGATTTTGGGTGGCACTGTGGGTGGCACTGCTGGGTGGCACTGTGGGTGGCACTGTGGGCACTGCTGGGTGGCACTGTGGGCACTGCTGGGTGGCACTGTGGGCACTATGGGCACTGCTGGGTGGCACTGACAGGGGGGCACTTACTTTATTTCAGGATGGCACTGCGGGTGGCAGGTGGGCACTGGCAGGGGGCAGGTGTCCTTTTAAATTCCTGGCCGTGATCGGGACTGATGTCCCGAACACGGCCGCCGGCGATCGGCTTTTTTTTTTTCTCCTCGCGCTGTCAGCGCGAGGAGGAATACTAGCCGATTACCGGCTCCGTTTTATCACATGATCAGCTGTCATTGGCTGACAGCTGATCACGTGATAAGGGGTCGGGATCGACCCCTTACACGGATCGGTGATCAGGCGAGTCTCACGGACTCGCCGATCACAGAGCGCGCCGCGCGCGCCCCTCAGGGGGCGCGCAGGCCGCTCGTAACCAGGACTACGTCAATAGACGTAGTCCCGAAAATGTGGGTCCGCGCTATTGCCGTCATTTTGCAATAGCGCGGTACCCAAGTGGTTAAATTATTAAAACACTGTTACAGAAAAATTAAGTTCATCAATTTCAAATATTGAAAACTGTTCAGGAATGAGTGAAGTCTGGCAAGCAAAATGCACCCAGAGAGCTTGAAGAAACAGGAGTTTTGACTTACCATAAATTATTTACTTGGAGTGGATCAACGAACACAGAGTAGAAGGAATGCTGGGCTATATGGGTTATACTGCCACCTACAGGAGAACTGGACACTTACAAACAGTAGGGGAAGTCATCATAAAACAGGGAGGTGGGATCTGTGTCCCCAATGAACTCCATAAAAAGTATATACAGTGAGTTCAAACATCATGTTTTCTTAACCACTTGCCGACCGCCGCACGCCGATGTACGTCGGCAGAATGGCACGGGCAGGCATAAGGGCTTACATGTACGTCCTTGCCTGCCCGCCGGTCGGGGGCCCGATCGGGCCCCCGCCCGGTGCCTGCGGCGGTCGGTATTCGTTCGGGAGCGATCCCGGACGAGGGGACGGCCATTCATTCATGGCCACCCCCTCTCGATTGCTCCCGGCGAATGAAAATGTCCGGTGACATCACTTCCTCTCCTGTAATGTAAACACAGGAGAGGAAGTGATGTATTCTCTCCTCCGTGTCGGTAGTTTTCTTTCCGGCACCAAGGAGAGAGGTTCGGTGAGTTGCACTAACACACCCCACATACAGTAGAACATGCCAGGCACACTCACACCCCCCCTTTACCCCCGATCACCCCCCAATTACCCCTGCCCCCCCAGTCACAGTGACACCAATTGCTTTTTTTTTGCATTGGTGTCATTTGTGACTGTAGTAACTGTTAGGGCAGTTAGGGTTAGCCCCCTTTAGTTCTAATGTGCCCCCCTAACCCCCCCAATAAAGGTTTAACCCCGTGATCACCCCCCGTCGCCAGTGTCACTAAGGCTGGGTTCACATTGCAGCGGTTTATGAGAACGGATGTGATTCGCACCGCACTGCAGTGCAAATCACATCCGATCTCTGTGCGATTCGAGTTCAGCCATACAGATAGTATGGCTGAATTCGTGTCGCACCCGCCGCACCCGCTGCAAACTCGCACGGGACCCTTTTTTTGGTCCGCAGCAGAATCGGATCGCATGGGTGTTCACACCATGCGATCCAAGTTTGCAGATCGCACTGCGATATGCGAACTGATCTGGGGGTGTCATTAACATTTCACTGACACTCCCAGTAGTTCGCATAGGGCAGTGTGAACTGCCGCCGGGAGGCATGCGATGCGGGAACCCGCCGCGCATTCGTGGCGTTCCCACATCGCTCCAGTGTGAACCCAGCCTAATAAGCGATCGTTTTTCTGATCACTGTATTAGTGTCACAGGTGACGCTTGTTAGGCAGGTAGGTATTTAGGTTCGCCGCAGCTTTTTATAGCGCCAGGGACCCCCATATACTACCGCATAAAGCCCCCTGATTGCCCCCTAGTTAACCCTTTCACCAGTGATCACCATATAACTGTTACAGGTGACGCTGGTTGGTTAGTTATTTTTTTTATAGTTTCAGGGCACCCGCCATTTATTACCTAGTCTCACTAGTGTACCCCTAAATTTAGGGGTGTCTACTTTCCAAAATGGGGTCATTTGGGGGGGGTTTGTGCCATCTTGGCATTTTATGGCCTTCAAAACTGTAACGCCCTTAGAAAGCCTGAAGGCGGTGCTTGGTTTTCGGGGCCCCGTACGCGGCTAGGCTCCCAAAAAGTCCCACATATGTGGTATCCCCGTACTCAGGAGAAGCAGCAGAATTTATTTTGGGGTGTCATTTCACATATGCCCATGGCATGCGTGAGCAATATATCATTTAGTGACAACTTTGTGAAAAAAAAAAAAAAAAAGTTTGTAATTTTCCCGCAACTTGTGTCAAAATATAAAATATTCCATGGACTCAACATGCCTCTCAGCAAATAGCTTGGGGTGTCTACTTTCTAAAATGGGGTCATTTGTGGGGGTTTTGTGCCATCTTGGCATTTTATGGCCTTCAAAACTGTAATAGGTAGTGAGGAGTGAAGTCAAATATTTACGCCCTTAGAAAACCTGAAGGCGGTTCTTGGCTTTCGGGGCCCCGTACGCGGCTAGGCTCCCAAAAAGTCCCACATATGTGGTATCCCCGTACTCAGGAGAAGCAACAGAATTTATTTTGGGGTGTCATTTCACATATGCCCATGGCATGCGTGAGCAATATATCATTTAGTGACAACTTTGTGAAAAAAAAAAAAAAGTTTGTAATTTTCCCGCAACTTGTGGCAAAAGATAAAATATTCCATGGACTCAAAATGCCTCTCAGCAAATAGCTTGGGGTGTCTACTTTCTAAAATGGGGTCATTTGTGGGGGTTTTGTGCCATCTTGGCATTTTATGGCCTTCAAAACTGTAATAGGTAGTAAGAAGTGAAATCAAAAATTTACGCCCTTAGAAAGCCTGAAGGCGGTGCTTGGTTTTCGGGGCCCCGTACGCGGCTAGGCTCCCAAAAAGTCCCACATATGTGGTATCCCCGTACTCAGGAGAAGCAGCAGAATTTATTTTGGGGTGTAATTTCACATATGCCCATAGCATGTGTGAGCAATATATCATTTAGTGAC
Organism: Lithobates pipiens; assembly: GCF_037356315.1. Taxonomy (NCBI): domain Eukaryota; kingdom Metazoa; phylum Chordata; class Amphibia; order Anura; family Ranidae; genus Lithobates; species Lithobates pipiens. Next base: position 168,329,267 of record NW_027507785.1, on the reverse strand, counting down.
AACTTTGTGTAAAAAAAAAAAAAAAAAAAATTTTTTGTCATTATTCAATCGCTTGAGGCAAAAAAATAAAATATTCAATGGGCTCAACATGCCACTTATCAATTTCCTTAGGGTGTCTACTTTCCAAAATGGGGTCATTTGGGGGGGTTTTGTACTGCCCTGCCATTTTAGCACCTCAAGAAATGAGATAGGCAGTCGTAAACTAAAAGCTGCGTAAATTCCAGAAAACGTACCTTAGTTTGTAGATGTGACAACTTTTGCGCAAACCAATAAATATACAATTATTGACTTTTTTTTTACCAAAGACATGTGGCTGAATACATTTTGGCCTAAATGTATGACTAAAATTGAGTTTATTGGATTTTTCTAATAACAAAAAGTAGAAAATATCATTTTTTTTCAAAATTTGCGGTCTTTTTACGTTTATATCGCAAAAAATAAAAATCGCAGAGGCAATCAAATACCATCAAAAGAAAGCTCTATTTGTGGGAAGAAAAGGACGCAAATTTTGTTTGGGTACAACATTGCATGACCGCGCAATTACCAGTTAAAGCAGCGCAGTGCCAAAGTGTAAAAAGACCTCTGGTCATTTACCAGCAAAATGGTCCGGTCTGAAGGTGGTTAAACATTCATTAAAGGACAGAGGTAGAAGAAGTTTTGAGATATATGGGACATCCAAAATAAACAAACCACAAAACAGGGTAAACAGAGGGCTATTTGCAGCTAATGGAGCTGCCCTAAGGACCTTACATCTGAAGTTTGCATCAGCAGAGGCATAGACATTCACATGTAGAAAATAAAGGTCCCGCAACATGGTATTTCAATGCTTAAAAATCCATGTAATCATTATTATTTTAAACATTGACATACTGTGTTGCCGGATCTTTATCTATTTTTTACATTGTTGGATGATTTGTGTAGCGGTGGTCCAGGCACAGGTATTTTACTTTATTCAGCCATGTGCATTAACTATTTGAATAGTATGGACATTCACACGTTAGTTGGAATCTAGGAAACAGATGCCAGAAGACGCTTACAGACCTAGTATAGTGTGCCTGACAGAAAAAGGTAGAAACGTATTCTTAAAACCACTGGATGAATAAGCAGCCAGAGCCACCTAGAAATAGAGGAATAACCTTCAGGGATGATGAAAAGAGAGTAAGTCCTCCTGGGGCAAGAAGTAGCTGAGAGATAAACTTGAACAGCTTACTGCATCCAAATAATGCAGACCCTAGGCCTCACCACAGCCTTTCCTTTGTGTATCACAAGAAAAAAGTTATTTGCATGACAAGGCTGCCAACTCAGACTTGCCTCGCAGGGATGATAGCAACAAGGAAGACCATCCTGTGGGTAAGAATGGGCAGGGAAATATCTCTGATCTTCATCATAGCTCCTGATGGTGAAAATTGGTTTCATTGCCTGCTAATGCCAGGTCACAGTCCTCTGGATTGCCCCAGTGGGAAAATAGCAAGTGGGGTTTGGGTAACGAACAAAGAACAAGCAGAAGCATAGTCGATGAACAATCCAAAAGGTCAGTAACGAGTAGTTGCTGCATGGGATCACCCGGAAGTTTAGTCGATGAACAAACCAAGGGTCCAGAATGAGTGGTAGGGAGGATAAGGACAGAAACAAAGCAAAAAGCAGGATTGTTTGAGTAATTAGGCAGGGAGCTGTCCAGTATTGAAAAGATACAAACAGGCACTGCAGATGTTGCAGGTTCACATCTGGATCCTGATATAGTCTTTGAAAGATAATTGTGATTCGGCCTGATCTGGTAAGAGCTGATTAACGGACAAAAACTAAAATGGAAAGGAGATGGGTCAGAATATCTCCCATATACTGTGATGGAATTTCCTTGCTTTGCACCATGCAAAGTATGGTGATCATGTGCAGTGGCCGACCTTGCCAGAGGTGCTTTTCCTAGCTTTTAGGGAGTGTAAGAATAACGGGGTAACATAAGCCCCTATTTATTAGGACCTGAGCTTCCACAGGTTTGCAGGTGAATCCAGCAACCATGAAGCAGGATGGTAAACCAGTCTTTGAGGCAAAATAGCTGCCAGGAGTCTGATGAAGTCCAAGTACCACATCAGCCTTGGCCAGTTCAGTGCAATGAGTCTATCTTGACTCTGAGAACTGGATGATGAAGAAGCTTCAGAGGAGGAACAGCATGGGAAGGGTTCCAGCTATTTCAAAACCAAAGGATTGGTTAGAATCAAATCGTTGCTGTAGTCAAATTATGAGACAACATCAGCACTGCATTGCAAACATATACAATCATTTATTAGGGCAATGTCGCATTAGTCAAATAAGCCAATGTTTTGAGGCTATGCAGGGTCCCTTTCTCAAGGCAACATAATGACAACTCACAATGCAATGAAACATGTATATATACATAAGTGAATATGTAGAGCCAAATGCCCATTCCCAGTGATGTCATATTTATGTCATAACTAATGACTTATGACTAAAAAACACTACAATGCTACCCTTAAAAATTAAATACATACAAAGAAATATTCTTTCTAAACAACCAAACCTTTATGTGGGCTATCTAGAGGAGATGTTTTTTTTCCCCATCCAGGTACTCTAATGCCGCGTACACACGGTTGGATTTTCTGACGGAAAATGTTCGATGGGAGATTTTTGTCGGAAATTCTGACCGTGTGTAGGCTCCATCGGAATTTCCAACACACAAAATTTGAGATCTGGATCTCAAATTTTACGACAACAAAATCCGTTGTCAGAAATTCCGATCATGTGTACACAATTCTGACACACAAAGTTCTACGCATGCTTGGAATCAAGCAGAAGAGCCGCACTGGCAATTGAACTTCAATTTTCTCGTTCAAAATTTTTTATTTTATGTTAAAATAAATTACATGTACAAAATATAAGACAAATTATGTGATACCAGAAATAAAAAGTAGACATATTGAAGTACGGATGATACAAAGCAAAGAAGAATTTCAAGATATTCTCGTGGGAATGACAATAAATGGCCTTATATATTTTAGAATTTGAAAACGTTCTTATAGCTGAGTTTTAAACATTTTAATCCCAAGAAAATATAAATATGTCTAAAAGAAAATATATATTTTTAAAGTTTTGACCGAACTTCAATTTTCTTGGCTCGTCGTATGTCACTGTGTTCTTGACGTTCGGAATTTCCGACAACATTGTATGACCGTGTGTATGCAAGACAAGTTTTAGCCAACATCTGTCGCAAAAAATCCCATGGATTTTGTTGTCGGAATGTCCGATCGTGAGTATGCGGCATTACAATGTGAAAATGTGGACAAGGTTCATTGATGACAATTTTGTCACCTGGACAGGCCCTAGTTAGAACATTACGTTTTTTAATTCTGTTGTGGAAGGTGTTATGTTTAGTTTGGAGATAGCCTACACTGATATTCCTTTCCTGAGTGTTAGAATGCTGGCTAGAGATGAACAACTTCAAATTTCTGCAAATACCTCATTTTACTGCCGGGATTGAGATCACATGACCAGCCAGCTTCCTCCTTTCCTGCTCTGAGAGTCACAGCAGGCGGGGCTGAGATTCCCCTGCTGATGTCAGCCTGGAGGGTAGGAGGAGAGAGCTGGCTGGTCATGTGATCACAATCTCGGCTCTTAAATTAGGTATTTATATTTATAAATCATTCACAGAGGGGGACACTGGAATAGGAGGCAGTGCTGATGGTGTATACAGGTTAGTATTATGAGAGCAACAGGAGGGAGGAGGGGGCGGCTCACACACAGGCAGAGAGGGGAGGGGGGAGGAGCATACAGAAGCAGAGAGGAGAGCAGATAGCAGGCTGCTGATGACAGAGGCACCTAAACTGACCATGGTGTCTGGTCTCAGCAGCCATGATACACAGCGGTTAGTTTACAGAGGGGTAAGGAGAAACTGGCAGGATCAGCCAGGTTTTTAGGTATTACAGGGGGCCATATGGACAAGCACTGTGTAATATAACATGCTTTAAATTAGCAGGATACATTTCTTTTTTTTGGGGGGTTAACAAATGCTTTAACGAAGGCAGTATCATATTTTATAATTAGGAGGCAGAGGACAGGAGAAACTCTAAAGAGATGGGAGGTGGAGAAGAGCAATGACAATATGGAGAGGGTAGTCAGAGAACAGGAATGACAATATGGAAAGCAAAAAAGGGGAGATGAATAATGCTATGAAAAGAGGAGATGGATGAGATGAGATAAGAAAATGAGAACCGCTATGGAGAGAAGAGAGTTAGAGTTTGAGCTTCACTATTACTGTTATTGTTAAAGTTGAACTGGGATTGTAAGAAAAAATACCCTTGCATTTCCCCCCACACTGCAATGTTTACTGGCTAGTTATTTCTAGGGAGTGGAGGAACTGACCACATCATTTACCCTGATTCCCTGCTCCAGCATGCTCTGACACTGTCCTCTTCTCCCTGAAACTCTGTCAATGGGTGGTCTCTTGATGTCATGTACAATGCAGGACTTTTAGCCCTGTATGTGGAGGGTGTGGGCATGCAACTGCAGCCCCGAGAGACTTGGCGGGAAGGTCGGCAGGAACCATTTTGCATAGATAGGTGGAGCTTCTGGGAGGCAGGAATAGGGTAAGTATTTATCCTCCCATGAGCACTGTTGTAGAGAGATAAGGAATTGTACTCTGGACACGGTAGGCAGAGGAGCTACATGACTCCTTGGAGTGAGAAGAAAGAGGCGATAAATAATGTTATGGAGAGGGGAGGAGGACAACAGGAACAATGCTTTGGAAAGGGGTGGTGTAGAAAATGAGCCCAATTATGGAGAAAGAAGGTCCTAGAGATAAGCAGTGCTATGAAATGGGGAGGTGGAGGAGAGGAATGATGCTATGGATACAGGATGAGGAGATGAGCAGCACTATGCAGATAGTGAATGGAAGAGATGAGTGACATTACTATAAAGGAAATAAGAGTGGATGAACAGCATTAGGGAGAAGGGAGGTGGAGGAGAAGAGCTATGGAGCTATGGAGAGGGAAGAGGCATTGGATGAGCGCTGCTGGGAGATACAGCTGGCACTTCTTTTATTAGGAAATGTGACAGGCTTTCTGACTTGCCTAAGGAAATGCACTTTCAACACATTGAATAAATAACGTGGAGCAATTAAGGTCTACAGGACAAGTGCAGTTTAAAATAAATAAATAAAAAGGTAGTAAAGAACATCTGTCAGCTTCTTAACTTGGATTTTCTTTTTAAATATTCTTTTAGTTACATAAAAGCTCACTTATTATTCACAAGGGAACTCAGGGCACATCAAAAATTAAATTGTTCATTTTCAGTATTATACTTACGCTTCAGCTAAAATGGCATACAATACTAGACATACGCATAGAATATAGAACACATACACACACGTACACAAAAATGTACATAATCTACATTTTGCTTTATACAAACAATGTACACATTGCACACACATACATATAGCCCTACACTAAAATCACAAGATTACATACAATCTTCACCTTACACAACATATACATAATTTGCACATTGCACACTTGCATTCACATAGACCTACACTATACTCACAAGCAAACACACAATTTATACTATATACACAATCTGTACATTGCACACAAATATACACAAAGACCTACACTTTAATCACAAGCATACACATACATGGTACTCCTGTACATACAATCACAAGCCAGCCTCCCCTGATCGAGCTGTACAGTATATATATACATGCATATATACTTTATATACACTACTGTGAAAACGTTTTAACCAGAGGTTCAAAAAAATGCTAAGAATGCTTTCAGAAGTAGAAGTGTCAATACTTTATTTTTATCAAGTATCAAAATGGAAAGTAAATCAACAGAAAAAAATCCAAATCAAATTAATATTTGGTGTGACTACCCTTTGCCTTCAAAACAGCATGTATACTCCTATACACTTGAACACAATTTTTGAAGGAACTCGACAGATAGTTCTAAACATTTTGCAGATCTTCTGTGGATGTAGGCTGCCTCAAATCCTTCCGTCCCTTCATGTAATCCGAGACATACTCAATTATGTTGAGATCAGGGCTCTGTGGGGGCCAAACCATCATGGATTCCTTTTTCTTAGGTCTTAAAGATGAAGTAAACCCTGATGAGTTTACTTCCTCTTTCATTCCCTGCGAAGGTAAAGCATAATGGACTACTATGCACCGCTCCGCCGCTGTCATTCAGCAAAGCCGCGATGACGTCACTCCCGCGCATGCGCACGGGAGCCGTAACGCGTAGCATATCGCCGTTGACGGCGGCGCGCTCAGTGCGCCTGCGCACCGCTGTCTACGGCACATGCGCCGTAGAGAGCAGTGCCTGTCTTTCTGTAAATATCTCCTAAACCGTGTAGGTTTAGGAGATATTTATTGGACCTACAGGTAAGCCTTAATCTAGGCTTACCTGTAGGTCAAAGTGTGTTGTAAGGGTTTACAATCACTTTAATGGCATTGACTGTATGTTTGGGGTCATTGTCCTGCTGCAGAATAAATGTACACCTCCCTGATGGTATGCCATGATGGATTGGTATCTGTCTGTATTTCTCAGCATTAAGGATACTGTTGATCCTGACCAAATCTCCGCTTAATTTGCAGAAATGCAGCCTCAAACCTGCCAGGAATCTCCACCATGCTTCACTGTTGCCTGCAGACACTCATTATTGTACCGCTTCAAGTCCAGGGCACCTGCTTCAAATTTCCTGCACTCCAGTTCTCATGATTTTGTGCAAAGCTGTGTTGCCTAGCCTTGCTTGACTAGCTTTTTGGCCATCATTTTTCTATGAAGACCACTTCTGGCCAGACAGTAGTTGGGTGTACCTGGGTCCCACTGGTTTCCGCCAGTCCTGTGCTGATAACACTGCTGGACATCTGCTGATGTCAAGGGAAGTAAGCATGATGTGTCTTTCATCTGCTGCATTAAGTTTCCTTGGCCGACCACTGTACTGTCCTCATCGTTGCCGTTTGTTTGTGCTTCTTCAAAAGAGCATGAACAACAGCCTGCTTTGAAATCTTTGACTGGGAGAGACCTTGCTGATGCAATATACAGTAAGTACCTTGTGTCTTGCTCCTGTGCTCAGTCTTGCCATGGTGTATGAGCTGTGACATGAAACTGTCTTCCACAACCTCACCTTAGGAGTTTGGCTTTTCCTCACCCAGTTTTAAGCCTCCTACACAGCTATTTCTGTTTAAGTTAAACTCCTTTCACACTGGGGCGCTTTGCTTGTGCTACAGCGCTAAAAATAGCGCCTGCAAAGCGCCCCCCTGAAAGAGCCGCTCCTGTGTCTCCAGTGTAAAAGCCTCGAGGGCTTTCACACTGGAGTGGTGCGCTGGCAGGACGGTAAAAAAAGTCCTGCTAGCAGCACCTTTGGAGTGATGAAAATCAATGGGGCAGTGCGGCTATACCGCTGTACTCAGCAGTGCTTTGCTGTGGTTTTAACCCTTTCTTGGCCATTAGTAGGGGGTAAAACTACATAAAGCAGCGCTAAAAATAGTGCCGTTTTACCACTCCTGCCCCAGTGTGAAAGGGGCCTTAAAGTGGTATTAAACCCAAAACCAAAAATGTATTATATTACAGTTTACCAATTATTATATGTGGTGGTTGCATCTGTTTATGGCTGACTTCAACCTACATATGAAACTGACGATCATTTGCACCTGCTTGGCATAATTGGTTATAGACATGTGCAAAAGGAAAAAATTTGTTTAGTTTCGTTTCATTTTAATTCGTTAATTAATTAATTTCGTTTAGTTATATTAGTTAAATTTGTTAAATTCGTTTTCGGATTTCGTTTAGTTTTCTACTGAATTCGAAAAATCGGTTGCATTCGAAAATATTTTAACCAAATTCGAAAATATTTCTACCGGATTCGAAATGATTTCAACATGATTCGAAATGATTTCAACTGCATTGGAAACTATTTCAACCGGGTTCGAAAATATTTTGTGACCCGACTTTAGGGCCATGTATCTCGGGGTCACTTGGTGATAGAAACCCCAAATTTGGAGATGTTGTAGTGCTCTATTGTGTTCTATTGTGTTTGTATACCAAATTTGGTGTTTCTAGCTATAAGTGACCCCGAGATACTTGGCCCCAAATTCGGGTCACAAAATGTCATTCTCTGCTGCAGAAAAGTGCTTGACATTTTGAGACCCGACTTTGGGGCCCCGTAACTCGGGGTCACTTAGAGCTAGAAACCCCAAATTTGGTATGCAAACACAATAGAACTATCACTACAACATCTCCAAATTTGGGTTTTCTAGCACCAAGTGACCCTGAGATACATGGCCCTAAAGTCGGGTCACAAAATATTTTCGAATCCGGTTGAAATAGTTTCCAATACAGTTGAAATCATTTCGAATCCGGTAGAAATATTTTCGAATTTGGTTGAAATATTTTCGAAATGATTTCAACATGATTCGAAATGATTTCAACTGCATTGGAAACTATTTCAACCGGATTCTAAAATATTTTGCGACCCGATTTTAGGGCCATGTATCTCGGGGTCACTTGGTGCTAGAAACCCCAAATTTAGAGATGTTGTAGTGCTAGGTCTACTGTGTTTGCATACCTAATTTGGGGTTTCTAGCTATAAGTGGCCCCGAGATACGTGGCCCCAAAATCAGGTCACAAAATGTCATTCTCTGCTGCAGAAAAGTACTTGGCATATTGCCCATATCTGGGGTCACTTGGTGGCAGGTGATGTGGCAAGTGGACAATCCACAACTTGGCCATGTGGCACTCGTGGCCCGCCACGTGGCACTCGTGGCAGGTCATGTGGCACTCGTGGCTGGCCATGTGGCACTTGTGGCAGGTCACGTGGCACTCGTGACAGGTCAAGTGGCACTCGTGGCAGGTGTCATGGCAAGTGGACAATACACAACTTTTGGCAGGTGACGTGGCAAGTGGACAATACACAACTTGTGGTAGGTGACATGGCAAGTGGACAAATACAATACACAACTTGTGGCAAGTGGACAATGACAAGTATAAAAAGTTGATATGACTGATATATATAAGTAACTAACCATCTTCCAAAATTTCTAATTCAAATAGAAAAGATTAGAACAGATTAGAAAAAAATATATAATTTAATAGACTAAAATAGAAAGAATATACAACCATCTTCTGAAATTCGAATTTGAATAGAATAAATTAGAATTTCGAATAGTATGAATTCAAATTTTTAAATTAATTAATTTTAAATTTGGATAGAAAAGATTATAATAAAATAGAAAATAGACTAGAAAAACGATAGAACATAACAGAATAGAATATATTATACTTTATTCTGTTCTACTGTTTTTCTAATCTATTCTTTTATATTCTATTAAAATCTTTTCTATTAAAATCAAAATCATTATATACTAAATTCGAATTTCGGAAGATGGTTATATATATATATATATATATATATATATATATATCCGACATTCGAATTTCGTATAGAATGAATTCGAATTTGAATAAGAAAGATTAGAATAGAAATAGAGAATAGACTAGAACAATAGAACAGAATAGAATATAGATACTATCTATTTCATTTTACATTTTTTGCAGATTACCATTTGTTTTAACAAGATCTCCTGCAGACTATTAGCATCTATTTGATTTTTTGCAGATCTCCTGCAGACTATTAGTATCTATTTAGTTTTTTCAACAGATCTCCTGCAGACTATTAGCATCTATTTGATTTTTTGCAGATCTCCTGCAGACTATTAGTATCTATTTTGTTTTCTCACCAGATCTCCTGTAGACTATTAGCATCTATTTCTTGTTTTAGCAGATCTCCTGTAGACTATTAACAGCCATTTCACTTCTTTTTTTTTTTTTGCAGATCTCCTGCAGACTGTTAGAATCAATTTCATTTTTCTTTTTTACAGATTACTATTTATTTCCATCAGATCTCCTGCAGTATATTAACATCTATTTCATTTTTTTGCAGATCTCCTGCAGACTATTAGAATCTATTTCATTTTTATTTTTTTTGCATTAGAACAGCCATTTCCTTTAGTTCAGCAGATCTCCTGCAGACTATTAGCATCTATTTCATTTTTTTGCAGATTACTATTTATTTCCATCAGATCTCCTGCAGACTATTAGCATTTATATATATTTTTTGCAGATCTCCTGCAGACTATTAGTATCTATTTAATTTTCTCATCAGATCTGCAGACTATAAGCATCTATTTTTTTTGCTGGTCTCCTGCCGACTATTAGCAGCCATTTCCCTGTGTATAGAGATATAAGCGGTGATGTCTTTCTTGTTGTCTCTTCCTCATACCGTTCCTCCATTCATAAATGAAATAGATGCTAATAGTCTGCAGGAGATCTGCTGAAATAAAGGAAATGGCTGCTCTAATGCAAAATAAGAAAAGAAAATGAAATAGATGCTAATAGTCTGCAGGAGATCTGATGGAAATAAATAGTAATCTGCAAAAAAAATGAAATTGATTCTAACAGTCTGCAGGGGATCTGCAAAAAAAAAAAAAAAGTGAAATGGCTGTTAATAGTCTACAGGAGATCTGCTAAAAAAAGAAATAGATGCTAATAGTCTGCAGGAGATCTGGTGAGAAAACGAAATAGATACCAATAGTCTGCAGGAGATCTGCAAAAAATGAAATAGATGCTAATAGTCTAATAGTAACAAATAGTAATCTGCAAAAGAAATGATAGTATCTATATTCTATTCTGCACTACAACATCTCCAAATTTGGGGTTTCTAGCTCCAAGTGACCCCGAGTTACGGGGCCCCAAAGTCGGGTCGCAAAATGTCAAGCATTTTTCTGCAGCAGAGAATGACATTTTGTGACCCAACTTTGGGGTCACTTATAGTTAGAAACACCAAATTTGGTATACAAACACAATAGAACTAGCACTACAACATCTCCAAATTTGGGGTTTGATGTGTCATTGTCCACTTGCCACAAGTTGTGTATTGTATTTGTGCACTTGCCACGTCACCTACCACAAGTTGTGTATTGTCCACTTGCCATGTCACCTGCCACAAGTACGAGATACGTGGCCCCAAAGTCGGGTCACAAACTGTCATTCTCTGCTGCAGAAAAATGCTTGACATTTTGCGACCCGACTTTGGGGCCCCGTAACTCGGGGTCACTTGGAGCTAGAAACGCCAGATACGTGGCCCCAAATTCGGGTCGAAAAATGTAATTTTTTTAATTTGATTCGAATTTCGTTTGAATTCGTTAGCATTGTAATTCGGTAATTCGGATGCATCCGAATGTCCGAATAATGAAAATTCGTCCGAATTTCGATTCGGAAAGAAATGAAATGCACATGTCTAATTGGTTAATCCTACGCCTGACTCTAAAGCCACGTACACACGTAGCCGTCTGTCCGACGTACTTAGCCTGGTGGACTTCCTGCCAGACTGTCCGTCGGACTTTCCGAATGGGCTACTTGCCCACACATGGCACTTTTTCAGCGGACTAATACGGCGTACTAAGTCCGCCGTACTATCCGCCCTACTTTTGAAATGAATGGACTCGCCCACACACGCGGAGGGAAGTCCGCTCATTTCGAGCGCGTCTCCAGGTAGGCGGGGCCCGCGAAGGAGACGTCGCTGGCCCCGCCGCCTGGTATGGAGTTAAAGGGGAACCCCAACGCCGAAAAAAATCGGCGTGGGGGTCCCCCCAAAGTCCACAACAGACCCTTGTCCGAGCACGCTACCCGGCCAGCCAGGAAAGGAGGGGCGAGCGAGCGCCCCCCCCCCCCCTCCTGAGCCGTACCAGGCCGCGTGCCCTCAACATGGGGGGTGCCTTGGGGAAGGGGGGGCCGCGTGGCCCCCCCACCCCAAAGCACCTTGTCCCCATGTTGATGAGGACAAGGGCCTCTTCCCGACAACCCTGGCCGTTGGTTATCGGGGTCTGCGGGCGGGGGGCTTATCGGAATCCGGGAGCTCCCTTTAATAAGGGGGCCCCCGGATACCGGCCCCCCACCCTATGTGAATGAGTATGGGGTAGAATGTACCCCTACCCATTCACCTGTAAAATAAAGTACAAAAAAAACACAACACACAAGATAAAATAATTTATTGCACAGCTCCGGGGGTCTTCCGTCTTCGGGGGTCTTCTCGCCGGACTCCTCCGCTATCTTCTTGTAGCTCTTTTACTAGCGGAGGAGCCCAGCATTCTTCTTCGTCGCCGCGGCCTCTTCTTCCGACTTTGGGGGTCTTGTCCCCCTCTTCGGTTCTTCTGCCGGGCCACCGCGCCTTCTTATAGCTCTTTTACAGGCGGTGGCCCGGTCTTCTGTCGCCGCCGCCGCCTTCCGTTGTTCTGTTCTTCTCTTCTTCTTCTCCTGGAGATGTTGACTCGACGTTCTCTCCGGCCGCAATGCCAGGGACACGCTGCGCTGCGACTTATATAGGGACAAGGGGCGGTGTCACATGGGTTGATGTCACATGGGTTGGTCACATGGGTTGATGTCACATGGCGACAGTCCCAGCATCCTCCGTGACTGTGACATTGTAAGGGGACGGGGGTCACCATGTGACACCAACCCATGTGACATCAACCCATGTGACACCGCCCCTTGTCCCTATATAAGTCGCAGCACAGCGCGTCCCTGGCATTGCGGCCAGAGAGAACGTCGAGTCAACATCTCCAGGAGAAGAAGGAGAAGAAGAAGAAGAAGAACGGAAGGCGGCGGCGGCGGCGACAGAAGACCGGGCCACCGCCTGTAAAAGAGCTATAAGAAGGCGCGGTGGCCCGGCAGAAGAACCGAAGAGGGGGACAAGACCCCCGAAGTCGGAAGAAGAGGCCGCGGCGACGAAGAAGAATGCCGGGCTCCTCCGCTAGTAAAAGAACTACAAGAAGATAGCAGAGGAGTCCGGCAAGAAGACCCCCGAAGACGGAAGACCCCCGGAGCTGTGCAATAAATTATTTTATCTTGTGTGTTGTGTTTTTTTGTACTTTATTTTACAGGTGAATGTGTAGGGGTACATTGTACCCCATACTCATTCACATAGGGTGGGGGGCCGGTATCCGGATTCCGATAAGCCCCCCGCCCGCGGACCCCGACAACCAACGGCCAGGGTTGTCGGGAAGAGGCCCTTGTCCTCATCAACATGGGGACAAGGTGCTTTGGGGTGGGGGGGCCGCACGGCCCCCCCTTCCCCAAGGCACCCCCCATGTTGAGGGCACGCGGCCTGGTACGGCTCAGGAGGGGGGGGCGCTCGCTCGCCCCTCCTTTCCTGGCCGGCCGGGTAGCGTGCTCGGACAAGGGTCTGTTGTGGACTTTGGGGGGACCCGCACGCTGATTTTTTTCGGCGTTGGGGTTCCCCTTTAAATCCATACCAGGCGGCGGGGCCAGCGACGTCTCCTTTGCGGGCCCCGCCTACCTGGAGACTCGCTCGAAATGAGCGGACTTTTCTCCGGGCGGGAAAAGTCCGTTCATTTCAAAAGTACGGCGGACTGGCATACACACGGCCGGATTGTCCGCCGAAATGCGAGTCCGGCGGGAAGATTGGAGTGTAAAACTACATTCTAAGTCCGCCGTACTTTCGGGTCAAAAAAGTATGCCGGAGGCTACACACGGGGGGGATTGTTTGGCGGACTTTTCCACCCGCTTGTTTGATCGTGTATACGCTGCATAATCCTACATCCCTGTGCAAGTGTGCAAAGTGTGCAAGTGAAGAATTGATGCTGGTTTAAAGCCAAAGAGTAGTTACACTAAATATGGATTTGATTTATATTTTTCTTCTGTTCCCCCACATTTTGTAAATTGCTAAAAATAAACAAACAATTAAAATATATATTTTTAAAAAAATGTGTACTTTTGTTTTGCGCATTTGTGCACACCTGCCTAAAACTTTTGCACAGTACTGCGGATAGATAGATAGATAGATAGATAGATAGATAGATAGATAGATAGATAGATAGATAGATAGTGTTTGCAGTGGTGCAAAAAAAAAATCCCTCACTCAGACCTCTTGATCTTTGCAACCTAACTGTATTGGAATACAGAAGAGGCTCTGGCATTTTTATAGTTAGTCAGGTTGAAAAAAAGACACATGCCCATCCAGTTCAACCAAAAGTTAAAAAAAATAAAAAAAAATAAAGCATGATCCAATTTGCTGCAGCTGGGGAAAAAATCCTTCCTGATCTCCCAAGTATAGGTATTTATAGGTATTATTACCTATAAATGTTAGAATCCATTTATATTTGAGTGCGCATTTAGGAATGCATCCAGCTCTTTTTTTAATACAATCTACTGAGCTGGCAAGAACTACTGTGAAGAAGCTTTTCCATATGTGGAGGTAAAGTCTCTTTTCCTCCAGATGTAAAGCGTGCTTCCTTGTCCTTTGCAATGACCTGAAAGTGATTAAATCAACACCATGTTTCCATACGTGGACCATTCCTGGTATGTATAAATGGTGATCATATTAAGATCCTTAATTGCCTCTTCTAAGCACAAATTACATTCAGTTTTGATAGCTTTTTTAAAACTTTGGGTGCCCAAAACTGAACTTTATATTTCAGATGAGGTGTGGTTATGAATGTACAGGGGCAAAATGATGTCTCACTTCTTTCACTTCTTGTCATAATGAGTCTCAAATCTTATAGCTGCATTTATTTTTATAAGCTTTGTTCATTATGTATCACAAAGTAATTTCTCATGAAAACATCCAATTCACATCCTAAAATATAAATGATTACATTTCCACAATAAATATTTAACCAGTGGACTCAAACACCCATCTTTAGGGCAGAGACCGAACAAGATGGCCGCGCAATGAGGAAGCTCCTCTAGGCCTAGGCATGTATCTGCACTAAATTTTCTTTATCCCTACCTATGTCCATGAGGCGGCTCCTATGAGAGGGAGGAGAGGATCTTGGCGGCGGACTGCAGAGATGTTGGCGGAGGCTCTGTGCCAGTGGAGGACAGATGAAGACTCGTGGCAGCAAACACAAGACTTGCGGCACCTGCCACAAGACTTCTGTAGGGAAGCGCAAGTGGAACGCCACAGACGTGGGTCGATGCACCTCCATGGCCCTCTGAACCTGCTGAAGCTTTCAGCACAGCACACAGTACCCTTGATGGTTTTGAGCTCAAGTGCCTGGCAGGATGGGAGACCTCCGGTGGTGGTACGCATACAACCGGTATGCTTACCACCACAGGCTCCCTTTGGATACAAAGGCTGAGACCAGCGGGCTGATACCTGGGCTCAAAATACGATTAGCTACGGAAGCCAGACCCAATATACACAGCCTGGAGAGAAGTAAACCACTTCAACAGTGTGACGAGTGAGGTCTGTATATAACTGTTCAAGATAAATAAAGACTATGGTGATATCTATATATATAAATCACTAGGATTGTAATATGCCACCTAAAGGAACTCATAAACAAAAAGCTAAGAGGGGATCTGCTGGGGGCACAGTTAAAAGCAGCAGCTGAATTGAATTGAATATATCATCTCCTATTGGAGAAACAGAGCAAGAAAGATCTAACACCAGTCCCCCTTTAATTACGCAACAAGTTATAGTGGAAGCTGGGAGACCAGAATGGGGTTCCTGGGATATGCAGGCATATATACAATATCTACCAATGAGAGAGGATATGGATACATATGTTTACAGGCTGGAAATCTCATATAAAGCTGAATTACAATCAATAAAAACATCTTTAGCAAGTATGCAAAGTAAACTGGAGATTGTGGAATCAGGAACAGGATCAAACTTTAAACCTTTTTATTACTGCTATTGATGACCTTGAAAGTAGAAGCAGACGTAACAATATTAGGGTCAGAAGTCTACCAGAAGCAACAGGATTGGAGGATCTGAAACCGACACTACGGAGATTATTTAATACCCTATTAAAACGTCCAGAAACAGCTGAACTAGAGATAGATCTTGCACACAGATTATTTGGCCCTAAAAATGCTGACCCAATGAAGCCTAGGGATGTAATCTGCAGAATACATCTCTTTCATATTAAAGAGGAGATTATGGCTGCTGTACGCTTGCAAAGGAATATAGACTTTGATGGATCTCAGCTCATATTATTACAGGACTTATCCAGATATACTCTGATGAGGAGAAAAGCAGAAAAAACTCTTTTGGAGGCTCTTAGAAATAAAGAGATACATTACATAGATGGGGATTTCCTTTCCAGATTATAGTTCATCACAAAGGACAAAAAGTAGTATTTTGGGATATTGGACTATCTTCAGTTACCAAAAATTGACTTGCCTCAATGGCCACGACCATATCAGGATTTTTCAGGAAGAACTCTCAGAGGAAGATAGAAGAGGGGGGAGCTGGGTATAGGGGGGACGGTAGATAAGGGGAGAGATACCCCCTTTTTTTTATCTCCGTGACAATGATATACACTATATTTTACACACGGTGTCACTAGATACACTTATTGGTGTTTTTTTTTGGTAGTAATGTAGCGCTGGCATTTTTGCCTATTAATGCTAATGTAATGTTAATCTATAGCAGTGTTATAGCTTAGTATTTGGCATCTTCTAGTGACCAAAACTGGAAATGAACTTTAGTTATTTTCTAATGCTGAGTATTGGGATTATAACAGGAAGCGGCTGTTGTTTACATTTTGGCTATGACCTACCCAGAATGCCAGGTGATCTACCCATGATCACCCTGTACTGAACTGCATGCTGTGTAGGCTATAAAAGAGCCCACGCGGCCATTTTCTTTCTCTTCTGGACACATGGCCTGCCTGCAAGGACCTGTGGGTGTGTGTGTCCCACAGCACTGCGGCCTGCTCGGAGCAGCAATCTGAAGCCAGAGGAGGACTTCACACCACAGCGTGCTGGGATAGCAGTGTGGTTGGATCGGGAAGGATCCAGAGGAACCCTGATGGAGGTAACTGAGAGCTCCTGGTGACCTTGTGAAGCATAACAGCGGGACAGCGTGGCCGCAACAAATGGACTAAGACCAGCGGAGTGGAGCCGTCTTATTCTTCAGACCCAGTTTGGTGAGAGGGCTGTTGCCCACAGTTTCCTAAAGTTACACACCTAGACTTTGAAACGGTGTTGCTGGGACCTGTAGTCCCACGGAGGAGAACCTAACAGAGACTGAGTTTAAGCAGGCCTCAAGCCTATTCATTACAACACTATTAGCACTGTGTTATTCCAAAGCAATTACAACAAAGGGAATTACAAGTGGATTACTGTTGGATTACAGATAGTCACAACACCAATAGCTAGCAGAAGACAGAAGATAAAAGACTGCATCCTTTATTGCAAGGCCTTGCACCTTTATTAAAGTAGGGGGAACTCCCTTGTAGTGGTGTTATACTTCATTATTGACTTTGCATTTTTGTGTTCACCATAGTGTGCTGGAAGTGGGAAGGTGCCTAGAGTAAGGCGTAGTCAATCTGAGCATTAGCCCCAATTGGAGACACATTCTCAGGGATCATTTAAGACAACTGTACATACGGTTGTGTGTTCCTACTGTGCTGTCACATTAGGTTGATGTGACAGTGCAAACGCTGTAACTGCTACTTTACACTAACCCTAGTAAAAATACGTTTCTGGTTAAGTATCTTTGGTGTGGAGTGTTGTTCCTTTCCGAGCAGGTGGAGCCATCGGATACCCAGGTAATAACAAATGTATATTGTTGTTATACTGCACATTGTTGGGTTATCCTTCACTATTAGCTTCACACCAACATTGCACCACAGCTGTGTCAAGGGGACTCAGCCAAGTCAGTGGGGGTTCACTAGCAGAATACAGGCCCAAACAAATTCAGCAGCTCCTTTGGGGGTCAGTGCTACAGTAACAATATAATGCACATACTTATTTATTAACGAAGTGTATCACGAAGATTAATCTATTATCACGGTTCCTCATATATATATATTATCTATAGATATGATATATTGTAAATATATGTGTTTATTTATGTAGTGTTTCACAAATGATGTTTTCACTATTATGGTTCTCCCCCACCCCCATTCATTTTTTCCTCTTTCTTCTTTTGTCTTCCCCTCTTAAAATATTTTGCTATACACAATTTAATTATGATGTGGAAAGATGTCTCCTCCTGTATAAGAACAGGGGGAGACATCCCATAGAATACTTAAAATGTTTTATAGATGGATATGATGTGCACGTTAGCACTTCACAGGGATTGGGGTTAACAAATGGACTCAAGCCTAGTATTATACCTCATTACACCTCATATTTATGTATGTTCACCCTTTTATTGGGTCTTTCCTTTTTTTTTTCCTTTCCTCTCTTTCTCCCTCAATCCCTCTCTCTCCTTTTCCTTCCCCTTTCTTCCTCAACTTGTTGTTCCTTTTATAAACGCATATAAATAGACAAGAAACTTGCTCATAATGGGATACTGTTTTGTATTTAAACATGCCTGAGTCTCTTCATACAGAGACTCATAGACTTCATAGACTCAAGGGAGTCATTTAGTGGGTTGTCAGTATAGGTGGTTGTTAGTTTGAGTGTGTGTGGTTTGTTCCTTCTTTAATTTTTTTTCCCCCTTCCAACTAAGGGCTCTGTTAAAATTTGCTCCTTTCATGCAAGAGCACTAAACTCTCCTTCATAAACAAAAGGTTAGCGTTGTCTTCTTTCAGGCAATTAATTTTCGTTTGAATCACATACCCAATATAAAGAATAGATACTATCCCAAATGGTATCATGATTCTTTTGCATAATCTAAATCTAAGGGAATCTCTATAGTAATCCATAAATTCCTGCCTCACTTGGTCCTTGATAGCTGGAGGAGCAGAGACGGAAGAGCTCTGCTCCTGAAGCTGTCCATTTACGGAAAAAATACATTTATTAATCTATATTTACCAATCCAAAAACAGATTAAGACAGGTATACAAATGTTGACAGATTTAATGGAAAGAGCGGAGGGTGTGACCCTGGTTTGGGGGATTTTAATTTTGTCCTCAACCGGGATCTGGATACTACCCCACCTTGTTTGTCTCAAGCTACTAAGGATATGAATACATTTAAAGCCACTTTAGATAAGCTCCAACTGACAGATATATGGAGAGCCCTCCACCCAATAGACAAAGATTATAAATTTCATGCTAAAGTTCATGGTACATACCACAGATTGGACCTCTTTCTTATAAACCAAAGGGGGTGGCAATGGCATCTTTCTATGAGATTGAAAATGTTGTCTGGTCTGACCATGCTCGAGTATTTTTGGTGTTGAATATATTGAAAGGTATTACAACAAAATGGTCATGGAGATTAAATGATAATCTACTTAAAGATGAGGTCTGTATGTCAGAGATTAGACAAGCAATCAATGATTTTGTGACAGACGTGTAAGGGATATCACGCCCCTACCTGTCCAATGGGAAACACTAAAATGTGTATTACGTGGGCTTTTTTAAAACATGGGGCGAGACTAAAAAAAAATAAGAGGGATAAAATATCCCTCCTTATAAGAGATAACTCAAAACTTGAAAAATTGCATAAACAAAATTCAACCTCAGAGAATTTAATAGTATTAACAGAAAAACGGACAGGCTACAAACATTATTAAATGCACAGACTTTACAGCTCAGAGATATAAGCGGTGCGCTGTATTATCAACATTGAAATAAACCGGGTAAGCTCCCGGCAAGAGCATTATGCCAACGTATATCTACGACCTCTATAGTAAAAATTAAAACAGCATCAGGAGAAATGACGCACGATCTAAAAGTAATTTTAAAATCATTCCATTCCTTTTATTCTAGATTATATAACATACCAAACCAATTGGCAGGAATGGATCCTGAAATGTTTTAGCAAAACGTGCGCCAATATTTAGAAAAAACAACCATACCAACTGTCATGGCGGCAGAGATAGAGGAGTTGGATATGGAATTTTCTGAGGTTGAAGTGAAGAATGCAATTGACTCACTAGTAGTAGGTAAAAGCCCAGGTCCGGATGGTTTTACCCTGCAGTTTTATAGGACACTTAAATAGTTACTGATCCCTATCATGAAGAGAACTTTCAATTCGGTGTCTGCCTCTCGACCTTTTGCATCACAAGGAATTGAAGCGTACATTTCGCTTATTCCAAAACCTGAGAAAGATCACACACTATGTGGAAATTATCGTCCGATCTCTTTAACAAATATCGATCTTCGCCTATATTCTAAGATTATTGAAAACAGACTCACACCCATCATACCAACATATATTCCTCTGGATCAAGTGGGATTTGTAAGGGGTTGAGAGGCAAGAGACAGTACATTGAAGACTCTTACATTGGTAGAATATGCCCAGAAGCGAGCCATCCCATCCTGTCTATTGGCAGTGGATGCCGAGAAGGCATTTGACAGGGTGGGATGGAGTTTCCTTGAGGAGACACTAAATCAATGTGGAATTGGTCCTCTACTTTTGGAGAAAATAATGGCTCTTTATCATAATCAACCGCTAGAATACTTACAAACGGAGTCCTGTCTGACCCGGTGGTGATATCAAATGGCAACCAATAGGGCGGTCCCCTTTCCCCTCTGTATGTATTAGTAATGGAGCGTTTGAGTACAGTGATCCGTAAAAACAGATATGCAAGGGATTAGGGTTAAAGAAACAGAATAGAAAATGTCAGTATACGCAGATGACTTGTTGTTATATATAACTAATCCAGTGGTGAGAATACCAAATCTTATCCAGGAATTTTAAGTTTTGGAATATTGAGTAACTTTAAAGTCAATTACGACAAATCAGAAGCCCTTAATATTACACTACCAAGTAGGACAGTAGATCCACTCAAAAAATGATTTTCCTTTAAATTTCAAAAAAGAAGCCATTAAATATCTGGGAATATATATTTCTAGAGATCTAAATAAACTCCAAGAGCTTAATTATCTTCCGATAATACAAAATATAATAAAGACACTTCAAAAATATGCTAGACCATTTTTTTCCTGGAAGGGAAGGATTCATATTGTAAAAATGGACATATTGCCAAAAATGGGATGCACTATTAACCACCTCAATACAGTGCACTTACACTCCCTTCCTGACCAGAGCAATTTTCAGCGTTCATCGCTCTCAGAGTTTGAATGACAATTACTCAGTCATGCAACACTTTACCCACATGAAACTTGCGTCCTTTTTCCACACAAATAGAGCTTTCTTTTAGTGGCATTAAATCACTAGTGGGTTTTTTTATTTTTTGTGCTATAAATAAAAAAAAACTTAAATTTTGTGAAAAAAATGCCTTTTTCTTTGTTTCTGTCATAAACTTTTGCTAATTAGTAATTTTTCTTCAGAAACTTTGACCAAAATTTATACTGCTACATATCTTTGGTAAACATAACCCACATTAGTGTATATTATTTGGTCTTTGTGAAAGTTATAGAGTCTACAAACTATGGTGCCAACACATAGCCTGTATATAGAAAAAATTACCCCCCAAAACACATTCTGCTACTCCATCCGAGTATGGCGATACCACATATGTAGGACTTTTACACAGCCTGGTGACATAGAGAGGCCGAATATTGAAGTAGTACCTTCAGGCGTTCTAGGAGCATAAATGACACATCTCATTTCATTCCTACCTATCACACTTTTGAAGGCTCTGTAGCACCAGGACAATGGAATTACCCACAAAATGACCCCATTTTGGAAAGCAAACACCCCAACATATATTCTATGAGGCATGGGCTGCAAATAGGTACTCGGGTACTCTGATGGGCTGCAGATAGGTACTCTGATGGGCTGGGGACAGGTACTTGAGTACTCTGATGGGCTGGTGACAGGTACTCGGGTACTCTGATGGCCTGGTGACAGGTACTTGGGTACTCTGATGGCCTGGTGACTGGTATTTGGGTACTCTGAAGGGCGGTGATAGGTACTCAGGTACACATATGGACTGTGACAGGTACTCGGGTACTCAGATGAACTGTGACAGGTACTCAGATGAACTGTGACAGGTACTCAGGTACTCAGATGAACTGTGACAGGCATTCAGGTACTCAGATGAACTGTGACAGGTACTTGGGTACTCAGATGGACTGGGACAGGTACTCGGGTACTCAGATGAACTGTGACCGGTACTCAGGTGAACTGTGATCGGTACTCAGATGAATTGTGAAAGGTACTCGGGTAGTTGGATGAACTGTGAAAGGCATTCAGGTACTCAGATGAACTGTGACAGGTACTTGGGTACTCAGGTGGACTGAGACAGGTACTCGGATGGACTGGGAAAGGTACTCGGGTACTCAGATGGACTGGGACAGGTACTCGGGTACTCAGATGGACTGGGACAGGTACTCGGGTACTCAGATGGACTGGGACAGGTACTCAGGCACTCAGATGGACTGGGATAGGTACTCGGGTACTCAGATGGACTGTGACAGGTACTCGGGTACTCTGATGGACTGTGACAGGTACTCGGGTACTCTGATGGACTGTGACAGGTTCTCTGATGGGCTGTGAGTGACAGGTACTATGATGGGTGGTGACAGGTCCTCTTTATTGGGGGGCAATCAGTGTGATTTGTGTGTACACTGTAAGCGGTAAAGAGATGTTACCGCAATCTCCTCCTCACACATGATTGGTGTGTGAGGAGGAGAACCTGGTATCATCTCGTTACCGTGGTTTGTTTACATTTAGTGAAACGATCACAGCCGATCACGTGGGTAAACAGCCGGCCAATGTCTGTTTACCAGCATCGGTGATGAGCAGTGTTCCCGGGAACACACCGTCACCGATGTGCGCACGCACGCGGCGTGCACGGTGGGGGTGTAAACATCTGTGATCGGCCGTGACTTCATCATGGCGGATCACGTGGTAAACAGCCATATCCAATGGCTGCTCACCCCCTTCGGTGGCGAGCGGTGTCTCCATGACACGCTGTCACCAAAGGAACAGGGATGCGCACGCACGATCGCGTGCATTCCATGTTTAAATAGGAGGATGTCATATGACGCCCTCCTGCCACAAGAGCTGCACCGCCTGCCCGTCATTTGACGGCCGGCGGTCGGCAAGTAGTTAAAAAGGGAGACTTGGTCTACTTATATTGGGCCAATGACACCTTTATTTTGCAACCCCGAGTTCCCACTAACAATGGAAGCCTTGACCTTTTTAAAATGGCGTAGATGCGAGGATGTGAGGGTTGTCCAGACTCTGATAGAGAACAGGCTCCCTCTATTGGAATCCTTGAGCTTGGAAAATGATACCAAATGGATGCAGTATCAACAACTCCAAACTTATACCCAATTCCTGACCAAAAACTTTTTATTAGATAGACCATTACCAGAATTTGAACAATTATTATTAAAAGAACAAAGACCAATACATGTTTTATCTATACTATATAAATATTCGATCCCAAAAAAGGAACAGAAGTTAGTTTACTTAATTAAGTGGGAGGAAGACCTGGGGATGACCATCCCTAGATCAAAATTGGTAAGAGTGTTTCTACTAACACACAAATTAACTTTATCAAATAGACATCAGGAAAGAAATTATAAAATGTTAGCAAGATGGTATATATAGGGAAAATAAAGAGGTATGTTGGAGATGTCTAAATGCAAGAGGTACAATGTCACACATATGGTATTATTGCCCAGTGGTTCAGATATTTTGGTCAAATATCTATAATATATATCATGCCATTACAGGTCTAAATGTACAACCAGGTATATTAGTCTCAGTTTTGTCGATGATCCCCAGTTCTGAAGGCTATAATGAAGGCCAGGTTATGGAGGTTATAAGAAAAGATATCTTAAGACACATGATAACACCAGCATGAACTGTTATAGCTCGAAAATTGAAGATAACGGTGGATCCCTCTATTGAGGAATGGGTGTGTGAGATGAGCGAGATGCAGTCCCTGGAACTGATGATAGCGTCAGAAACAGGTCTAAAGGAACAAATATTAAAAACTTGGCAAAAATGGGAAGAGTTCAGAACCTCAGCAATTTTATCAAATTATTTGTAGAGTAATGTTACAGGGCCCTTTTGTTTGGAAACTTTTTCCCCTTTTTTCCCTTCCCCCACTTTTTTTTTTATGAAGGAGTGTTATGGCATGTATGTGTTTAAAGACTAGAGCAAATGGAGAAGTAATAGCTATAAACACGGAATTATATACATAAATCTACTGTGAAACTGTTTTTTTTTATATATAAATATATTCAAGTTATAGTGAGTGGGAAATAATAGCTATAGCAGGTAATTATATTTACGAAACAAATGAAAAATTGCACCTTTAATATATCCAAGATATTCTTTATCTTCTTTTCCTGCTGTGTATGTTTACATGTGATGTAAAATGGAACAATTTATAAAATAAAGATTATATAAAAACAATATATATCTAACCAGTGAAAAGCCTTTGTTTTGTTGGAAATGTGAACTTCAGTAATAATACTAAAAAACAACAACATTCCCTGACCTGAAGACACTGAACAACTATATTTGGGATACATTCTGTGAAGAGGGAACGTTTGGTTAAAGACATTTTAAAATATGGGAATGATGTTGCAGAAATAAGGACACTTAACGCGTTAAACCAGATGTGTCTCCCATTAAAATGGATTGCGTTCTTCAACTAATCAACTTTTACTAAGCCAGAAGAGGTACCAAAACATCCATTGTCATCAATGTTTTAGCCTGTTGCTTTTTTTTGTATAACGTTGGAAAACTGCCCAAGGCAATTGTCATCAAGGTTGTAAAAGCATATGCAATAAAAATGTTGGTTGTGTAACAAAATACAGCGTGTACATTCAGTATAATAGATATTCACTATTACCGACAGCCTGTGAGTAATTTTGGCAGGTAAACACAGAAATATTTTGTACAGCAGATCTAGGTAGAGGTTTATCAGATTTTAACCCTCAGTATACTTTAACTGGAGTTAAGCTGGCCATATATGGCTCAAAATTCAACCAGTTAAGAAAGGACTGGCCAAATTTCTACCCATGTATGGGCAATGTAGTTGTACAGAAGTTAATCTACTTAAACTAGAACTTAATCTAGAAGGGAAGACTGCACAATAACCCACCTGTTAAATGTTGCTTCCCCTTTGCTCTGATCCTCATTACATTCTATGTGGTCATGTGACTGCAAAGCTTCGGCTTGTCTGCATACGGTGGAGGGCCAACAGCGCTGCTGAATCCCAGAGCCCTAACATCCTCCTGCAAACATCCCTAGCATCAAGGTGTTGTGGAGGCATTACATAGTTAGTCAGGTTGAAAAAAGACACAAGTCCATCCAGTTCAACCTTAAAAACAATCAAATAAAAAATATCGTACAATCCTATATACCCAATTTTATACCCACAGTTGATCCAGAGGAAGGCAAAAAACCCCAGCAGAGCATGCTCCAATTTGCTACAGCATGGGAATTTTGCCCAGATTAACTTTACCTATAAATGTTAGTACCCAGTTATATTATGTACATTCAGGAAGTATCCAGGCCTTTCTTAAAGCAATTTACTGAGCTGGCCAGAACCCCCTCTGCAGGGAGTCTATTCCACATTTTCACAGCTCTTACTGTGAAGAAACCTTTCCGTATTTGAAGATGAAATCTCTTTTCCTCTAGACGTAAAGAGTGCCCCCGTGTCCTCTGGGTTGGCATTGTTGGCCAAGTAAGAATTTATGCCCACCAGACATAGAAATATAGGAATGAGAACCAGTGCTTTGTGGTCATGTGACTGCATAGTTAAAAAATGTCAAAGAAAAAAATGTAATTTAGAAAGTGATTTATTAGAAAAGGTATGCAGGAAAAATCAGAGGAAAGGGGAGGCAAAATTTAACGTGTCACTAATGGCAAAATGTTTTTCTTTTTTCATTTTTAGATAGAGTGGAAAGGGATTAGAACACCTGCCAGCGTTTATTGCTGTCTGTGCCCTCATTAGGGAGATTCGCCCTCTCTATTTTTCCTGTTTACTATTTTTATCAAAAGTAAAAGAAAACCCTAAATTTTGGGTTGACATTGGAACAAGAATAACTATTTAGTGACCTCCTGCCCATATTGTATTGCTGATGAGCGGCCACTGTAGGCAAAGAGATGCACTGGTACATCGCTGCCTACTTGCAGGTTTAGGGCACGTGGATGCACACATCGGAAGCCTGTCAGTAAGTCCCTGCCAATGATTCATGGCCAAAACATGCTGAATTGGCTGTGTACATTCACAGCTGACATTCAACACAAAGCTCTGTACACAGGGAACAATCCCTGTGTTTCTCATCCCTGCTTTGAAAATTAGAGATCAATTAATAACAGCAGCACACTTTACACACATTACGCATAGTTAGCCACATATTTAACCCCTTGATTTCCCTGGATGTTAACCCCCTTCCCAGACAGTGTCATTAGTACAGTGACAGTGTATATTATTCTCTCTGATCACTGTATTAATGATCACTGTATTAATGTCACTGGTGATGTCAGTGGCAGTTAGTCAGTTCCCCCCAAGTCAATTAGTGTCAGATCACCCACTGCACTATCGCAGTCTCATTATAAGTCCTTGCCACCACCATTAGCAGCATACAAAAAAATATTCCATAGTTTGTAAGCGCTATAACTTTCACACAAATCAATTAAAATACACTTATTGTGATTTTCTTTTATCAAAAACATGTAGCAGAATACATTTTGGCCAAAATTTATGAAGAAAATCAATTTTTTTTTATTGGATATTTTTTATAGTAGAAAGTAAAAAAATATTGATTTTATTTTCAAAATATTTGGTACTTTCTTCATTTATATCGCAAAAAAAAAAAAAAAACAGTAGTGATCACATACCACTGAAAGAAACCTCTATTTGTGTGAAAAAAATTTGATCAATTTTGTTTTGGTATAGCGTTGCATGATCTCCATGGCAGTTAAAGTAGCGCAGTGTGGAATAGCAAAAAATGGATTGGTCATGCTGGGGGTAAAATATTCTGGAACTGAAGTGGATAAAGGGGAAATCTTCCACTGGGGACACTAGTTCTGGTGACCCAGGTGACACGCCAGGATTCCCCCACTTTGGAGGAATTTAGTCTCACTTCCTGTTATGGTCTTCACAATAGTTAATAAAGAAATACAATATCTAAAAACTACTATTCATTCTCATTAACCCCCCTGACGGTTTTCCCGAGTCTGACTCGGGGTGGATTTTTTATACCATTAGCGGTATCCCCGAGTCAGACTCGGGACTGCATCGCTGGATCCAGGAGGAGGAATACTCACCTTCTCCCTCGGATCCAGCGTCGTCTCCCCGCTGTACGAGCGAGCCGTGTCTCGCTCGATCTATCACATCGGCGATCTCCGTGCCCTGCGAGCGTTGCGACGCACGGGCACGGAGATCGGCGCCAAATTCAAAAAGTGAAACACACAGTATACATACAGTATAATGTAATCTTACAGATTACATTGCTGTATGTAAACATTTCACATCCCCGTTGTCCCTAGTGGTCTGCCCAGTGTCCTGCATGTAGTTTTATATAATAAAAGCTGTTCTTTATACCTGGAAACTGGAGATTGTCCATAGCAACCAAAACTGTCACTGTACATCAAAAATGATTTTAGAGCAGCTAGAAAACAGCGATAATAAATTAGAATCACTCGCAGAATTGAGCGATAGCGATTTGTGGGGAGATTCGTCATCAAATACTGAAAAGTAATGACAGTGACAATTCTGCAACTGAGCAAATTTCAGTGTTTTTGATGTGATTACATTATTGAATAATTTTTATTATTGTTATATTATTATTTGGTACAATTATTTATAGTTATTTCTTATATTATAATTTATGATTTAATTTTTCAAACTTTATCATACCCGGGATGTCTGCTAGACTCTGGTTTGGACAGATTTAAGAGAGTTATTCCTAAGAATTGCAGGACTACAATATAAAACGCCAAATTTTCATGCAAAATAATGGTACCGCTTTTAGCACCTAAAATCCGAAATAATGGTACCGCCAGGGAGGTTAATAGGAGGTATTTATCTTCTATTTTCAAGTAAATAAGAGTCCAGAACAACCATTTTCCCCTAGAGTTTTGTGGTTGCTGGGGGTTCCTTGAGCTGTGGCTGATTTACTTCTCATTTGAAGATGCCTTTAACGGGTGGCATTTTGACCACCATTGTAAGGGAGGGGTCATTCTTTCCAATGGCCATCAATGTAAGGGGTATTTTCTCATTGCCCACCAATAAACTGGTTTTGGCAGGGATTCCCAGAGACCTGAAACGATTTTGAGGGTTCCTCTGATGTAAGATTGAAAAAGGCTATTATAGAAGTTTGTTTTGGATGTCTAGATATACTGCAGGTGGCCATAGGGGCGGATCCAGTGCCTAGTCTTGGGAGGGGCACTGCCAGAAAAAAAAAATTTTGCAGGCAATTTATAGGGGAAATGGCTCGTGTTAGCGCTTCAATCATCCCGGCACCATGGTGTCAGGATGACTGAAGTGCATTCATTTTATTACATTGTTATATAAAATGAAATGGTTCAACTCACTATAATGCAGAATCAGTGAGAAACCCGAGTGTGTCACCTGCCACATGTTGCGGTCTGTCACTTGCCACGTCACCTGCCACATGTTGCAGATTGTCACTTGCCACGTCACCTGCCACACGTTGCAGATTGTCACTTGCCACGTCACCTGTCACATGTTGCAGATTGTCACTTGCCACTTCACCTGCCACACGTTGCAGATTGTCACTTGCCACGTCACCTGCCACACGTTGCAGATTGTCACTTGCCACGTGACCTGCCACAAATTGATGACTGTCACTTGCCACATCACCTGCCATAAGTTGCGGACTGTCACTTGCCACATCACCTGCCACAAATTGTAGACTGTCACTTGCCACGTCACCTGTCATTTGTTGCCGATTGTTACTTGCTGTGCCACTTTCCTGATATCAGGGGCGGAGGCCTGCCGTCAATATGAGTGATCTTGTGGAGTGTAGACAAGATGGAGGGAGGAGGTGCTGCCGGTGGGAGGGGCCAACACACTCAGGGGTGGCCGCCTAGAAGGAAGATTGCTGGCGTTATGCCTCTGCCACACAGTGCCACTACTCACTACTGCAGTCTGAGACTGCCGCAACAACTGTTCCCCTAGGCTCCTCCAGGCATCTCCCATCACCATCACTTCGGCTCTGAGTCTAACTCAATGACGTCAATCATTGCCAAGCCAACAGCTCAGCTCCACCTACCTCCAGGCTCTTCCTGGTCCAGGTGCCGTGAAACACACAAGAGTCATTAGCTGATCGTGGCACAGAGAGAGAAAGACTCGGGCATAGCAGCGCTGCAAGTGACTGACAATCAAATCATGTCAGTGTGATATTTTTGGGTGGCCACGGGACAGATGGAGGTGGTATGTTCAGTATAGCATACAGAGCTATAAAGTACCAAAGTCTTCTGTACTCCACAGGATAATATATTGTAGATAGAGATGCCACCTAATAGAACTTGTCCAATTTTTATAGCATATTTTTCATTATAGTTTCTGATCAAATAGGAACAAAGGCATCTGGTATGCAAAACTTTATTTGGGAGACAAGTGCCTTATCATAACAGTATTTAGAAATTGCTCAAACCATATACTGTATGTCCTATTGCTAGATGTTTGAATAATGACACAAACGAAATTGGTATTGTAACAGATGGCTGGCTTCAGTACAAACTTATTTGGTTTCCGGAGGCTAACCAATTTATTTCCTTGTATGAAGAGATGCATTGTATACTTGCCTTTTAAATATTCGGTTCTTTCATAAATTGGGAAAACATTTCCCAGCTTACAGTACCACAATCTAAGCACCCGGGCACTAGGTGTGACCATCCATGGGGAAGGTGAACTGAGCTGTTAACCCTTTACACAGTAGCTGTCACTATAAGGTTTAACAAAACCATGCACCACTCACAGAACCTGCTGTTGCGATTTTGAAATTCCAAAAAATGTCTGTATCAGTATCACTCATTGCAGGAAGGAAAGTGACAGAGAGCGATTCAGCTTAAAGCGGAGCTTCACCCTCCTTAAAGGATATAGCTGGACCTGCTGATCCACTTAGCAAATCACAGCACAGAGCTCTGTGTTTACTAACAACAGAGAACAATGATGTGAATGTTTTTCTTTTTCTCCCTGCACAGCAGGGAGAAAAAACTAGCCACATCTGTTAGAAAAAACAGCACATATTACACACATTTCACTTGTTAGGCACACAGTTAACCCTTTCATTGCCCCTAGATGTTAACTCCTTCCCAGACAGTGTCATTAGCACAGTGACAGTGTATAGTATTAGCACTGATCACTGTATAAGTGTGACTGGTGATGTCAGTGTCAGTTAGTCAGTTCTCAACCAGTGTCAAATTTACCGCCGCACTATCACAGTCCCATGATAAGTCGTTGATCACCTCCATTATTAATAAAAAAAATAAAATAAAAATTCCAGTATATACTGTATACCAAAGATTGTAGATGCTATAACTTTCGCAAAAAACAATAAATATACACTTATTGCGATTTTTATTTTACCAAAGACGTGTAGCAAAATACATTTTGGCCTAAATTTATGTAAACATTTTTTTTTTTTGTAAATGTAAATTTTGAATATGTTTTATAGCAGAAAGTAAAAAAAAATCTTTTGTCCCCATAATTTTTGGTCTTTTTTCATTTATATATATATATATATTGACAGAGAGTCTGCATATTGGCGGATTGCAGAGCTATAGAAGCATATATTTGAAACAGAGAAAACTGCTCTGGCAGTTTTCTCCTGATCTTGTCATTTCTGATAGGGGCTCTGTAGTCTTGAGATCCTTCAGAGTCTTGGGTGGGACGGGATCTCCAACCCTGTGTCTTGTGGACGGCCAGCAGGGTGTGTGCCCAGGTGCACACAGCCCATATAACGAGGGACTGGTGAGAGCAGAGGAAAGAGGAAGGTGGAGCTGGAGCAGTGGCTGCTAGTAAGAGAGGCTCTATGTGAAGAAAGACGCTGTGCGCGTTGAAGGGCTTAAAGCTGTGTGCGTCCAAGGAGCTAGTTTGAGGGGCCAGTACCTATAGCAGCAGTACTACTGAAGAGTAGCCAGGTGGGCTTGCATTTTCATTTGGATTTTGTGTATTTAATTAAAGCTTGTACCCCTGCGTATGTTTCCTGGATGGACTTTTGTTTTATTTTTCCCTTTAATAAACCTGGGCTACCAGGCCCTTAACTATAAATGCCTGTCTGATGTAGACTCACTGCACCAAAATGCATCTATCCACTTGAGCTGAATACCCCAATATCACAATATATGTGTATGTATGTATGTGTGTATATATATATATATATATATATATATATATATATATATATATATATATATATATATATATACCGTATATATATATATATATATATATATATATAATTTTTTTTTTTTTTTTACATAACAAGCATGTTATACTTGCCTGCTCTCTGCATTGTTTTTTTACAGAGCAGCCCAATCCTGCTCCTCTTGGGTCCCTCGCCAGCGATCCTGGCTCCTCCTCTTCTCTGAGTGCCCCATAGCAAGCTGCTTGCTGTGGGGGCATGCATGCATGCTTGCTTCGAGCCCCGCTCTGTGTGTCCATAAGACACACGGAATGCGGCTCGGCCATATACATAAAAAGTGGTGATCAAAACCCCCAAAATAAAGCTATTTGTGTGAAAAGAAAAATACAAAATTTGATTTATGTACAGAGTTGCATGACCACGCAATTGCCAGTTAAAATAGCGCTGTACTTAATATAAAAAAAAAACGCTACAGTCATAAAGGGTGCTTAGGTGGTTAAAAAAAAATAGTAGTAAATCCCTAGCCAAGATATTTTATTTCATTTCAAATAGCGTAGGAAAGGGTTAGAACCTCTGTCAGCTTTTTTTTTATTGCTTTCTCTGTTCTTGCAGATTAAATTTACCCCCTCTGCCTGTTGTGGAAACCACTGACAATATGACAGAAAGTGATGGCAAATATAAAATGTTATTATTGTCAGAGAAATAATAATAGAGCAAAATATACCAACATGGTCACCTATTTTAGTGACAACAGTTTAAAAGGGGAATGACTCTCACTTTCTTTTGCATTTCTAGGACAGAAAGCGAAGGTAGGCTTTCCATCAGGACACACACAGAAAAATAAAATGAAGAATGTTTTAACAATTCCCTGCAAAACTAAAGTGTTTTGGATGAAGATAAACTTGATGTTGTTAATGCTTATATTGCATATTAAAGGAAGCTTTTCAATGGCATTATCAGGAGCAGGCAAATGCAAGTTGTCAGGACACCGTGATAAGTCAAAATCCAATCTGACGCATTGCTCATGGCTTCGCTATGTATTAGCATCAGCAGTTTTTAAAAACAAAAATATTCTCATTTCTAAATTGCTCTTTCAGTACAGAATACAGTGGCACTTCTCTGTCTGGATCTTATACAGAAGGTGTGAAAATAGGGAGATGTAACACACTTCAAGCATATCACAAAAAAAAACTAATATTATTAGAACGAATATAACTATACATATATCTTTTTTATGCAAAACCCACCTATTCCTGGCCACTCACAATTTTTATTTTGTCAAATCATGTTCCATAGGCCACAAAGGCTCTTACTTTTTAACTGGTGCTAGTGTCTAGACACATTTGTAAAGCCCAAAGCATTACTATTATTTGGGAATTAATGGGCTTCCTTTTAGTTCACAAATTATTGCCTCTCCCAGGTCTCCTGATTGGCTGAGAGACAATAGCGGGATCCTTTGGCTCTAGCTGCCATCAATCACAGTTGACAGAGTGGGGCTCGGGAGCAAGCATGCATGAGTGCCCCCACAGCAAGCAGCTTGCTATGGGGGCACTAGAAGAAGAGGAGGAGCCAGGAGCGGCGGCGAGGGACCCGAGAAGAGCAGGATAGGGGTTGCTCTGTAAAAAAAAAAAACAATGCACAGAACAGGTAAATATAACATGTTTGTTATTTAAAAAAAAATTAAAAACTACTTTTAATATAATTTTAATGTTCACCTTATCAGTGACACGTCGCAACAGAAACAAAGTAACATCACTCTGTTGATGGGCTGACAGCAGAACTAAAGTAACTTTTTTTATGCAAAAATTGTGGTGCTGCGCTGCAAGGTGACAAGTGATAATGATAAATATGAAATCTTCAATTTAAAATTCAAGTGCAAATGTAATGTATACAAAGGTGTGAATATTTCCACAGTAGATCAATAAATCACACTCTAAATGAACTGCACAGTAAATACGTGAAAAACTTGATGTGCAAGCAAACAGAAAAGAGAATAAGTGATATAAAGTCAAAAAGTCCCATGTGACACCTTAGGCACAAATACCAATCAAAAAGTGGTGGTGCGTAGGAAAATCAAAGGATGATGGGTGAGTGTTCGTACCCCTCACCATAACCAGTGAATAAATAGCTGATGCCTGGCCAACCCAATTTTATTGAAATAAAAAATTTAGCTTGCCGCTCGTGGATTGTTACGGTAGTTTGTGAACCAATTTTAAAAGTGAGTGTATCAGCCACATTTTTTTAATTTCAATAATATTTTTTACCAAATTCTTTTACCACATTCTTTTTTTCTTTTATTATTAGGTTTACAACTTACTGTTCACTCTAATGTCTTGTGAACTGTAGCTATAATAGTTTTTAGCAGGTGTTCCATGAGACCTGGAAGTTATTTCAAGAGTTCCTCCATGCACGAAGATTGAAAAAGAACGGGTTAGGCTATATAGCTAGGATTTTTCTTGTGTTAATATATGGTTAAAACGGTAAAGTCTCTACTACTGCTTAAATACCAAACTGCGAAGCTGACTTGACATAAGTTTCGGGACATTTTCACAATTTGTTTTTGTGAAAATCCAAATTGCTGAGCTAATATGTGATTCATATCTAATACTTTGACTCGGTGCATGTCTATATTCTCACCATATCCATCCACCTGTCACCTCATTTTTGGTTTTTATAATAGAATGGTTTGTTCATATGTCCAGCTGTCCTTGCCTCTCTCCAGATGTCAACATTACAACAGTTGCCTGAGTTTAACCCTTTCATTTTTTTTGTTTAGCCTCCCATTTTGCACATCCACATGTCAAATGATTATTCTGTTATTTTTCAAATATACCAATAAAACAAACAAACTTAAAAGTTTGAAAAAAAGCACCTGTACCATATACTTTTTGAAAGCTGAGAATCTATAAAAATGAAGGCCTATTACTGGTAATTTTACATGCTCCATGACATTTATGCAGATATTCTTCAAAATATTATTCAGAAATTATAAATATAAAACTGTTTTTGGAGCACAAAAATGACATAATCAAAACCCCTACTAAATATAAAACACAAGTCTGTGTTGAGTTAATAAATAAAAATAAAAAAGCGGCTAAATAGTGCATTTTATAAAACAGTGAAATTCATATGTACCATAATTCAGACTGTAAGTAAGTGACATTCAGCACACACCTTAACTACGGTACTTCCCCAATTTAGTTTTATACCAAAGTGATTTCCCTAAAATTATACAGCCAGCCAGGGCAGGAATGACTTAGAAAATCTGCCAGTTTTTTTTTATTGCTGTCTATATCACTAACCACAGATAAGAAAAGGGCACTTCTACACTGCACACCAATGTCAATGCTTTTTTGCTGCCCAGCAATGCAAGAGTGCACTAAACGGAGCACCAATATAAATGTGCACTATTCAACTGGTCATCAATGTGAGGAGTACCACAATCCAAACAAGGTGAAAGGGGTCTTTTATCATTATTTTTGTTAATGTACCGTGGACAGTAGATA
This sequence comes from Lithobates pipiens, assembly GCF_037356315.1. NCBI lineage: Eukaryota > Metazoa > Chordata > Amphibia > Anura > Ranidae > Lithobates > Lithobates pipiens. The sequence continues at coordinate 168,294,542 of NW_027507785.1, read as the reverse complement.
ATATTTTTTAGCAGGGGCTTCATCACACCTGGAAAAATGTATGTAGATTGGGAATTCTGACTTTGTTCTGACTTGATTAAAGCCCAGGGTTAGTCAATTTTATTTTTTCTTTTAAATAAGCACATGGGACATTACTTACAGTCAATGCAATATGTCCCTTGTGCAGATGGCTGCTCATGAAAAACAATCTATAAAAGGAGGGAGTGGACCTTTCATTCATCTGCCCTTCCTCTATCACATTTCATGCATGGAAACTATAGTAGAGCTTCTGTGAATAAAGGATAAGGGTGGAAGGGCCAGGGGCATACCTGGGGCTCCTGTGTGCATATGACATGTCCCCTGGCTTGATTAACACCCACCACACTGGGAGATTAAAGTAGTGGGCATAGGGGGATCATAGGATGGAAGATTTCAACTAAATATGCAGCCATCAGTACAAGGGACACATCACCTTGACTAAACTAAGGTTTGACTAATTGAAATTTACAAGTCAGATTCTCAAAGAGTACTTAAACCAGAGACAGCCAGATAGCTAGCATGTTCAGGAATTGTAGAACCCTTTTGTCTTTGCCTTTAGCATTTTACAAATAGTTCTACTTTATTATGGGCACAAATGTCCAATCACAGGCTTAAGCCAAAGAAATCCGCAACCATTTTTTCCTATAATCCCCAATCCTAACATATGGAATGTGTCCTAGGCAGTCCAGCAATTAAAAAAAAAAAAACAGTCTGTGTGTAATATGGAGAACTGTATGGTCCACGCACACATACTGTGCTTGGTACATTTTCTTTATTTTGTCCAAGCATATCACTTTAGCCACTTAGCCAAGCATAAACTAAAAAGGAACACTTTGGGGTTGGTTCACTAAAACTCGAAAGTACAAATACTGGTGTAGCTGTGCATGGTAGCCAATCAGCTTCTAGCTTGTTCAGTTAAAGGGTAACTTCACTTTTGTGGTAAAAAAATAGCAAATAAAGAAAAAATATAGCATATACAATTGCGACACAAGTCATATTGTAATTCAATGTTATTCAAAATTACCTTTCCTTTTTAATCTACAGATCTGTATTTTTCTGTGAAATGTAATATAGCTACCTGGACACTCCCTGGAAACAATTTCCTGCTTGTGTGATTGGCTCACTGATTTTCCCAGAAGTCTGCACTAAGATACAAATAAGATTTCAGGCATCCCCTGCAGCAAAAATGTAATTTTTGGTGAGATACTTTCAGTAGGAAATCACGTCTAAAGGGATGCAGGCCCAGCAGCTTTCCTCATTGATGTCCTGTACGTGCAGCAGCTGGTTGATAATTAAGAAACCCACATGGACACAGCCAAAGGGATTTCTTCAGCATAACAAAAAGTAGAAATCTGCAACAAAGTTTGTTAAAATCCTTGTAATATACAGAGATCACCCAGAGGGGAATGTTTTTTTTTCTCAGCAATAGTGGAGTTGCGCTTTAAGCTTTGACAAAATGTAGAAACTGATTGGTTTCTGTGCAGAGCTGCACCAGATTTTCACTCTCCAGTTTTAGTAAATCAAAACCTTTTAGGTCCCTTTCACACGGGCTGTCCAATCAGGTCCACCTGTCAGTTTTTCGGACCCTCCAGTCTCTCATATGTAGCGGCAGGTGACAAATGTCTGCTGACACCCGTCGCCATCTGATCCTATCCTGGAAACAGACGGATGGTGGTCCTATTCCCCCATCCCTCTGGCAGATTGGATCAGATGGCATTGGATGGAAATAGACAAGCGGTCCGTTTCTATCCAATAGCCCCATCAGGTAGAGTGGCACTGTGTCCATGTCGGCTCTGCATAGCGGAGGGGACACGAACCTGTCATCTGCATGCTCAGTGGAGATCAGCGGAGAGATCCCCTGCTGACAAGCGGATTCCGCTTAGCAGAGGTGCCCGCGTGAAAGGGGCCTTATGTTTAACAGAACTTACCAGGATAATGGTTAAGTAAATGCAAAGCACAGAATACAGAAAAAAGCATTTTACAAATTACAAAATAGATACTGAGCAAAATTATTAATGCAACACTTTTGCGTTTGCCCTTATTTATCATGAGCTGAACATTAAGATCTATGATTTTTTCTATGCACACAAAAGGCCTATTTCTCTCAAATATTGTTCACAAATCTGTCCTAATCTGTATTAGTGAGCACTTCTCCTTTGCTGAGATAATCCATCCACCTCACAGGCGTGGCATATCAAGATCCTGATTAGACAGAATAATTATTGCACAGGTGTGCCTTAGGCTGGACAAAATAAAAGGGCACTCTAAAATGTGTAGTTTTACTGTATTGGGGGGTCCGGGGTCGGGGTCCGAAAACCAGTCGGTATCTGGTGTGACCACCATTTGCCTCACGCAGTGCTGCACATCTCCTTTGCATAGAGTTGATCAGGTTGTCGATTGTGGCCTGTGGAATGTTGGTCCGTTCCTCTTCAATGGCTGTGCGAAGTTGCTGGATATTGACAGGAACTGGAACACGCTGTTGTACACGCCGATCTAAAGCATACCAAACATGCTCAATGGGTGACATGTCCGGTGAGTATGCTTGCCATTACAAGAACTGGGATGTTTTAAGCTTCCAGGAAGTGTGTACAAGGATGGGCCCATGCATTATCATGCTGCAACATAAGGTGATGGCCATGGATGAATGGCACAACAATAGGCTTCAGGTTCTCATCGCAGAATGTCTGCATTCAAAACCCCATCAATAAATTGCAACTGTGTTCACTGTCTATAGCATATGCCTGCCCATACCATAACCCCATCGCCACCATGGGCCACTCGATCCACAACATTGACATCAGCAAACTGCTCACCCACACAACGTCATACATGCTCGGATCTGCACTGTACATGCTGCCATCTGCCCTGTACAGTGAAAAAACGGGATTCATCCATGAAGAGAACACGCCAGACGCCATCAAATGTGAGCATTTGCCCACTCAAGTCAGTTACGACGACGAACTAACTGCAGTCAGGTCGAGACCCTGATGAGGACAATGAGTATGCAGATGAGCTTCCCTGAAACGGTTTCTGACAGTTTGTGCAGAAATTCTTTGGTTATGCAAACTGATTGTTGTAGCATCTGTCAAGGTGGTTGGTCTCAGATGATCTTGGAGGTGAAGATGCTAGATGTGGAGGTCCTGGGCTGGTGTGGTTCTGCGTGATCTGTGGTTGTGAGGCTGGTTGGATGTACTGCCATATTCTCTAAAATGCATTTGGAGCCAGCTTATGGTAGAGAAATGAACATTCAATTCAAGGAAAACAGCTCTAGTGGAAACTCCTGCAGTCAGCAAGCCAACTGCACCCTCCCTCAAAACATGACATCTGTGGCATTGTGCTGAATGATAAAACTGCACATTTTAGAGTGGATTTTTATTGTGGCCAGCCTAAGGCACAACTGTGCAATAATCATGCTGTCTAAGCATGATTATTGCATCTTGATGTGCCTCACCTGTGAGGTGGATGGATTATCTTGGTGAAGATTGTTGTCTGATCTTTTGCATTGGTTCTGAGCATGCGTGTTTGTACTTTGTACAAAAGCTTGATGGTTTTGTTTACACACGATCGGACTTTGCTCCATCGGACTTATGTTGTCAAAAAGCTTGTCCGTTCGCATAGCCAACAAAAGTCAGATGAAAACCGAAAAAGTTTGTCCGATGAAACGTACACTACCCGGTCGGATTTTGCCTCAAAACAGCTAATTTGCATGTTTGTTGTCACAAAGTCTTATTGTGTGTACGGGCCTAATAGGCCTTTTGTGTACATCGAAAAAGTCGTAGATCTTTGGGTTCAGCTCATGATAAATAGGGGCAAACACAAAAGTGTTGCGTTTATTGCAACTAGCTCTCATCTACAAAGACTGTGTTATGCATACTGCTATATGTTACTGACAGCTAGGTCTCTTTAATCATATAATCATATAAAGAATTTCCTGTGCATAGGGAGAAGTACAATAAGTTACATTATCATAGTGTCAGTTGTATCCAAATGCACTGCAGTTGCCTTGCAAACATTTATTATTGGAAAATAGGTCAGGATGTATTTATAAAAAGAAGGCTGAATGAAAGGTTACTAGGTAAATATACAGACAGAAACATATACATCATAGTCAGAAAGAACTACATGTAATGTGACCAAATTTGTCCAATAAAAATCATGGGCAATGTAGTGCACAGGTAAAAAGCACAGTTGTCATATTATAAGCACTGTCAATGTATCATTCTGGGTCACATTATGGTGTCCTTTTATGAAACTTTGAACAGTGGTAATCCTTAGGATCGCTGCTGATCTCAATCCATTAACGGTTTATGAAACAGTGATGATCAAGGGAGAACATGTTATCTGCCGATGATCTCTGCACACAGAGAAGCTGTGATTGACTGACACAGAAACGGCCAGTTTATGAAGGAGCGATCTCAGCACTTCACCTTCGATCTGTGTCAGAATTCACACTCCCCGATTCACCAGCTCAGAGATGGAGAATCGGGGAGAAGGAGGCAGATTTTTGACTTCTTCCTTTCTTGCTCAGGCCCCCCAAGACAGTAATCATGTCCCCCTGCCATGTCTATAGTGTGTGTGTGTGTATATCTATATATAAAATAATATATATATTATAGTGTAGGGGGACAGATATTTTATTAACTAGGTGGGTGGCCTCCTCTGGGAATGTTCGTGTACTAAGCAGTGATAATTTATCACTGCTTAATAAAAAGACACCTCGCGTGTTTCAGTGAATTTCCGGTACTGTAATCTTGTTATGCCTCATGAGATTCCAGTATCAGGGGGCGTTCTCCACTGTTTGAAGCATTTGTAGATCTCTTAACTCCTCTAAAGGAGAAGCGATCTACACAGCTTCATAAACTGGCACTCAGAGGAGAATGATCTACTCTGTGAATGCCGGAGAATGGAACAGTGAATATTTTTCACTGCTCCATAAACTGGCATCTATATGTGGTAGAAAATCCTTATAGGTCAGTAGCTCGGTTCACATTTATGCAAATTGAATGTGTTTTCAACTGCATTCAATTCGCTTAACATGTGAATCGGATTGACTTTCAATAGAGCTAGTTCACGCGTGTGGAGCGGCCACAGTGCGGTTTTGAAAAGGGTCCTGTTTGAATTGCACCTGAACAGATAAACAAAACTGCACCGGACTGCCACACTGAAACCGCGGCCACATGTGTGTGAACCAAGCATTACTCAATTGTGATTTTTGAAGGCTACATCTGATTTGACAGATGTGGTCCCACACTGTGGAACTCAACATTAATGAGCAAAGTAAAATTCATATAAAAATGTGACTTTCAAAACAGATAATATTGAATGTGTTCCTTGCAGTACAATGAAAAGTCCACATATACTCTCCAGTCCCCCTCCCCCTTTAAAATGGTCTGCTGTTAGTAGATATGAAATGTAAACAAAGAAAAATGAAATAACTCCTCTGCAAAATTCCAGGGGAATGCATAACAGGCTAAATCTCATGATCGGGGGCGTAGATAAGGGGGGGAGTCAGGGGTGTTCAACCCCCCCCCCCCCCGAGCATCCTGGTAAAATACCCTTGGAGTGTCCCCGCTGCTGCGCTGCTCAGTTTCAGCAACAGCACAGTAGAAGCAATCAAGAATTTCAGAGTGCAGCGGCCAGTCCCCCTTCTATTGTCCCCAATCCCCATCAGTTTAATAAGGGGCCCCCCCAAAAGGCATGAAATTCCTGCAAGGTCCTGATGCTTGTAATACCTCCAAACAGGTCTCGGATACCTGCAACTGACAGTGCACAGTCGAGGGAACTCCTAGATCCCTCCTTGAGGTACACATGACACAGCAGAAGGGAGACTGGGGCTGCAGCACTGAATCTGAGGTCTGCCAAGTGGAGAGGCATAAACTTTCTGAATGGGAGAAGAAGGGGTGAGAATTCCTGCCTGGGTGAGATTCTTTTGGAGGGGGGGGGGGGGGGGGTTAAGGGAAAATAGGTGGGTTTGCTTTTGGAGAAGGGTTGTTTTTTTTGTAGAGAAGTTTACAGGGATAGTTAATGACAGGGATTTGCTTCTGGGAGGGAGTTTAAATGAACGAACAGAGAATTTCTTCATAATTAGGAAGCTTTGCTGGGGGGGGGGGGTGTTCACTGAGGGAGATATGTTTGCTTTGGGGGTCAGTTTAGAGACAGGGGGGTTTAATTTTTTGGGGGAATATTTGAGGGGGGAGATATTTTGCAGTGGCAATCTTTGCTTGAGGAGGGAAAGGGGGGTTCTTAGGAGACCACCCCCCTGCGCTCACTGGAGCACTGGGCTGTGGAAAGGGCATCTGGCTCAGGATCTTAGCGGCTCGCTGAGAAGTTGAGCCAACTGCCGGTCCAGGGATCTGGGTGAATCCCGACTCAAATGTTGGGGTCTTTCCCCAGTCTGGACCTGCTGAGTGATGTAGCCTTTATCCAGCTGTCAGCTAAAAACAAATCACAGAAGTGCAGAACAGACTCCCAAATCACAAAAATGGTATGCCGTCCCTTTAGCGCACATGCGTGGGTGATGCCACCTGTTTCCCATGTGAATATCTTCTAAACATCACATGTTTAGGAGATATTCACTGAACCTACAGGTAAGCCTTATTATAGGCATACCTGTAGGTACAAGTTCAAAAGCTGGGTTTACTACAGTTTAACCCCCCTGACGGTATTCCCGAGTGTGGCTCGGGGTGAGATTTTTGTACCATTAGCGGTAACCCCGAGCCACACTCGGGGTCGCATCGCTGGATCCAGAAAGACATAACTTACCTTGTCACCGGGATCCCGTGATGTATCCCCGCTGTGTACGGCGGTCGGATCTTCCGGACCTTCCGCCCGATGCACTGTGTGCCCTGGCTTCCGTTCCCTGCGAGCGTAGCGACGCAGGGAGGTGGAACCAGCGCCAAATTCAAAAAGTTAAAAGCACAAACACACTGATACATTGTAATCCTATTGGATTACATTACTAAATAAAATAAAACTGACCTTAGCTTGCCCCCATTGCTTTATCCAGTGCCCCTGCCTGCAGTTTTACTATACTTTGTGTCTGGAAACTGCAGAGCGACCATGGCATCAAAAAAGAGCGCCTCTACCTCAAAAGTGGCATATGACCTGTTTGAAAACAGTGACAGCGATGCAGAATCCCTTGCAGAAGTGAGTGATCCACCAACAGAAAAGAAGGCAGCACCCACAAGGATGTGTGTCGTTTGCTGCTCTAAGCGTGACGACACTGGAAGGAAAATTCGAAAAGAAACAAGGTTCTACTGTCCTGACTGTGATGTTGGACTTTGTGCTGTACCATGTTTTAAAATTTTCCATACCAGAGACGTTTACTGAAGCAATATGACTACCAATATTGCACCCTTGTTTGACAAAAAAAAAATGTCAGTGTTTTTGATTATATTATTTACTAAAATTTATTGAATAAAAAGTATGATTATTATTATATTATTATTTTGTATTATTTACAGTTATTTATTATATTATAATTTATGATTTTGTGTTTCAAACTTTATCCTACCCGGGATGTCTACTAGACTTTGGTTTAAACAGATTTCAGTGAGTTATTCCTAAGAATTGCAGGCTTACCATATAAAACGCCAAATTTCCATTCAAAATAATGGTACCGCTTTCAGCACCTAAAATCCGAAATAATCATACCGCCAGGGAGGTTAAGACTGAATACAAGTCAACCTTATTGACCAGGTGCACCTGTGGTGGGAAGTGCACTATTTTATTTTTTTAAATCTCTTATAACATTTCATAAAACATCTTAGGACACTGTGCTCAGGTTGCACAGTAAGGTTAGCTAAAATCCAGTCTTGGGTCTCATTCATACATCCTACATGACCATGGTGCGGCAAGTATACTGCAAATACTTGCGTCTGGGATCTCAAATGTTCCAATCTCTGCTCAGCCTGTACACCTGTGTGACTGGCTGAAAACTGCCAAGGTTGTCTTGGTTGTCTTCTGCTGTAAACATGTATCCGCACATCCAGTGGTTACCTGCAGGTAGGGATACATTTTTACTTTTGGACAAAATCTCTGCATCCAGGGTCAGAAACTGGTCCTTGGTCACTTGATGTGCAGATACTGCACCCCCCAACACATCTGTCAGTGTTTGCAGTCATTGGCTGAGAGTACTGATCGGATGCTGGTTGGCTGTTGGTTTTCAAGCATTCTCATGTGACAAGAGCTGGTGGTGAAATCGGTTTCTGGCAGACAAGTACCTATACACATGGGCCGAATGTCAGTCAGTTTCTACTGTACCAATGGATTTTGGGGGCTTAAGACTGGATAATAGGCAATCTTACTGTGCAATCTGAGCAGGTCTTTGTGAATTTGTCTCAGTTTCTTTTATTTAAAATAAAATATTTACCAGGTACATGCTGCATATGTTACACAATGAAAATATGCAGTAAGTACCAAGTATAATTATTTTTTAAAATACTATATAAATGTTAAAGGAACAAAATCAGTATGGATGAAAGTTAAACATTTAGCTCTGGAAGGACATAGCTGGTGTATATTTAAAAACCTTGGGATGTCAACTACATAAACACTTAAGGCTAGTTTCCACTAGTTTTGCACTCTGAAGAGGATCCCTGTTCAGATTATTCTTCAAAAAGCATTTGGCAGGCACCGAGGAGGCGCAGTATTGCTTCCACATCACATATTTTAATCCCTTAAACCCTGCATTACTGCACCAAAACTGCAATCAGATGAATGGAGATAATTTTTGCTGTGCTGCATTGCAAATTCTCATGACCTAAATTATGCCTTTGTGTTTGAAAGCCCTGAACCCCCCCCCCCCTCCCTCCCTCCCTCCCCCAGGAAAAAAATTACCCTGCTCATGACTAAACACTCTAGTCCATTATAAGAGCATCCTCTCCCAAGATTGCTGCTGCTCATTATTCCCCACAATCTTGCCAGAAAGAGTTTGCCGTCACCCTTGCCTAGGCACTGTGGGAAGAAGAAAGGAGAAAGGCAAGTAGAAATATAACTTTCTTCTTTACATGTACATTTTGCATCTATCAACAGCAGGTCATTTTTACCAGGACAAAGCAGCCCAAACAGTAAAAGCAGATCTTGCATTTTACTATAATGTTGGCCCCCTTTAATAGATAACTTTATAAAAATGACCTAAACAAATTCACTTACCTACCTCCTATGCTGCCTCTCCTTTTTCTTTAGTCCTTTCCATGGTGCCTCTCTACTGCCTCTTCCTCTTGCACTAAAAAAATAGCCTTATTGTGCATGCACAAGATAAAGTGCATGATATAATGCAGCTTATCTCATGCATGTGCTGTGAGTCATTGCATTCGTCTGTTTAAAAAAAAAAACACTTTCTCTGAGATATTGCATGATTTCAGAGGAAGGATCAGAGTCCGCCAGACAAGTTGCCCGTGTGTGGGCTCTGGCAAACTTTTTCTTCCCAAAAGTCCGATGGACTTAGAAATAAGTCTTGACTCAAAATTGTCCGCCGGACTCGGCAGTCCGGCGGACAATCCGTTCGTCTGTGTGCTAGTCCGCTGGACTTTTCAAATGAATGGACTTGCCCACACACGGAGTAAAGTCCGTTAATTTTGAATGTGACTCCAGGTAGACGGGACTAGCCAAGGAAGTCAATGTTCCTGCTTTCATCGGCGACATTGACACCTTGCTAGCCCCGTCGCCTGGTATGGGCTTAAAGGGGAATCCTTAAGCCACAAAAACGGCATGGGTGTCCCTCCCAAAGTCCATACCAGACCCTTATCTGAGCACGCAGCCCAGCCGGTCAGGAAAGGGGGTGGGGACTCCCCTCCTGAGCCATACCAGGCCACGTGCCCTCAACATGGGGGGTGCTTTGGGGAAGGGGGGCACTGCGGCACCCCCACCCCATAGCACCTTGTCACCGTGTTGATGAGGACAAGGGCCTCTTCCCGACAACCCTGGCCATTGGTTGTTGGGGTCTGCGGGCGGGGGGCTTATCAGAATCCGGGAGCCCCCTTTAATAAGGGGGCCCCCAGATCCCGGCCCCCCACCCTATGTGAATGAGTATGGGGTACGATGTGAAGGTGTTAATAAAAAAAACACATTGAGGCCGAAGACAGCGTCGTGTCAACATCGGAAGGAAGAAGAAGAAGAAAGCAGTGACAGAAGACTGGGCCAGCGCTAGTAAAAGAGCTGGAAGAAGATAGCGGAGGCCCGGCAAAAGAAACTAAGAGCGGGACAAGACCCCCGAAGTCGGAAGAAGACCCCCGGACGGCGGTGGGGATGACGAAGAAGAAAGCCGGGCTCCTCCGCTAGTAAAAGAGCGGTTAAAGAGCAGAAGATAGTGGAGGAGCCTGGCGAGAAGACCCCCGAAGTCGGAAGAAGACCCCCAGAGCTGTCTACTAAACTACTTTAAAAACCTGTGTTTTTTTTTATTAACACTTTTTCCCTCAGGTGAATGGGTAGGGGTACATTGTACCCCATACTCATTCACATAGGGTGCGGGGCCCCCTTATTAAAGGGGACTCCTGGATTCTTATAAGCCCCCCGCCCACAGACCCCGACAACCAACGGCCAAGGTTGTCGGGAAGAGGCCCTTGTCCTCATCAACATGGGGACAAGGTGCTTTGGGGTGGGAGGGGCTGCAGTGCCCCCCTATGTTGAGGGCACGTGGCCTGGTACGGCTCAGGAGGGGGGGCACTCGCTTGTCCCCACCCCCTTTGATGACCGGCTGGGCTGCGTGCTTGGATAAGGGTCTGGTATGGACTTTGGGGGGACCCCAAGCCGTTTTTTGGCGTAGTGGTTCCCCTTTAAATCCATACCAGGCGACTGGGCTAGCAAGGTGTCAATCTCGGCGATGAAAGCAGCAACATTGTCTTCCTTCACTAGTCCCGTCTACCTGGAGTCATGTTCAAAATGAACGGACTGTACTCCGTGTGTGGGCAAGTCCGTTGATTTGAACAGTCCGGCGGACCTCCGCCAAAAGTCCGGCGGATTGTCCGCCGGACCTAGTCCGCCAGAAAAGTCCGGTCATGTGTGAGCATGTGTGAGCAAGTCTGCTCGTTCAGAAACTCCGGCGGACCTCTGCTGGAAAGTCTGGATTGTCCGATTGTGTGTATGCGGCATTAGCTGTAGCTATCATTCATTTATCATTTTTAGTATTATGCAGTACCTTGAAAAACCCCTTGAAATTTTCCAAATTTTGTAATTTTACAACCAAAAACGTAAATGTATTTTTTATTGGGATTTTATGTGATAGACCAACACAAAATGGCACATAATTGTGAAGTGGAAGGAAAATGATAAATGGTTTTCAATTATTTTTTTTTACAAATAAATTCAGGCATACCCCACTTTTAAAGCGGGAGTCCACCGGGACTCCGCGTTTTTTTTTTTTTTTTAAAAGCCAGCAGCTACAAATACTGCAGCTGCTGACTTTTAAAATAGTGACACTTACCTGTCCAGCGCGCCCGCGATGTCGGCACCCGAAGCCGATCTCTAGGTCGCCTGTCGGGTCCTGCCGCCGCCATCTTGGGTATGGGAATCAGGAAATGGAGCCTTTCGGCTTCATTTCCCGGTTCCCTACTGCGCATGCGCAAATCGTGCTGCGCAATAAGGACGCTCCCCGCTGCCTCTGGGATCTGTGTGTTTCCCAGCAGGCAGCGGGGCACTTGCGGGAAGGGGCGGGCACTTGCGGAAAGGGGCGTACGTTACGCCCCTTTCCGCAGAGAGCTATCCCGGAAGTGGGTGCAGTTACCTAGATTATCCAGGTAACTGCACCCCCCTCCCCCCTGAAAGGTGCCGATTGTGGCACCGGAGGGGGGGAGGGTTCCGATGAGCGGAAGGTCCACTTTAGGGTGGATCTCCGCTTTAAGTACACAATGGGGTTTATTTACTAAAGCTGGAAAGTGCAAAATCAGGCTCGCTTCTACATAGAAACCAATGAACTTCTAATCTCAGCTTGTTCAATTACGCTTTGGTAATAAAACATGGAAGCTCATTGGTTTCTATGCAGAAGTGAGCCTGATTTTGCACTTTCTAGCTTTAGTAAATAAACCCCATTATGCACTTAAAAGTGCGGTATGCCTGTATGTGAAAAGTGTGGGGTCCATTTGTATTCAGCCCCCTTTACCCTGATACCCCTAACTAAAATCTAGTGGAACCAATTGCCTTCAGAAGTCACCAAATCAGTAAAGAAGAGTCCACCTCTGTGTAATTGAATATCAGTATAAATACACTGGCTCTGTAAAGCCCCTTGGTTTGTGTCATGGTTTTGCAGTAATGTTTGTCTATCCACTTACCTCTCCATGTGTTCAGATTAAGAGGCTAACCACTCTCACCTGGCTTCTTAAGTAATTTCTCCTCAAAGCATGGCTCCACCCCAGCCCCTATCAGGGAACTTTATATTAACCCCCCTGGCGGTATTCCCGAGTCTGGCTCGGGGTGGAATTTTCATACCAAAAGCGGTATCCCCGAGCCAGACTCTGGACTGCATCGCTGGATCCAGGAGGAGGTTTACTTACCTTTTCCCTCGGATCCAGCGTTGTCTCCCCGCTGTACGAGCGAGCCGTGTCTCGCTCGATGCATCACATCGCCGATCTCCGTGCCCTGCGAGTGTTGCGACGCACGGGGACAGAGATCGGCGCCAAATTCAAAAAGTGAAACAAACAGTAAACATACAGTATAATGTGGAATTGCTAAAATAGTATCGGGTTAAATGGCGCTACCTAAAAACAGGCCTCCATTCCAAAGTGGACTTATAGAGGATAAATAATAGAGATACAGGCCAAGGTCTTTTTCCAAAGAACCCAATAGTCTCCCTCAGCCTAATACTAATGAAACTCTATGTTGATAAACCCAGGAAAACATAAAAAACATCAGCTTCACCCAGAGAAAGGTTAAATCAAACAATGAATGTGATAAATCTATAGGCCACCAGGGACAGTAGTCCCAAAACATAGATTTCTAATGTCGGGGACTAATAATCAAACCTATTATATATTAATTCTCCAAAACAGCGGAAATATCAGGAACTGATGATGTTGGAACAGGCCAGAATACTTCCTTACAAAATATAATCAAACCCTCAATCTCAAATGGATTATAAATTTAGGCCAAAAGCATAAAAACACGTGTACCAAACTAATGAGTAAAAAATTATTTAAAAGAAAACCAAATGCAATTTCTCATATTGGAACACCACTCAGGTCTGTCGACTCAAAGGGTGATCTATCCCAAAGGGGAATACAGCACCAATTTTATTACACCTTACTTACAAACTATAAAAGCCTTTGGATGTCTTATAAAAGTTTTATGAAACTGGATAATTTAACTAAGTAAATTGCCGGCCATTATAAGAATAATCTCAAAAAGGGGGGTACAGTATTCCAGGAATGTTTAAAAAGGAAAGATTTATATCTGTCTAATTACAGTTAACCTATTATACAATAAAGATGTTATTACGTGTTACTAATGAACGTTACACCAAATATATATATATATATTTTTATCACTTTACACTGGTATAAGGTACCTATGGTGTTGTTGATAGTAGGTTTACCACTGAGTGATTTTTTCGCATTTCTGCGACTTGATTTATAAACACATTAGGTTGTACATGTAGTTTGGTACACGTGTTTTTATGCTTTTGGCCTAAATTTATAATCCATTTGAGATTGAGGGTTTGATTATATTTTGTAAGGAAGTATTCTGGCCTGTTCCAACATCATCAGTTCCTGATATTTCCGCTGTTTTGGAGAATTAATATATAATAGGTTTGATTATTAGTCCCCGACATTAGAAATCTATGTTTTGGGACTACTGTCCCTGGTGGCCTATAGATTTATCACATTCATTGTTTGATTTAACCTTTCTCTGGGTGAAGCTGATGTTTTTTATGTTTTCCTGGGTTTATCAACATAGAGTTTCATTAGTATTAGGCTGAGGGAGACTATTGGGTTCTTTGGAAAAAGACCTTGGTCTGTATCTCTATTATTTATCCTCTATAAGTCCACTTTGGAATGGAGGCCTGTTTTTAGGTAGCGCCATTTAACCCGATACTATTTTAGCAATTCCACTCTTTAAAAGGAACCCTACTAAGGGATTCCCTTTTGTCCGGGGGGCAGCAGCCTATGTAGTGTTTTACATGCAGGTACGTTATATTTATAGTTATATTTATACAGAGTTTTTTTATTGATCTGGTTTAAGCCACTCCTGGTGTGGAATAGCGCGGTTCTTCTATATTTTTATTATTATACAGTATAATGTAATCTTACAGATTACATTGCTGTATGTAAATATTTCACATCCCCGTTGTCCCTAGTGGTCTGCCCAGTGCCCTGCATGCAGTTTTATGTAATAAAAACTGTTCTTTATGCCTGGAAACTGGAGATTGTCCATAGCAACCAAAACTGTCCCTTTACATCAAAAATGGTTTTAGACCAGCTAGAAAACAGCGATAATAAATTGGAATCACTCGCAGAATTGAGCGATAGCGATTTGTGGGGAGATCCGTCATCAAATACTGAAAAGTAATGACAGTGACAATTCTGCAACTCAGCTTTTTGATTTGATTACATTATTGAATAATTTTTATTATTGTTATATTATTATTTGGTACAATTATTTATTATATTATAATTTATGATTTCATTTTTCAAACTTTATTATACCCGGGATGTCTGCTAGACTCTGGTTTGGACAGATTTAAGTGAGTTATTCCTAAGAATTGCAGGACTACAATATAAAACGCCAAATTTTCATGCAAAATAATGGTACCGCTTTTAGCACCTAAAATCCGAAATAATCGTACCGCCAGGGAGGTTAACCTGTGCACTGCAAGCCAGTTCTGCTGTACAATATTGTGTGATTTGGCTTCCATGTGTCTGTTTCTGTGTCCTATGCCTGATCCTGGTTTCCAATCTTGGCTTGTTCTTGACTATCCCTGCTTGCTTTTAACCCTGACCTTTTTGTGCGTTCTCTGTCTATCCTTGTCTGCTAGTCACCCTGCCTTATCTCCTTACTATCCCTTGTCATCCTGGACTGCTGGATTTGCTGCTTCCTCTCTGACCTCCTGTAGCCTACCACGAGCGTGAGCTGAGAGACCCTGGGGGCCGCAACCTGAAGTCAGTTGCAGATCAGTCCATCCTCACCACTAGAGGCACTGGTTAACACCTGCTGGCTCTTAAGCCGCGTACACACGGGGCGGACTGTCTGGCCAACTTAGTCCGTCAGACAATCCGACGGACAGGCCGTCATACTTTCGAATGAACGGACTTGACCACACACACCACTTTTTGAGCGGACTAATACGGCGTACTAAGTCTGCCATACTATCCTCCCTACTTTTGAAATGAACGGACTCGCCCACACACGCGGAGGAAAGTCCGCTCATTTCGAGCGCGTCTCCAGGTAGGTGGGGCCCGCGAAGGAGACGTCGCTGGCCCCGCCGCCTGGTATGGACTTACAGGGTAACCCCAACGCCGAAAAAAAACGGCGTGGGGGTCCCCCCCAAGTCCACAACAGACCCTTGTCCGAGCACGCTACCCGGCCGGCCAGGAAAGGGGGGCGAGCGAGCGCCCCCCCCCCCTCCTGAGCCGTACCAGGCCGCGTGCCCTCAACATGGGGGGGTGCCTTGGGGAAGGGGGGGCCACGCGGCCCCCCCACCCCAAAGCACCTTGTCTCCATGTTGATGAGGACAAGGGCCTCTTCCCGACAACCCTGGCCGTTGGTTGTCGGGGTCTGCGGGCGGGGGGCTTATCGGAATCCGGGAGCCCCCTTTAATAAGGGGGCCCCCGGATACCGGCCCCCTACCCTATGTGAATGAGTATGGGGTACAATGTACCCCTACCCATTCACCTGTAAAATAAAAGTACCAAAAAAAACACAACACACGAGATAAAATACTTTATTGCACAGCTCCGGTGGTCTTCCGTCTTCGGGGGTCTTCTCGCCGGACTCCTCCGCTATCTTCTTGTAGCTCTTTTGCTAGCGGAGGAGTCCGGCTTTCTTCCTCGCCGCCGGCCTCTTCTCCCGACTTCGGGGGTCTTGTCCCCCTCTTCGGTTCTTCTGCCGGGCCACCGCGCCTTCTTATAGCTCTTTTACAGGCGGTGGCCCGGTCTTCTGTCGCCGCCGCCTTCTGTTCTTCTTCTTCTCCAGGAGATGTTGCCTCGACGATCTCTCCGGCTGGAATGCCAGGGACGCACTGCGCGGCCACTTATATAGGGACAAGGGGCGGTGTCACATGGCTTTATGTCACATGGGTTGGTCACATGGGTTGATGTCACATGGGGACTATGACATCGTAAGGGGGCGGGGTCACCATGTGACACCAACCCATGTGACATAAAGCCATGTGACACCGCCCCTTGTCCCTATATAAGTGGCCGCGCAGTTCGTCCCTGGCATTCCGGCCGGAGAGATCGTCGAGGCAACATCTCCTGGAGAAGAAGAAGAAGAAGAAGAAGAAGAAGAAGAAGAAGAACGGAAGGCGGCGGCGACGGCGGCGACAGAAGACCGGGCCACCGCCTGTAAAAGAGCTATAAGAAGGCGCGGTGGCCCGGCAGAAGAACCGAAGAGGGGGACAAGACCCCCGAAGTCGGGAGAAGAGGCCGGCGGCGAGGAAGAAAGCCGGACTAGCAAAAGAGCTACAAGAAGATAGCGGAGGAGTCCGGCGAGAAGACCCCCGAAGACGGAAGACCCCCGGAGCTGTGCAATAAAGTATTTTATCTCGTGTGTTGTGTTTTTTTTGGTATTAAAGGGGGCTCCCGGATTCCGATAAGCCCCCCGCCCGCAGACCCCGACAACCAACGGCCAGGGTTGTCGGGAAGAGGCCCTTGTCCTCATCAACATGGGGACAAGGTGCTTTGGGGTGGGGGGGCTGCGCGGCCCCCCCTTCCCCAAGGCACCCCCCCATGTTGAGGGCACGTGGCCTGGTACGGCTCAGGAGGGGGGGCACTCGCTCGCCCCCCTTTCCTGGCCGGCCGGGTAGCGTGCTCGGACAAGGGTCTGTTGTGGACTTGGGGGGGACCCCCACGCCGATTTTTTTCGGCGTTGGGGTTCCCCTTTAAGTCCATACCAGGCGGCGTGGCCCGCGATGTCTCCTTCGCGGGCCCCGCCTACCTGGATACCCGCTCGAAATGAGCAGACTTTTCTCCAGGCGGGAAAAGTCCGCTCATTTCAAAAGTACGGCGGACTGGCACACACACGGGCGGATTGTCCGCCGAAATGCGAGTCCGACGGACAGTATTACGGAAATTCCGAAATACTTAGTCCGCCAGACTGCACGCTGAAAAAGTCCGCTGAAGCCCACACACGAGCGGACTGTCCGCTGAAATTTGTTTTGGCGGACTAAGTAGGCCAGACAGCCCGCCCGTGTGTACGCGGCTTTAGACTCTGCGCCCTGGGGAATCTTATGCTCTAGCTCCCAGTGGGCTCCGTGTTGGTGCTCCAGTGGACCTGCCTTCCAGAACCACCCAGAGTTCCATCCGCAGCAGTCAGCCGTAGAGTCCACACCTTAGCGGTGCACTCCTGACTCCAACGGTGTGCATCTGCCACCTGGACTCAGTTGACCTGACAGTTTTTTAGGGAACAAACAGCATCACGAAGGCCAAGGAACACACTAGACAGGTCAGGGATAAAGTTGAGGAGAAGTTTAAAGCAGGGTTAGGTTATAAAAAAATATCCCAAGCTTTGAACATCTCACGGAGTACTGTTTAATCCATCATCTGAAAAAGAGTATGGCACAACTGAAAACCTACCAAGACCTAAACTGACAGACCAGGCAAGGGGAGCATCAATTAGAGAAGCAGCCAAGAAGCCCATGGTAACTCTGATGGAGCTGCAGAGATCCACAGCTCAGGTGGGAGAATCTGTCCATAGGGCAACTATTAGTCATGCACTCCACAAATCTGGTCTTTAAGGAAGAGTGGCAAGAGGAAAACCATTGTTGAAAGAAAGCCATAAGAAGTCCCGTTAGCAGTTTGCGAGAAGCCATGTGGGGGACACAGCAAACTTGTGGTAGAAGGTGCTCTGGCCAGATGAGACCAAAATTGAACTTTTTGGCCTAAAAGCAAAATGCTATGTGTGGCGGAAAACTAACATTGCACATCACCCTGAGTACACCATCCCCACCAGTAAACATGGTAGTGGCAACATCATATTGTGGGGGTGCTTTACTTCAGAAGGGACAGATCAGCTGTCAGAGTTGATGGGAAGATGGATGGAGCCAAATACAGGGCGATCAGGGATGAAAACCTGTTGGTCTGCAAATGACTTGAGACTGGGGTGGAAGTTCACCTTCCAGCAGGACAATGACCTTAAACATACAGCCAGATCTATAATGGAATGGTTTAGATCAAATCATATTCATGTGTTAGAATGGCCCAGTCAAAGTCCAGACCTAAATCCAATTGAGAATCTGTGGCAAGAATTCAAAATTGCTTTTCACAGACATTTTCCATCTAATCTGACAGAGCTTGAGCTATTTTGCAAAGAAGAATTTACAAAAATGTCACTCTCTAGATGTGAAAAGCTGGTAGAGACATCCTCAAAAAGACTTGCATTTGTAATTGCAACAAAAGGTCGTTCAACAAAGTATTGACTCAGGGGGGCTGAATACAAATGCACGTCACACTTTTTACATATTTAGTGGTAAAAAACTTTGAAAACCATTTATCATTTTCCTTTCACTTCACAATTATGTGCCACTTTGTGTTGGTCTATCACATAAAATCCAAATAAAATACATTTATGTTTTTGGTTGTAACATGACAAAATGTGGGAAATTTCAAGGGGTATGAATGGCACTGTATGTGTATTATACTTCTGTGAGATGCTGCCACTGTTTGCCTTTTGTGGGACGCCACTATTCTGTTGTATTATACTGCTTTGTTGGATGCTTTATTTCCATACATAAAGAATTAAAAAAAATAAGTTTTAGATGATTTCACATCAGCATGCAGAGATGCGTGCTGATGTGATTTTATTTTTATTTTTTTGGAAAATAGGGGAAAGGTTTGCTTTTAAGTTATGTATTTACTTCTATAATAATGCAAAAGTATTACTTGTGATGGTTTGTCTATCTCTAAAAGCACTACTTAACCACTTAAGCCCCAGACCAATTGTCAGCCTAAGGACCAGAGGTCTTTTTACAATTTCGCACTGCACTGCTTTAACTGGTAATTGCGCAGTCATGCAATGTTGTACCCAAACGAAATTTGAGTCCTTTTCTTCCCTCAAATAGAGCTTTCTTTTGATGGTATTTGATTGCCTCTGCGATTTTTATTTTTTACGATATAAAAGGATATTTTCTACTTTTTGTTATAAGAAAAATCGAATAAACTAAATTTTTGTCATACATGTAGGCCAAAATTTATTCAGCCACGTCTCTAGTAAAAAAAATGTCAATAAGTGTATATTTATTGGTTTGCGCAAAAGTTATAGCGTCTACAAACTAGAGTACATTTTCTGGAATTTACACAGCTTTTAATTTATGACTGCATATCTCATTTCTTGAGGTGCTACAATGGCAGGGCAGTACAAACCCCCCCCAAATGACCCCATTTTGGAAAGTAGATACCCCAAGAAAATTGCTGAGTGGCATGTTGAGCCCAATTGAATATTTTGTTTTGTCCCAAGTGATTGAATAATGACACAAAAAAAAACAGTTTACAAAAAATTGTCACTAAATGATATATTGCTCACACATGCCATAGTTATATGTGGAATTGCACCCCAAAATATATTCTGCTGCTTCTCCTGAGTACGGGGATACCACATATGTGGGACTTTTTGGGAGTCTAGCCGCGTACAGCACCCCGAAAACCAATCACCTCTTTCAGGATTTCTAAGGGTGCAAATTTTTGATTTTACTCCTCACTACCTATCACAGTTTCGAAGGCCATAAAATGCCAAAATAGCACAAAACCCCCCTAAATTACCCCATTTTGGAAAGTAGACACCCCAAGCTATTTACTTTTTTTTTGCACAAAGTTGTCACTAAATGATATATTGCTCAGACATGCTATGGGCATAAGTGAAATTACACCCCAAAATAAATTCTGCTGCTTCTCCTGAGTACGGGGATACCACATGTGGGGAACTTTTTGGGAGCCTAGCCGCGTACGGGACCCCGAAAACCAAGCACCGCCTTCAGGATTTAAATATAAAACACCACCAAAAAAAATTGTTAGCGATCGCAGGGATCAGGCCTGACTCTGCGAACACTGTAGTTATGTGTTTAGTGTTTTGTAAGTGACAGTGATTGATCGATACTGCACTTGGGTGGGCTGGGCGAAGGGGCAAAAAGCAGGTGCTAGCAGGTATCTGGGCTGATCCCGCTAACAATTCGTTTTTTTGGAACCCTAAACTGCTGGGGGCGCTAGTATAGATCTGATCAGATCAGATATTGATCTGTTCAGATACTATACCACTACGGGAGGTGTATGCTTTGCGCGTGGGTGTTAGCGGTACTGGCACTAGCCTAGCGCTGCCTGGGGCGATGCAGACCCTGACCCTAAAACCTAATTAATATCACCCACCGGGTGATCAGGGGGTTAAACCTTTATTGGGTAATAAATGGTGGGTGCCCTGATGCTATAAAAAGCAAAATAACTAACCAGAGTCACCCTTAACACTTATACGGTGATCATTGGTGAAAGGGTTAACTAGGGGCAATCAGGGGGTTAAAATCTTTATTAGGTAGTATATGGGGGTTCCTGACGCTATATAAAAACCTGACGGGGAACCTAAATAACTAACTGGCTAACCAGCGTCACCAGTGGCACTTATACGGTGATCGCTGGTGAAAGGGTTAACTCTAGGGGCAATCAGGGGGTTAAAATCTTTATTAGGTAGTATATGGGGGTACCTAACGCTATAAAAACCTGGCGGTGAACATAAAAAATAACTAGCTACCTAGCGGCACCAGTGACACTGATGCAGCGATCAGAAAAACGATCGCTTAGTGACACTGGCAAAAGGGGGTGAAAGGGTTAACTAGGGGCAATCAGGGGGTTAAAACCTTTATTAGGTAGTATATGGGGGTCCCGGACGCTATATAAAAACCCGACGGGGAACCTAAATAACTAACTGGCTATCCAGCATCACCAGTGACACTTATACGGTGATCGCTGGTGAAAGGGTTAACTCTAGGGACAATCAGGGGGTTAAAACCTTTATTGGGTAGTATATGGGGGTACCTAATGCTATAAAAACCTGGCGGTGAACCTTAAAAAATAACTAGCTACCTAGCGGCACCAGTGACATTAATGAAGCGATCAGAAAAACGATCGCTTAGTGACACTGGCAAAAGGGGGTGAAAGGGTTAACTCTAGGGGCAATCAGGGGGTTAAACCTTTATTAGGGGGGTAGGGGGCTACTCTGGACCTAACACTAACTGCCCTGACACTTTTTACTGTCACAACTGACACTAAATGCAGTGATCAGTAAATAAATGATCACTGCAATCAGTGACACTGTGACTGGGAGGGGGCTGGGGGGGGGCGATTTGTGTGCCTATGTGTACCTACATGTCAGTGTAGTGTTGGTGCACTTACTGTGTGTTCTCCTCGCAGTCCGGTCAAAAAGACGGCCCCGAGGAGAGTGACATCACTTCCTCCCTGCCTGTGTTTACACTACACAGGCAGGGGAAGCTTCTCATTCGCCAGGAGCGATCGAGAAACCAACAGCCATCCCCTCATCCCGGATCGCTCCTGAAGCGAAACGGACCACCGCAGCCAGCGGGAGGGGGTCCAATCGGACCCCCCACCCGCTGGAAGGTACGTGCTTGTGCCTGTCGGTGCCATTGTGCCGACGTACATCTCCATGCGGCGGTCCTTAAGTGGTTAAAGACACTCTGTAGGAAAAAGGGGCAAACTTCTGCAGGTTTGACATGAGGTACCGTACATGCAAATACCTGCTACAGTCTCCCAAAATTTCTATCACAGCTGAACCTTGAGCCTAGTACACATGGGCCAAATGTCAGGCGGCATCGGCCGTGTACAATACACAAGTAAATGCACAAAAACAAGGTCAAAGATTTTTCCCAATGTCCACCAGTCTCTTACCAAGTGAAACCAAGAATCCAATTATATGAATGAGAGTCCATATTATGTTAAGATCGTATGATTATAAATATAAAAGCTGCCGTCCAGTAGAACAAAAGAAAGCATTTAAAAGCAGGCGCTCCATATCCAGGGCTGCCATCAGTGAAGGACAGAAACCATGTTCCAAAGTCTGGGTGTAGAGATAACATACACTTTAATTATAAAAACTTATTTGATACAGGCAACTCGCATTTTGGATGTGATGCATCGGCCGTTTCTATATAAACCTGCCAACATTTGGCCCATGTGTGCTACATTCTGTCTGACAGAAGCCGGGCTTCAGCTGGCTTCTGTTGATGTGGCATGACTGAAAAAGATCTGCTGATCGGCTCCTGATCAGCGATTTCAGCCAATGGTTGGAGTGTTCTGGTGGGGGGCCATCCCTTGTAAGAACACAATAGAACAGAAGGGGAGATGACTGTACTAATGTCAGATAGTTAGTACAGTGGCTCCTCCTAAGCTGTCAGTCGTTTTCATTCAGCTCTGCTAAGTTGAATGAAAATAAAATACTAGTGTGTACTAAGCTTTAGGCTGTCCTGATAAGCAGAGCTTAGGCACTTCCTAATAGTGGCAAAGCTTATCATCCCCTTGCTCCTTGATGCATTTCTATTTTAGTGAGGCTCCCCGTGGGGATTTGGCGTCAAGTCCTGACACTACCTGGAAATGTTGGAGCTCTTGCCAGAACAGCGTGGTGTTGAGCCATGACAGAATGGCCTAGAAGGCTGCTGCAGTTATGAACAGGCATAGGTATGTGCCTTCACTGTGTACCATCAGCAGTTTGCCTCCTTCCACCCAGTGACAAAATCTCCATAAAAAACGTAAGTGCCTCTGCAGTCATTTTAGCACATAATAAGCAATGTAAGACTTTGTCACAAAGTCAGCATATTTACATCTTGTACACACAGCTTGGGACAATGAGGCTCTGTTTTTGTTGGCAGCCTTTCCTAACCTGTTTCAGCTTGTTTGTCAGTTATCTGCACCTTCTACTACTCTATATTGTCCTTATCACTTTGGATTGCCTTCATGCTATGTTTTACTAGCTTTGCTTGCTACCTTATTTCCTTTGCCTCTGCTGGGCCTTTTTTTAATGTAACCCTTGCTCTTGCCATTGTGTCACATTCAGAGGAGCAGTATGCCACTACAGACAGCAAGCACTGCAGACACAAAAGACGACACCATTATTGCTTCAAAGCTGTGTGTTTAAAATATTTCTATTACACATTATGCCCAATTATTTTTTTATTTGTTTTGTTTTGTTTTTATTAGACACATTTTTTATTTACAACCAAAATTATTTTTACAAAACTTGAGATAATACTCACAGCATTTACCAAATGTCAACAGAATCCATTTAGTTATAGTTATTAAAAACAAAAAAGGTCTACATTCTGAAAACCAATTAGTTTTCCCTCTAAGCATGGGTTCACACTAATGTGGTGTGTGAAACGCCACAATCCATGCACTTTCCCACACGGCATTCCAATCGCACTGCCCTTGTGATCCGCTGCGGGTGTCAATACAAAGTTAATGACACCCCAAATGCAGGGTGCAAACACAGTGCGTTTTCCTGCACCAAATCACACCAGATTGCATGGTACAAAACAACCATGCAATCCGGTTGCTGTGCGGCTCCAAAAAAGATGCATGCATGTCTTTGGTGTGATTCAAGCCCATTTAAAGTTATTAAATGGGCTCAGATTGTATTGCATGTGAATTGCACATGAATGTGGTGCGATCCCTGTGTGAATTTACATGCAGTTTATCGTTTTACCCGAGTCCTAATGTTGAAAAAAAAAAAGGTCTATAGATGAATAGATTGTACTTTGAGGCTCATTCAGACTAGTGCTGACACTCATCTTGCACAATGAGCTGCTGTTTTCTATGTCTGCATCCACCCTTGAGCTAAGTGCAGACAGCCTACAGAAGAGGAAGAAGATGCAGCAGCTTCACGGACACAGCCGCATGTCAAATTTTGGCATGTGTGCAGGAGTGGGTGATCAAATCCAAATGCAGATAGTGGGGGTTATTTACAAAAGGCAAATCCACTTTGCACTACAAGTGCACTTGGAAGTGCAGTCGCTCTAAATCTAAGGTGCAGATCTGAAAAGAGTGGAAGCTCTGCTGATTTTATCATCCAATCGTGCAAGCTAAAATGCTGTTTTTTATTTTCCTTGCATGTCCCCCTACAGCGACTTTACTTCCAAGTGCACTTTCAGTGCAATTTCAAGTGCACAAGTGGATTTGCCTTTCGTAAATAACCCTCATAGACATGGGTTGTAGGATAGGATAGGTGCAATGCTAATGAAGACCAACTTAGGACAGACTTTGACATTGTTCAAAAAACCCTGCAGCAAACCATGACACCTTCTCTTGAGAAACCTCAAAAAGGTAAGAAGTATTAAAAAAACAACAACATTGTTTTAGGTGTATTGTTTGAATTGGAACACATAACAAATAAATAGTGGGGTTTTCTCAACTTTAATTGCAAAAGTGGAAATATACTTTAAGGCTGTCTATTCAGCCTTCTGCATTGAATGAGTGTACTCAATAGTGATGGTCAACTCGAACATCAGGTGATCATTTGTTCGTAGAACAAATTAACATATTGGTTCCCGTGCCGCAGAGGGCCCCATAATGCACTGCGAGATCGCAGTGCATTGACGGCTGCTAATTGGCCAAAGCATGCACCTGACCTGCATGCTTTGGCTAATCACAGTGCGATGTGCTGTGAGAGCCATGATTGGCCAAAGGCAGGGTGCACCACACTACATAAGGCTGCTGCTTAAACGACAGCCGTATATAGTGAATGAATGGAGATTAGGCAGGTAGTGTAATGTACAGTCAGTCAGTCAGTGTAGTGTGTGTGATATATATATATATATAGTGTATATATTTATTAATATATATATTACAGTTCAGAGTATATAGTGCAGTCTGTATAGTATATATAATACAGTTCAGAGTATATACTGCAGTCCATATAGTGTGTATATATAATACAGTTCAGAGTATATACTGTAGTCCGTATATATAATACAGTTCAGAGTATATACTGCAGTCCGTATAGTATATATCAGGGGTGCCCAACTAGTGGCCTGGTGGCCACATGTGGCCCGCGGAGCCCTCTGATGTGGCCCGCGACCTCCTGCTCTGGGATGGTGGGTTGGCAAGCCCAGATTGCAGGTTGTCTACCTGCCATGCCAGAGCATCAGTTTTGTGAATGAAGCCAGAGGAAGCAAGCAGCTGTGGAGCAGAGCTGCATAAGCCAATGCTTCCTGTATAGCACCGGCTCCTGTCATAGGTGGGGTGATACCAAATGCACTCTGCCTGGGACAGCAAGTTTATTACTAAAATCACAGTGTATATATGGACATCTCTGTTCTGCAGTGGTTACTGGGCTGCTTTTAAACTGATTTGCAGGTATAGCGCAGTGTACCTGTGGCTTACTTGCACTGAGCCATAGACTTCTTCTCTTACCTGTGGGTTTGGTGCACTTTCAGAAAGAAATTCTATGGCAAAGTACAGCTAACCTGCAGGAAAGCCACAGGTGCAGATAGACCACAGACCATCAGTGTAAAAGTAGCCTTAGGCCCCTTTAACATGATCTGTCTGACCTAATCGGACCCTCCATTCACCTCTTGGAGCAGCCGATGTAAACAGACTTGTGTCCGTTTACACCTGCCTCCTTCCAATCCGATCTGCTAAAAAAACGGAAAGTGGATCCGTCCCCTTCCATTTGATCAGATGAGAGGGGCAAGGGCCCATAGAGTAGAGTGGGCTGTGTCTGTGTCCGCTTTGCATATGTGGAGTGGACCCAGAACTGTCATCTGCTCATTGTGGCCCACGACTGGTTGCTAAGTTGCTTAAGTGGCCCTTGCTCTTCAAAAGGTTGGTATATATACCCCTGGCATATATAATACAGTTCAGAGTATATAGTGCAGTCCGTATATATAATACAGTTCAGCGTATATACTGCAGTCCGTATAGTATATATAATATAGTTGAGTATATAGTGCAGTCCATATATATATATATATATATATATATATATATATATATATATTACAGTTCAGAGTATATAGTGCAGTCCGTATAGTGTATATATAATACAGTTCAGAATAAATAGTGCCCCCAGATCCTGCCCCCTATGTGAGTGGATACCCCTACCCATTCACATAGGGATACATTGTACCCCTAAACATTCACCAAAAAAGTGTCAAAAGTAAAAACCACAACAGACAGACATTAAAAAAGAAAAAAAAAAGTGTCCCGCGATGTCCATCCATCTTCAATCATGCCGCTCGATGGACCTGAAAAATAGAAATTTTTTTAAAAGCTCCACCTCGATGGGAGGCCTTCCAGCGACTGCTGTCTCTTGGCTTTGACAGCTGTTATATAGGCAAGACGTGACATAATAGAGTGGCCCTGACTTCATGTGACATCAGAGGGGGTGGGCCATCCACATCCAGTTACGTCAGCGGGTGGCCGCGCCCTTGCCTTTATAAGAGCTGTCAAAGTTAAAAAGTTAATAGACAGCAGTCACTGGGCGGACTCCTGTGGAGGCAAGTTTTTTTTTTTCAATTTTCCGGGTCCATCCAGCAGCGAGATTGAAGGTGGATGGACATCACAAGACAGTTTTTAAAAAAAAATAAAGGAACTGTCAAAAAATTGTTCCTTGTGGTTTTTACTTTTTGACACTTTTTTTGGGTGAATAGGTAGGGGTACAATGTACCCGATACCCATTCACGTGGTGGGGGGATCTGGGGACCAGAGTTGTCGGGAAGAGGCTCTTGTCCCCACCAACATAGGGGCAAGGTGCTTTGTGGTGGACCCCAAAACACCCTCCCCATGTTGAGGGCACGTGCTCGCTCGTCCTCCCTCCTATCCTGACCTCCAGGCTGCATGCTCAGATAAGGGTCTAGTATTGAATTTGGGGGGACCCCCACACCAATTTTTTCAACATTTTGGCATGGAGTTCCCCTTAATATCCACCATACCAGACCCTAAGGGCCGGGTATGGTGGACAACTATATTGCCAAGAGCCGGCAATACAATATTCCTTTAGAAATGTAATTATTGCTGCGGGATTGTTCTACACATCGCACAGATGTGCCACTTTACATGCAGACTAACGGGACCCCCAGGCACGATATTTAAATTAATATTTAATTTTTATTGTTTCACTTTAAGCATTATTAAAATCACTGCTCCTAAAAAAAAACGATTGTTTTAAAAAAAAATTGATTAACTGAGGAATGCACAATATATACCACTTATTGGCAATGCTTCCAAACGTGCACTTTAACATTTGGTGTGACTGACTGATCCTGTATTCAAAGACACCCTTTTATGTCACGTGTACACTTGGTGAATAGTCATAATAGATGTTCTGCTAATACAATCACCTCATCATTTAAAAATCCCCCTTGCTATCCCTGGCAGAGGGCAGTTCTCAGAGTCTGGGTGCATTCTTCCACAGCAGCTTCATAGATGTGGAATAGCTAAAATGCTGAAAATGGAGCAACGCCCATTGGGGCCTACAGTTTATTAAAGTAAGTAAGGCAGTATATTGCATCAGTAACTCCTAAAACAGAATAAATAAAGTCTGCTGCTGCTGCTGAGGAGAAACAACTTTTATGTGGTTTTCATCTGTTGCTACTAAGCAATTAATCGTATTGATAAAAGTGGTCAGAAATACTTCTCTACAGATCTATGTCTATTTTTTTTTTTAGGTTATTCAAAATTGCACAAGGATGTTGATCAAGCAAGTATTGTGTAGGGTTGAAAGATAATTTACATGTGGTACGGTTCCCGGAGCAAATATTTAAGGGGAATTTGGATCACAAAAAACTGTTGGAAAACCACTGGCATTAAAAGCTAGTCCAGATTTTGCTTGAATTAAACAAGAGTTTGCACGCAAAGGTTTACATGCTCAAGAGTCATAAGAGATGTGTGTTTTGGAACCCCACCTGGTTAGTAAGCCCTGTACCAATATGACTTTTATTTACCCTTAAAGCTGAATTCCAGGAATTCAGCTGCTTTGCAAAAAATGAAGGCACACTATGAGTTAAGTCCACCAAGGTGCATGATAACTCCTGAGCTTAGCTCTATTATTTATATCTGACAGCTTTATAGTACTCCCAGAAGACAGCTATTGCTGTATGGATGGCTGTATGCACACCATGGCTTCCCGGGAGCAGGAAAACACCATCAATTTTACTCTACAAGACACAAGAGCCTGTAAATGTCCATGTGCATGAGTCCTTTACTTTCAGCAAATAAAACTTTAACATATAAATGGTTTGTCTTCAGCACAGCCACTGTAGCAATGGGAATCAAGATTCTTAAACTACTCTCAAATGCTCAACAACAAGCCTTCCATTAATACACTTTCTGCTCCTATTAACCCCCATGGGACCCTTTAACCACCCTTAATGACCAGATAATTTTTTGCGATACGGCACTGCGTTACTTTCAATGAGAATTCCGCAGTCGTGCGATGCTGTACCCAAATAAAATTGATGTCCTTTTTTCCCACAAATAGAGCTTTCTTTTGGTGGTATTTGATCACCTCTGCGGTTTTTATTTTTTGCGCTATAAACAAAAAGACTGACAATTAAAAAAATATATATATATATTTTTCTACTTTCTGCTATAAAACATATCCAATAAAAACATCTAAAAAATCTTCTTCATTATTATAGGCCAATATGTATTCTGCTACATATTTTTGGTAAAAAAAATGACAAGTAAAAGTAAAAGTGACAAATGCACTGTTACTGTACTAATGACACTGGCAGGGAAGGGGTTAATAACAGGGGCAATCAAGGGGTTAACTGTGTGCTTGCTAACCGTGTGGAGGATGGACTCACTGGATGAACAAGAAGATCTATGTTAATGCTTAGATCCCTGTGTTCTTCCCTGTTAGAATGGGGATCTGCCTTGTTTACATAGGCAGATCACTGTTCTGCCTCTCTGTGGAGCGAACGCTGGTGGCCAGCAGACATCGTTTGCACAAAATGACGTATAGGTACATTGTTTCGTGCAATAGAGCCGACCTGCTGCAGTATATGTACTATGGCTGGCCGGCAAGTGGTTGAATCCACACCCTGTACCTGGGTAAAAAATTCCTATGGTCCAGGACCCATTCCTGCAACCCTTTACAATAAGTATATATGTATTTTGTAGTTAAAGCCCTTAAAATATAATAAAACCTGAAAAATTGTTTTACAAAGTATCAAAAATAGGTGCGAAAGCAGCACAGCAGATCAGCAGTTGGTTCTGTACTGGACTATTTGAATGCCAAGGAATCAGATTCCTATTATAGAACTTTGCAAACACAGTGACAAACTCTGCACCTCTTTCCAGTAAACTTGTATTGTTTTATATACTATTCTTACAACACAGGTATAAGTTGGGATGTCAGTCAGTCATCATAAGGACAACACAGAGGTTGGAAACACCAGACAGCATGCCCAGTCTGAGACTGTAGGGGAAGATGAGGAGCAAGTAGAAACTATTGCTGCCACAAGTGTTTCTTTTTCCAGAACTTGGTCTGGCATACAAACGCTTTCTCACATGAAGCTTTGTGCCCATTTAGTCACCATAATGAACAGGGCCATCTTTAATATTAATTAGACCCTGGGCAAACATTTTCTTGGGCCCCCCTTCCCCATCATTAATATTGCTATCCACCTCAACATCCCAAAAAAACAAACACACACATAGACTCTCAAAAAACTTTTAGATATAAAGAATTGGTCCACACTCACTGATTGGTTCAGGCTCACTGGTTGCTAGAGGTTACTGCACATCTTTACCGCTCACCCATTAGTTGCTAGAGGTTACTGCACATCAATACTGCCCACTGGTTGCTAGTGGTTACTGCACATCATTACTGCTCACCATTGGTTGCTATAGGTTACTACACATCATTATTACTCACTGCTTAGTTGTTAGAGGTTAGCTCACATCATTGCAACTCACCCATTGGTTGCTAGAGGTTACTGCACATCATTACCATTCAGCCATTAGTTGCTATAGGTTACTGTACATCATTACCACACACCCATTGGTTGCTAGATGCTACTGTTCATCATTACTGCTCATCCACTGGTTGCTAGATGTTACTGTACATCATTACTGCTCACCATTGGTTGCTAGAGGTTACTGCACGTCATTACTGCTTACTGATTGGTTGCTAGAGGTTTCTGCCCATCATTACTGCTCACTGATTGGTTGCTAAAGGTTACTGCACATCATTACTGCTCACTGATTGGTTGCTATAGGTACATCATTCCTGCTCACCACTGGTTGCTATAGATTACTGCACATCATTATTACTCACTGGTTTGTCTAAGAATTACTGCACACATTACAGCTCATTGAGTGGTTGCTAGAGGTTTCTGCACATCATTAATGCTCACCTTTGGTTGCTGCACATCATTAGTGCTCACCATTGGTTGATATAGATTACTGCACATCATTATTACTCACTGATTGGCTGCTAGAGGTTTTGCACAATATTACTGCTTACCATCAGTTGCTAGAGGTTACTGCACATGATTTGTTGCTAGAGGTTACAGCACATCATTAATGCTCACCATTGGCTGCTAGAGGTTACTACGCATCATTACTCACATTTGTTGCTAGAGGTTACAGCAGATCGTTACAGCTCTCTGATTGCCTGCAACTCACAATTCTCCCCTCTGCAAGCTGCTCCGGTCCCGTTGCTCTTTTATGAATCTCCCCCTGCTGCTGACAGGAGAAGGGTGCAGGAGAAGAATCAACACACAGCCTGACTTATGTGTTTCATCTCCATGCTGCTTACAGGAGGAGGGGCGAGCGGGGGAACACAGAGACCCGCTCTGCCTCACTTCCTGTCACATCCGCTGCGGCCCTGACAGAGGGGGAAGCGGGCTCTAGCACATACAGCCAAAAGCTTCTTGTCTCTTCCCTGTCACGGTGTGGCCACTTGTATCATCACGGCTGGGAGAGCAAGCAGGGGCAGGCAATCGGCTGTGCCCTCTACACTAAAAAAATGTGGACAACGCAGGGCTCAAGGGGCAGCTGCTTTGGGCCCCCACAACAATGACTGGTCCCAGGGCAGATGCCCACTTTACCCGCATTAAAGACAGCCCTGATAATGAGCTCTGTAGCTCATAAATATGTTGGTAGTGTGTCATCTGCAGCACATTTTTCATTAGGCCTGAATGGGTTCATTTAAGACATCTGATGAAGCACACTTTATTTTATTATTATTTTTATTTCAGGTACTTACATTTACACAGCTCTTTTCATATACATTGTACATTCACATCAGTCCCTGCCCTCAAGGAGCTTACAACCTAAGGTCCTTAACACACATTCATACATACCAGGGCCAATTTAGACAGGATCCGATTTACCTACCAGCATGTTTTTATAGTGTGGGAGGAAACCAGAGTACACAGAGGAAACCCACGCAGACACAGGGAGAACATGCAAATTCCAGGCAGATGGTGTCGTGGTCGAGATTCGGGATGTTTTTTTCAATACCTCCCCTTCTTCTGCTTCAACCTGTTACCTCCCATTACACCAGCCCCAACTAGAGATGGGAAAGCCTTGCATGTCAGTGGTGCCCTAAAGATGGGAAGGACCATAATGAAAGTGCAAGTAGCTTTTCCCCCTAGAGTTCTTATTACAGAAACACTGTTTCTGCTGATTCTGGAGGTGTTTCTTCACCAGCAGAATCTTCGCGTAAGGAAGTGTTGCAAACCTTACAAAAATACACTATCCCTTCTTTTATACATAATATGACACCTGAAAATAAAGAGAAAATTGATCAAGCTCTTGCAAGAGCAATATATGCTTCTGGATTAGCATTGTCAATAACTGAAAATGCATATCGGCAGGAGGATTTTACATTTTTATGAGGTAAGGGGGTGGTTGCCTGTTCTCATGTATAGTGAAATGTTCTTAAAGCGGGGTTCCACCGCCGTTTTTTTTTTTCCCGCAATAATGTTTGAAATTAAGTATTCTAAATATTTTACTTACTTCTAAGTGCTGTCCGAGTCTCTTCCAAATGTTTTTCTTTGTTCAAAACTGCTTAGGAAAACGTCTCCAGGCGTTTTCCATTTTGCCTGTGGGCATGTGAAGCCCACAGGCATTGTCTTCCGGGACACAGTCCTCCTAAACTCCCATCATGCACCGCCCCTATGAGCTGCGATCTCGCGCATGCGCAGATCAATCCGCTCGAGCGCTGACAACCACTCAGGTCGCGCGAGATCTCGAGCCTGGGTGCCGTACAGACTCCTGGGAAATAAAAACAACGATCCCAGGAGCCCCTGCGGCCAACAGGAAGAAGTGACCTGCAGCTGAAGCCCCGCCCATTTCCGCAGCGGCCCCGCCCCTTTCCGGAATCTCCGGAGGCAGAAAATTTGAAATAAGAAGAAAACAGAAGAAGACAGCAGAAAGGTAAGGGGGTTACCTAGCGATTAGGGAAGGGGGGATCACATAGACCTAGGACTGTTAATTAGGGTGGACCTCCACTTTAACATATACAGTTCTTGTTATTCCATTTGTAATTAAAAAAAATACTATTTAAAAAAGCAAGTTTATTTACTGAATAAGCTGTACTTTTATTTCAAGCATAATACTTTTATATACACTGCATTTCAAACAAAATTACTTTCATTTTGTAAAACTACTCCACACTGAAATTATTTTTTACATTTTTCTGAACATTTCAATTTTTTCCAGAAAAAAAAATATTTTTTTTTTTCCCATGGTTTCAGAATGTCGGGAAATTTTACATCTCCAACCCCAACCACCCTTTCTGTACCAAATGCACAAGCCCTACCACCCCCTTTGCATACCCACATTACCCCAGTGCTTTAGCTGAACCCATATTATCCACATAAATCTCACTTTAATCAGCACTCATAACTGTCCACCCTATACCAACCTCCCTGTTCACTAGTACGTCAATATTTATTATGGCAATGCAGGATTCTTCCTAGTCATGATTTTTTGTAGAGTTAGGTTTTATAATAATTTATTTCACAAACACAGGAAATGTATTTCAAGTGATCAATGGGGCAAATGTATCTCTTGCTCTGGGAGTTTTGCTTCATTTTCAACTAGCCTGAAAATATATTTCTTGGCATGGGTCTTTTTTCTTCAACTTCTTTACTTTCCTGCTCACACTGGGGCATGGATAGTGAACTGTAGAGTGCATAGAAAGACAGATGGGATTTGAGACTGACAGCAAGTTTTAAGAAGGACAGTTGGAATAGCAGTAACAGGTGGACAGCAGGACCCAGCGGAGACAGGTGGGACAACAGTATAAATAAGGACTCAACAGGAGGACACAATCAAGAAAACTCAGCACTAGAAAAGTGCCCAATGTCTGACTGTACGACAACTGGGGAACAGGTTGCAGAAGAATGCCAAACCCACCGCAGATATATAAATTTGCCATATGCTTCTAAAATAATTGTAGAATATTTCCATAGATGATGGTTAAATTGGAAAGGTCTTGCTTGAAGGTATTGTCAATTTTACAAAGCTGTGTTGCCAAAAGTCTTCAATGTGTTTGCTTAATTAATATGTTAATTCATATTTTTCCTTAGACCATCTTTTCTATTTTGTGTATTTAACATAAGTAAAGGTCCTGCTGTGCCCAAAGGAATTTAGTAGCGTTTTTTGAAATTCATGCCCTTTTTGAAATATGAATCACATGACATATAATATGCTTCTAGCTGTTGTACACAAGGCTCCTTGTTATTCATTTTTTCTTTTTGAGACGCTAACTGG
This sequence comes from Lithobates pipiens, assembly GCF_037356315.1. Classification (NCBI taxonomy): domain Eukaryota; kingdom Metazoa; phylum Chordata; class Amphibia; order Anura; family Ranidae; genus Lithobates; species Lithobates pipiens. Next base: position 168,260,658 of record NW_027507785.1, on the reverse strand, counting down.
ATAATGCTTTTTCCAAAAGTGGCCTTATGAGATTCTCATAATGTTACTTGGGAAGATACCAAGGGAGGGTTAAATAATGATAAATGGTATTGCAAATTCTCTTGCAGGTCTGGATCACTTAAAAAATAGATGATTAGAATCTATTTAGTTACCATAGGTTTAGGTAAAAGGTCTAGAGTTATTTTTTGTAAGTCATAGTCAGAACATGAAACATGCTGAACTAATGAAACACCTGCATTGGAGGCTGGGGGTAACTCTTTTCAACAGTTAAGAAGCATAACACAGTATTATTTAAGTGAGGGAGTATGCATTGTAGAACCTGATATCTACCTTTGATTCACTGTAATAATTTGATTGTCTTAATTATGAGAAGAAGGTATCACTGTCATTAATCTAACACTGACACCTGCAGAAGATCACATGGATGCCGTGTGACTGCTTTTCAGTGCGATGCAAATCTTGTGTGTGTCTTGCATAGCATCAGCGTCAACCAGGGCTTAATAATGAGACCAGGGCTCTGTGGGGCCAAACGGTAAAGCACCGCCACAGGGTGAAAGCAGCCTAAGGGTGTGCGCAAGGGTATTTTATCACATTCCATTTGCGAAAATGCAGCCCCAAACTTGCCTGGAGCCTCCACCATGCTTCACTGTTGCCTGCAGACATTCATCATTCTACTGCTTGCCAGCCCTTTGTGAACAAACTGCCTCCTGCTAAAGCCAAATATTTCAAATTTAGACTCATCAATCCAGAGCACCTGCTGCCATTTTTCTGCATCCTAGTTCCCATGCTTTCATGCAAAGTTGAGTCACTTAGCCTTGTTTCCACATGGGTGGTTTGGCTTCTAGGCTGAAATTCTTCCATGAACACCACTTCTGGCTAAACTTTTCCAGACAGTAGATGGGTGTACCTGGGTCCCACTAGTTTCTGCCACTTCTGTGTTGATGGCACTGCTGGATATCTTCTGTCAAAGGGAAGTAAGAATGATGAGGGGAATTTACTAAAGCTATGCATAGTATCCAGTCACCTTCTAGTTTTTTTTTAAAAGCTTGAATAAGCTGAAGTTAGAAGCTGAATGGTTACCACGCTCAGCTGCACTAGATTCTGTTTACTACAGTTTTGATGTGTCTTTTATCTGCTGCATGTTCCTTGGCCAACCACTGCATTTACGGTCCTCAACATTGCCCGTTTCTTTGTGTTTTTTCAAAAAAGCTTGATCACATCTTGAAACCCCAATCTGCTTTGAAATCTTTGCCTGAGAGAGACCTTGCCTATGCGGTATAACTACCTTGTGTATTCAGTCTTGCCATGTTGTATGACCGGTGACATGAAATTGTCTTCCACAACCTCACCTTAGTAATAGAGGTTGCCATTCCTTACTCGGTTTTTAGCCTCCTACAGCTGTTTCTGTTAATGACTGTGTTTCGACCTATATATAAAATTGATGATCATTAGCAAATGCTTGGTATAATTGGTTAATCTTACATCTGACTCTAATCCTACAAAACCCCTGCCTCTGTGTAGGTGTACAAAGTGTGCAAATTTATGAATTTATGCTGGTTTGAAGCCAAAACGTAGTCACACCAAATATTAATTTGATTTGGATTTTTCTTTTGTTTGCTCACTTTGCATTTTGTTAATTCAAATATATATTTTTGAAAGCCTTCTTACTTTACAACATTTATTTCTTCTGCACAGTACTGTATGTATAGCATGATTTTATTAATTATATATATATATATATATATATATATATATATATATATATATATATATATATATATTTATATATATATGGGAAATACCTTACTGGTGCAGTATAACTACCTTGTGTCTTGCTGCTATGCTCAGTCATGAAAATGGTGTATTACTTGTGACATGAAACTGTCTTCTACAACCTCACCTTAGGAACAGAGTCTTGTTGCTGTTCCTCAGCCAGTTTTAAGCCTCTTACACAGCTGTTTCAACCTACATATGCTATTGATGATCATTAGTGAATGCTTGGTATAATTGGTTAATCATACACTTGACTCTAATCCTACAGAATCCATGAATTTGTGCAAATGTAAAGCCTTGTACACACGGTACGATTGTTGGCAGGGGATTGTCTGTTGACAGACTGTTGTCCTAAAATCTTACCATTAGTACGCTCCTTCTTGACAACCATTGTCCAACTTTCTGCCAACAAATGTTGGATGGCAGGCTAGTAAATTTTCGGCGGACAGTGGTTTGATGTCAGATTTTCGTATAGTCAGTACACAAATCCGTCACACAAAAGTCGAAAGTACAAACACACATGCTTGGAATCAACACGAAATTAGCAGAAGGGGTCCAAAGGGCTGAAATCTCCTTGTAGTATGTCACTACGTTCATTTTTGTTGCACGACAATTGTGTACCATTAGCATGCAAGACAAGATCCTGGCACACACCCTTTTGACAAAAATCAGACGCTCGGTTGGCCAAAAATCATACCGTGTGTACGAGGCTTAAGAACTGATGCTGGTTTGAAGTCAAAAGGTAGTCACACCAATATTGTTTTCATTTTTATTTTATTTGCTCACTTTGTGTTTTGTAAACTAAAATAATAAATATATATATATATATACTGTATTATAAAATATATAGTGTTAAAGTGGAACTAAACCTTTGGCAAAAAGGTAGCTTTTTATTTCAGAGGCAACATGCCCTCCTTTTGTAGTTTTTTTTAAACCTACATTTGCTACATCAGAAGAGCCCACAGCAATTTTTTTCCTTCTTTTTGCTTATTTTTATAGATCCATTTTCTCAATTTAGCCATCTAAAAATGTTACCGTAGGCCAGTTTTAAGTAATGGATAATACTGTACGTAATTGTTCTATACAACCATACTTACTTGCTATTGGTGTGTACAAATATAAGCAAATATAAGCAATAGTGATTCAAATGTTGTGCAATTGCGTAATAAGTGTGATGAATTGAATTGAATGACCTCTTGAGTGTTTAGAAATCTAATTGTGCACCTGCACCGCATTTGAACCACTATTGCTTATATTTTTACATACCAATAGCAAGTACAGCAGCGCAGCATCACTATTCTATATAAATCACTACTACATTAGCTATGGATAAGCTAGTAGGTGTCTGCAGCAGCTGGACATTTCATAACATCAAATTCTATTTAAAGTGATAGCGCGGGAGTATTCACCACATTCATTACACATATAATGTTTTTTTTTTATATCTATACACAAATGTTTGCCTTTCATTTCAATTTTAAACTGAATGGGTTATTTTACTAGGTGCTCGTTAATGATCACTTAAGGCTGCAATAGGCAGCGGACAGGAATGTTCATATGCCACAGGGGCAAAGCATCATTTAACTCGACCAATCAGCAAGTGCAAGCCCGCCAAACACCACACACTGAAGCAAATGGGGAAGCGCTGCAAGCACCCTGCAATGCACACAGTTGCAGGGTGTTTGTTGGCAAAAATGGGGTTAAAGCTCACCACCTGTCAGTAGCTTCTGAAGCATGATGTGAACGTGTCTTGGGCTGCAGAGGAAAGGGAGATTTATATGCACATCTAAATCTACCTTTTTTTTAAAAAGTAGCTACACTGAACTTTACCTATTTAGCCCCAGCTGAAAGTACTGGTTACAGTGACAAAAATTTGTGCACTGAATTAAATTCTGCTGGCAGAGGTTGCTGCCCAATATCCTTCTCTACTCACAGTTCAAAAGCTGATCTTCAATTCTGCTTTGAACTATACTGACTTGTTCTGACCACTGCTTTAGGCAAGATTTTTTCTCTTTTGCTATGCCACTCACACATTTAAAAAAAGTCTTGCCTCAGCAGCTCTATCAATGGACTCTTGTCAGATAGGTTTCTCTAACTGGCGTTTGCATGTGCCGCTGCAGGCATATGTGTGGGACATGCACATTGGCAGCTAAAAGGGCGATTTCAGATAAGGGATCAGTGGTATTCAACACGCATCCTGTGGACTGTTACCTGACCTGTTACTTCGCCTCTCTGTTACCAGCGAGGCTTGTAACTGTTGTATACTGTTTTGGATTCTCTACTTCTGACCTTTGCATTACTGTTATCAAATCAGGCCTATCCCACCTGCAACTTCTCTGGTTGCTGGTACTGCACTTTGCTGCCTGCCTATTGGAACTAAACTCTCTCAATCAGCATTAACTATGTTAAATCCCTAGCTTTACTAAATAGGTAGTAAGGTATATCATACTTACTTGTTTTAAACTTTTTTCTTTAGTTGCCACAATGATGTCAAACATCCCATGAGACTTCACTGGCTTTTTCTTTCATCTGGGGAAGGAGAGGAGGGACTTTCCCAGATAAGCACACCCTCCTGCCTGCATGCTTCAGCTGAGGGTAGATGAATTCCAGAAAGTAAATGCTACATGAATCATACACCCTTATTTAAGATTGTCACAGCTGGAAATGCTAGGGTGTGATTTCTTCATAAAATAATGCACGTAGAGCACAGAGAGGCATGGATGGAAGGATGAGTTTGCTTTTGTAGCCAGGTGCTGGCTAAATGTCAGTAGAGGGGACACTCTACAACATTGGTCACAGTGAGGCTGTTCCCTCCAGCAATCAGCAGACATGTAGTCCAAAGAGCCAAATCTACACTGGGGACTGATCATTGTGACTATAAGTTCTTGCCGTCTGGAAGGAGATAACAGAATGCAGGGAGAGGTGATAAATAGTCTGTGTTGGGGAGAAGTCAGTCTCTTAGGACAACAGCCTTCAGCTGGGAGGAGAGACCTGGGCGGTTGGAGGAATGCGGCCTAGACAGCAAGGAAGAGTCTCCGGTGGGCGTGTGTGGATGCATCTGTCATTGGCAGCTTACGGTCAGTCCGGTGACAATTGGGGATCACCCTCATTGCCCTGCATTACAGATCTGGCTGAACCACAGCGCTGCAGGGTGTGCAGTCTAGCACCTTTACCCTGATCATAGGATCTTCTGAAGCCTGCTTCAGGATTTTCCCACTATTCCTTTGAGCCTGGTATCGTTTGGATTGGTGAGCAGGAAAAAGCCCACCCTCTTCACACCCACGAGAGACACTTAATGCAGATACCTTTACCTTGTTTCTCATTGTTAAAGTCCTAATAAGGAGACACTTTACATTAATCATTTGCATTATTGTATACCATTATACAGGAACTCACCTGGGCCCTTGTTTAATCTGCTGGAATATTCTTGAGTATTTGTTTGGTTTCTGGATGTGTCGTCAGGGGGCAAAAGGGAGTAGTCTGACATAAAAGACGGTCATTCACCCTTCCTTTTCTTACCTGTGGCCATAGGCCTTATTTAGGTTACTGGCTGGTGGACCAGGTTCTGTTCTAACAACCAGTTTGTTAAACAAATTGGTTGTTAAACGAGTAGTCGCAAGTAATCAATATTTTAAGCATTCTTAACTACTGTATTATGAAAAAAAGGTCTAAACACACAACTCCAGCTCAATAACGTTGTTTTAATTTGCATAAGTACAGAACGCAAACAAAAATTCTGTACTGTACTGTACAATACAATGATGTATAGTGCGTCGTTTGGGCAGGGAGAGCTGGTTGTAAGTCTGAGTGGTCATTAACCAGTTGCTGACCGCCGGCCGTCAAAAAACGGCCAGGCGGCGCAGCTATTGCGGCGGGAGGCTGTCATATGACGGCCTCCCGTTTAAACAGGGATGCGCGCGATCGTGCGCGCGCATCCCTGTTTCTTCGGTGGCGGCGTGTCACGGAGACACCGCTCGCCACCGAAGGGGGTGAACAGCCATTCGTTATGGCTGTTTACCACGTGATCGGCCGTGATGAAGTCACGGCCGATCACAGATGGTCACACCCCCTACGTGCACGGCGCATGCGCGCGATCGCGAGCGCGCTGCGCGTGCACGTCGGTGGCGGCGTGTTCCCCGGGAACACTGCTCGTCACCGACACTGGTAAACAGCCATTGGCTGGCTGTTTACCCACGTGATCGGCTGTGATCCTTTCACAGCCGATCACTAAAAATGTAAACAAACCGCGGTAACGGGATGTTACCGGGTTCTCCTCCTCACACACTGATCGTGTGTGAGGAGGAGATTGCGGTAACATCTCGTTACCGCCTACAGTACACATCAAGCACACTGATTCCCCCCCCCCCCAATAAAGAGGACCTGTCACCACCCCTCATAATACCTGTCAATCACAGTCCATCAGAGTACCTGTCACAGTCCATCAGAGTACCCGAGTACCTGTCCCAGCCCATCAGAGTACCCGAGTACCTGTCCCGGCCCATCAGGGTACCCGAGTACCTGTCCCGGCCCATCAGAGTACCCGAGTACCTGTCCCAGCCCATCAGAGTACCCGAGTACCTGTCCCAGCCCATCTGAGTACCCGAGTACCTGTCCCAGCCCATCTGAGTACCCGAGTACCTGTCCCAGCCCATCTGAGTACCCGAGTACCTGTCCCAGCCCATCTGAGTACCCGAGTACCTGTCCCAGCCCATCTGAGTACCCGAGTACCTGTCCCAGCCCATCTGAGTACCCGAGTACCTGTCCCGGCCCATCAGAGTACCCGAGTACCTGTCCCAGCCCATCAGAGTACCCGAGTACCTGTCCCAGCCCATCAGAGTACCCGAGTACCTGTCCCAGCCCATCAGAGTACCCGAGTACCTGTCCCAGCCCATCTGAGTACCCGAGTACCTGTCCCAGCCCATCTGAGTACCCGAGTACCTGTCCCGGCCCATCAGAGTACCCGAGTACCTGTCCCGGCCCATCAGAGTACCCGAGTACCTGTCCCGGCCCATCAGAGTACCCGAGTACCTGTCCCGGCCCATCAGAGTACCCGAGTACCTGTCACGGCACATCAGAGTACCCGAGTACCTGTCACGGCACACCAGAGTATCCGAGTACCTGTCACGGCACATCAGAGTACCCGAGTACCTGTCACGGCCCATCAGTGTACCCGAGTACCTGTCACGGCCCATCAGGGTACCCGAGTACCTGTCACGGCCCATCAGGGTACCCGAGTACCTGTCACGGCCCATCAGGGTACCCGAGTACCTGTCACGGCCCATCAGGGTACCCGAGTACCTGTCACAGTCCATTAGAGTACCGAGTACCTGTCACAGTCCATTAGAGTACCGAGTACCTGTCACAGTCCATTAGAGTACCGAGTACCTGTCACAGTCCATTAGAGTACCGAGTACCTGTCACAGTCCATTAGAGTACCGAGTACCTGTCACAGTCCATTAGAGCACCGAGTACCTGTCACAGTCCATTAGAGCACCGAGTACCTGTCACAGTCCATTAGAGTACCGAGTACCTGTCACAGTCCATTAGAGTACCGAGTACCTGTCACAGCCCATCTGAGTACCTGAGTACCTGTTCCAGTCCATCTGTGTACCTGAGTACCTGTCACCGCCCTTCAGAGTACCCAAATACCAGTCACCAAACCATCAGAGTACCTGTCACCAGGCCATCAGAGTACCCGAGTACCTGTCACCAGGCCATCAGAGTACCCGAGTACCTGTCACCAGGCCATCAGAGTACCCGAGTACCTGTCACCAGGCCATCAGAGTACCCGAGTACCTGTCACTAGGCCATCAGAGTACCCGAGTACCTGTCACCAGGCCATCAGAGTACCCGAGTACCTGTCACCAGGCCATCAGAGTACCCGAGTACCTGTCACCAGGCCATCAGAGTACCCGAGTACCTGTCACCAGGCCATCAGAGTACCCGAGTACCTGTCACCAGGCCATCAGAGTACCCGAGTACCTGTCACCAGGCCATCAGAGTACCCGAGTACCTGTCACCAGGCCATCAGAGTACCCGGGTACCTATTTGCAGCCCATGTCTCATAGAATATACGTTGGGGTGTTTACTTTCCAAAATGGGGTCATTTTGTGGGTAATTTCACTGTCCTGGTGGTCCAGGACCTTCAGAAGTGTGATGGGTAGGAATGAAATAAGATGTGTCATTTATGCTCCTAGAACGCCTGAACGTACTACTTCAATGTTCGGCCTCTCTATGTGGCCAGGCTGTGTAAAAGTCCTACACATGTGGTATCGCCATACTCGGGAGGAGTAGCAGAATGTATTTTGGGGTGTAATTTTTGCTATATACATGTTATGTGTTAGAAATATCTTATAAATTGACAATTTTGTGTAAAAAAAAAATGCGTTTTAATTTTTTTCCACATATTCCAAAAACCTCTGGAAAAAAATGAACCGTTCAAAAGACTCATTCTGCTTCCCAGATTATACGTTGGGGTGTTTGCTTTCCAAAATGGGGTCATTTTATGGGAAATTCCATTGTGCTGGTACTCCAGGGCCTTCAAAAGTGTAATAGGTGGTTGAGAAATGAGATGCGTAATTTTTGCTCATAGAACGTCTGAAGGTACTACATCAATGTTAGTGCTCTGTATGTGGCCAGGCTTTGTAAAAGTCTCACACACGTGGTATCGCTGTACTCGGGAAGAGTAGCAGAATGTATTTTGGGGTGTCATTTTTGCTATATACATGCTATGTGTTAGAAATATCTTATAAATTGACAATTTTGTGTAAAAAAAAATGCGTTTTAATTTTTTTCCACATATTCCAAAAACTTCTGGAAAAAAATTAACCATTCAAAAGACTCATTATGCCTCACAGATTATACGTTGGGGTGTTAGCTTTCCAAAATGGGGTGATTTTATGGGAAATTCCATTGTGCTGGTACTCCAGGGACTTCAAAAGTGTAATAGGTGGTTGAGAAATGAGATGCGTCATTTTTGCTCGTAGAACGTCTGAAGGTACTACATCAATGTTGGTGCTCTGTATGTGGCCAGGCTGTGTAAAAGTCTCACACATGTGGTATCGGCGTACTCGGGAAGAGTAGCAGAATGTATTTTGGGGGGTAATTTGTTGTATGCATATGCTGTGTGTGAGAAATAACCTGATAATATGACAATTTAGTAAAAAAAAAAAAAAAAAAAAAAAAAAATCTTCATTTTGCAAAGAATTGTGGGAAAAAATGACAACTTAAAAAAACTCACCATGCTACTTACTTAATACCTTGGGATGTCTACTTTGTAAAAAGGGGTCATTTGGGGGGTATTTGTACTTTCCTGACTAGTTAGAGTCTCAAGAAATTAGGTACACCTGATGTACTGAAGGCCTGATCAGAAGTGATGAATTTTCAGTGATTGGCACCATAGATTGTAGACTCTATAACTTTCACAAAGACCAAATAATATATACTAATGTGGGTTATTTTTACCAAAGATATGTAGCAGTATACATTTTGGCCAAAATTTATGAAGAAAAATTATTAATTAGCAAAAATTTATGACAGAAACGAAGAAAAAGGCATTTTTTTCACAAAATTTACGTTTTATTTTATTTATAGCACAAAAAATAAAAAACCCACTAGTGATTAAATACCACTAAAAGAAAGCTCTATTTGTGTGGAAAAAAGGACGCAAGTTTCATATGGATACTGTGTTGGATGACTGAGTAATTGTCATTCAAAGTGTGAGAGCGCTGAAAGCTGAAAATTGGTCTGGTCAGGAAGGGGGTGTAACTGCACTGTACTGAGGTGGTTAAACAGGAGTATCTGTAATCAAAATTCTCCTGTTTATTTGTGCTAAGAGTTTGACACTAACAATATACTTGCCTAAGCCACATTTTGTTGACTTGTTTGACTGCAGAACGCTAAGTAAAATAATTACTTGATTACTGTGTCATAATCTGGTGTCTGTATATTTGCATTGTTATTCAGAAATGCCCAAGCCCAGGATGTCATAGGTGTTGAGAGACTTGCAAGTTCAAGGCAATCTTTAGGGTCAATCATCTTTAAGCCCTTCGTATACTGGCCAATTCTGACACTTGACTCCTACATGTAAGAATAAACTTTTTTTTTTGCCAGAAAATTACTTAGAAGCCCCAAACATTACATATATATATTTTTAACAGAGGCCCTATAAAAAAAAAATGATGGATGATGAATTTTTTTTTATGTCACACAGTATTTGCGCAGCTTTTAAAAAAAATATTTTATGACTAAAAAACAAAACACAATATCTATCCCAATTTTTTTGTATAATGTGAAAGATAATGTTACGCCTAGTAAATAGATACCTAACATGTCACACTTTTAAATTGTCTGCCCTTGGAATAGCACCAAACTACAGTGCTTAAAATTCTTCATAGGCGACGCTTTAAATGCCTTTCACGACAATACCTCACATGTGTGGTGGGATCACTGTTACATATGCGTGCGGGAGTAACATATGCGTTCGCATTTGAGCGTAAGCACAGGGGAAGGGGGGTGCTTTAATTTGTTTATTATTATTATTATGATTTCTTTTATGATGAACTTTTTTTTACACTTTTTTTATTTTATCTATTTTTGGATTAACTTGATTGCTATCACAAGGGATAAACAACATTTTATGGAGAGATCTGGGGTCTATTAGACATTCCTACTTTTGCTGCAAGGGCCTCATGTCCATCAGAGTACGAGAACTGTTGCTGATTACGCCATTGAATTCCGTACTCTAGCAGCAAAGGTTGCTTAGAAAAATTATACCCTTGTAGCTGCTTTTCTTATGGTTTCTCAGATACCATCAAGATGTGATAGCAGCCCGAGACATAACCCACTGAGCTGGAGAGGTTGATTACATTTGTGATTCTCATTGACTCCAGAATCCGAGAGAGATCTTCCTTTAACCACTTCCCGACCAGCGCACGACGATGTACGTCGACAGAATGGCACGGGCAGGCATATTGGCGTACATGTACGTCCAATATTTATTGCCGCCGTGCCATCGGGAGTGCGCCGCCGGCGGCGCGCTCCCGCGCTGGTCGGGACCCCCGTGAGTCCGGTCGCGGGACCCGCGGACTCGATCGCCGCGGGCATCCCCGCGATCGTCTCATGGAGCGGCCGAATGGAGGAAATGCTGTATAAACAACATTTTTCCATTCTGCCTAGCAACTAGTGACGCTGATCTCTGCTCCATGTGATTGGAGCAGAGATCAGTGTACACTAAATGAAAGCCCAACCCCCCCACAGTTAGTAACACACCCCTAGGAACACTTAACCCCTACACTGCCACCCACTGGTTAACCCTTTCACTGCCAGTGTCATTTACACAGGAATCACTGCATTTATATAGCAGTGATTACTGTATAAATGACAATGGTCCCAAAAATGTGTCAAAAATGTCCGATGGGTCCCCCACAATGTCGCAGTCACAATAAAAATCGCAGATCGCCGCCATTACTAGTAAAAAAAAAAATAATAAAAAATTATTAATAAAAATGCTATAAAACTATCCCTATTTTGTAAACGCTATAACTTTTGCGCAAACCAATCAATAATCGCTTATTGCGATTTTTTTACCAAAAATATGTAGAAGAATACGTATCGGCCTAAACTGAGGGAAAAAAATGTTTTTTTATGTATTTTTGGGGGATATTTATTATTACAAAAAGTAAAAAATAATGCGTTTTTTTCAAAATTATCGCTCTATTTTTGTTTATAGCGCAAAAAATAAAAACCGCAGGGGTGATCAAATACCACCAAAAGAAAGCTCTATTTGTGGGAAAAAAAGGACGTTAATTTTGTTTGGGAGCCACGTCGCACGACCGCGCAATTGTCAGTTAAAGCGACGCAGTGCCGATTCGCAAAAAGTGGTCTGGTCTTTGACCAGCAAATTGGTCCGGTCTGAAAGTGGTTAAGAAGCGTTTGCGGAAGCCTCCTGTACATTTGGCTCCGAGATTGCAGTCCCACCCTTGCCTCCCTCACCTCCCGGTACCGAGTCTGCCAGTGCAGTAGAACCCATGCAATTGGGCTTCACACATCTCTCTGCAGAGGAGAGGGCCTTTAGGAGGAGGGAGATATTGTGTCTTTATTGTGGCCAGGCAGGTCACTTCATGAAGTCTTGTCCTACCCGTCTGGGAAACGCTTGCACCTGAGGTCCTGTAGGGGACAGACCTTAGGTGGCAGTGTTACGTCCCCAGTTATCCAGAAGGATAAGCCCCTGGTTCAGGTTATCCTTTCTTGGTCTGAGTTGTCCATCAAGATACAGGCTCTAATCGACTCTGGGCTGCAGGCCTGTTCATAGATGGTACTTTTGTCTCTAACCCCTTGATTCTGCTGCAGCTTTCTGCCACTCCACTTGCCATTGAAGCTATTGATGGGAGACCTCTACAACCTTCCCATGTGACTCATAAGACTGCTCTGTTGACCATGTGCGTAGGGGTTCTTCACCATGAGATAATCCAATTCCAAGTCATTTCCTCACCTCATTTCCCAGTGGTTATTAGTTATCCTTGGTTACAGAGGCACGAGCCCTCTTTTGATTGGTTTTGTGCTGAGGTTCTTTCCTGATCGCCACAATCCTTCCTGCCGGAGAAGTACCACAAATTTAGCGGTGTTTTTGACAAAGGTTAAGCCGGTATTTTGCCTCCACACTGGTCATATGACTGCGCAATTAACCTTCAACTTGGTGGACAAAGCCATGGAGGAGTATGCTGCCGACACACTTTCTTGAGAATTCATCTGTAATTCTTCGTCCCCTGCTGGTGCTGCTTTCTTCTTTGTGAAAAAGAAGAGTGCTGAACTGAGACCGCGTATTGATTATTGGGGTCTCAATCACTTCATGATTAAGAATGCTTATCCGATTCCATTGATTATGGAGTTATTTCACTGCCTCAAGGGAGCAACAGTTGAAGGGAGCTTGATCTGACAGGGGCATACAATCTCGTGAGGATCAAGTTGGGCAACGAATAGAAAACTACGTTTAATACCAGAACAGGCCATTATGAATACGTTTTAATGCCATTTGGTCTTTGCAGCGCCCCGGCAGTTTTCCAGGAATTTATCAACCATGCCCTCTGCGATTTGCAACTATGTGTGGTGGTTTATCTTGGCAATATCCTCATATTTGAGAGATGATAACCTGTATTGTAAATTGGAGAAGTGCGAGTTTTTTCATGAACGGATTAAATTCTTGGGTTTTGTCATTTCCACTGCTGATTTTTCAATGGGCCCAGAAAAACTTACGGCAGTTCTACGGTGGCCGCGACCTGTGGGTTTATGTCCATTGCAACATTTTCATGGCTTTGCCAATTATTATCGGAAGTTTATTTGTGACTTCTTCACATCTCTGGTCAAACCCCTGACTGATATGACCAGAAAGGACGGTAACCCACAGAATTGGTCTCCGGATTCCATTAATGCCTTTGAGAGTCTCAAGGCTACCTTTATTTCTGCTACTCTGTTGATACATCCTGATCCTACGGCACCTTTCATCCTTGAGATTGATGCATCCAAGACTGGAGTTGGAGCCCTTCTGTCTCAACATTCTACCGCTGAGAGCGCTATGCTTCCTTGTGGCTACTTTTCCAAGAAAATATCTCCTGCGCAATGCAATTAAGAGATTGGGGCAGAGAGTTGTTAGCCATGATTTTAGCCCTTAAGGAATGGACTCATTTCCTTGAAGGTACCACTGTGTCGGTTCTTCTTCTGACTGACTATAAGAATCTAACATTCTTGTCTGAGGTGTAGTCTTTCTTTCTAAGAATGTAAGGGCTGATGCTTTGTCACAACAGTTTTCCTTTGCTTCTAAGATGGAGTCGGTTCCTGTTCCTGTCATACCTCCCAATCGTATTCTGGCTAGAGTTTGTATCAATCTCACTTCACCTTTGGGTGACAGAATTCTTGCCGTTCCATTCTCTGCTGTCCTCCAGATTTGCCATGCTGCCAAGGCTGCTGGCCACCCAGGGAAGAATCAACAAATTTGGGCCATTTCCCAACAATTCTGGTGGCCTAGTTTATGTAGCTGCCTCCATAGCTGCTTATTCCATGTGTGCTCAGAGTAAGACACCATGACACTTTCCAGTGGGCCTATTATAACCCATACCCAATTGAGAGAGGTCATGGACGCACCTGTCTATGGATTTTATTGTTGAGTTACCCAACTCTCAGGGTAACACACTTATCTTTATGGTGGTTGACCGGTTCTCTAAAATGTCCCATTGTATTCCACTTAAGAAGTTGCCCACATCCAAAGAACTGGCTTCCATTTTTGCTTGGAAGATCTTTCGCTTACATGGGCTACCCAAGGTTATCATCTCGGACAAGGGTAGCCAGTTTGTGTCCAGGTTTTGGCGAACCTTTTGTGTACAGTTGGAATTCAGCTTTCCTTCTCCTCTGCGTATCACCTGCAATCCAATGGGGCTGCAGAATGAGCCTTGGAGCAGTTTTTACATTGCTACGTTTCTGACCACCATAACAACTGGTCAGACCTCTTACCTTGGGCGGAGTTTGCTCACAATAGTGCCATCAATACCGCTTTCCGATTGTCTCCATTCATGCGACTTATGGTTTCTAACCATCCATGTTGCCTAACTCATTTTTTCCTCAGAGTATTCCTGTTTTGGAGGAGCATCTCTGTGGTCTTCATTCTACTTACAGGTCCAAGAGTCCTTCTGACGTGCCAATGATAGGTACAGACTCCCTACTGACCATGGACACCTACCTGCGCCTTCCTATCAAGTTGGGGACAGGCTCTGGCTGTCATCTCGCACCCTCTGATTCTGTGTTCCCTCACTGAAATTTGCACCACGGTTTATTGGGCCTTTCCGTATTCTCGGTAGGATTAACCAGTGGCTTAAGCTTTAGACATTCCTTCTAATATGCGTATTTCTAATGTATTTCATGTCTCCTTATTAAAACCTTTGGTATGCAACCGCTTCACCACCTCTGTACCACATCCTCACCCAGTTCAGGTTGAGAACCATGAGGGGTATGAAATACAATCTATCATTGATTCCTGTAGGTTCAGTGGGCGCATACAGTACCTGGTTCATTTGAAAGTGTACACTCTTGGGTCTCATCCTTGGATGTACATGCTCCTGTCCTCCGTGCTTTCCATAAGACATTTTTCCCCTTTTTCAGTGGTCCCCCGAGAAGGGGTCATTGAGGAGGGGGTGATGTCATTGCTGGACTCAGCCCTTCCTTCTCAGAGCTCTGTGCTCAGCTGTTGGTTAATTGCCAGTACTCTTCATTCCACAGTGACTCACCTGGTCTTCATTTCCTGCTCGTCAGCTAGCCCTGCTGGCTATTCAAACTGCCTGGATCAGATCTCCTGTGCCTTCACCTGGTCAACATATCTGGATACCCTCTGCTGTGTTTTCCTGTTAAGGACTTTTGCCTGGCTGACTTCCCTTCTGGTTCCTGATCCTGTTTACTGTCACTACTACGCTGATCTCTGGATTCCTGTTTCACTGGCTTCTCCGACTACCCGCTCTGGTGGATGAACCTTGGCTATGTGTTGACTACGTTTGCTCTGTTTGTACAATTTTATCAAAGTGTGATTTTTACTACACTTCAGTTTCAGTCTTATTCATCTTTAGCAGGAACAAGTTCTGTCTGCTGGATGCTCTATGCCAGGGATATGCCATTAGTGGACATTCAGCTGATGCAGAACTACAAGTCCCATGAGGTATAGCTACGTTCTTACAGCCACAAGCATGACACCCAGAGGCAGAGGCATGATGGGACTTGTAGTTTTGCAACAGCTGGAGGTCCACTAATTGCATATCCCTGCTCTATGCCAAAAAATAGGACTACAAGACAAACATATTAAGCAGAAATACTGTATCTAGTCCCTGTCATTCATGTCAATATTTTGTTTCCCAAACTCAGCTCACAAAGCCACCTTTACACCTAAACCACCATTGTTTTTGTTCCACCTAAACCTTCGGTAGCTATGATACTCAGCCAGTCCAGGCTCGATGATATGGTCGGGATTCACACAGATGCCTGGCTCAGAAGCTGTCTCAGCCTCTCAGCATGCTGCTGAGATCCTGAGACAGCCCCTCCTGCCATAGTCCAACACTCCAGTGAACGCTGGAGGGGCAGAGCAGAGAGCCGGCGACTGACAGTCACTGCTCTCTAGCGGAGGGGGAGAACTAAGCGATCAGCTTTTTTTTTTGGGGGGGGGATAATTCTCCTTTAACCTCCCTAGCGGTGATCCCGAGTCTGGCTCGGGTTAGGATTTTAGTTCCACAAGCGGTAAGCCCGAGCCAGATTCGGGATCGCATCGCTGGATACAGGGAGGACACAGAGAAGTTACTTACCTTGTCCCCTGGATCCAGCGATGTCCTCCGCGCTATGTGATCGAGCTGTCCTCCGCTCGATTCACACAGTGCCAAATCCCGCCGAGCTCCGTTCCCTGCAACGTTACGGCGCACGGCGCCAAATTCAAAAAAGTAAAAGTACACAAAACACACACAGTACTGTAATCTTACAGATTACAGTACTGTATAAAAAAATACACACCCCCTTTGTCCCTAGTAGTCTGTACAGTGCCCTGCATGCACTTTTAAAATTATAAATACTGTTTTTTATGGCTGGAATTTGGAGATTGTCCATAGCAACCAGAAAGTGTCCCTTTTTCAGTGTTTTAGGATTTGATTACATTATTGAATAATTTTTATTATTATTTATTATATTATAAACTTTATCATACCCGGGATGTCTGCTAGACTCTGGTTTGAACAGATTAAGAGAGTTATTCCAAAGAATTACAGAACGCCAAATTTCCATGCAAAATAATTATACCACTTTCAGCACCTAAAACCAGAACGAATCATACCGCCAGGGAGTTTAACTACAGATTTAATCTTTCTTCAAACCTATGACTGAGTTATACTATGACCCCCAGAAGTTTTTAAAAGGTACAATATGTCCATTTTCTATGCTCTCCAGCCAGGCCACAGACCCATGGAAGACTATGGAGTAGACTAAAGACAAAAAGGCTATTCACTTTTCAAGGGAAATTGCACTTTGCAAGGGAACTTGCCCCAAAGCTTAGCAAATGAGGTGAAGCTCTGCTGACTTCCATATGATCATGTGTAAACAAAAAATCTCTTTTTATTTTCCTTGCCCGTAATTGGGTATTGTTTTCAAATTGAACTTTATTCCATTTGCTAGACTCTGGGGGAAATTCTCTTGCACAGTTCAACTTGCCTTGCAAAGTGAGCAGTCTATTTGCCTTTAGTAAATAAACCCATGTGTGTTTGAGCTCAGTTGATGGAGGCCTGTTATTTCATACTGCCGTATGATATCAGTTTTGTTTCTTTCTCTCTGAGCTTTTAAAATATAATCTGGTTAGAATGTGGGTACCTACAGATTCTGGGAAGAGCCATTAAAGTTCAACCCATTACTGACTTGAGAGTTTGTAGCTGTTTAACTGATTTACCTCTTGATATGGAATTTCCTTGCAACCCAAGAAAAAAAGACTCGCTATACATTTTCCTAATAGAACAAGCATCAAGTCAGGACCCGTTACCCACAACAGTAGCTCCCCTTCTACGATCATATATTTTACACAGAGAGAATTACTGCACTTAGATAATATTGCCTCACTTCTGTTTCCTGTAATCCAAGGCATGTTATGGCTATAAGGGTATAACCCTCAAATAGACTGGTCCTCTGAAAATGTGGGCCTATAGTCATCCTACTGTTGACAGCACAATCCTTCAAAATTCTACATCACTTCTATGCTTGAACTCCTCCTCAACCCATGTGTGAATTACAGAGACTTTAATAAAATTAATGATAAGTACTGCTGTCCACTTTTGGGTATCAACGTTTTTCCAGATACTCTAAAGTTTTTACTAAGCTTGAATTTGGAGGTGACTTTGTCAGAATCCATAAAGTAGAATAATGGATAGCAGATTTTTGAACCTGCTTTTGGAATTTCAAATAACTATTTCTTTAGAAACTCTCTCAGTCCTTGTATGATAATAATCTAGATGGTAATTTAAAGGGGTTGTAAAGGTAAACATTTTCACCTTAATGCATTCTATGCATTAAGGTGAAAAAACATCTGACAGCGCCAGCCCCCCCAGCCCCCCCGTTTTACTTACCTGACCCCTGGAAAGTCCCGTGCTCACCTCCGACATCCTATTTGTCGTTCAGCCTGGCCGCTGATTGGCTAGAGTGGATGGATTGAAAGCAGCGCAGCCATTGGCTCGTGCTGCTGTCAATCACATCCAATGACGTGGTACGCCGGGGCGGGGCCGAGTGATACAGTGAGCCGCTATAGCCACCAGCTGTATCAAGGGAGAGCGCCCGCAAGTACTTCTCACAATGCGAGGGAGCTCGCATGAACGTGAGAAGTACTTGCGGGGGGAAGCCAAGACAGCCGCCGAGGGACCCGAGAAGTCCAGGTTCGGGGCCACTCTGTGCAAAACGAGCTGCACAGTGAAAGTAAGTATAACATGTTTGTTATTTAAAAAAAAATCCCTTTACAACCACTTTAATCTCTTCATCATCCCTGAAATGACACTGCATTCATGTATATAAGGTCGTCGGCATACTGAAGCAGAATGACCTTTACATCAAGCTTGAAAGTGGAACTCCATTATCCATTCTACAAATGATTTTACCATAGATCACAAAAAGTCACTGCTACTCTTGATTGACCAGGTCCTAATGATAAAAAAGGAGTACAGATTATTGTTGGGTTTGCAAAACTCTACAAAAATGTAATTAAAGATTTCTTGAATAATGTATATCCTATCATGACACTTACAAATAAACATACCCATTTCCAATGCCTTCTTGGGACTGCGTTTGATCCACTGAAAACTTTGTTCACCTCTGCACTGTTTTTAGACATCCAAATCATGCCTTGCCTTACATTCTTGAAACTGAAGCTGTATAAAATGTATGAAATTTAGAAAATGCTGAAAACATGTTGTAGGTATTATACTATCACAGTTTTATGATCCAAGTCTTTGATGCATCCTGTTGCCTTCTTTCCTAGAAAACTCAGCCTTGCAGAGATAAATTATGTAAGGGATTGAGGACTACTGGGAATCAAGTAGGCAATAAGAAAATGGAGGTATCTCAAAAAGACTTCATCCATCCAATAACAATCTACAGAGATCATAAGAGTATCTGGTAAGCATCTAAAGCCCAGACAAGGCAAATAAGCATTGTGTTTGACACTTGGTAAAACTGGTGCAACTGTGCATAGTAGCCAATCAGCTAGGTTTGTCAAAGATTTATTGAACAGGCTAAAGTTAGAAGCTGATTGGTTACTATGCACAGCTGCACCAGATTTTGTGTGCACTAGGTTTAGTAAATCTCCCTGTTTGTTTTCCATTTAACCTACAGGTCTGGCCTTAAAGTGGTTGTAAGCCTCAGACATTAAAAATGAACACAGTATATCCTTCAATAGTGTGTACTTGTCTCAAATAAAAACACAAAGTGTAATTTTCTTCTGATGCTTTGTTCCTCTGCTATCAGCATGAATCACCTCTGACAATTTTTCCGGACACCATAAGAAAAATGGTGATAGGAGGGACCTCTAGCAGATTGACGTCCTCAGCTCTGTTCCTGTGAGCTATGTGAAGGGGTGGCTGTCTCTTCCCCCCAAATCAGGCTCCAGACCTCTGATCACTGAGCTCTGAAGAGTGTAACCTCATCTCATTGCTCCCTTTTTTCTGAACTCTCAGTACAAGCTTATAAATTCAGCACTTTGTATCTCAGATCAGGCAACTCTCAACTAGCAATACTTTACTCTTGCCACTTAGAAAAAAACTCCTTTTGCACAGTGACAAGATTCTTACCTTTGCCCTAGGATCTCCGAACCTCTGTCCTTTAGATCTACCATGACTATACACTAAGGCCAGTGTGGGAGATTAGCTTATGGAGATCACGTTTTCTGGAAAACAAGGTCAGCGTGCAGGCAATTTCTTTAAAATATGGTAGGTTGCCAGGTTTATTTAGCAGAGGTTTGCAAAGTAAAGAAAGCAAACAAAAAAGTAGTAAAACAAATCCTTGCCATCTGGCGCTAAACTATAGAGTAGTCTCCCTTTATATGGTGTGGGGCTGGTCGCCGTCACCCACAAAACATGTGGTAAACCAAACCTTCTTTTTTAAAATCCAAACAGACCTCTCTCAGATTCCCTTCTGAGTCTCAGGCCAGAACTATCCTGTGCTCTCTCCCTGCTCATTTAAAGTCCACCTAAGCGTAGACTCAAGTGGACCACAACATCCGAACCAGAACCAAGCCTGCCACACAGGCTGGAAAAACCCAGGCCGGATGCCGCTTCAGTCTCTTACAACAGTCCACAACTTTGGCCTTGGGATAAGATCACCATGGAATTCATTGTTAAAGAGGAGCTCCAGGCTCTAGCAGAAAAAATTTAGTCAGTAGATACATATTCTGTAGCTACTGACTTTTATTATTAGGACACTAAAAAGAGATCCCCACAAAATGGCAAATATTTGGAAGAATATGTAAAAGAGACACGGTTCCCAGAAACCTCAGATGAGAAGTCAATCCCCAGAAAGAGGACAGTGAATTAGAAGAGTAGCTTAAGTACTTTAAAGTGTTACTAAACCCTGTAATATGCCAACAGCTTATAAATCTTCTTTTTTACATTAAAATATTGCCGCTATATACCTTTTTGGATGATCTGTATACCACAATTAAATCATAAGCTGCACAGTTTCTTCAGTGCCGAGAGTTCAGGAGGTGGAGATCTTCTAACTGCAGCCTGTATACAAACCCAGACCTGTGATGCCAATATCATGTGACTTGGCTATCTCTGAGAACAAGTAAGAACATGTAACTGTTCTCTCCAGCATAAAAGACACAACTGAGCATGTGCAGGTTGGCTGTTGCCTATGTGTTAGCTGGCTTTCCCAAGCTGGACATTGCAGGGAGGGGAGGATCTATGCAGGATAAAATGGTCTTTTTACACAATGCAGAGGATTATCCCCTTAATTTCCACATTGAGTATAACAAGCATGCTATGCTGTACATACAGACTGATTTTACTGTTGTGGGTTAAGTAACACTTTAATGAGGCAGGAGTAAATTTTCTCAGGTTTCTAATAATAAAAAAGTCCTGAAAATTGACTTTATTGGATTCTGAGATTAATACTATTAAAAACAAACTTGGAAAAATTTGAAAAAAATCTCCATACTGAATTGAATTTATACAATTCCCTTAACATATTAAATTAAATGACCATTTGGTAGATAGAATTTAATGAATTGATCCTGTAAAATGTTGAAATTGTGTCCTTTTGATGTACCTACAGAAATGGGAGAAACCCCCTGAGGAAGACTGAAATTTTCCCAAGGTTGAAATGCATTGGGGTATTTCTGTACCAAATGGTCATTTGGTTTAATATGTTATGGGAATTGTATAAATTAAATACCACTGTTTTGCAAAAATAATGTGATAAATGCTATTTTCCTAACCAATTTATTTGCTTTATGTACACCAGTGCTCATATTTTAAACTTCTGTACTTCAATGAAGCTTTGAATACCTTCTTGATTAATAAATCAATCCATTTTTACAAGAGTATATGTCTCTCATTGCTGCTAAAAAGACCCATGGGGAAATTGTTTGAATTTTTCCAAATTTTTGTAACAGGGTGTGCAGCTTGCTCAGATCTCCATATGTGTGTCCATCCTTATTAAAAACAAACGTATTCCTTTAAAAAATGAGCCAGAGTACATACAAAAATCAGAAACATTAAAAGCCATACTTTTCAATAGAAATTAGAGCTAAAAACTAAGAAAAAAATGAAATACAATAGAGATGTCAAGGACTACAAAGACAATGTCGTTTTTAAATGGCAATGTATACCAGTAACTAATCCAGTAACGCAACCTGGTCAAGGGCAGAAAACTACAGCAGTCTTACCTGTGGTATCCTGGTTTCTGGTGATGGTAGAATAAATCAAAATCATTCTTACTCTTATGGTTTCATATCACTCCTCCCCCAACTCCCAGAGGAGATGGGTGGGTCAACAACAGTACCCCGATGCCAATCCGAGATAGGATGGCAGAGGGAGATCACCTTATAGAGTTCTTTCAAAACATTCCCGTAGGGGGCCTCCTCCACCATGGAGAAATAGAGAGCAACAACATACACACTATGGTGATGGGGATTCATGTGGCCCTCAGAATAACGGTGGTCCCCCTAATCACTATAGAGTAGATAGTTATAATAGGTTTGCACTCCTTACAAATGAAAATGGAGGAGTTGAACCCGGAGTCATTAGGGATCATAGAGTTCCACATCCCTTGTATGATCATTACCCAAGTGATAGCCATAATCAACAGGTTTTTCAGTGGGGCAGCAGGGGGGACACAAAAGGAATGGAAACGCAAGAGAGGGGCCAGTGGGGGGAGGCACTTTCACCCCAAAAAGAAGGAGGACCTAAGTGACAATGGTATAATTAATCTCTAAAGAAGAGGTCACAACCCTTAGTACAGAATTTAAGATTTCACCCCCTCGTAATCTAAACAAGTTCCAGACTTTTATAGATGTACAGAAATATACTCGAAGGTATATATCAGTAATCCCACTAGGCAACTAGCGAGGGCCACATCAGAATTTGTTAATTCTGGCCTAACGCATCTCTCTTTAATCCCCCTGGAAACAGTGCCCTTAACATTAATGTTTTTTCGGGATTTGGTTGTGAAAGACTTACAAAATCTGAGAGTACGACCTGTACACCCTCAACGTGATGTCAGGATAGGATTAGATAGCTTGTGCAATAGGAATGATATAGTTGCCCGACCACCAGATAAAGGAGGGGCCATTGTAATTCTGGATAGAGAAACATACTCACAGGAAATGGAGAGACTCATATTCAATAGTGACACCTATGCCCCTTTACCCATGGACCACATGCTGAAATTTAAAAAAGAACTTAAAATACTTGTGGAGGAGGGATTTAATAAGGGTATTTTAAACAAAAAGGAGAAGGACCTTTCGGTACCTCTGGCTCCTAGATTGCCAACGATGTATTCGTTGCCAAAGATTCTTTGATAAACCCCCCAGGATGACCCATCATCAGTGGTATCGACTCTATTATATCCTGAGTCTGCAAGTATATTGATCATTATTTACAACCGCTGGTGATGGGTACTCATTTTCTCAAGGACACGAAACATGCCATTAGTATTTTAAATACTATTGAGTGGAAGCCCACATACCTACTAGTGAGTGCTGATGTTGTATCCTTGTACATAGCCATCTCACATAAACTAGGGTCTGAAGCACTTCAATGCTTCCTCTCCCGAGATTCTGCTGTTCTCTCTGGACAAAGTAAATTTATTCTAAAGTTGCTTGAATTCTCTATGTCACATAATTACTTTTGGGACAATGGGGCATATTATTTGCAAAGGGTATAGCCATGGGAGCAAAATTTGCTCCCAGTATGGCAAACCTTTTCATGTCAAAGTGGGAAGAGGATATTGTTTTATGCAACAAATGTCCAGAGTTAATTCTATGGAAAAGATCTATTAATGTCCTCTTTTTATACGAGATGGTGATCTTCAGTCCGTGGATGCATTTGTGTTTTTTTTTTTTTAACGCTAATAGGGGCATAGTCCTTGGTCATTAGGTGAGCCTTACTGATATCTAATTTCCTGGATTTGAGAATTTCAATACAAAAGGACGGAATTGTTACCACCACTTTCTTTAAATGGACAGACAGGAATGGGTGCATTCCATTAGACTCTTGTCACCATCCCTCCTGCGGACAATAGGACAATTTTTGCATTTAAAATGCAATTGTACCCATTTAGATGAGTATTTAAGGGAAGTATCTATTCTTAAAACTAGGTTCCTGGCCAAGGGTTATAATGAAAATCTTTAGATTCCCTCATCCAAGATGTTGGTAGCAGGGATCGTCAGCAATTAATAGGTGACAATCCTCATCAGGATGGTAATTTAGATGACTTTGGTTCAGCTTTTATTACTACCTTTTTGAGCCACCATTGGGCAATTAAAAGAATCATCAAGCTACACTGGCCAGTCATAAAGAGTGACCGTGTTCTTGGCCCTCGAGTACCTGATCAACCTCGGGTTATCTTTAGGGGAGCACCTAATTTAAGAAATACAGTAGCACCTAATGTCCTAAATCCCTCCCCACCAGACCTACTTTTTTGTGATCTGAAGGGTTATTACCTTTGTGTAAAATGTCAGGCCTGTAGAATCAATACACATAGGGGAGGAAAATAACTGAATTTACCTCAGTAGGCAGAGTAACTTATCGCATTAAGTCTTCCATTTGATGTATGACTAAATGTGTCTTATATCTCCTTAGGTGCCCCTGTGGCTTGGAATATGTAGGGTGTACTGTACGAATGCTACATATTAGACTGCCGGAACATATAGCCAATATCCAAAAGGGTTTTGATAAACATAATGTTTCTAAACATTATGATTTAAAGCACAACAGGGACCCCAAGGGCACCACTTTCATTGCCCTTGAAAAATGTGTCCCCCTTGGTGAGGCAGTAACGCAAAACCAATTGGATCTACAAATTAGGCTCTCATGTGCCCAATGGTTTGAATGTTGACTGGGACATGAACTGTTTTATTAGTGATGTCCCCTCAACCACCTAAATTCATCACCATTTGCCCTTCTAATTTTGTGATCAAATAGAATGGTTAGATGACCTTAGGGACACATTATCATCATATGCCATCTGATTTTGAGGTTAAATTGAATGGTTTAGATGCCCTTAGGGATACATACCGTATGCTGTGTAGGCATGTGTTCTATAATTCTCATAATTAAATTTTTAATATTTTAACCATTTTTGAATTATGATTATATTGTTTTTATTATTATATATACTATTTTGTGAATACTTGGGATGACGAGGAATCGTGTCCACTTAATTAATTTTAAATTAAAAATATCATATATTTATGGGGATTTTGTTATGATCCATGTGATGGCACTGTGCATTTCATTATTTTTTAGCTAATTAGGAACAATTGTTTGCCTTGCGTGATGGGCATAATTTACCTCCATTGGGATTTTGTTATGACCCACAAGATGGCGCTGTGCATTTAATTCCCTTTTTTTTTTAACTGATTAGGAACAAGCGTTTGTCCTAATTGACGGGCACTCTTTTACCAATGGTTGCCCAGGTCATTCTTTCATTTAACCTATGGTGAGACATGTTTTGCTTACCAATGGATGTAAAGGTCATTTCTATCTGACCTTGTTTCTCAATGGGACTATTTAAAGAGCAGCATTAGGTATGTGTATGCACCCCTGATAATGTCATTTATAACAAAACAATTCTCGGGATAGTCACGTACGCATGCTACTGCACCTGCGCAATCGCTGCTTGAAACTCAGAAGAATTTTATCTGTTTGATCTGTGGATTGTGACATGATCATAGCTTGGACTTTTATGTGTACTGTTTAACCACTACAATACATGGCACTTTCAGCCCCTTCCTTCCCAGCCCAATTTTCAGCTTTCAGCGCTGTCACACTTTCAATGACAATTGTACGGTCATGCTACGCTGTACCCAAATGAAATTTTTATCTTGTTTGCACAAATAGAACTTTATTTTGGTGGTATTTATTCACGACTGTTTTTTTTTTTTGTGATATAAACGAAAAAATTGCTTAAATTTGAAAAATATCCCAATATTTTCTTCTTTCTATTTTAAAAGAAACCCAATAAAATCAAATTTTGTCATAAATTTAAGCCAAAATTTATTCTGCTACATGGTTTTTGGTAAAAAAAATTCCGTTAAGTGCATAATAATTGGTTTGTGTGATTACGGACATATGTACGCAAATGATCATGTACAGATGTGTGCAGGTGATTACGGACATATGTGTGCAAATAATCATTGGGACATGTGATTTTAGTGGGACATATGTGGGGGACATGTGTTTTTATTATTGGGGACATGTGTGTTAACACTGTGTTTTACACTAGGTTGGTGATCCGTGAGTAAAAAGATGTAAAAAACAGCTCATACTCACTGATCACCAGCCGGCTGCAGCAATCCGCTCTCCTCTCCTCATCGGCGACTTCCGTGTGAGGAGAGGAGAGCCGATTGCCTAGTAAGCGGCTGTTTTTTTACATCACATGACGGCTGTGATTGGACACGGCCATCATGTGATCAGGAGGGCCCATCACAGAGCCCTCCTGCTGATTCGAGATGCGCCGCGTCCGGGTGACACGAGCGCATCGGGATCGCGCCGCTGCGCAGGCACGCGTGCTTGCGATCCCCCTCCTTCTGAAGGACGTTCAGGGATGTCCAGTCAGAAGGAGAAGGCTCCCACCCGGCCGTATATATACATTGGCCGGGTGGGAAGTAGTTAATAAACCGGATGTTGAGACAGTATCACATTATTTGAAGTCTTCTCTTTTTTTCTCCTAAACATTCAGCTATCGAGTCTTCCTAATACTGCATCCTGTATTCTGCGTTGCTGTGAACCTCCTGGTGTATACCATCCATGGCCATAGGAGAGGAACATCTGGATTTTCTTTCTCAGCGGATCAGAGATCCAAGTGACCTCTCGAAGTAAGAGGGGTCACTGGCTTTCCGGTAAACCTCCATTTTTGATTATGGTGATGGGTGTCACGCTGTCAGGTGTATGATCGTCATTTTCAAACACTCTTTTCTCCCATGGGACTTTCTTTGATGGAATCCATCTTTTATATGGATTTTTTGTTTGCACTGTTGCACTTTATTCACATGTGAGGTAATTTTTCATATGTCTTCAAAGTTTATTCACAGTTATTATTGTTTATATATAACTGATTGTTTGCATATTAGTATATTTGTTTTCATTCACACTAATGCACTTTTTCATACTTTTTTTTATTTTTAGCACTGCACTGTTTTTACAAATATTAGGACACTTACCTAGTTACATAGTTAGTAAGGTTGAATAAAGACACCAGTCCATCCAGTTCAATCTGAGTGAGTGTCTACAATTGTCCCTATCCCTGTACATTGCACACTCACATCGGTCCCTACCCTCAAGGAGCCCACAATCCAAGGTCCCCATTCATATACTAGGGCCTATTTTGAACAGAAGCCAGTTAACCTACCTGCATGTCTTTGGAGTCAAGGAATCCAGCAGTGTCTTCACCTGAGCCTATTTTTCAATTGGATATTAGGTGCTGCTGCCGCCATCTCCACTAAGAGGAACCAGCAGTGAAGCCTTGCGGCTTCACAGTTGGTTCCCTACTGCGCATGCTGCACTCTATGAATGGCCTGGCTGTAGATAAGGGTGGGGTGAACTTCTGGCTGAGTCAGTGAGAACTCAGCTAGCAGTGGGAGCAGGTACCTGGAGGCAGACAAATGGAGCTACCCTTTTTGGGTGGAGCTGACACCAACAATGGGGCATATCACCTGTCACTGACACAAACAATGAGGCAATATTTTTCCTGATAAGATATGTTTAGAAAGAAATGGCCAAAGGGGGTACCACATCCAATGAAAACTGTTAGAAAATAGTTTTTGGACATTTGAGCAGATTCCCTATTACTAATGAGTCAAAGGTAGCTTCTTCAGGACCTATTTCCATTGACTGCAGGCAAAGGGATTCTGTATGGGAAAGAAAAAAGTATCAAAACTTAATTGGACGGATAGCCAATGCATAGAAATCACATATATCAATATAAACACCATAAATAGTATGGGGACGGTGTATATAGAGTGTGCCACTCAAATAGCAGAGAACACTGCATTTGCGGCATGCCGTGTGCCGCCCGACGGCAGCCAGATGGTTGCTGTACATACTGTGGAATAACGGTGATCCTGGTGCAGTGATTCTGTGGAATTTTTTGGCTTTATGAGTACTATATCATGATGATAGTATATATACTACACAGTATATCTATCTATGTGGGGGCTTATTTTCATTTTGTCCTCCCTTATAGAATGGGGCATCAAATATTATTGGTTGTCTTGATCTAGGGAGTGTCTGGCTGTTCTGGCTGCCTCCAGGCGGCACACGGCATGGGAGAGTTCTCTCTGCTATACGAGTGGCACACACTATATACACCATCCCCGATTAAGTTTTGATACTTTTTTCTTTCCCATACAGAATCCCTTAGCCGGTGTCTTGTCAAATAGCGTCCTCCATCAGATAGTGTTCCCTGCGTACTGCGCATGCGCAGTACGCAGGAACACAGATTCCGAAAATTGCCGAGGATGAACGGCGCCTGCGCCGTGAGTCCAGGTTCTATCCCCACTATCCAAGTGGACACAGAGTCAGAATA
Source organism: Lithobates pipiens (assembly GCF_037356315.1). Taxonomy (NCBI): domain Eukaryota; kingdom Metazoa; phylum Chordata; class Amphibia; order Anura; family Ranidae; genus Lithobates; species Lithobates pipiens. The sequence continues at coordinate 168,232,590 of NW_027507785.1, read as the reverse complement.
AAAAAGAGCCGAGCGCAGCGAGGCCGAGCCCGAAGCGTGGCGAGCGAAGCTCGCCCGCGAGGGGCCCTCTAAAATTCACAACCCTATGTCCGCTTGGATGGTGGGGCTACCACCTCCACTCACGGCGCAGGCGCCGTTCAGCTTCGGAGATTTTCCGAAGCTTCGTCTGCTCCGTACTGCGCATGCGCAGTATGGAGTGGACACTATGTGATGCCTGGACTCTATACGCCAGAACACCGGCAGTCAATGGAAATAGGTCCTGAAGAAGCAATAGCGAAACGTTGACCTTTCTTTGACTCATTAGTAATAGGGGATCTACTATTTTCATATACACCTCTAGTTATACCAATGAGAGCTCTATTTTCTCTTGTTATTACTTTGTACATACTTTTATCCATTTTGTAACATTAAATAAACAATTCATTTTGTAAAACTATATAGTGTTCCTTTCTGGTAAGCGATATTCTTCCAACTGACACCAACGATGGAGCACAATGCTTTTTATTGATACCAATGATGGGGCACTATTCCTCCTACTGATATAAACAATGGCCACTATTCCTCCCGATGACACCAACAAAAGGGCACAATTCCTCTCACTGACACCAACAATGGCGCGCTATTCCTCTAACTGACACTAACAATGGGGCACTACTGTTGGCACTTTATAAAACCCATATAATAATATTCCTCCTACTGACACCAAAGATAGGACATTGTTTACTTCCACAGGACACAAAGACATTTTCTACTACCTATGCCCCCCTAAAATCTGTTTAGAAAGTTTGAAGATCCCTGGTCTATATAAACTCTTGTAATATCTTTGATCTCATATTAAGTGTAGGAGGAACTCTGCAGAAGTCTGTTCTCCTAGCCAAATGTTTCCAACAACATGCATAATACCATGAACACAGACTCTTTTCTACTTTCTAGTACCAGATTTACTTTGAATTCTCCACGACTGGACTTGATATCTTTAATAATGTTACTGACTATGGTATGTCCCTTGGCCTATATCTCTGCATTTTGACCCTACACTTCACTGCTCATATGAAACCATCTCTGGCCTATGTCCTGATCACTTTTCTGCTTTGTGATCTGCTGTCCACAAGTTCCACGGGTTCTGTGTTTGTTTCTACTTCTGCATCTGCACCCTTAGCACAAATGTTTCTTGCTGCTCCTGCATACATTACAGAGACACTCCACTGCCCTCACTTCCCCTGTAATCACACCCACTCCACTGCCTTCACACCCATTGTAATGCATTTCTAAGGCCAAAGTGCTGCAGGGAGTTCTGATTCAATGGATCACAGATCTTGGTTGCTGAGCAACCAATAATGCAAGCTCTTGTTACCATACTAACAATCCTAACTGACTGAGGGTATAATGTAAATACACTAGAGTGCACATACAATTACATAATTTTTTGCAGTAACAAAATCAAAGGGTACACAAGTGCAAGCAAACAAAAAATATGTTATTTTTATAGGCTCACAATAAACACAATTTTTAACATTTAATTATAATTAAATAATAAGTGATTTTTTTTTTTCTAATTGAACATTACTACTTCACTGGACAGGTCAAAGGATGTAAATTGAAATTGTAATTGTTCTACACTGGCGTATATAGATTTTAGTTTCTAGGAACCTGATACTGTTTTTCATATAAAGACAGCTCTGTTAAACTTTAGTTAAGGGCAACATAAAAAAGTATATGTGCATCTCTGCAATACATGCGTGTTTCCCCATATTTTATCTCTTTAACCACTTCAACCCCTTCCAGTCCAGGTCATTTTTTCAGATTTCGGCATTATCACACTTTGAATGACAATTACTCAGACATGTAACAAGGTACCCAAATTCATTTTTATCATTTTTGAGACAAACAGAGCTTTCTTTTGGTGGTATTTAATCACCACTGTTCGTTCTTTTTTTGCTATATAAAAAAAAATTTAAAAAAATAAACTGTTTCTGTGATAAAATTTCACAAATAAATAATCTTTCTTTATCAATTTAGGCCAAAATGTACTCTGCTACTTCTCTATGGTAAAAAATAATCCAAGTCTGTGTCTATCATGTAGTCTGTGTGAAAGTTATAGAGTTTACAAACTATGGCATATGGCATCTTGAAAATTGATCACTCCTGATGTACTGACTGCCTATCTCAATTCTTGAGGTCCTAAAATGCCAGGGTATTAAAACATCCTGAAAATTACACTTTTTGAAAAGTACACAGCATTCAGTACGAGGCATGGTGAGTTTATTAAAGCTGTTATTTTTTTCCAAAATACTTTGGAAAATTATGAACATAATAAAATTAGTTTTTCTTTTGTTTACAAAGTTGTCATTTTATCAAGTTATTTCTCACACACAGCATGGGCATACTTATATTTACACCCCAAAACACATTCTGCTACTCTCGACTACATGTGTGGGACTTTTTTACAGCCTAGCCACATAGACAGACCAAAAATCCAAAGAGCATATTAAGGCTTTCTAGGAGCATAAATTAAACATCTAAATTGCTGACTACCTATCATATTTTTGGAGGCCCTGGAGTACCTGGATAGCCGAAACACCCATAAAATGACCATATTTTGGAAAGAACACATGTCAAGATATTTTAGAAAATTAAAATTTTTACCACAATTTTTTTTCATAAATGTGGAAAGAAAATTAAGTTGTATTTATTTTATTTCAAAGTTGACAATTAAAATATGCATAGCTTAGGCATACTTAGAATTACATCACAAAACAAGTTCTGAAACTCCTGGTAATACCACATGTGTGAGACTTTTTTTAAAACCTAGCCTAGCCACATAGAGGAGCCCAAAATCCAAAGAGCACCTTCAGATGTTCTAGAGGCATACATTGCACATCAAATTTCCTAATTACACATCACATTTTTGGAGGCCCTGGAGCACCAGGATAGTGGAAACATGCACAAAATGACCCCATTCTGGAAAGAAAACACACCAAGGTACTTTCTAAGAGGCATAGTGAGTCTTTTGAAAATACATTTTTTTGCTACAAATTTTTGGAATATGTGGAAAGAAAATTAAAGTTTTGACACTGACACTAGTTATAGCGGTGATCAGGACACTGATGCTGGTTTATACTGGTCTGGCATCACTGTATTCAGGGACACTTGCTCTGTTGAAGCTAGTGTGGCAGTGATCATGACACTGATATGGAGGTGATCAGGACACTGGTATGGAGTGATCAGGATGTTGGTATGGCAGTGATAAGGATGCTGGTATGGCGGTGATCAAGAGGCTGGTATGGTGGTAATTAGGACACTGGTATGTCGGTGGTCAGGACACTGGTATGGCAGTAATCGGGAAACTGGTGCTGGTGTATACTTGTCTGGCAATCAGAGACACTGGCTGGTGGCAATCGCCTGGTAACATTGACTGAAGTAGCTAGTGATATGGTAACTGTTTTGGAAGGACTGGTGACACTGGGGCAGGAGTGACAGGTGACAGGTGGTTGGCTGCACTATTTATTCACAAGAAAACTAGGGGCTAGTGATCAGGGACACTGTGAGCTGGTTGGCACTGATGTGTGTCAATATGTAGTAAAACAGGGAGGGCACACTAACCTTGTGCATTACCAAAGATTAATATTTATTAAAATAGTAAAAACAAACGTTATGCTCACAAACCTGGTTGCAGGTATCTAGAAGACACGGTTCTGAATTTTTGGAACAATGTTAAGACTTTTTTAAACTTTTTTTTGAGTATGACTTTTGTTTTTACTATTTAAATAAATTTTAGCTTTGGTAATGCACAAGGTCAGTGCGCCCCCCCTGATTTTCTATATGTTTCAGCTCTAAGGATACCCATTGTTCTGAGGAGGGCAGAAAGACCTTTGACATTCCATATTCTATCCAAAAGATTGGCTACACCACCTACACATGGACTAAGCTCCGGAGCGCAGGAGATTATGTTGTACTGATATGTGTCAAAACAGTGTGACAGGCTGAAGACTACCCACTGTACTGCTGTAAATGTTCTCTCTCCTCTCACAGATGATATCTGTGGGGCGAGAGATAACCGATGTTACTTTCAATTTCTTGTTTACATGTGATTGCTCTGATTGGACAGAGCAATCACATGGTATAGGACCAATATTATTGGTCTTTTACCCACTTATATGTTCACTGTGTCCAAAGGACACAGCAACCACTGGGCTCGTGAGTGAGCACTATAGGAGCTGCCGATTGCCGTGGATGTATGGGTATGTCCACTCGCATCTGTAAAACACACATCCAGCTTTATATGTACATTAGCCAGATGGAAGGCAGTTAAAGACCCTGCAAGTGCAGAAAAATGTTGATCTACCAAGAATGCACTCAGCTCCTAGGTCCTTTTGTGTGATGAAAACACATTTCTTTGGACTGAGTGTTGTCAACTCTGCTTAGTTTTCTCTGGCTAAACTACTGAATTACAACCTTTTTCAAGTCAACATCATTAGCACTTATTGATCTGCAACTTGGAGGCATAATTGGGCTCCTTGAGATAACACATGAAGTGTGCGCAGGTCGCAGAGCAGCCCTGAATTTCTACCAAAATATAAACAAACCCTTTCAAAGTTATATTTAACAGATCAAAAAGGAACAAATAAGAGAAGCTCATTTTGATAGTTTACAAATGATGACTGTCTAATGCCGCGTACACACGATCGAATTGTATGACGTACTTAGTCCGTTGAAACGCATTTCAACGGACAATCCGATCGTGTGTGGGCTTCAGCTGACTTTTTCAGTACTAAGAAGGCCGGTTTGCACACCAATCTTCCCGTCGTACTTTGGTTTCAGTGGACAATACGTTCGTCAGTATGCTAGTCCGACGGACTAAGAATGGCGCATGCCCAGAAAGGATTTATAGGACGGAAGCGTTCTGTCTTGTAAAACTAGTGTTCGTATTGAAGATAGAATATTCGTCATGCTGCTAATTTTGTGATCTTTTAATATAGCACATTCTTTTCTTCTTCATAATGCGAGAAAAGTGAAGTTGCTTTGCTGCTTATATTCACACAGAGTTATCACAAATGTCTTTATTCATGCTCATCTTATGATTAATATTCCAATTCGAGAATAAATAAAAAAAAAAAATAACGGACGAATTAAGCTGAAGTCTGAAAAGCGCGAATCGTCTCTAACCAAACTTCCACTAACGCAAAGTCAGCAGAAGGAGCCCAAAGGGTGCTTTACTGTGTCTTGGACTTCCTATTTCTAGTCCCGTCGTACGTGCTGTACGTCATCGCGCAAGCTTTCGTCGGACTGTTTGTGTATCCGTGTGTGGCCAAGTCCGTTCGGTAGAAAGTCCGCCGGATTGTATGACGGACTAAGTCCGTCATACAATTCGATCGTGTGTACGCGGCATTAGGAAATCTGGGACATCCAGTTACCCTCATTACAAGTCCAGTGATAATGGATGCAATGTTCATCCACAAATGTACAAAACTTTAATTCAGTGCGTGAGGTGTAATGATCTATGTATGTTTTGTATTAATGAAGCAATTCTTTAGTTGTGCTATATCACAAAAATTTCATAGACTGTTTTCTAATTAACAATTTTCTACTTGAGCTCAGACCTTACAAAGAACAAGTGTCCCTCAGGAAACTAAACCAAATATAGGAATTCCTGGGTATGCAAGTCTGTATGAGGCCAAGCCTGTATGGGAGTATGCTTCCAGTAAGCTTACGGAGAAAAGGGCTCACTTAAAGTCTCTGCATTTACAGTTTCTCTAATGCCGCGTACACACGACAGGACTTAAGTCCGGCAGACTTTCGACTGAGTTCTGACAGAGTTCTGACGGACTTTCCGAATGAACGGACTTGGCCACACACAATCACACCAAAGTCCGACGGATTCGAACATGATGACGTATGACTGGACTAGAATAAGGAAGTTCATAGCCAGTAGCCAATAGCTGCCCTCGCATCGGTTTTTGTCCATCAGACTAGCACACACACGAGCGGATTTCTGGGTCCGGCAGAGTTCTGTCGGAAAAATTTGAAACATGTTCCATTTCTAAAGTCTGTCAGACTTTTGCAAATCAAAAGTCCGCTGCAGCCCACACACTATTGAATAGTCTGCCGGAATCATTCCGTCAGACTTTTGATGTTGAAAAGTCTGGTCGTGTGTACGGGGCATTACAAACCCTCCATGTTCATGTATTCCATAGTGTAAGCGTATGTCTTCAGCCATCCATTTACTTTGAATTAGCTTACAGTACAACTTAACGTACAAAAAAGAACCATTAAGTGGTTGTAATTTTTGTGATTGGTTGGATTTTTGTGCTTGGGTGTCGAATTGCATTACAATCTTACTAGGCCATGCTGGTTGCTGGCCAGAGACACAGAGAGGTGGACCTGGAAGTGATGTCAAAGATGTCACTTTCTGGGTCAGCAACAAAGAGGGGAGGGGAGAGCGGATGTTTGTCTGCTCTACTTCCTACCCTTTACCCGGTGGAACCCACTATGTTGGTCCTGGGCCCACAGAGGGGAGCACCGTTACCAGAGTGTGTGTGGAAACAATCAGGCGGCCACCTGAATGCTTCCATCTGACAGGCAGGAGTTTGCTTGTCAGATATACACACAATCCTGATGACTGTAGCCACCGGAAATGTGTGCAAAATCCCCCGCTGTCAGGTCCATACGACTGACCTGGCAGTGTAAGGGATTGGGTTAAGGCAATTCATTCATTAAAATGGGTTGACTAACCCACCAAAAATTGTGCATACAGGTGATACTCGAAAAATTAGAATATCATGCAAGTTCATTTATTTCACTAATGCAACTTAAAAGGTGAAACTAATATATGAGATAGACTCATTACATGCAAAGCAAGATAGTTCAAGCTATGATTTGTCATAATTCTGATGATTATGGCTTACAACTCATGAAAACCCCAAATCCACAATCTCAGAAAATTATAATATTGTGAAAAGGTGCAATAATCTAGGCTCAAAGTGTCCCACTCTAATCAGCTAATTAAGCTATAACACCTGCAAAGGGTTCCTGAGCCTTTAAATGGTCTGTCAGTCTGGTTCAGTTAGAAATCACAATCATGGGAAAGACTGCTGACCTGACAGTTGTGCAGAAAACCATCATTGATACCCTCCATAAGGAGGGAAAGCCTCAAAAGGTAATTGCAAAAGAAGTTGGATGTTCCCAAAGTGCTGTATCAAAGTACATTAATAGAATGTTATGTGGAGGGGGAAAAGTGTGGAAGAAAAAGGTGCACAAGCAGCAGGGATGACCGCAGCCTGGAGAGGATTGTCAGCAAAGGCCATTCAAAAGTGTTGGGGACTTTCACAAGGAGTGGACTGAGGCTGGAGTCAGTGCATGAAGAGCCACCACTGGACATGGGCTTCAAATGTCGTATTCCTCTTGTCGAGCCACTCCTGAACAACAAACAACGTCAGAAGCATCTTACCTGGGCTAAAGAAAAACAGACCTGGTCTGTTGCTAAGTGGTCCAAAGTCCTCTTTTCTGATGAGAGCAAATTTTGCATCTCATTTGGGAACCAAGGACCCATAGTATGGAGGAAGAATAGAGAGGCACACACTGCAAGATGCTTGAGGTCCAGTGTGAAGTTTCCACAGTCTGTGTTGATTTGGGGAGCCATGTCATCTGCTGGTGTTGGTCCACTGTGCTTCATTAAGTCCAGGGTTAACACAGTCGTCTATCTGGAGATTTTGGACCACTTCATGCTTCCTTCCACAGAGCTCTATGGGGATGCTGACTTCATTTTCCAGCAGGACTTGGCACCTGCCCACACTGCCAAAAGCACCAAAACCTGGTTCAATGACTGTGGGTTAACTGTGCTTGATTGGCCAGCAAACTCACCTGACCTGAACCCCATAGAGAATCTATGGAGCATTGCCAAGAGAAAGATGAGATGGGACCAAGCAATGCAGAAGAGCTGAAGGCCGCTATTGAAGCATCTTGGTCTTCCATAACACCCCAGCAGTGCCACAGGCTAATGGCTTCCATGCCATGCCACATTGAGGCAGTAATTGCTGCAAAAGGGGACCAAACCAAGTACATATGCATGCATATACTTTTCAGAGGTCCAATAATGTTCTATGTACAATCCTTGTTTTATTGATTGCATGTAATATTCAAATTTTCTGAGATTGTGGATTTTGGGTTTTCATGAGTTGTAAGCCATAATCATCACAATTATGACAAATCATAGCTTGAACTATTATGCTTTGCATGTAATAAGTCTAGCTTATATATTAGTTTCACCTTTTAAGTTGCATTAGTGAAATAAATTAACTTTTGCATGATATTCAAATTTTTCAAGTATCACCTGTATAGTATCTTTGGCAGTGCACCGCTACACACATTGTGATATGCTGCAGCCACGTCCCTTGGCTAGGTGCATTTGGATGGCATTCAGAATAAATGGCATTGAACCATATTAATGTGCATAACACATAATGTGAAGGGGTTGAACAGGCCCTCAGGGCAGTGGTGGTCAACTTTCATGATATTGGTGACCCCTGACATTCAGAAAATTTAACGCTATGGAAAGCAAAAGCTGCTATTGTAGCCGTCTCCTCACTCTTCTCTTTGTTTCCTAACAGACACAGGGAAAAAAGCCTTTAGCTGAGTGGATTACATCTAGTGGTATCCAAGCAGGAGTTCTGAAGGTGGATTCTCATAGTTGTGTGAGCTTGGTGTCATTCTGGGAGCATGAGAGTGCACTGTGTCTTTTGATCTTTGCTTAATAAAGAAGTGTATTGCACTACTAGGGCATATGCTTTCCTGGTCTGTCTTTTGTTTAGATTGTCCCCAGTCCTTGTTTTGTAAACTCAAGGGACGGCTGCAAGGACACTGATATAGTGAAGGGTGCAACACTGGTTCGGAGCTTTTTTTGGTGGTCACACCTGAGCGCATCAATGGGATTAATGGTGATCTGATTAATAAAAAATTAGATTTTTGTGATTGTTATTAACCACTTGCTTACTGGGCACTTAAACCCCCCTCAGTCCCAGACCAATTTTCAGCTTTCAGCACTGATGCACTTTGAATGACAATTGCGCGGGCATACAACACTGTACCCAAATGAAATTTTTATCATTTTTTCCCACAAATAGAGCTTTCTTTTGGTGGTATTTAATTACAGCTCGGAGTTTTATTTTTTGCTAAACAAACAAAAAAAGATTCAAAAAAAAAAATCATGTTTAATAGTTTGTTATAAAATTTTGCAAACAGGTAATTTTTCTCCTTCATTGATAGGCTGAACTGCTGGGCACTGATAGGCTGCATTGGTGGGCACTGATAGGCTGCACTGGCGGGCACTGATAGGCATAGTTAAGGCGGCACTAATAGGCACAGATAAGGTGGCACCGATGGGCACAGATAAGGCAGTACTGATGGGCACAGATAAGGCGGCACTGATGGGCAAAGATGGGCACGGATGGGTGGCACGGATGGGTGGCACTAAGGGGCACTGATAGGTACCACTGATAGATGGGACTGATGGGCACTGATAGGTGGCTCTGATAGGTGGCACTGCTGGGCACTGATGGGCGGCACTGCTGGGCACTGGTAGATGACACTGATGGGCACGGATATGTGGCACTGGGGTGCAGCACCGTTGTTGAGGCAGATTGTGGGCACTGTGGTAGGCACTGCTGGGTGGCACTGTGGGCACTGCTGGGTGGCACTGTGGGCACTGCTGGGTGGCACTGACGGGGGGCACTTATGTTTTATTAAGGTGGCACTGGCAGGGGGCAGGTGGGCACTGGCAGGGGGCAGGTGGGCACTGGCAGGGCTGGCCGTGATCGGGACTGATGTCCCGATCACGGCCGCCGGGGATCGGCTCTTTTTTTCTCTCCTCGCGCTGTCAGCGCGAGGAGGAATAATAGCCGATTACCGGCTCCGTTGCATCACATGATCAGCTGTCATTGGCTGACAGCTGATCACGTGATAAGGGGTCGGGATCGACCCCTTGCTTGGATCAGTGATCAGGCGAGTCTCATAGACTCGCCGATCACAGAGCGCGTCCCTCAGGGGGCTCGCAGGCCGCTCGTGCACGGGACGACGTCAATAGACGTAGTCCCGGCAAAGGAGGTCCGCGCTGTAGCGATTCGGCTATAGCGCGGATCTCAAGTGGTTAAACATTGGGTATACATCCAATGGGTTTTGGTCCCATGGAAAATGATGATCCTGATTGTTGTTTCAAATCTTTATTAGACTATTAAAAAAAAAAAAAAGACAATTTTTTTTTCTGAACCATTTAATTTCATTGTGGCTCACAGCCTGTTACCAAATCACATACACGATTGTCTGAACGGATCCTAAGGGCCGCAGAAAAAGAGCCACATATGACCCCTTGCCACAAGTTTGGCACTAAGATTTTAGAGTCATTGTTGTGATCTTTGAGGATCTTTCAGAATGAATTACTTCACAGTACAAGGGGCTAGGGAGGTCAGGGATGACTTGTTTTAAAGAGGAAGTAAACCCTGATGGGTTTACTTCCTCTTTCATTCCCTGCAAAGGCAAAGCATAATAAACTATTATGCATCGCATAATAGTCCATTATGTGTCACTTACCTGACACAGGAGTCAGCGAAGTCACCGCTGTCCCCTGTAGTCCGGCACATCCATCTTCTTGGTGGGGTCTCGCAGCTCCGCCGCTGTCATTCGGCGAAGCCGCGATGACGTCACTCCCGCGCATGCGCACAGGAGGCGACACGCGCGGCATCTTCGTCATTGACGATGCCGCGCTCAGTGCGCCTGCGCGCCGTTGTCTACAGCGCATGCGCCGTAGACAGCGGTGCCTGTCTTCGGGCAAATATCTCCTAAACCATATAGGTTTAGGAGATATTTCTTGGACCTACAGGTAAGCCTTAATCTAGGCTTACCTGTAGGTCAAAGTGGTTTGTAAGGGTTTACAACCACTTTAAAGCTCTTTTACTGCTTGTCAAGAATATGTAAATATTTGAAATCCCATAGTGACACTGCTCCAGGATTACCAGACTACTAACAAAGGGAGTGGTTGGACTGGTGCAGTACAGCACTGTCCAGATGACAAACTGAAGTACTGAGCACATAGGCTATACTCCCCATTTACATCTCAAGCCTTGATTTTGATATTTTTGGGAGGAGGGTGTTTTGGTGTTGCCGTATTGTATATTGGCATCGCAGGACTACGTAGCTCAATTGATTGGGAACAGAAGACATATATCCCAGCAGCCTATCACAGAAAAAAAAGTAAGAACAAGTAGTCCTTCCAGATGGAATCATTTTATGCAGATAGTACTGGAAATGTCCTGTACAGGACTGCTGCAAATTACATATAGAATTTAGTATTCAGTCATTTTTGTATTATGAAGAATGAGTAAAGCAGTAAAACAATGAGAATGATCTGTGAGCATGGAAAACAAAATAAACAAAAAGCTTGTCTCACTGTATTATTTCACGGGAATTACTGAAGTAAACATTAGAAATAAATGCAAATAAAGCACATAGTAGCTTGGGTGCAGATCATTTCTAATTCTATATATAGAAATTCTAAAAATAAAAAAAATATATAATAATTTACTGAAACTAAACACATTTTGCCTTTTGTGTACAACCAGAACAGCGGAAACCATTATGGAATTATAATTAGTTAAGATCATTTGCAGGTGCCTACCTAAATATGCGCTTCTATTTCTGTAATTTGGACAAATTATTAGCTATATGAAACAAAACGTACACGTATGTCCCACATTCACGTTCATGTCCGCAGTTAAAAAGCTGTACTGTACTGTACAGAGCCTGCCATAATTCACATCGGTGCATTTTATTAGCACACAGATGCTCCCAACATTAACAGTATGTGAACATACTGACGGTCATTTTACAACCACTGTAACATACTCTCATCAAATCCTCAGTATTCTAAACTACAACATGAATATTATTTATCATACTGTAAAAAGAGATTATAAAATATACGGTAGGTGTTAGAATCCAAATTACGTTCTGCACCAAAAACACCTTTGCCACTTAGGATGTATACCTATTATGGTCAAATTACTCAAATAATGGAACTGTCCCTGATTAATCACTATATTCACCATGACATTCAACCTATTACCCTAATGTGAAAGAGCACAAAATTGTGAACATACAGTTTTATCTATTGTTAACGACACCCCAAATGCACCAAACAAAACGGGTGTTTTTGTGCATGTAATAATGTGTGGCAAATGTACAAAAACGCACATTTAAAAATGTGTCAAGCTTGAAGGTGCATTAGCTTCTTTACTGCATTTGTTGTGAGTCGGGCAGCCCATTGACGAGGTGCCCAACATGCAAAATAAAAATGCGCATAAACACGATACCCAATTTTGTGCTACACTAATGTGAATAGGGGTTTGCATATGCATAAATCGAATGTTAGGGAATTAACGAGGGCATAGGTTTCTGTATGTGTACAATGAATGTTGAGGAGTTAATAGGGGCTAAACGAAATGTTAGGGAGTTACTGGGCGCTAGGACTTTTATATGTGTAAAATGGATGTTACGGAGTTAACAGGGGCTAGGACTTGTATATGTATAAAATGGAAATTAGGGTGTTAACGGGCACTAGGACTTCTATGTATATACAATGGAAGTTAGGGAGTTAATGGGGCTAGGACTTCTATATGTATAAAATAAAAGTTAGGGATTTAATGGGGGCTAGGACTTGTATATGTATAAAATGGAAGTTTATAGGGGCTATGACTTTTATATGTATAAAATGGAAGTTAGGAAGCTAATGGGGGGCTAGGAATTCTATAGGTATAAAATGGAAGTTGGGAAGTTAATGGGGGCTAGGAATTCTATAGGTATAAAATGGAAGTTGGGAAGTTAATGGGGGCTAGGAATTCTATATGTGCAACCTGTATGTTAGGGAGTTAACTATCCTTACAGTTACAGTCCTGCTTATAGCTACAAACTATGGCTGCATCTAATGGCAACACTGGGATATGCAGCAGTTCCACATGGAGGGGGGCAGTGGGGAGAGTCTACTACACAACACTGTAAAAGAATCCCATGGTGTCATAAACTGGAATGATCAGATAGGATACTTTGCTGCATACACCTGATCATAGACTGTCAATGTGATTGTGTAGTAAATGGCAGCATATTATCCCATTCATTTATTGTATACATATGATCCCATCCTAATAATATATACATATGATGCCATCCTAACAATATATACATATGATCCCATCCATATAATAAACATATGATCCCATACTGTACATTCTATACGTGTGATGCCATCTATACATATATACACATGATCCTGCAGATATCTGGCCATCCATGTATTGTGTAGCTGTAGATGGAGGAGGAGGATGGTGTGTTTCGGGCAGACAGATGGTGGGATGTGGAGCTCGGTGTATGTAGTGTGGGATGTGGAGCTCGGTGTATGTAGTGTGGGATGTGGAGCTCGGTGTATGTAGTGTGGGATGTGGAGCTCGGTGTATGTAGTGTGGGATGTCTGCTCTGAGCTCCATGCTTCTCTATACCTGGAAGGATCGGACACTGCAGAGCTCTATACATACACACCGCTCTCTCTCTCTCTCTCTGATGTATAGAAACAAATGAGGATAAATATCTAAACAAAGCGAACATGACCCATGGGGCCGGATTTGGGTGACATCATAGAAGGCAGGTATGATCACATCATACAGAATAGAATAATGATTGGAGATGCCATCAGCATAGAGAGGGGTGAAGGGATGGTATCAGTGGGCATCCTCGTGATCCTGGGTATATCTCCTGCATCCTCCATTGCTCCCCATAAACCTTCCCCTCTGCACTCACCCATAAGTACATCATTCCTGTGATCCGCACACTGTAGTTCCGGACAATGCCTGGTGCTGGAGGGAGGGGGGTGGGGAGGGTATCCGCCGTTCTCCGTCTTGCTCAGCGCCTTCTCCCTCTCTCCCAGCTCTGGGACATGGCACTGCTCACTGGAACTCCGCGCACGCCCTGTCTCCAGCCGGAGGGAGAGGAGAGGGAGGAGAGAGAGGAGGGCACAGAGGTATGGAATGGAGAGAAGAGTCATGGCACTGTGTGGTACATGGGGACACCTGAGTGAGGAACAAAAAAAAAAATATGAAAGCACCAAAACATTAGTTCTGTGTAAAGGTGTGTATCCTGGCACATGAAGGCCCTGCCTTTCCTCTTCCAGCACTATGAGAGTTAACAGCCACAACTGCTAATCTGAAAAGTTGTGCCACTCACTTGCCCCTTTTTGCCCTCTCCACCAATCACAGAGCTGGTATTACTGTCCTCCCACAATGCACCACATTCTGTGAATGGGTGGAGGAGATTATGACATTCATCTCCTCCTCCTCCATTCACAGAACACAGCACATTGTGGGAGAAAAATAATGTCAGTTTAGTAAGGCCTCTTGCACATGAGAGTAAAAGACGCAGCATTTTTTACTGATTTGAAATGTCTGTGGCACAATGCACACAGCTGTGTAAAGATTAGCAATACATTGATGAGCGGGACAGCCCGTCCATTAAGGGTGCACGGGTGCTGTCCATGCGTCTGGCCTCTTGCAGGACGTCCATGCGTCCGGCCCCTTGCAGGACGCCAGGTGCATGAATTACAGTACCGGGGTGTTTTTTTTTAAACATCTAATTAGAGACAGAGGCTCTAATAGGCTTTAAAATAGGGTGGGCTCTGGACGCAGAGCATTGCGTCTGGAGCCCACCCAGGTATGTTGCAACAGCGAATTAATATTTGCTATTGTAACACTGATCCTCCTCCTGGCCAATCAGGAAGTGGGTCTGAGACCCGTCACCAGATTATCTGAAAGGACAGGCAATACTATTGGATGCCTGGGAGGAGACGCACAGCGTAAACGAGGAGGAGAAGATACAGGAGCCTGATGCCTGCCACTGCCTGATGCCCACAGCTACCAGATGCCCGCCACCTAGATGGGGTACATGCCAGAGGACTGACCGGCAGAAAGGGAGCAGTGTGTGGCGGGGGGTAGTTGTTGTTTGCCACTCCTCCTAAAAATAAAATAAAAAAAACACCAGCCGTCAATGGCAATCAGTACAGAGCAGTAAAACAAAAATAGAGCATTTTTCATTTGGGTACAGTCATTTTGTTGCATATGCTTGTGTTTACTCACCTATAAGCATGTTTGTTGTACAATAAAGTGTATTACATTTTTGAAAAAGAAGAACAAAGAGAAGTAAATGTAAAATTAGGGTACAAAATTAGTATAATACATGTAGGTTATAACAAGACAAATACCAGTCAACCAGTAAATAGTATATTGGCTATATAGTGTATATATCTCTATTTCTAGCTCTATCTCTATACACACACATACAGTAATACCTCAGATTGTGAGTAACGTGGTTTACAAGCGTTTTGCAATATGAGCTATTATTTGTTTTTAAATCCTAACTCCGTTTGCGAGCATTGTCTCGCAAAAAAAAGCAGAGTTCAAGCCTCTGGGGTGTGCAGTACCGCATTTGGCCAGAGGTGCGTGGGCACCAGTGAGTCGTTCAGAGCCGTTCGGCAACACTCAAATGTTTCTGAGCCTCCCGAGTGCTCTCTGAATGTCTCCGGCTCCCCTCACCCGCACCTCTGGTCTCTGGTTACATGTAGTACTGCATAAACTAGCAGTGCCACTGGAACAAATTATCTGAGCTTCCATGATTTCCTATGGGGAAACTCGATTTGATATAAGAATGCTTTGGATTACAAGCATTCTTCTGGAACAAATTATGCTTGTAATTCAAGGTAACACTGTATACATATATAGTATATAATGGATGCAATGCAATGATTTTGCACAGATCAGTCCTGATCCTCTTCTTTTTTTGTCCCCCACCAGTAGTCCTGGCACCTCCCCCTTGCCAAGTTCACCATTAGCAAGCCTCTTGCTCACTCCTGGAATGCACTCCTGTGAATGTACATAGTCATTGTCATAAAAAGCTATTTAATCCTGACCTCTCATTCTTTGGACAACCTGCAATTCCTCAATAATCTGCAGAGCATACCGTGTTTGTAGTCACATAAAGCTCTGGAATGCCAGTATCCAAGATGGACGCCGCTCAGCCTTCATGCATTGTAGGATGTGTCCCAGCTCTGCCCTACATGTTTCTTTATGTGTGACGTCATCAGGGGCCCAAGACACATGCCAATACCATGCCATAATAAATATTGCAGGAGAAGCCATGCACCCTATTAGAGTATGCACATGACCCAGTAATGGACGTGAACTCCCTAAATGCCACCCCCCCCCCCCCCCCCATGGTAAAAGAATAAAAAGCAGCCAAAAAAACTTTAATGAACCATAAAAGGACATAAAAAAATGTTAAAAATATTATTAAAATAACCTGCAAGCACTGATCAGATATTGGTTTTCCAGTATGTTCTTTTGACAAAAGCCAGTTGTTAAACCAGCTTCTGTGGGACAGACACCTGTACACATTGACCAGTTGCTGCTGAACAGCTTGCTTTTCAGTCAGTCTATACCCAGATTTAGACCCAAGCAGCAATCATTTACTCACCTTACCAGCCACTGTCCATCAACAAAGTGGGTGACAATTCCCAAAAGCCAGGTTACCAACCTGGTCCCATCTCACCACCGCAGCCTAAACAATCAATTCTTTACAATCAAATATTGAAAATGCCCTTACTAATACCTGAGAACATTTACCAAAACTTTTCCAACTTTCTGAAATGATAAAGAGGGACACCTTTTAGCACACAGTATGGCAAAGGACATGCCAGTGCCATGACCCTAATCACACAAACACTGAGGCTGCATGAGGGACAGAGAAATTTCGTCTCAGAGGAAGGACAGGCAGGAGCTATGCCAAAACACTGTTAAAGAGACCTCTGAAGAAACCATTTTATTGCAACTTTACCATGAGCTGAAGCCCAGGTTTAGAAAGCCACAAAAATCATGGCACCAGTTCAGAGAAAGCAATAGGAGTTGATGGCAATTACAAATTACTTGTGGACAGAACCGTTTTCATGTTATTAAGAAGGTCCAAGATTTTGAACCTGCTCAGTTCATTTACTTTCAGATGAAGAACAAGGATATCTGGCACAGCTCTACCTTAAAACAAATAGGTATATGATCAAACAGCTGCTACCAATACATACCCCATATACGCTGCAAGAGAACTTGGATTTCAACAGGAGGAAAATAAGAACCTCTGCATCCATAAAACATATGAAGTCCTAATTATCCATACTATTTTTTTTATCATTATAAAAAGGGGGACGTGTGTAATAAATACAAAGAGTAGGATGAAAATAAAGCTTGAATCCTTCAAATGCCTATCTACCCAAACACTGAGCTTAATACATTTCACAATGTAGCAGCTGTGTATCCTGCACCATCAACATCAAAATTCTGATAAGGCCGGTTGACACTGGTGCGACAAGCACTCTGACTTTGAGAGCACAAGTCGCATGACATGTAAAAATCAATGTTTCTCTATAAGAGCCATCTTAACTGGTCCGACTTGTGTTGGTCCAACTTTTGAAAAAGGCTCCTGCACTACTTTTGTCTTACCTGGGTGTGATTTCAGCCCATAGAACTTAATGGAAGTCGCATCCAATTTGGATCAGCATCTTATTTTGAGGGGAAACCCCACGCCTTGTTTTTTTTTTTAATTTTGGCGTAAGATGCTGATCCAACTTGGTTGCAACTTCCATTCCATGGTAAGCCCCAAAATCCATACCAGACCATTACCCGAGCACCTTGGGGTGCTATTTCAATCAATCACTCACACCAATGAAGGGGCACAATTCCTTCCAATGCCACCAATGATGGGGCACAGTTCCTCCCAATGACAGCAACCATGGGGCCCAATGACACCTATGATGTGGAATATTTCCTTCTCAATGACACCAAATATGGGGCACAATTTCTCCCAGTGAAACCAATGATGGGGAAAAGTTCCTCCCAACAATGGGGCACAATTCCTACCAACAACACCAAAGGGGCCAATGACACCAATGATGGGGCACAATTCTTAACAGTAACACAGACAATGGGGCACATTTCCTCTCTCCGACACCAAAGTTGGATCATGGTTTACTCTAACTGATGCTGGGACATTTTCTACTCCTGATGGCGACAGTCCAGCCCGCTAAAGTCTGAAGGACAATAAACTAGCCCTTTGTTTAGAAAGTTTGGAGACCCCTGGCCTAAAGCATGAAATGGTAACAACCTATCCTTACCCCGACCTACCATAGAAAATGCAAACACTTCTGTCCAGCAAGTTAACAATTTATCTTAACTAAAAAAGTGAATTGAGTGTGAAGGCAGTTTTAGGAACATCCTTCAGTTTCAGGAACATCCTTCAGAAGGAGCGGGATCCCGATGTGCTCGTGTCACCCGGACACGGCGCATCTCAGATTGGCAGGAGGGCTCTGTGATTGGCCCTCTTGATCACATGACGGCCGTGTTCAATCACGGCCGTCATGTGATGTAAACAAACAGCCGGTTGCTAGGCAATCGGCTCCTCCTCTCCTCACACAGAAGTCATCGCTGAGGAGAGGAGAGCAGATCGCTACAGCCGGCTGGTGATCAGTGATATGTCCCCAAAACACACATGTCCCCAAAACATACATGTCCCCAAATAATAAAAACACATGTCCCTAATAATAAAAACATGTCCCCCACATATGTCCCACTAAAATCACATGTCCCAATGATTATGTGCACACATATGTACGTGATCACCTGCACACATCTGTACATGATCATTTGCGTACATATGTCCCTGATCACACAAACCAATTATTATACACTTAACGGAATTTTTTTTACCAAAAACATGTAGCAGAATACATTTTGGCTTAAATTTATGACAAAATTTGATTTTATTGGATTTCTTTTAAAATAGAAAAAAGAAAATATTGTTTTTTTTCCAAATTTCCGCTTTTTTTGCGCTTATATCGCAAAAAATAAAAAAACGGAGTCGTGAATAAATAACACCAAAATAAAGCTCTATTTGTGGGAACAAAATGATAAAAAATTCATTTGGGTACAGTGTAGCATGACCGCGCAATTGTCACTGAAAGCGATAGAGTGATGAAAGCTGAAAATTGGGCTGGGAAGGAAGGGGGCGAAAGTGGTTGAAGTGGTTAAAATGTTTTATAGGCAGAAGAAGATTGATTCTGTCACAGTAGTGATACCACCTGACATATCAAGCATGTAAAAATGGCTTCTGAAGGCCCTTCAGAAACTGTTTAAAGTAATACAAACATGTTATACTTACCTGTGTAGTGGTTTTGCACAGGGCAGCCTAGATCCTCCTCTTCTTCTCGGGTCCCTCTTCTGCGCTCCTGGCTCCTCCCTCCTGTTAAGTCCACCCACAGCAACAGCTTGCTATGAGGGCACCCGAGCCAAGCACAGCTCCCTGTGTTCATTCAGACACAGAGCCAAGACCGGGCTCCACCCCCCTCTCTCTCCTCATTGGCTCACTGACTTTGATTGACAGCAGGGAGAGCCAATAGCGCTGTCTCAGCCAATAAGGAGGGAGAGTCCCAGGCAGCCTCGTCTCTTGTGAAATGTCGCTGGATTGAGATGGGCTCAGGTAAGTATAAAGGGGCTGAGGAGGACTACTGCACGCAGAAGGCTTTTTATCTCAATGCATAGAATGCATTAAGATAAAAAACCTTCTGTCTTTACAACCACAACCAGCCAAAAACAAGAATTATATGCAGGGCATTATGTATCTTTCTAAAAAGAAAACTCCTGTTAACAGTTTTGATGAATGAGTGTAGAAACAACCACTTTGATGTATTTCATATAAAGGCCAAAAGAGTTCTGCAGTGTCTGCAAAAGGAGAAATAATGAGATGCATAGACAATGCTGGTTGTTTAACCGCTTGCCAACCAGCTGCCGTCATTATACTGCGGCAGGTTGGCTCTCCTGCGCAAACTGCTATAGGTGGACGTCAGTCTCTGCATGGGAGATAGCGCTCATGTGCGCCATGGGAGCGTACCCGTGGCTCCGGTGGGCTCAAAGCCCACCGGCGACCCGCGATCACGGTGTACAGAGGCAGAACAGGGAATGTAAATAAGGCGTTTCCCTGTTCTGCCAGATGACATGTCAGAGATCTTCGGTTCTCAGTGGTCGGGAACAGCGATCTCTGTCATGTGCCTGGTAGCCCATCCCCTCTACAGTTAGAACACACCCAGGGGACACACTTTACCCCTTGATCGCCCCCTAGTGTTAACTAGGGGTGCAACGGATCGTCACCAATCTGTGATCCGAACGGGTCACCCCGCTCGGATCGGCACATGCCGCGATCCGCGGAGCGCTCCTCGGTCTCGGCCTTAGGAAAGGCCGCGGCTTCGGCCTAGCTCCGAAGCAGCGGCCATATTTCTACACCCAGGCTGTTTACACTGATCGCTCCGACTAATGTGTACAGTGGAGGGGAGAGATCCTGAGATGGAAGCAGCCATCCCTCCATACCCTACAGTACCCTGCCAATACTCTAGCAATACTCTGCAATACTCTGCAATACCCTAATACTCTAGCAATACTCTGCAATACCCCAATACTCTAGCAATACTCTGCAATACCCCAATACTCTGCAATACCCCAATGCTCTAGCAATACTCTAGCAATACCCCAATACTCTAGCAATACTCTGCGATACCCTGCCAATACTCTAGCGATACCTTGCCAATACTCTAGCGATACCCTGCGATACCCTGTCAATACTCTGCGATACCCTGCCAACACTCTGCGATACCCTGCCTGCCAATGATCTGCGATACCCAGCCATGTCATGACGCCGGTTCCTCTCTCCCCTCTCTGTACTAATCTGTACAGTGGAGGGGAGAGATCCTGAGATGGAAGCAGCCATCCCTCCATACCCTACAGTACCCAGCAATACCCTGCCAATACTCTAGCAATACTCTGCAATACTCTGCAATACCCTAATACTCTAGCAATACTCTGCAATACCCCAATACTCTAGCAATACTCTGCAATACCCCAATACTCTGCAATACCCCAATGCTCTAGCAATACTCTAGCAATACCCCAATACTCTAGCAATACTCTGCGATACCCTGCCAATACTCTAGCGATACCCTGCCAATACTCTAGCGATACCCTACGATACCCTGTCAATACTCTGCGATACCCTGCCAACACTCTGCGATACCCTGCCTGCCAATAATCTGCGATACCCAGCCATACTCTGTGATACCCAGCCATGCCCAGCCTTACTCAGCCGTGCTCAGCCATGCCCAGCCATACTCAGCTGTGCTCAGCCGTACCCAGCCATACTCAGCCAATATTACAGTGGGGAAGATTGTGGATATTACAGTGGGGACTATATGGTGGTGGAATTTTCACAGGTTTTTGCAAATTAAATTATTATTTGCTGATCCGAAAAATGATCTGATCCGTGACTCTGATCCAAGGAACGATCCGATCCGTGAGTTTTTTGATCCGTTGCACCCCTAGTGTTAACCCCTTCCCTGACAGCGTAATTGTTACATTGATCAGTGCATTTTTATAGCACTGATTAATGTAATAATGTCACTGGTCCCCAAAAAGTGTAATTTGGGGTCAGATGTCACAGTCCCACAAAAAAAAAAATAATAATTATCGCAGATCGCCGCCATTACCTGTAAAACAATTAAAAAAATAAGTCCCTAAATCTATCCCATAGTTTGTAGATGCAATAACTTTTGCGCAAACCAATCAATATACACCTATTACGATTTTTTTTTACCAAAAATATGTAGAAGAATATATATTGGCCTAAATTGATGAATAAATTTGTGTATATATATATATATATATATATATATATATATATATATAAATTTGGGATATGTATTATAGCAGAAAGTAAAAAAAAATATATAGTTTTTTTTTCAAATTGTCAGTCTTTTTTTGCTTATAGCCCAAAAGATAAAAACCACAGAGGTGATCAAATACCACCAAAAGGTTTTTTTTCCCACCAATAGAAAACTATTGGTGGGAAAAAAAAAAGGACATCAATTTTATTTGGGTACAACGTTGCACGACTGCGCAATTGTCAGTTAAAGCAACGCAGTGCCGTATTGCAAAAAATGGCTGGGTCATTAAGGGGGCAAATCCTTCCGGGGCTGAAGCGGTTAATTTAATATCATATCAGAAATAACTGCAATAAAATAAACTGGTGTTACGGACATTGTAGGCCTTTTCTCTCTGCTGAGGTAACTAGTATCCTGACACAGTAGAAACCTGGTAAAATAGGGTATCTGCTATTAAATGTTTTGCTACCCTGAAAATGTCTTGCTTGAACCTAAATATTAAAGTAGAACTACACTGCATCTGAGCGCTACAAACCAAAATGTTTTTTAATTTACTTTTAACCACTAGGCCTCCGCGCTATAGCTGAAAGATGGCTGCAGCGCGGATGCCAATTGCCGGGAGGCCGTCCCTGGACGTCCTCCTGTTTACTTCGCGAGCGCGCATCGGGGAAGTTCTGTGCTGGCCGTGTCCCCTGGACACAGCCAGTCACAGATCACTGTAAACGGCCAATCACAGCGGCCGCTTACAGTACGATCGGCGTGCCCAATGAGAGATGATCTCATATGTAAACATCGCCGGCTTTCCCTCCTCACACAGACACCATGTGAGGAGGCAGAGATTAGTGGCTGCAGCGGCCGTAAGTAGTTAAAAAAATAAAAAAAAATAAAAAAGGTCCCACAATGTCACTGCAATCTGTCCCCAGTGTGCCTCTGTCCCCAGTGTGCCACCTGTCCCCAGTGTGCCACCTGTCAGTGCCATCTGTTTCCAGTGCCACCTGTCAGTGCCATCTGTCCCCAGTGCCAGCTGACCCAGTGCCATTTGTCCCCAGTGCCATCTGTCCCCAGTGCCACGTATAATGCCACCTGTGATCAGTGCCACATCAGTGCCACGTGTCATCAGTGCCACCTGTCATCAGTGCCATATCAGTGTCACGTGTCATCAGTGCCACATATTAGTGCCATCTGTCATCAGTGCCACGTATCAGTGCCATCTGTCATCAGTGCCACCTGTCAGTGTCCCGTGCCATCTGTTATCAGTGTCACGTGTAATCAGTGCCACGTATCAGTGCCATCTGTCATCAGTTTCATGTGTCAGTGCCATGTATTAGTGCCATCTGTCATCAGTGCCACGTATCAGTGCCATTTGTCATCAGTGCCACGTCAGTGTCACTGTCCTGGTGCTCCAGGTCCTTCAAAAGTGTAATAGTTAGTCAACAAGTTAGATGTGTAATTTATGCTCCTAGAACACGTGACGGCGCTCCCTGCATGTTGGGCCTCTGAGTGGCCAGGTTGTGGAAAAGTCCCACACATGTGGTATCGTAATACTCAGGTGGAGTATCAGAATTTATTTTGGGGCATTATTTGTGGTATACACATGCCAAGTGAGAGAAATATCCTATTACAATGACAATTTTGTGAAGAAAAAAAAATCTTAATTTTGCAAAGAATTGTGGGGAAAAAATGACAACACCAAAAGCTCACCATGCCTCTTACTAAATGCCTTGGAATGTCTACTTTCAAAAAAAGGGTCATTTGGGGGGTATTTGTACTTTCCTGGCTTGTTTGGGTCACAAGAAATGAGATCGGCCACCAGTACATTAGGTGTGATCAATTTTGTATGATTTGCACCACAACTTGTAGACTCTCTAACTTTCACAAAGACCAAATAATATCCACTAATTTGGGTTATTTGTACCAAAGATATGTAGAAGTATAAATTATGGCCAAAATTCATGAAAAATAATAATTTGCAAAATTTGATCACAGAAACAAAGAAAAATGCGTTTTTTTTCCAAAATGTTTGGTCTTTTTTCATTTATAGCGCAAAAAATAAAAAACCCAGAGGTGATCAAATACCACCAAAAGAAAGCTCTATTTGCAGGAAAAAAAGGACAAAAAATTTATTTGGGTACAGTGTTACATGACTGAGTAATTGTCATTCAAATTGTGAGAGCACTGAAAGCTGAAAATTGATCTGGTCACAAGGGGGGTTTAAGTGCCCAGTTGTCAAGTGGTTAATATTCAAAGCAAACTCATCCATCCATCTATGTCTACATGCTCTGTTTTGCTGAGAAATCCTTTTGACAAACACCCCCCTAGTATTTCTGGCTCCAGCCATCTTGAGTAAGGGCAAATGATTCATGTAGCTATTACTTGCTGAAATCCATCAATACTTAGCTCTGGCACAAATGCAGTGGGTTGTGCTTAGCTGGGACAACTCTTCCTCCTCTCCTGAAGACTACTGGGATCATGAATGTATGACGTAATTTGCCTAGGCCAAAAACCAGGAAGCAACTAAAGAAATGTAAAAAAAATAAAAAAAATAAAAAAAAAGAGTTTAAAACAATTAAATATTATATACCGTATTTATCGGAGTATAACACGCCACCCAAATTTAGGAGGGAATTATAAGGAAAAAAACTTACATTTTAATGCCCATCAATGCAGCCTCATCAGTGTTCATCTGCAGCCTTGTCCATCATTACAGCCTTGCCCAGTGTCCATCTGCAGCCTTGTCAGTGTCATTTGCAGCATTGTTATGCAGCCTTTTCATGCAGCCTTGTCAGTGTCAATTGCAGCCTTGTCATGCAGCCTTGTCAGTGTTATATGCAGCCTTGTCATGCAGCCTTGTCAGTGTTATATGCAGCCTTGTCAGTGTAATTTTTGGCTTTGGCCTTTAAAAATGGCGCCACCGAGATACAGAGCTGTGTATCTCGGTGGCGCTCGGCCATTCTCGATGGCTTTCGGACGCTCTCGGCAGCTTTCAGCTGCCAAGAAAGGCCGGAAGCCGCCGAAGGTAGCCGAAAGCCGCCCAGAGACTCACAATGGGGGGGGGGGGGGGATCGGCGTATAAAACGCACCTGCGATTTTCCCCTGATTTAAAGGGGAAAAAAGTGCATCCAGAGACACACACAGCGCAGCTCAGCTTGCGTGAGTCGATTGATTGACTAGCCTTTAAGGACTTAAGGACCACTTTAAGGACCAGATATCTTAGCAGAGACAGTTAATTGTATAAAAACCTCCTTTGTAACATGCAGCAATAAGATTCTCCTGTGACTGAAATGCTTGCACCAAAGTGCCACAGCCACAACAACAGGATAGAATTCCAAGTAAACAATACTCTTAGTGATATCAATGTAAATACAATAATCTGGCCAAAACTCTGAACACCCATTGCCAGATCAGAAATGACCAAATCCAATAGATTCCGCTATATCTGTAAACAACTTAACCACCTCAATACAGGGCACTTACAGAACAGTGTTTCAGTAGCCAAAGGGACATGATATGTGGCTACTGGAAGACCAGGGAGATACAAGCTCCTGGCCAAGAGGAGAGAAGAGATAAAAAACAGATGTGATGTCATACAAAATCTAATCACAATGAGAGTTTGATATAAAATTTAGGTGTATCAGAAAGAATAGGCTAACATCAATCAGATCAATAAAAAAACAAATAATGGATTAGCCCAATTTTTGGATTCTTCTTTTGGGAAAAAAAACGCTAGAGGTGATAACCTAAAATCTGCAAACGGAGGAATTATAAAAAAGGTATCCCCCTTCATAATATTCTTTTGACAATTATAAGACATAACATCAGGCAACTCATTTACAAACTGACAACCCATGAACAGTCTAATTCCTGAAAAAGGAAGTAAATAAAACCCTCAGAAAAGCCAATAATGATAAACTGACTGATCAGCTTATTAGGCACATTTACAGAGGGGATTGCTTTCCTCATAATCACAGGACTCAAACTTCCTAGCAGACAACAGTGCTTTGCATAGCAGATTTCTGAAAACAAAGGATCACAAAGTGCAGGCCCAAAAAAACTAAAACCATAGCTCCCTACTGTCCCTGATTTCGAGGGACTGTCCCTGATTTGGAGCAATGTCCCTCTGTCCCTCATTTGTCCCTCATTTTGGTCTGATCTATATAGATGTATATAAAATGCACATTTTATCTATCAAAAAGTATTTTCAGTGCTAAAACTTTCATCTGATTTCTAAATGACTGCATTTGGAAATCCCAAAAGCCAATATAAAGGAATAGTAGTGGTAAAAAAGCACTTGTGGGTTTACCCAATCTTGTTTTTTTGTACATTTCTCCTTTAAGTGGGTGTGGTAGGGGGTGTATCCTATGCCTGCATACTTTTGCTGATAGGTGTCCTTCATTCCCATCTAAAAAAGTTGGGAGGTATGACTAAAGCATATAATTTAAAGTATTGTAGCATCTGCTCTATGATTCACTAAGAGATTCACACTTGGGCATTGGGGCCATCGGTAGTAAAACACCAATATTTTTAGCGGCACTTTACCATTGTTTTTGCTGGGGTTTTCGGCCACTAGTGGGGCGGTTCAATGGGCAGGAGCAATGAAGAAGCGGTGTATACACCACTCCAAACATATATACAGTTCCTATTAGCGCTAAAACTATTAGTCATGTGCATTGGCATGTACAACCTGAAAAATATAAAGTAAAATAAGTTCCAGTGCGGCTAAATGGATATCAGGATACAGAAAACAAAAAGCTTTCATCTGGCAGCTACAAGATTTGAGACACCATCCCCCCGGTCATACTGGGATTTTCATACCATCTATTTAGAGTTGTGACAGCCCTCTCCACCATCCAGCCTGAAGCCGATTGGTTGATGTTAACCCCCTCTCATCTGGACTTAGCAGTGGTATTGTTTATTATTTATACCAGTATCTTATTTAGCTGTATGCTTTTATGACTGTTTTGCAACCATCTACAAGTATTTATACTACTATTGACTGTTGCTGCAGCTTTTTATATTTGACTCTTAGTGCAATAAATTCATCATGTTACTTATCTAAAGACTAATACGTTTTCATGCGATTTCCAATGTGCGCTGCTTTATGTTTTCTATACACCACTCCAAAGATGCTGCTAGCAGGACTTTTTTTTAGCGTCCTGCCAGCGCACTGCTCCAGTGTGAAAGCCATCGAGTTTTCACAATGGAGAGACAGGAGAGGCGCTTTACAGGTGCTTTGCAGGTTTTAGTGTTATAGCGCTTGTAAAGTGCCTCAGTGAGAAAGGGGTCTAAGGTTACTTTCACACTGAGGTACTTTACAGGCACTATAACGCTAAAACTAGCGCCTTGAGAGAGCCTCTCCTCTCATTCCAATGTGAAATCCCGAATGTGTTCACACTGGAGCGGTGCGCTTGCAGGATGCTGTAGGAGCGGGCTATACACCACTCCTAAAGCACCCCTACCCATTAAAATCAATCGGCAGGGGTGCCAAATGGCCGGCAAAATGTCACTGCGGTGGCGCTTTGCTGGTGGTTTTAACCCTTATTCGGCTGCTAGCGGGGGTTAAAAGCTCCCCGCTAGCGGCCGAAAACCTCCACAATAACTACAGTAAAGCGCAGCTAAAAATAGCGGTGCTTTACCGCCAATGCCCCCAACTCCCTAGTGTGAAAGTAGCCTTAAGGAAAAGCAGAGTATTGAACTTAGTGGAGGAGCATTAGAGGAATGCAGGAGTCTGCGCTACAGAAGGGATCACCTAGCTAGGCCAAAAACCTTCCAATGCTTCACCACTGCACCTTTATGATGCAGATAAAGCAAGAGAAAATGTATTCTACCTGCTATAAGAATGTATATACAGTACCTGCAATATTTCTGGTATGGTACCGGAACGTACGTTTTCGTTTAATCAGTACAGTATTCATCTGAAAAAAATCAGAAGTGAAAGACCACGCATGCACGGAAATGAAAGAATACATTACAATACAATACAGCACATTATACATTACATAATTTCCAAGGTTGTATTCTGTCATATTTTTCGTAACTTTAGTAACCTCTTGATTTTTGATATGAGGCTAGAATGCAAGAAAAAAAAATGCACTTAGCAGGGGAACAGTCTGACACAGGAGACTGAAGCAAATAATATAGACAGGACAGAATTAAAGTGGAACTACTGAGCATTCCGGTCTCCTTATTCACAAGCATTCCGGTCTCCTTATTCACATTTAAAGCTCCTATTTGTTTTGGTGCCTATGTGAAGAATATGTTTGTTACTCAGATGTCATATTATGTGCATTGATACATTGTGTGGTCATTGTCATGGATGTCTTGTACCCTTATGTTTTCTAATAAAAACTTTTTCTGATTAAAAAAAGTGGAACTACTGTATACTTACCTATGCTTCAGTGCTGCAATCTCCCAGAGCTCCTCGCTGGTCGCTGACATCTCAGAGCTCCTCGCTGGTCGCTGACATCTCAGAGCTCCTCGCTGGTCGCTGACATCTCAGAGCTCCTCGCTGGTCGCTGACATCTCAGAGCTCCTCGCTGGTCGCTGACATCTCAGAGCTCCTCGCTGGTCGCTGACATCTCAGAGCTCCTCGCTGGTCGCTGACATCTCAGAGCTCCTCGTTGGTCGCTGACATCTCAGAGCTCCTCGCTGGTCGCTGACATCTCAGAGCTCCTCGCTGGCCGCTGACATCTCAGAGCTCCTCGTTGGTCGCTGACATCTCAGAGCTCCTCGCTGGTCGCTGACATCTCAGAGCTCCTCGCTGGCCGCTGACATCTCAGAGCTCCTCACTGGTCGCTGAAGTCATTAAAGTTCCACTCTAATGCCTTGTACACACGGTCGGACATTCCGACCACAAAATCCGTCTGATTTTTTCAGACGGATTTTGTCCGAAACTGGTGTTGCATACATGGTCAGACAAAGTTGTGGTGACGTTCATTGGGACTATGTAGAGGCTAGAAGCTATTAGCTTTGGTCTCGTAATTTGATCTGAGCATGCGTGACACTTTGTCCATCGGAACTCTTTTTAGATCCTGCTCTCGAACTTTTCCCGGCGGAATTACCAACGGAAAAAGTCCAATAGAGCCCACACACGTTCGGATTTTCCGACAATATAATCCGATTGGACCTTTTTTCCGTTGGAATTTCCGACCGTGTGTACAGTACCGTGTGTACAGGGCATAAGTTTACATTACCAGCCTTCAAAAGGCTTTACTCATCCCCTACCCTGTGATGATGGTGGGGGTCCTGTTGAAGAGGCCTCAGGGTAGCGGGCCAGGGGACCAGCCTCAGACCCACTGCCTACATCGCTGGAAAAAGCAGGAGCACTGGCACTGTGGATATCTGATGGTGGCAGGCTGCTACTCAGTATATAAGGTAGCACTGGCAGTTGAGGAAGGAGACACAGAATACATGCACAGAGCTCACAGATGTAAATAATTATGCGTGGGAAATGAAAAACAAATAAACACATAAATAAATAAATAAATAAAACGTTTGAGTCAGTCCTTCTTCCGGGAGAATCAGGCCTTTGAAGTAGCTCATGAAGTAAAATATTCATTCTTGGCTGGGAACAGGTCAAAAGATCCACCAGGAAGGCTGAAGATAAATCAAGAGGTGAGTCTAGGTGACAGGCCTGAGGTAACTGCTCACACCACACAGTGATAGGGGTGAATATACAGGTGAAAGGTTACACTCATTGGCCAGCTGTTTCCCGCCAAAAGATTTGTCACCAATCAGACACCCAGCTGACTGAAACTATTCCCAGCAGTCAAGGTAAATCTTCCTAGCAACAGCAGGCACCTTGTAACCTGAAGCACAAAACAGAACCAGCAAAGCAGCCCCAGAGAGATATGTACACTACAATCATAATAGCCCTGTGTTAGGAATAGAACGCATTTCAAAAACAAATGGGTGTCAGGGGTGACAGTCCCATGGGGTCATTTTTTAAAAAAATTTTTTTCGTGGCCCTAATTTTATAAGTGGGCTGCCAATGCACGCAAAAAGCACCTACACAATTTTTTTCACACTGTGCCTTACAACGCGAGAGTCCTTGTCTGCACATTGTGGTGCCCTATATCACAGGAGTATTATTACAGGCATTTATATAGCATCAGTGATTTACATTCACTGTACATTCATAGCAGTCCCTGCCGCAAGGAGCTTACAATCTAAGGTCCCTATTTCATATACATACAGGCACAGAAATATTGGGGCCAGTTAAACCACTTGCCACCCACCATATAGCAAATTGACTGCCGCAAGGTAGTTGTGTTATCGTGACTGGACGTCATATGACGTGATCAGGATAACACAGCTGGTGCATGCCTGGCGATCGGAGGTGCGGTGTGTCAGTCTGACACACCGCAACTCTGATAATGGTATGGAGCCTCTGGCGGCTGATCATCGCGTGAACCCAGAAGTGCCGGTAAACAGCTTTCCTCGGTGGCTCTCCCTGTCAGGGGGGGGGGGGGGGTCTGTGCTGATAATCAGCAAATTGATTACCAGCATAGCCCCCATTAAAAGGTGCCCATCAGCTGCCAATCAGTGCCCAACACCTGCCAGCCTGTCCCCGTAATAAACACATGTTAGTGCCCACAACAGTGCCAATCAGTGCCCAAAAAAGTGCCCTATTAGTAATGCCTATAGGTGCGCCATCAAAGTGCCAAACAGTGGCACTCAGTAATGCCTGTCAGTAGCTCCTCATCAGTGCTGCCTATCCAGTGCCACCTTTTAGTGCCATCAGTGCTTTTTTTTTTAATTGTCTTTTTTCGTTTATAGTGCAAAAAATTTAAAACGGCAGAGGTGATCAAATACCACCAAAAAAAAGCTCTATTTGTGGTAAGAAAATTATAAAAATTCATCCTGCGAACTCACAGTCCATGCCGTCTGTACAGAGCTCTGTGCTGTTTACCAACACAGAGCTCTGGGCTGTGATTGCACACAGCCGATCAGCAGGTCCCAGCTGTGAATCATTGGTCAGGATTTACTGATAGGCTCATGCTGTGTACAATAAAATCGGGTTGGGGGCGGGGGCATGCATGCATGCGCTCTAAACCCCGAAGTAGGCAGTGATGTTTGGGCACATCGCTTTGCCTATAGCAGCCGATCGCTTGCAGTACATTGGTGGCAAGTGTTTAATATTTATAGGTAATAACACCTGAGGTTGTTGATCTAGAGAATATCCGATTGCCACCTGGGGGATTAGGAAGGTTTTTTTCCTTCCTGGTTGAACTAGATACACTTGTATCTTTTTCCAACCTCACTAACTATCTAACTATGAATGGCAGTACACAATTCTTATATTCCCTTGCGGTTACAATGCACATTTTACCACATATTACATACCAATCACATACATGCCTACAGCCTAATGGTTGTTGGAAATTACGATCGTCTGTACGCGTACAGAGGGTCGGAATTTCTAACACCCAAACTGTGGATTTATTTCCAACGGATGTTGGCTCAAACTTGTCTTGCATACACACGGTCTCACAAATGCTGTCGTAAATTCCGATCAGCAAGAACGCGGTGACGTACAACGCGTACGAGCCGAGAAAAATGAAGTTCAATAGACAATGCAGCTCTTCTGCTTGATTCCGAGCATGCGTGGCCTTTTGTGCGTCGAAATTGTGTACGCACGCTTTCCCACAACAAAGTTTGTTGTTGGAAAATTTGAGAACCTGCTCTCAAACATTTGTTGTTGGAAATTTCGACAGCAAATGTCCAATGGAGCATACACACGGTCGGAATTTCTGACAATAAGCTCACATTGAACATTTATTGTCGGAAATTCCGATCGTGTGTAGGTGGCATAAGGCATTGTACTGCACTACTAAAGCTGACCACACACAGCACATACATGGCACCTAATTATCAACATATTATCAGTCAATAACAACATAAAAGATACATTTTTCATTGATCAAGTCCACTACTAATGTTTAGAAAATCGATCGTTTAGGTTTAAAAAAAGCCAACATTTTTTTGCCATAAAACTTTGCATTTCATTATTGGAAATTTTCCCACTATCGAATGCTTTTTCAAACAATTTTTTAACTGTGTATGGCCAGCATTAGAAAGAAACACAGCTTGTATATGTAAAGAGTAAATATATGTAGAAACCTGGGTATCTACATGGGCAAATCATATAACATAATTATCAAAGCAGAGTTACACTTGCTGATATGTTTGTTTTCTTTGTGTTACTCTTTTGCCTACTCGTGCTTGACTTTGCAATTTACTGCGGTACTAAATCCAAATCCAAACATATAATATATTGCAGCTTACCAGTCATTAGATGTTGTGACTGCATTCGTTTTTTAGGCTTTTCCTCCTCTTTTTTTACCTGGTAATCTGGTCAATAACAGACCTCCTGTATTAGAGTGCCCCCAATCTGCATAAGGCTGCCCAGGGGCACCTTTGGACAGCAGCATTGTTAATCTGGGGGGAGTAGAGTGTTAGATGCACTAGCAGATTTAGCTACACTAACACATTGCAGCTGAACTCCAGCTAACACTTTATAGGTAGTTACAACAAACTGTTTTTTTTTTTCCCTTTTGGGATAAAGGTACAATGGTACCAATGGTCAGTGGTAAATTGTTTGCCTAATCCCCCATAACTGCTACATTTGCAGGACAACTTGTCCTGTTGAAAAAACAACAGACTTACTGGTAAGATCACTACATAAAAAGAAAGGAAAGTCTAAAAAACAAAAAAACTAGTGCAGCCATTTCATCTAACAACTGGTAAACTGTAATATAATAAATGTTTGATTTTGGATTCAGTACTGCTTTAACTTGCAAAGTCAAGCACAAGTAGGCAAAAGGGTAACATAATAAAATAGAGGGCTATGATGATTGTAGTGTACACGTCTCTCTGTTGCTGTTTTTTTTAAACCTCCCAACTTTCTGCTCATTTTTATATCTTTATTCATCCAACACTGAAAAGGTGTAAGCCCTTGTACACACGGTCGGACATTCCGATGGACAATGTCCGATAGGACTGTTTTGTCGGATAATCCGACAGTGTGTGGGCTCCATCGGACTGTTTCCGTCATAATATCCGACGGACCAAGTATGAGAGCTGAGCTATAAAATTTTCCGACAACATGATCCGATCACGTCATTTCTGATCGTGTGTAGCCTAGTCCGACGGAAAAGGTGCCACACATGCTCACAATAAAATTCTGAGACGGAAGCGCTCGCTCGAGTAAAACTACGGCTCGTAATCGATATAGCACATTCGTCACGCTGCAATGTTAAAAATTATTTCATGCAGCGCATTCTCTTTTTCTTTACAATGCTACAAGAATGAAGTTGTTTTGCTGCTCATATTCACACACACTTCTCCCAAACTTATTTCTTTATTCTTTTTACTCATTTCAGCAATACAATATTTTAATTCGTCACATCTCCCCAATCTTTTTTTTTTTTTTTTTTTTTTTTTTTTTGTGGTTGGTTTTTTTAATAAGCATCTCCTTTTTTGACAGTTTGCTCATCTTTGAATTTTTTTTTGGTGTGTTTTGTGTGTCAACTTACCACAACACCATTATTATCTTTTAAATTTCTTGTTTTCTTTTTTAATCTACAGGAGGTTGTTTGGTGTTGGTGCCCCTTGTTATTCATTTGACTGTATTTTTTAAATGTACCTGCCTACTCACAAATAAACTGTCCTTTTTGAAGTAAAACACATACGCAAGTATTTCTTCAACCAAAAAAAAAAACGTTATTTAGGTGTCAAACAAATAAACAGGAAGGCAACGTTGGAAAAACTGGTCAATTTGGCGAAGCCTTTGGCCCCCAGGGCAGACATGAACTAATTTGAAAATGCAAAATTGGTGGCCTGAGGAGTACAAATCTCAGGGAGAGCAGTCTGGTCCAGAAGTCCAAGAGATCAGGAAGAGCAGATGACATCTATGTCCCCAAGCTGTGGTCCTACAAGAGGCTGCATCTTCTGTCAGACCAGACTGAACCCAGGCCATCACTCTCTGGTCTTCCTTGGGCACTTCCCTCCAGGCTTCCTTCCAGGTTGTGGCTCGGCTCCTGTGGTTGTGGCAGGAGGAGGAGGAGGAGGAAGGCAATGGTCGACCTCCTGGCTGCCACTTGCCACAGCCTCCTCCCGGCTGAGGTCTTCCTGTGTGTGAAAATGGGACATAGTTTTAGTTTTTTGGTCATCAGTCACACAATTTTGTGCTCATGACTGTTGCAAATTGAATGTTACCAAATAGACTAACATTCTGAGCCCAGCATTTTTCATTCTTGTTCCAATAATTTTTGGTCACTACTGTCTATTGAGATGTAAACCGCTTTGTTAAATCACAACTTACTGATCAATAATAACATCTAGTTAACATCATTAAATGTACGACAAGAAATATGTTCAACAATGCTATACCTGTCTCAAGCTGGGCCCCTCCACATGTTGCTGCCTGGAAGGCCCAGGTTGGATATCGGAAGCCTCAGCTGGGGGTGAAGGAAGCCTTGAAGGAAGACTGGAGAGTGGTGGCGTGGGTTCCCCCTGGTCTGCCATAAAATGCAGCTTCTCGTAGTACAACATCCTGGGGTAATAAATGTCATGTGGATCTCCTGATCTCAGGGAATTCTGTTGATTCTTTCGCTCCCTGAGATATATACACCTCAGGGCACCAACTTTGCCCTTCACATAGGTCATGTCTGCCGTGGGGACCATGATCTTCACCAAAGCCAGAAGTTTCTCCAGCGCTGCCTTCCTCTTTCTTAGGTCATTATAAAAGGGGTTGTTCTGCCACAGGCAGGCCAGCTCCCTGAGCAGAACAATGAATAGCCCCATAAAATTTGAGTGTTTGAAGGGATCCATCTTGTCTGCAAGACACAACACAAGACAAACCCTAATAATAATAATAATGCCATGCTAAACTCTCCTAATCTTGTCCCAACATAGGCCTATATAGAAGCAGTATAGGCTAGTGATGTACCAAGTTAAAAATTGTACCTTCGTTTGCACGATTGTCCTCACTCTGCTCACAGATCGTATGTACGACACACACGTATTGCGTTTTATATACAGTGCGCATGCGTGAAACTCCGCCCGCCCCTGACATTCTTTCTAGACTATTCCCCGCCCCTTCTCTTTTGGCGCAGTGGGGAGAGCACATGGTGGAGACAACGCAGGTGCGCAATCATAGTTCCACTAAGGAGGAGGAGGGCAAGTAAAGCCCAGAGCCTGAAACGTCCCGATCCCGGAGGAGAAGATTTAAGGCCTCAAATATGTCTTTTGGAGAGATGTTGGAGATGGTGGACATATTAAAGAGGAACGACTATGATGGGAAGTATGGACCTTACTCAAACCCAAATATCAGAAAGGCCAAGATCATGACTAAAGTTGTGAAGAGTCTTTAGAAGAATTTTGGGGTA
The DNA here is from genome assembly GCF_037356315.1 of Lithobates pipiens. Lineage (NCBI taxonomy): Eukaryota > Metazoa > Chordata > Amphibia > Anura > Ranidae > Lithobates > Lithobates pipiens. The sequence continues at coordinate 168,197,370 of NW_027507785.1, read as the reverse complement.
TGACGATCCAAGAATCAACTGAGAAAATGCTGGTCAGACCTGAAACTGAGGGAGCACAATCAGTACAGAAGGATCAAGTGAGTTCTTCAAAAAAGTAAGTAGTTGTCGTGTGTTCATATTATTACTTGCATACTGCTCCATGTGCTTTGATTTAATGTTGTACAGCTTAAAATGGCCACTTTCAAGTTCATGGGTTCCATCGTTCGTAATAAACATCATTCGTTAGCCCACTCCAAAACGATGCTTTTCCAACTTACACTTCACTACATTTACACTACATCTACAGGTAAGTATTCCAGCTTTAGAAAGTGTCAAAAATAATGTTCTCACCTTTGAACTTGGCCAAAAAACACAATTGTACCACACTTCCAAGCAATGTTTCATATTCCTATTTCTGCCCTCTGTGTGCTAAGTATTCCTTTTTTACATTCTCATAGGGGAGAGAAGACTCAGGACGTCTGAGGACACCAGGGACCCCACACCTCCAAAAGAAGGGGAAATACCCACACCAGAAGCAGAGGAGGAGGAGGAAGAAGGAGAGATTGTTGAAGTTGGACAAATTGTCACAACAGGTGAGTTTTGGAGACCACAGCTTGAGGTAAGCTAATCAATGTATGTCTGCATATTTATAATACATGGTGTGTTTATTTATTTTTTAGGTGATGTGGAAGAAGAATCACATTTTACCAGTGAAAGTGCCCAGATCCTCATTGGGGAGATAATGGGGTGCAATCGCGATTTAGAGAATATACAGAAAAACATCAATGATGTTCAACAGAAAATGAAGAACATCATTGATGTTTTGGGGAGAGTCTGAAACACCCCAAACTAGCTAGCATCGTTTTTGATTTTTCCCAAAAACTTTTATATTTTTCAAAAAAACAAATTTGGAAGATGCACACAGTGTGTCAACATGTACTATCTCCCATCATGGGGGATCAATGTACGTGTTTTGTGGGTGCAACCCCTTCCTTGCTACTAAAGTGGCTGAGATAAAGGGGTTGCACTCCCAAAACATGTACATTGATACCCCATGATGGGAGATAGCACATGTTGACATTAGGCATGGGATCAGGAGGAAACTGGCCACTTTTTGATTCTCAATGTGTGTGCATCTTCCAAATTTGGCTTTTCCAGGGGTGACACCCCATGTGATGAAGGCAATATCAGCACAGTTTGTACATACTCATGTCTGATATTGTCTTCACTTTTCAAAGTTGAAATTTGTAAGTTCCTGTGTTCCTGTTTACACAAAAACGCGAAGTTACAAAAATGTTACCCAAATGCCTGGGCTTGGTCTGAATTCCCCTGGCAGGGCGTCCGAGCCCGAGCTTTCCCCCCTTCCTTTCCTCCCCCTTTTTTTCTCCTTACCCTTCTTTCTTCTGTTCCCTGTCTCTCTTCTCTCTCCTTAGTAATCTCTCCCATTGCTAATAAAAACTGCTACCTCCCATGGACGGGGGTAGTAGGAACAGGGCTTACTCGCAGAACATGATTAAGGAACGAGTTGTTTGGCACTGAACCAGTCTAGATTCCATCTCTTGCTCATCTCCCTTCCTTATCTTGAGTTTATTAGAAATATATTGTGATGGTTAGCCCTTTGGATTTACATTCATGATTAGTGGCCCCTGCGAGGGCTCACAAGGAGTTGATTGTAATCTCTTGTTTATTACTGTTTATTCAAAAATTCTCAATAAACATATTGAAATAGAAAAATGTTACCCAAAATAATGTTTTCTATACACCAAATATGTTGGTTTGTTGTAAAACCCTTTTCGAAATGTACATGTGAATGTGCTTTGAGTAAAAAGTGAAATGATCAACAATGTGTGGCTTCCTTTTTCAATACGCAAAAGCAGTATTTGTAGTAAAGTTGTTGTTTTCTGTGGCAATGGGTGTTATTTACTAAAGGCAAATCCACTTTGCACTCCAAGTGCAGTTTCAGGTGCAGTTTCAGGTGCACATAGTGGATGTGCCTTTAGTAAATAACACCCACAGTGATGTTTAAATGTCCCCAATCATGCCATTTTCATGACCCCACATATTTCTGCAATGGTGCTGAAAATGAGCAATATTTTTGTCAGTAATGCACTACATACATTATCAACAAAAACAAGGTGTGTGTGTAGCAGACCCACAACATAATAAGATTATCTGAAGAAGAAACTGTCACTTCATCTTGCTCAGAACTTTGGTTTGCACTGTTGTTAAAAAAGGCACAAAAAAAAGGCTATAAACAAAAATAGAGCGACAATTTTGAAAAAAACTAATTTTTTACTTTTTGTTATAATAAATTTCCCCCAAAAATATATAAAAAAACATTTTTTCCCTCAGTTTAGGCTGATACGTATTCTTCTACATATTTTTGGTAAAAAAAAAATCACAATAAGCGATTATTGATTGGTTTGCGCAAAAGTTATAGCGTTTACAAAATAGGGGATAGTTTTATGGCATTTTTATAATTTTTTTTTTACTACTAATGGCGGCGTTCAGCGATTTTTATTGTGACTGCGACATTATGGCAGACACATCGGACATTTTTGACACATTTTCGGGACCATTGTCATTTATACAGCAATCACTTCTATATAAATGCAGTGATTCCTGTGTAAATGACACTGGCAGTGAAGGGGTTAACCAGTGGGTGGCAGTGCAGGGGTTAAGTGTTCCTAGGGGTTTGTTACTAACTGTTGGGGGCTGGGCTTTAATTTAGTGAACACTGATCTCTGCTCCAATCACATGGAGCAGAGATCAACGTTACTAGTTGCTAGGCAGAATGAGGAAATGCTGTTTACAACGGCATTACCTCTTTCAGCCGCCCCGTGAGACGATCGCGAGTATGCCCGCGGCGATTGAGTCCGCGGGACCCGCGACCGTACTCACGGGGGTCCCGACCAGCACGTGAGCGTGCCGCCCGCGGCGCGCTCGCGATGGCAGGGGGGCATTAAAGATTGGATGTATCTGTACGCCAATATGCCTGCCCGTGCCATTCTGCCGACGTACATCGGCGTGCGCTGGTCGGGAACCGGATATATATATATATATAAAACTGAAAATGTTATACTTACCTGACGGTAATTTTCCTTTCCTGATGCAAAGCATGACAGCATCCATGAATAGGATAGGCTCCACCTCTCGCCCAATCAGGACTGGTTATACTATAATTAAATCGCCTCCCCCTAGGCGGTATTCTTGTAACTATACTCAAATGCGAAACGCACAAGGGAGGGACCTGTATGCTGTCATGCTTTGAATCAGGAAAGGAAAATTACCGTCAGGTAAGTATAACATTTTCAGTTTTCCTGACACAAAGCATGACAGCATACACTAATGGGATGTAGCATGCCCACAAAACCTATACGGGAGGTCCATGCTGAAGCATTTGAATCAACATATCATTAGATTAGAGCTGAAGTAGATTCCCCTGCTTCCAATATTGCCTGAATGATTTTGCAATAGGCAAAAAAAGGTTTGTAGTATATGAACCTGGTTGGTATCCCGTAAAATTCTGGACCTCTGAATTTTGCCCATGAGCATACCACCCATCTGATAAAGTGAGCTCTGCACTAGATTGATGAATTTATCTTCCTTCTATAAGCCCCTTATGCCACGTACACATGACCGGACTTTTCCACAGCAAAGGTTCGACAGAGCGAATCCGTCAGACAATTCGATTGTGTGTGGGCTCCATCGGACCTTTGCTGTCCAAAAATCTGACAGACTTTAGAAATAGAACATGCTTCAAATTTTTTTGCCGGAACTCCACCAGATCCAGTTCCTATCATGAATTCCGCTCGTGTGTATGCTAGTCCGACGGATGAAAACCGACGCTAGGGCAGCTATTGGCTACTGGCTATGAACTTCCTTATTCTAGTCCGGTCCTACATCATCACGTTCGAACCCGTCGGACTTTGGTGTGATTGTGTGTGGCCAAGTCTCTTCATTCGGAAAGTCCGTCTGAACTCCGTCGAAAGTCCGTCGGAAAGACCGTCGGACCTAGTCCGTCAAAGTCCACTCCTGTGTACGCGGCATTAGACTATTCTGTCCCGAGATAAGGCAATTGTCTTTGCAGACAGTGCAAGTCTTCTTCTGATACTGCCAGGCCTGAAGAGGCCACTGTCTGACCTTCTAGAGAAGGACCACTTCCATGTATTTCTTCCACAGAGTACATTACTCCAGCTTGTGGTGATGCTTGACATTTTAGTTTGGACATGCCGGAAGGGTGATGTCTTGACCCAGAAGCAAAGATGCAGACCTTCGTCTGGTGCTGGTGAAGAAGAAACCAGAGCCATTTTGTTTGATTATGGTAGCAATAAGCTAGTTTACTGCTTGATGCTTGGATCTCTGAAAGCGTTCTCAAAGACGTGATATTCTTAAGAAATACTACTTTGTTGTCACTGAACCTGTTGAGGTAGTCCTGTTCAGAAGAATGAACCTAGTTGCAGTCGGGAGCAGAGGATTCATCCTGAAATTCTGCAAGATTTTCCATGTTCTAGTATACCTGGAGTTTGCTGTAGGTTCCCTCGGCTTCCACAAGGTTTCAAATAATGAAGGCGAGATTAGCCTTTCTAACTTGGTCTCCCAGTTGTTAGATGTAATGTGGCTGAATTTGGATACACTTGGCTCTGCTGTGCAAGGTGTGAGATCTCAGGAAGACTAAAATAGGAGAAACTTGGGCCAAAGACTTTGCTTTGAGGACACCATCACCCGATCATTGCCCTTATCCCAGCTGTATGACTACAGATCCTGGTTGAACTAGATGGACTTGTGTCCTTTTTTCAATTTGCCCAACCATGCACTATGATCCTGATGAGGGGCTTAGAGATCACGAGTCTGGTGGCTATACAGGTTAACCTGCTGACGCAGCGGGATGTTAGTAGATCCACTGCATCCACTTCTGGGAAGCTCCTCTAGCAGGAATGACTGGTTGAGATTCATTGAACTGCTTGTTGGTATAGGGCAGCCATTCTCAACCAGGGTTCCATGGACCCCTGGAGTTCGTCCAGAGGTTGCTAGGGGTTCCATGAGGTGTGGCTGATGAGCTATCTTTTGATGGCGCCTACAGCGTTCAAGGTTCAGCATCACTTCACAAAGCCAGCAGCATGACACTAAATATATTTTTAGCTGTCTTTAAGGGTGGCATTCTGTGCACACTTTTAAGGGGAACATTCTTCCTATTGACCACCCTTGACATCCAAGGCTTCATATTTTACCGTATCTGACAGGAAGTTCTGAGACACTAGAACACAGTGCGATGAGATGGGACAGGTTTTACCATTGGCAAACCTGAATAGGAGATGCCTCTTGTCATGACAATAGGAGATTACCTATAGCCGTCTGTTTGGAGCATACCTGAGGCCTCCTAGGCTGTGTTGCCCAAATTAGTTCCCTACTTGGGAATCACTGTACCCTTGCTGTTAGACACTTCGTCCTCCACTGGTCTATGACATTGACTTGAGCTAGAAGGTCACTGAGGTGAATAGACTTTAATGATCTTTACGTCTGGAAGTTTATGAAAGTTGATAAGATTAACTATACTTAGCCACCATTGATGGGACTAGTCTCATATATGGGGTAATCTTCCAGAATCTTCTTGGGGTAATCTTCCAGAAATAGGAAATATTAGGAAATAGGTAATATTCTGGAAATAGGAAGCAAAATCTTTCATTACCTTAGAAGGCCAGTTTATGATGTTCTTAATCTTCTTGACCATTTGAGACCATGGGATACAAACAGATGGGATAGAGTTAGGACTTGCCTCCACATAAGTCCTAATACTGTCACCCTTCATGTGGGCAACTCTACAGTATTCTCTTGAACGTCTAAAATGTCATTATTATAATGAGCTTAATTGGCCTTCCCTCTGAATCAGGGTTTGCCAGGACATGGAGGATGTTGAGCCACCCACATCTGTTGTCCACATAAGGAACCTGAATCCCTTGCTTCTGCAAGATGGGCACTACTGGAAAATGTGGAAAGGTCAATGGTTGCTGAACGCGCGCGCAGTGAAAATTCTCAGAAGCCTGGGTGTAGCAAAGTGTGCATGCACCCATTAGCTAGATCTAGAGAACTGTAGCGGTTTTATCCATTTTGGATCTTGATCCTTTGTTACACATCTTGCCTGAATCTGCTTTCCGACTGACCACAATGGATCGATTGTTCCCATTGGACAGGATTTGGTAACATTTGATTAACGCTTTGATTGCTCTAAAGAACCATAGTGGGAATTAAAGGAGTTGAAAGAGTAGGACGAAATTCTATTGACTTCCTTACTGCACAAAGTGCAACTCGCCAGCACACCTGGAATCTTCCGTTGTTGTCCCAAGATTTTGTTGCAGACCGTTCACAACACAAAGACAAGTGCTGCAGAGGCTCCACTGATCCTGAGTCTCCTGCCCAAATTTGCATTAAATTTCTACAATATAACACCCACTGGGCACATTTGAGTGCAAAAGAACTTTGCTGCTAATTGAGAAGAGCAGACTTGAGTTTAGGAGATTAACCACTTGCAGACCGGACCATTTTGCTGGTCAAAGACCAGACCACTTTTTGCGATTCGGCACTGCGTCGCTTTAACTGACAATTGCGCAGTCGTGCGACGTGGCTCCCAAACAAAATTGACGTCCTTTTTTTCCCACAAATTGAGCTTTCTTTTGGTGGTATTTGATCACCCCTGCGGTTTTTATTTTTTGCGCTATAAACAAAAATAGAGCGACAATTTTGAAAAAACGCATTATTTTTTACTTTTTGTTATAATAAATATCCCCCAAAAATATATAAAAAAACTTTTTTTTCCCTCAGTTTAGGCCGATACGTATTCTTCTACATATTTTTGGTAAAAAAAATCGCAATAAGCGATTATTGATTGGTTTGCGCAAAAGTTATAGCGTTTACAAAATAGGGATAGTTTTATAGCATTTTTATTAATAATTTTTTATTATTTTTTTTTACTAGTAATGGCGGCGATCAGCGATTTTTATTGTGACTGCGACATTGTGGGGGACCCATCGGACATTTTTGACACATTTTTGGGACCATTGTCATTTATACAGTAATCACTGCTATATAAATGCAGTGATTCCTGTGTAAATGACACTGGCAGTGAAAGGGTTAACCAGTGGGTGGCAGTGTAGGGGTTAAGTGTTCCTAGGGGTGTGTTACTAACTGTGGGGGGGTTGGGCTTTCATTTAGTGAACACTGATCTCTGCTCCAATAACATGGAGCAGAGATCTGCGTCACTAGTTGCTAGGCAGAATGGAGAAATGTTGTTTACACTGCATTTCCTCCATTCGGCCGCTCCGTGAGACGATCGCGGGGATGCCCGCGGCGATCGAGTCCACGGGTCCCGCGACCGGACTCACGGGGGTCAATGCAGGGCGGCATTGAATATTGGACGTACCTGTACGCCAATATGCCTGCCCGTGCCATTCTGTCGACGTACATCGTCGTGCGCTGGTCGGGAAGTGGTTAAAGACGATCATGGATCTTCCAATCTTTTCTCTAGCTCTTCTCAGGCCCTGCCACCAATTCTTTGTTCTGGGCCTAGGTGACTAGCCTAAGGGATTAGTCTCCGATTCCATCTTAAATCATATTCCAATTGACTTAGAAGAGGTATATGCCATCAGTGGGATACGTCATAGGGCTTGGCTAACCCCACAGAATAGTAGGATGAACAGCCTGCTGCCTCCATAGTGGTTACACTGCCTCACTGGTCACTCTAATTTCACTCGTGGACCAAACACCACAGAGACGTATTGCTGGCCAAGTTTGCCCTCAACTTGTCTGCTGAAAATTTTTTGTCCGTCCCTCTCATTATCCTTGGATATTTGGGACAGACTAACTAGGACCCAAAATTTTAAATTGCCCCATAATCCACTAGCCTCCCTCCTGCGAAACAGAGAATTTACCCTGGGCCTCACCCCCCGGCTTTCAAATGGTGGTCTAACAAGGGACTACTGCGGATAGCAGACCTTTGTGACAACAAGGGTATACTATCCAAAAGAACATTAACAGATAAATACCAACTACCAGATACAGAACTCTTTAGATATAACCAAATATTACATTTTATACAGACCCTATCACGCAAAGGTGACCTTACAACTATGACACCTATGGAGAACATGTGCCACCAGTATGATAAACTCCGAGGTCATATATCGGCTGTATACATGATCTTAACATCAGTTTAGACTAAACTGACATATGACTCAATGGGAAAAGGATATCCAGGAGAACCTAGAACTAGCAGAATGGCAATCAGTGGCGCAGATCAATACTTCGATAATAGAAGCAAACTATAAGTTGCTATTACGGTGGTACTTGGTACTTACCAGATTGGCCACTTTTGTTTCAGGGGCATCATCCAAATACTTTTGGGGCTGTGGTCAGGAGGGAACGGCATTCCATATTTGGTGGCAATGCCCCAAAGTACGAAAATTCTGGATCAGGATCTATAATTTTATTTACTCTCTTACCCAGATAAACTTGACCAAGTCCCCAAAGCAGGCGCTATTAGGCTGTAAGATAGAGGAAGCCTCTAAAAGCCGAAGACGGCTCCTTACTTTCATCTTTGTATCAGCTAAAATCGCAATAGCGAAAAACTGGAAGTCAGCAGCAATACCATTTGACCAATTTAAACATAAACTTTCATGGATAATGTTAAACAAGAGACTAACAGCAATTATGCAGGATAAAATTAAACTATATGAAAAAGTGTGGGATCCATGGATTGGTTATTTGACAAATGACCCCCGGACACTCTCTGACTAAGTAGTGTCTGAGGGGTAACAACACAGAGCATGGAGTTACCCCCTCCCCCTTCCCGCTTAACCCCATTCTTCTTTTACTTTCCGACATTCTGGTATTATTGGGTGGGGGTGACCTCTCTGCGGTTGGGGGAATGCCGAAAAGCCCTGAACACCAGCTGGGGCGGATGGCGTTGCCTGGCGTGGATTTCAATGTATGTTTCTTAGTATATATCAGCTATGCACTGTTGATTTCAATGGCAAATCTCTATTTTTTATTGCTGAAAAATGTCATAAAAATGATTGAAAATCAAATTTCAGAAGACTCTTTATGTGGATTAGGTTAATAAGTTAATAATGACCCCCGGACACTCTCTGACTAAGAAGTCTCTGAGGGGTAACAACACAGAGCATGGAGTTACCCCCTCCCCCTTCCCGCTTAACCCCATTCTTCTTTTACTTTCCGACATTCTGGTATTATTGGGTGGGGGTGACCTCTCTGCGGTTGGGGGATGCCGAAAAGCCCTGAACACCAGCTGGGGCGGATGGCGTTGCCTGGCATGGAGGGACTCCCTGAGGCCCGTATGATAAGATTGTTCTATGTAAACAGGTTGTGCCAAGAAGCTCAACATGGGTATCCAGCCGCATAACAGGCTTAAAGAAATCCAAACCGAGTACCAAACTATGTAAAGGTTGATAATAAAGAAACCAGTACCCGGCCCCAGTTAACAAGGGGTGGATGGCTCGTGATTTCAATGTATGTTTCTTAGTATATATCAGCTATGCACTGTTGATTTCAATGGCAAATCTCTATTTTTTATTGCTGAAAAATGTAATAAAAATGATTGAAAATCAAATTTCAGAAGACTCTTTATGTGGATTAGGTTAATAAGACCTAAGAGAGATAAGGGCAGGTTCTCCCATGCTTTCAATCGAGCCTTGACAGTCTGATACACTGGAGAGAGATGTAGGTTTGCCATACATTATATGATTTTCTTGTACAATTTTCCTGTAGATATACCAAAACCAGAGGTCTAACCTAAACATTTTCAACATGTATGCAATTAGGCAGGCCCTTGCACTATACATTTGAAAGTAAATCTAAAGGGAATTGAATAGGAAAATTGTATAGTCAGCTTAAGGTGGACATAATCAGATATTTGACTGTATACAATCATACCCAGGTATTTGAACTCCTCGATCCACTGTAGTTGTAAGGTGGATGGGGCAGATGGACAGTCTTCAGGGTCTATCAGGAACAGCAATGACTTCAACCAGTTACCTAGAACTTGAAGGGCTCTATTCAGGGAAGGGCCAGTATCATTAAAGTGATTGTAAAGGTAATTAAAAAAAATAAAAATGACAAACTTCTCTATACTTACCTGCTCTGTGCAATGGAATTGCACAGAGTGGCCATGAACTTCCTCTTTTCAGGGAACCCCTCAGACGCTCCTTGCCCCTCCCCACTGTCTGGTGCCCCATGGGAAACCGGTTCCCATGTGGGCACTAGTGCGTGCTGGTGCCCGAGCCCCGCTTCTGCGTTCATTGATACAGAAAACAGGACTTGAACCTGCCATACTCTCATCACTGGTTTTGATTGACAGCACTGGGAGCCAATGGCTCCCGTGACCCAGCAAAGCCAGCAAAAACCAGCGAGACCCAGAAGTAAGGGAAGAGAAGAGTTATAGATGGGCAGGGCGTGTGAGGGAGTGAGGGGGTATGCTGAAACCTAAACATTTTTTTACCTTAATGCAAAGAATGCATTAAGGTAAAAAATGTTTAGGCTTTACAACCACTTTAAGGAATAACAGAAGGTTGTTCACATACAAGGCCATCCTCTCCTCCAGCCAGACAATTTGTAGGCCTTTTATATGCAGAGAGACTCGTAAGGCCTCAGCCACTGGTTCCATGGTGATGGCAAAGAGGGCTGGAGAGAGGGGGCAGTCCTGCTGGGTACCCCTGTGCAGAGTGAATGGAAAGGAGTGACTCTCCCTAATCTAATGGCAACAGTAGGAGATTTATATAGAGTACCCAACCACTGTATGAAAACAAGGGGAAATGCCATTTGTCCCAGCACCTCCCACAGGTAAGGCTATTCAGCTGTGTCAAATGCCTTCTCTGTGTTGGAAGAGGCAACCACTCTAGATCCCACATTGGAATGCTGGGCATGGTTGTTTGTAAACAGCCTATGTCAACTAATATCTGTAGATTTGTGAGCCATGAACCCAGTTTGGTCTGGATCAATAACCGAATGCAACAGGCAGTTAAGTCTACCAGTAAGGAGCTTGTTAAAAATGTTGAGCTCACAATACAACAATGCAATGGATATATAGAAGGCACAGAGGGTGGGATCTTTAGGGTATTTATAGATAAGGACTTTGTGAGCTTCACTCATAGAAGTGGACAGAAGGTCATCCTCTAAACATTAGACAGAGAGAACGGTAACACCCCCAAAATTGGGGTCAGAGGGCGCTGATCACCCCTGGTATGTTATAAACAAAAAAAGAAAAGAAAATGGTGTCCCCGGAACGGGGCTTTTTGCCAGCAAAGTTTAACCTGTGTAGTATAAATAACATTGACATGTAGAAAAGTAAACTAATATTGTAAATATTTATTAATAATAAAAAGAGGATAAAATGGGTCACGCAGTAGTCAAGGACTGAGCTCCACTAAATAGGTAAAAATGTATAGTATTACATGTATGAACAGAAATACACATATACATAGAATTGTGATGCTTGAAACATAGTATCAGTACAGTAAGAGATATATGCGTGTAGATAGTAAAAACCCTTTACGCGTTTCAACCCTCCCAGGGGTCTTCTTCAGAAGGTTACTATCTATTTATGAAAGAATAGAAAAAAGACAAGCATAAATATATATCACAATACATGATGCACTGTGTTGTACTAAAAATAATCTGTTGTAGACAGAGTATATATCAAAACATTGTAAGATTACACAGTTAACAATCAAGCGATACATATTGTAACAATAAATACCTATATTGATCACAAAGGAAATCCTCTTTTAAAAGACCGGACAGGGTTCCGTACACTCTCCCATAATCTTCATAGATGTGCCGACCTTATGCAGATGGAAAAAGTGGCTGGCTCTGCCCGGACACAGGGGGAAAGAGCAAGGAAAATGGATCCAAAGGGGTAAAAAATCTTGCAAGGGATCACATCACTGTTACCACCTCCAAAACATAATAATGGAGGAAGGTATGGGTATGGGTAAGCGGGATTAGGAGAGAGGGCAACCTACAGGAAAAGAAAGAATATAAGACATGGGTATATATATATATATATATATATATATGTATATATAAAGAGGGGCCCTATTTAGAAAGCTATCACCTCTGTATAGAGAGATAGGACATGCCCGCATGCAGTGTCAATAGTATACACATGTCTAGGATACGCATATGTCAAGTGAATCCTGCCATTTCAGAGTGGAATATTTCACTCGGTTAAGGTGTGAGCAGATGCCCAAAGAAAAACCCCAAAGAAAAGACCAACGCCAAACCAAGACACCATGTACAGCGAAAGTGGGAAAGGGGGGAAGAGTGGAAAATTGAAGAGGGAAAAGAAGCAGAGACGGAAAGGGAGGTGAAGTATATATAAAGAGGGGCCCTATTTAGAAAGCTATCACCTCTGTATAGAGAGATAGGACATGCCCGCATGCAGTGTCAATAGTATACACATGTCTAGGATACGCATATGTCAAGTGAATCCTGCCATTTCAGAGTGGAATATTTCACTCGGTTAAGGTGTGAGCAGATGCCCAAAGAAAAACCCCAAAGAAAAGACCAACGCCAAACCAAGACACCATGTACAGCGAAAGTGGGAAAGGGGGGAAGAGTGGAAAATTGAAGAGGGAAAAGAAGCAGAGACGGAAAGGGAGGTGAAGTGGCTGCGAACACGTGCCAAACAAAACTACAAAAATAAACAAACAGTGAACATAACTGAAGAAAAAGGTATGTACATTATTTTACTTTTTGTACTACTGTGGTCACGTTGTGATATTCTGAAGCTGTTACACCACTTCACTTTCTTTCCCCATTCACCTTTTTCTTCAGTTATGTTCACTGTTTGTTTATTTTTGTAGTTTTGTTTGGCACGTGTTCGCAGCCACTTCACCTCCCTTTCCGTCTCTGCTTCTTTTCCCTCTTCAATTTTCCACTCTTCCCCCCTTTCCCACTTTCGCTGTACATGGTGTCTTGGTTTGGCGTTGGTCTTTTCTTTGGGGTTTTTCTTTGGGCATCTGCTCACACCTTAACCGAGTGAAATATTCCACTCTGAAATGGCAGGATTCACTTGACATATGCGTATCCTAGACATGTGTATACTATTGACACTGCATGCGGGCATGTCCTATCTCTCTATACAGAGGTGATAGCTTTCTAAATAGGGCCCCTCTTTATATATACATATATATATATATATATATATATATACCCATGTCTTATATTCTTTCTTTTCCTGTAGGTTGCCCTCTCTCCTAATCCCGCTTACCCATACCCATACCTTCCTCCATTATTATGTTTTGGAGGTGGTAACAGTGATGTGATCCCTTGCAAGCTTTTTTACCCCTTTGGATCCATTTTCCTTGCTCTTTCCCCCTGTGTCCGGGCAGAGCCAGCCACTTTTTCCATCTGCATAAGGTCGGCACATCTATGAAGATTATGGGAGAGTGTACGGAACCCTGTCCGGTCTTTTAAAAGAGGATTTCCTTTGTGATCAATATAGGTATTTATTGTTACAATATGTATCGCTTGATTGTTAACTGTGTAATCTTACAATGTTTTGATATATACTCTGTCTACAACAGATTATTTTTAGTACAACACAGTGCATCATGTATTGTGATATATATTTATGCTTGTCTTTTTTCTACTCTTTCATAAATAGATAGTAACCTTCTGAAGAAGACCCCTGGGAGGGTTGAAACGCGTAAAGGGTTTTTACTATCTACACGCATATATCTCTTACTGTACTGATACTATGTTTCAAGCATCACAATTCTATGTATATGTGTATTTCTGTTCATACATGTAATACTATACATTTTTACCTATTTAGTGGAGCTCAGTCCTTGACTACTGCGTGACCCATTTTATCCTCTTTTTATTATTAATAAATATTTACAATATTAGTTTACTTTTCTACATGTCAATGTTATTTATACTACACAGGTTAAACTTTGCTGGCAAAAAGCCCCGTTCCGGGGACACCATTTTCTTTTCTATCCTCTAAACATTGACCAATTCTGGGCAAGAGATTCAGCATTAGTGTCAGAAACATACCCCAACAGTTATAGCCATGTGAACAGCTTAATACAATCACCTTGATGTCATGTAATATGTCAAGACACAGATTTGAATGTCTGTGAAACCTCCCTGTTCTAATTACATAATCCTGTTACCATGATGTCATTAAGTCTAGGACAGGTGTGAAATGTTGTAAAATTGCTGGGTAAATCTGTTAAAATGGTATTATGACAGATGGTACCGAAGGCCCCTACTTATTCCAGTATGATGCAGATAGCATTATGTGAAGCATTTGTCTTCTTTGATGAAAATGCGTTCTTGACTGTCCTCGATAGAGTGCACCTTCTACTTAGGGTGCAGGAAGACTGCTGAGTCCTGATCTGCAGAGTTGCCTTTTAACCAATATTTAGATGTGTACTCACTGGGTGGTTTTAGCACAATTTAGTGAAATTTAAATAAAGACCAGGTGTGCAATTACTTAGCTAAAGAATGGTATGCATTTCAATTAAATGTCAAACTTCAGTCAATGACTTTTCCAATGTCAGTAAGAAAGAAGAGGAATGGCACAGACCATGTCTGTGGCGCCTATACACCAGATATAAAGGCAGTTGCAAGATACCAATGCTTTTTTCTTTTCTTTTTCACAAACAACCAAAGGACTAATTTCTCCAAATGCAGGATTGCTGTAAAGGCTATAGTGTACTAAGCACAATTGTGACTTTAAAAAATGTGTGGGAAAACTGTATAAAGATATTACAAAATTCTGAAAGATGGCATTTGCATTGCATATCCCAAAAGGGATCCACAAGGTATTTGTAGTTTCCCTTCTTTGTGTTAAAGGCCATTTTCCATTTGACACTTTCCCTTAGGCAGATTAGATGAAAAGATCTCTAAATAACAAAATCTGTAAACACAGCGCCCCCCTGCAGGTGATCTAAGAATTCTTATATCAAAGCAAGGGGTAATTTGTTTTCCACTGTTATTTAGGAGCCAGTAATTAGTGCAAAGTTAAAGCCTGCTATCCTTCTCAGGAAAATAATTTATCTCCAGCTTTGAAAATAGACTTTCTTATAATTGCTCTGTGGGGATTTCTTTGATATAGACTGACATTGCCCATGTTTCAGAAATAAATAAATGATACACTGCCAGAGGGAGGAAACATTGTAAGGAGGATGATGTTGTAAGGTTATTCAGTGCTTTGTATTGTAGACATCCAAAATGTCTCAGTTCTGCTCTGTCAGATTGGGCAATTGGGAGATATCAAGTGAAGAACATTAGGAATTGAGAAATTATGAAGAATATAATGAAGGCAGGCTTTCCAAGCAAAATGTCTCCTGAAACCCAGTTGAGAATTGAGGATTGAGATATAGATTTCAAACCAAGGGTGTCTGGAAAGAATGGAGTGAGGTTCTGTAACGCTTCCCAGAATAACCAAAATATTGACTAAGGACACCAGAAGTAATCTCTTTAAGAGAACAGAAATTAATTTCCACATTTCTATATCCCAGGAATGCTTAAACAATATAAAATACAGAAAGGAAAGCCAAACCAAAAATGAATGAAAGAGTCCAAGATTATTTTAATTATTGGTAAATAAATCATATAAAAATTGCCAATGCATTTCAGGGGTGATACCACTTCCTCTTTAACAGAAGTCAGCATAGGGTAAAACTTGGATGGTCTCCATAATGACCTTGAAGATCTATATTAGAATCAGTACTGAAATGTATTCATGGAGTAGTAATATGGCATTTCCTGAGCAGCAATAAAACCTCAATATAGGTGTGAGGATTTGGAAATATTTAGATAGATTCACATTTTCAAGCAGCCCAATTGACAACTCGCTGGATGACATTGTGATGATGCCTAGCTAAAGCTTTACATAGATTGATCGAAATTCAGCCACTTTAGCAGGGACCATACAGATTTTGCTCCATCTATGGCTTCTGGTAGTTTTGGTTATGGACAATGGTAGTAGTTGTTTCTCTACTTATTCTATGGCACTGGGGATGGGTGGCAGAAAGCTGTGGCATATGAAGGTCTTGTTTACTTTTATGGTCAACCTGTGGGATCTGACTATATTTATTGGGAAGAATCAGATGTATAGAAAAACATTTCGTACACACATATTGAAAAGGTTCTTAAAAAGCAAATTCAAACAATAAACATTTGTATCCCTAAATGACGAAATATAGCCCGCTTGTGCTAACAACACTATAATAGAAAAAGTGATCATTTTCAAAAATCATTCTGACTTTGAATAAAATTGATTAATCACAAGTGACGTATACCACAATCTTCACCACTGTCAATGTCAAATAACTTAAGCACTCCCACAGTGCTATTCTTCTCTTCACCTTCTGAAATAATGAACTTACCAGGTACAAAGGGCCCTATCATAAAGGTCCTAAAATGCTTCATAAGTTAATTCCCAGAATAAATACCAGACTTCTGTCTCCTTATGTCTATGATCATGAAATGGATCAGCTGGACTGTATTTGTTTATGGACACCAATGTTTAGGTTTACATTTATATTTAAGTGCTATTTTTTTTATCTGTGTATAGATAGTAACAAGTAGTTTTTGTACAGCAGATTTTATTCATTTATGTTTTATGGTGGTTAGTTTTTTAGAAAGCTTGTTTTGGTGGTGTGGAGGAAATGTAGTTTACCAATCCTAGTTTAACCACTTCCCACCCAGCCAATGCATATATACGGCCGGGTGGGAGCCGTCTACTCCTGATAGGACGTTCAGGAACGTCCTTCAGGAGTAGCGATCCCGATGTGCTCGTGTCACCCGGACACGGCACATCTCAGATCGGCAGGAGGGCTCTGTGATTGGCCCTCCTGATCACATGACGGCCGTGTCCAATCACGGCCATCATGTGATGTAAACAAACAGCCGGTTGCTAGGCAATCGGCTCTCCTCTCCTCACACGGAAGTCACCGCTGAGGAGAGGAGAGCAGAACGCTGCAGCCGGCTGATGATCAGTGAGTATGGGCTGCTTTTTACAGCTTTTTACTCACTGATCATCAGTGTAGTGTAAACACACAACACACCACACAGTACAAACACAGTCCCCACATATGTCCCCAAAACACACATGTCCCCAAAACATACATGTCCCCAAATAATAAAAACACATGTCCCTAATAATAAAAACATGTCCCCCACATATGTCCCACTAAAATCACATGTCCCAATGATTATCTGCACACATATGTACGTGATCACCTGCACACATATGTACATGATCATTTGCGTACATATGTCCGTGATCACACAAACCAATTATTATACACTTAACGGAATTTTTTTTACCAAAAACATGTAGCAGAATACATTTTGGCTTAAATTTATGACAAAATTTGATTTTATTGGATTTCTTTTCAAATAGAAAAAAGAAAATATAGTTTTTTTTCCAAATTTCCGCTATTTTTGCGCTTATATCGCAAAAAAAAAAACGGAGTCGTGAATAAATAACACCAAAATAAAGCTCTATTTGTGCGAACAAAATGATAACAATTTCATTTGGGTACAGTGTAGCATGACCGTGCAATTGTCACTGAAAGCGCTAGAGCGCTGAAAGCTGAAAATTGGGCTGGGAAGGAAGGGGGTGAAAGTGCCCTGTATTGTAGTGGTTAAGGAAACTGAAATAAACAGTTATATCCTGGTAGGCAGTTGTGATTGTCATTGCTGGATAGGCAGTTGCCATTGTTGACTTTTGTCTGGCTATATAAGCCTGAAAAAGCCTAATTTTTTACTTTGTTATTTTTCATATTTTTATTTTTTCTTTATGTACAACTTAATACATTGCTTAAAAAAATGTAAATTTTGTTCAAAAGGATTTGAGGGATGTGCATTCATATACACCTTTTGGATTAATATTTGGACTACTAGTACACACATGTTTAAAATTAAATTTCTCAGAAAATTATGCACTTTGGAACAGCTGACTGCTTCTGATTCCTAATTGGATTTCCCTCTGCTGGTAGTGCATATTTGCATACTAATATGAGTATTGTCTATGATTGCCAAATGAATAAACTGAACACATGGGCACTTTAGAGTGTCTTATTTTGCAGTGTATCTATTTTAAACAAATCCATGTGGAAAAGATATACAGTACCTCTAAGGTATCCAACCTGAAGAATGGTAATATATATTGTATGTTTTTGTACAGTGTGATCTAGCTGAAGGATAGTGGTCCTGGGTTAAAAACAATATGAACTGCACTGAAAGTTGTTTAAATTAATATTAAAGGTTCACATTTTTTTTGTTGTAAAACTTTATTTATTTGGTATAGTTACATATCATAACATACATTTGCAGTATTCAGTACAATAGTGATACAGGTTTTATCTTGCGCCATTGTAAACAAGAACATAGAATAGACAGATTGAAACATACATAATATAAGAGTTGTTAACTTTTAATAAGAGGCTAAATGGCACTTTATCTCCGTCGGTCTACCGCTTAAAATAATGTTAGGGTCACAGTTGCCAACCATGTATCTGCCAGCTGGGGTGGGCCGCTCAACACAAAAACATCTTCTTGCTTCACTCCGACCCCAGCCAGTGCACTGGTCTAGATGGACTCCGACGCAACCCAGCCCAGACTTCACACCAGGGGAAGGGGGCAACTAGTGCCTCCAGCATACCTCCCTCGGTACTTTGCCCAGGCCAGGTCCAAGTCCCTACAGAGCACCAGTAGGGGGCAGAGTAGTACTGCTATCTACTTGGCAACCCACCCCCTGTCAACTGGATGTTAATCGTACAGATCAGCCATGGCAACCTGAGGAGGCATGTAGACCCAACCTCAATTCAGTATTAATATTAGGAGAAAAGTGAAAGTGAGAAGGGGGTAGAGAAAGAGGGAAAGGGAAGAGAAAATAGAAAAGAGTAAGAAAGAAGGATCAGGATCATAACTATAAGCTCTTGGTCGTTGTCACTCACACCGGGCTCCGACCAGCGGGGCATTTATATTGTCTCCCAGGGCAGCAAAAGGTTCACATAAAAAAAATAAACATGTTATACTTACCTGCTAGAAAAATTAAAACTAATGCAGACACTTCAACTAAGAACTGGTAAGCTGCTTTCAGGAGCACATATAATGCTCCTGTTCCTTGGCATTTGCTTCTCCCATTTCAGCATCCTGATTTTGACTGAGTTGCACTCTCTCTACCTGACTGTCTACCTGTGATTGATGTAGACACAGCCCCTGGGTGGAGGCCAAACCTTTTTTTAAGCCTGCCAGGCCCTTAGTGCCATGCTTGTGATAGTGTTTGCAATATTTGCTTCAAGCTCCCTGTTTGCCTGCCCTGTTCCTGTGCCTGTTTCTGCCCCACCCTGCCAGCTAGTTTGGATTCCCCTATTATCAATTGGACTTTGGACTACTCTCTGAACTCAACCTGCCTTTTGACCATGGATTTGATGACTACTATCTGAATGTTGACTGCCTTGAACCCGTTCTGTCATTGGACCACTCTGTCTGTCTAAAACGAAAGAAAGTATGTGTTGGCTGCTCTAACTCTTATATTATATATCTTAACACCAAACAATACACCACTGTATAAAATATATCACTTTTACAGTGGTGTATTGTTTGGTGTTAAGATATATAATATAAGAGTTAGCGCAGCCAACACATACATTCTTTCGTTTTGCACAGGTTTATACTTTAAGTAGAACCACATTTGACTGCAGCAAACTGTATAAATTTTGTATTAATGTTGTAGTGGTGGGGGTGCTTCACAACATTTGGTATTTTAGATATAGATTTTTTGCTCCGGCAGACACATATTTGATTTGAATTCACTCTGTCTGTCTGCCAATGCAAGTACCTGTTTGCAGTGCGCAGTTTTTGCCTGATCCAGCATGGTAGCCATATGTATAGGACCTGGAGGAAACTGAGTACCAGTAGGACCGATTACCATATTGGAAAAGGGGCTACTCTAGGTGAAGAACACTGTCAGCTATTGTGTCTAACCATCAAAGGTAGGGATAGACATGACAGCTGCAATATAAAAAGTTTTCTTTTTAGGTTTAGAAATGCTTTAATGAGCTTGTAGTGAATAGTCTACAAAAGGTATATCTTGGGGTCTAGTGCCAAAAGAAGATACCATCATACCATACTGAAATGTGATAATTTGTGTAGAATGCAATGCAAAATGGGGGGCATATCCATCACATACGTATGACTGGCAGACCACATTTATGGCAGCTAAAATCTCTGCTGCACTGGAATTTAGAGAGCATACATACAGTAACTAAACTGAGTAAAGTAGACTTGGGTAACTGGCTGAATACAATGGTTTTGCATGTATGGGTAATTCCAGCATTTCCTGCCTTTCTTTGTCATTACTACCATGATATGCCCAGGCTGCTTTTTAAGCATATGTAGCTATAGTGGCCCTGAGTTACAATGTATGGAGCAAAGTCTAGAGCTTAACTTTGTGTTAAATAGAAAGTAGTATATTTACACATGTACTGGTAAAATAGGTAGATAGTCTTTAGCAATTGTGATTAGTAAGTGTCCGTAAAAGAGTCTGTAAAAGCAGTTGTCAGTGTAAGACCCAGTAGGGGGGAGTGACCTGGTGCAATGCACATTGCACTCCTTATTTTTTTTACTTTATTTAAAGTGTCACATAGTGATACTGCATAAAACACTCAGTGTCTTTGTGCCTTTGCAGTAATCAGTATGTGCTGGCCTGAATATACCTTTGGTGTTATCAGTTTGTAAGTCTGGGACATGCATGCATTCTGGTAGTACAGCAAAAATGACTTTATGTTTGGTATCTCAACAACTGAGTTACTGAAAGGCTGTATGTATTAGCAAAGCCATTTCCATACCCTTAAAATAATCCTATCGTGACAAAATTATAGGGGTGTCCATTGCAACCTCCACAAAAAATTCAATTTCATTGGTCATTTCCTGACCCTCTAATTTTAATACTTTGAATTGCCTACCCAGAAGAAGTTTTCAAGCCAGAAAAGTCACAAGTTCTATGGGATCATAGACAGAACTTCTTAACGCTAATAAACACTCATGACTGCAGAAACTATGGTTTGAATAGGCCGTGGCCCTATTTTTATAGGTACAATAACATTTTCAATATTATCAACAACTTCAATACAAGTAAATAATTAATTTTATTAAAATTAAGTCAAGCACTACTCATATCTTCGTATTAAACATATTCTATTATTATAACTATAGCTCAGCTATATAGGCGCGAGCTATTACTTAAAGTGAAATACAACATCCTTTTAAACAGACAGGCATAAATAACTCCAACAAAACATTCCCTTTCATTGAACCTCATAACTAGGACCACGGCGGGGGGGGGGGGGGGGGGGGGACCTGTCTTCTGTACTCTTCTTGCTGTCTGCCCGTTTTAATGACCCATCTTCTTCTTTAAATAGGTACCCTCTCGTAACGGAAGGCCTTTAATTGGGTAACTGTCGGATCATCTTTCATTCAATAGTAAGTATATATATATATTTTATAACTTTTATTCATTTTAATGATTACCTGTCTGTCGTGATACCATAGGTGGTGGGGGTGGGGACATTTTTTGCCCCACCCTTCACCTTTAACCGCTTAAGCTCCAGGAAGATTTTACCTCCTTCCTGACCAGAGCACTTTTTGCAATTCGGCACTGCGTCGCTTTAGCTGACAATTGCGTGGTCATGCGACGTAGCATCCAAACAAAACTGACGTCCTTTTTTCCCCACAAATAGAGATTTCTTTTCGTGGTATTTGATCACCGCTGCGGTTTTTATTTTTTGCGCGATAAACAAAAAAAAGAGCGACAATTTTGAAAAAAAGCATTATTTTTTACATTTTGCTATAATTAATAGATATCCCCCAAAAATATATAAAAAAACATTTTTTCCTCAGTTTAGGTCAATACGTATTCTTCTACATATTTTTGGTAAAAAAAAACGCAATAAGCGTTTATTGATTGGTTTGTGCTAAAGTTATAGCGTTTACAAAATAGGGGATCGTTTTATGCCATTTTTATTAATAGTTATTGTTTACTAGTAATGGCGGCGATCTGCGATTTTTATTCAGACTGTGATATTATGGCGGACACATCAGACATTTTTGACACATTTTTGGGACCATTGTCATTTATACAGCAATCAGTGCTATTGAAATGCACTGATTCCTGTGGAAATTACACTGGCAGTTAAGGGGTTAACCACTAGGGGGCAGGGTAAGGGTTAAGTGTGTCATGGGGCGTGTTTCTAACTGTGGGGGGCGTGGCTACACGTGACACGTCACTGATCTCTGCTCCCAATCACAGAGAGCAGAGATCAGTGACACTGTCACTAGGCAGAACAGGGAGATGCTTGTTTACATTAGCATCTCCTCGTTCTTCCTCCCATGAGACGATCGCGGGTAACCCGGTGGCGATTGAGTCCGCGGGACCCGCGTTCCGACTCACGGAGCACGCCACATGCACGCTGGGCTGGTGGTGCGCACACGGTGGCATGGCGGCAAATTTAAAGGTACGTACCTGTACACCCATTTGCCTGTCCATGCCATTCTACCAACATACACCGGTGTACACCAGTCGGGAACTGGTTATTCTGCATGGTACCTCTTGGTGCCTTG
Source organism: Lithobates pipiens (assembly GCF_037356315.1). Taxonomy (NCBI): domain Eukaryota; kingdom Metazoa; phylum Chordata; class Amphibia; order Anura; family Ranidae; genus Lithobates; species Lithobates pipiens. The sequence goes on along the minus strand of NW_027507785.1, from coordinate 168,174,732 downwards.
GTGCTTGCAGGAGAACAGAGACTGGAGAAAACGTTGAACTCTTTTAACCGGTTCCCGACCAGCGCGCGCCGATGTACGTCGGCAGAATGGCACGGGCAGGCATATTGGCGTACAGGTACGTCCAATCTTCAATGCCGCCCTGCCATCGTGAGCACGCCGCCGGCGGCGCGCTCTCGTGCCGGTCGGGACCCCCGTGAGCCCAGTGGCGGGTCCCGCAGACTCGATCGCCGCGGGCATACCCGCGATCGTCTCACGGGACAGCTGAATGGAGGAAATACCGTGTAAACAGCATTTCTCCATTCTGCCTAGCAACTAGTGACGCTGATCTCTGCGCCATGTGATTGGAGCAGAAATCAGTGTTCACTAAATGAAAGCCCAACCCCCCAACTGTTAGCAACACACCTCTAGAAACGCTTAACCCCTACACTGCCACCCACTGGTTAACCCCTTCACTGCCAGTGTCATTTACACAGGAATCACTTATAGCAGTGATTACTGTATAAATGACAATGGTCCCAAAAATGTGTCAAAAATGTCCGATGTGTCCTCCACAATGTCGCAGTCACAATAAAAATCGCTCATCACCGCCATTACTAGGAAAAAAATAAATAATAAAAAATTATTAATAAAAATGCCATAAAACTATCCCTATTTTGTAAACGCTATAACTTTTGCGCAAACCAATCAATAATCGCTTATTATGATTTTTTTTACCAAAAATATGTAGAAGAATACGTATCGGCCTAAACTGAGGGAAAAAAAAGATTTTTTTATATATTTTTGGGGGATATTTATTATAACAAAAAGTAAAAAATAATGCGTTCCTTTCAAAATTGTCGCTCTATTTTTGTTTATAGCGCAAAAAATAAAAACTGCAGGGGTGATCAAATACCACCAAAAGAAAGCTCTATTTGTGGTAAAAAAAGGACGTAAATTTTGTTTGGGAGCCACATCGCAGGACCGCGCAATTGTCAGTTAAAGCGACGTAGTGCCGAATCGCAAAAAGGGGTCTGGTCTTTGACCAGAAAAATGGTCCGGTCTGTAAGTGGTTAAAGGAATCTTTAAAGAAAGAGGAAAACAGCTGAAAAATACTGTAGAAAACAAACAGTGGGACCCTTCTTACAACACTTTACCAATTTTCCAGTTTGGCAAAAAGAAGAGAAAAGTATCAGCAAAAGTTTACTGATCTGCAAAACAAGCTAGTCCTAAAAATGCTTTCCTTTAGCGCCAAAGTTTCAGTAGACTCAGCTTTTGTAAACGCTTGCTTGTGAATTTATCTTCTATTATCAAGAACAAATCTAAAAATTATTAACAGGTTTCTCAGTATGAGAGACCGCAGCAATCTTGTAGTTGTTCCCATGGTGACTGATGCTGAGCAGGCGTGCATCAGACAAGTTACTTGATTTCTCCACTCAATAGAAAACCCTCCAGTGCAGCTTCTTAAGTGCAGCCAACTCCAGCACCTGTGTCTCCCTAATACGAACTGGACACTTTCCATAAATATACTCAGGGGACCCTTTATGATGCAGATAGCACAATTTAAAGCCCGACTTTAACCAAAATAGCCACCAAAGTCTCACAGGAACATTGTATCTAAATTTGTTCCAGGCTTCCCCAAGATGCTGGAGAGCAAGTATTCCTGCCCCCTTTACAAATATTTTTGGGTGTGATCTGGTCTCTTGAAGGCATGGCTGGACTCAAAATATATCACTCTCCAGGCGACTAAAATGTGTTTTTGTTTCTGTGACACAATTTCATGGAGTTTCTGCATACCCTATCAGTTGAGAAATATACAGATCTTAGGCTACTTTCACACTGAGGGGCTTTATAGGTGCTACAGCACTAAAAATAGTGCCTGTATAGCGCCTGTAAAGCGCCTCTCCTGTCTCTCCAATGTGAAAGCCCAAGGGCTTTCACACTGGAGCGGTGCGCTTGCAGGATGTTAAAAAAAGTCCTGCAAGCCGCATCTTTGCAGCGTTATAGGAGCGGTGTATTCATCGCTCCTAAAGCACCCCTTCCCATTGGGCAGCACAATGGGTCGGCGCTTTGAGGGCGATTTTAACCCTTTTCCGGGTTCTATCGGGGGTTAAAACCTCCCCGGTAGCAGCTGAATAGCGCCTGCACCCGCCTGCTCCAGTGTGAAAGTAGCCTTAGGCAGAAGTGCTAATTACTAAGTCACTGTTCTGAAGATAGTGCCATGGGTGTCAGTGAGAGGAACCACTGAGCACCGTGGGGTACCAAAGAATTTCGGGTTCTCAGCAAAGGAATGTTTCTTTTGAATGGATCAGCATTCAGCATTGCAGGCAGCAAGAGTGGTACTGTAATAATTACTCTCTTTATTGCAAGTAGATGTTTTGGGGTATTTTGTTTTTCCTTACAGGGTTGCTTTAAACGGACACATTAGTGAGCTTGAAAAAAATGAAGCGATATTTCTTTTAATACAGTCTCTAAAAAGAAAAAATAAACATTTTATAATGAGAGCTCAGCATTTATTTTACAACAAACTTTTCTTCTTTTCATTCTCCCCCATTCAGAAACCCCCCATATAAATATTCATACATCTTAACTAAATTTACCTGGTTCCTTAATTGGAATGGTGCCATTGCTCATGCATACATAATGTTCACATAGGATATTTCATATTTACCTGACCTGCAAAAAAATATATTGGGCAATTCTATTTTATCCTGGTCATAAAAAATAGATTACCTTTAGTAAGTAATTAGTGTACTGTATAGGTTTATATTCTTTTAGTGCAGAAGTGAAGGAATTTTAAATATAACCTGCTAGGAGTAGACTATTGTCAGCTTGCTTACTAACGGTAACCCACAAAATATTAAATACATGTTTAATAGCTACAAATGAATGAATGAAATACTTGTATAGCGCACAATGCAAACTGAATTGAGGAGAGAATACATATATCCACCAGGAGTTTGTGTGCCAGCCTGTATATAAAAATAATGGGAGGACCTTAATATCCTCTGTATCTCCCTACTTCTCACAGATTTGGTTTAAGCAGCTTTCCCTACTAACAAGATGTCTGTTAGCCAGTGCTTATCCAGACTAATCTGCAAAGGATTACAGGAGTGAAATCCAAACCACAGAGTCCAGGAGGATCTTGATATTCTCTGTATCTCCCTACTTCTCACTGATTTGGATTAAACAGCTTTCCCTACTAACAAGATGTGTGTTAGCCAAACAGGGTTATCCAGACTAATCTGCAAAGGATTATGGGAGTGAAATCCAAACCACATAATCCAGGGAAAGAACAGAAGTGCAAAGAACAACACACAGCGCGGAGGGATCTAGTGGTAGCGAGGGTGATAATACATTTTACAGGCATTCCCCATTTTTAAATAGCAATGGGGTTTATTTACTAAAGCTGGAAAGTGCAAAATCAGGTTCCCTTCTGCATAGAAACCAATGAGCTTCTAACCCCAGCTTGTTCAATTAAGCTTTGGTAATAAAACCCAGAAGCTGATTGGTTTCTATGTAGCAGGGAGCCTGATTTTGCATTTTCCAGCTTTAGTAAATAAACCCCATTGTGTACTTAAAAGGGGGGTATGCCTGTAGTTTGAAGTTGTGGTCAGCATGGTGGGACTATATCAGGGCTAGATGCAGGTTATGACAAAACAGGGGTAGCAGTAGCAGGAACTAAAATAGATTTTTATTCCATTTCAGCCTGATATGGAGATTCCATGTACACAATATTATTATAAAAGGTTTAATAGCATAATAACGTAAGGATAAACAGCAGTGAGGTGTTTCAAATAAAATGTTTACCTTGAAAGTAAAAGTGAGTAAAGAATAAACGTTGAAGTTAGACTTTTTTGGAAATGCCACTGTCATCAAGCAGATGCACATCTAAAGGTTTCGACAGCAATGGTGGATAAAAATAGATGGCTCCAATTGGGTGGTTTTGTTACCCATTAAAATGGTGCAAGTACTGTGCATGCGCAGCAGCACCTTTTGGGTATTACAAAATGGGGCAAAAACAGGTATTTAATAACATGGTATTGGTACTGCAAAGTGGACTTCAACAAAATGGTATCGTTAGCACTCATGCAAGATATCCATGGGCATGGAATGTAAGGAGACAAAAGAATACTGGTGAGATAATATTCCCCTTAAGTAACACAGGTTCTGGAATCTCTTTAAAATGAGGCAGGAAATGTAATTTAAAACAGAATACCAAATCAAAGCATTATATATCCTTAAAAATGTAACTTTTATTTACATATAGTTACATAGTTACATAGTAGGTGAGATTGAAAAAAGACACAAGTCCATCAAAGCCAACCTAAGTGTGTGATTATATGTCAGTATTACATTGTATATCCCTGTATGTTGCGGTCATTCAGGCGCTTATCTAATAGTTTTTTGAAACTATTGATGCTCCCCGCTGAGACCACCGTCTTTGTAAGGTAATTCCACATCCTTGCCACTCTTATGCCTTGTACACACGGTTGGACATTCCGACGGAAAATGTCAGATCGGACCATGTTGTCGGAAAATGCAACCGTGTGTGGGCTCCATCTGACTTTTTCCGTCGGAAATTCCGACCAATAAAGTTTGAGAGCTGGATCTCAAATTTTCCGACAACATGATCCAATCGCGTCAATTCCGATCGTCTGTAGCCTAGTCTAATCGACAAAGTGCCACGCATGCTCAGAATAAATTCTGAGACGGAAGCGATTGGTCAGGTAAAACTAGCGTTCGTAATTGATATAGCACGTTTGCCACGCTGCAATGTTAAAAATTGTTTAATGCAGAGCATTCTCTTTTTCTTTATAATGCTAGAAGAATGAAGTTGTTTTGCTGCTCGTATTCACACAGACTTCTCCAAAACGTATTTCTTTATTCTTTTTCCTGATTTCATGAATAGAATATTTTTGTTCGTCAAATCTCCCAAATAATTTATTTATTTATTTTGTTTAAATTTTGTGGTTGGTTTTTTAATCAAGATCTCCTTTTTTTTACATTTTTCTCATCTTCGTAATTTTTTGGTGTTTTTTGTGTGTCAACTTAACACAACACCATTATTATCTTTTTATTTTATTGTTTTATTTTTTAATCTCCAAGAGGTTGGTTGGTGTTGGTACCCCTTGTTAATTTGACTTTGTATTTTTGAAATGTACCTGCCTACTCACAAATAAACTGTCCTTTGTGAAGTAAAACAAGTATTACTTTAACCAAAAAAAAAACTTTATTAGGTGTCATAATCAAATAAACAGGAAGGCAACGCTGGAGAAACTGTTCAATTTGGTGAAGCCTTTGGCCCCCAGGGCAGACATCAATTATTTGAATGCAAAATTGGTGGCCTGAGGAGTCCATATCTAAAGGGAGAACAGCCTGGTCCAGAAGTCCAAGAGATCAGGAAGAGCAGATGACAGCTATGTCCCCAGGCTGTGGTCATACAAGAGCCTGCATCTTCTGTCAGACCAGACTGAACCCAGGCCATCACTCTCTGGTCTTCCTTAGGCACTTCCCTCCAGGCTTCCTTCCAGGGTGTGGCTCTGCTCTTGTAGTTGTAGCAGGAGGTTGAGGAGGAGGAGGGCGATGGTCGACCTTCCAGCTGCCACTTGCCACAGCCCCCTCCTGGCTGAGGTCTTCCTTTGTATGAAAATGGGACATAGTTTTAGTTTCTTGGTCATCAATCACACATTTTTCAGCTCATGACTGATGAAAATTGAATGTTAATAAATAGAACAGACTATCATTCTGAGCCCAGCATTTTTCATTCTTGTCCCAATCATTCTTCGTCACTACTGTCTATTGATATGTAAAACACTTTGTTAAAACAGAACTTACTGATCAATAATAACATCTAGTTAACATCATTAAATGTACGACAATAAATATGTTGAACAATGCTATACCTGTCTCAAGCTGGGCCCCTCCACCTGTTGCTGCCTGGAAGGCCCAGATTGGACATTGGAAGCCTCGGCTGGGGGAGAGGAAGCCTTGAAGGAAGACGGTAGAGTGGTGGCCTGAATTCCCTCGGGTCTGCCAGAAAATGCAGCCTGTCATAGTACAACATCCTGGGGACATAAATGTCATCTGGATCTCCTGATCTCATGGACTCTGGACCCAGACCTTCTTGCTCACCCTCAGATATGTACTTCTCAGGGCACCAATTTTGCCAATCACATAGGCCATGTCTGCCGTGGGGACAATCGTCTTCACCAACGCAAGCAGTTTCTCCAGCGCTGCCTTCCTCTTTCTTAGGTCCTTATAAAGGGGGTTGTTCATCTGCCACATGCAGGGCAGCTCCCTGAGCATATCAATGACTAGCCCCAGAAAATGTGGTTTCTTGAAGGGATCCATGTTCTCTGCAAGGCACAACACAAGACAAACCCTAATGTCAGGGTAAACTCTTCTAATCTTGTCCCAATATGAGCCTCAATATCAAGTTAAAATTGTACCTTTGTTCAAACGATCGGTGCTTCAGTTCCTCCTTCCTCCACTCACAGATCGTACATACGATGCACGCGTGTTGCATTTTATATACAGTGCGCATGCATGAATCTCCGCCCGCCCTTGGCGTTCTTTCTAGTCTATTCCCTGCCCCTTCACTTTTGCCATAGTGGGAGAGCACATGACGGAGACACAGCAGGTGCACACTAATTATACCAGTAAGGAGGAGGAGGACAAGGAAAGCACGGAGCCAGAAATGTCCCGATCCCGGAGGAGAAGATTTAAGGCCTCAAATATGTCTTTTGGAGAGATGTTGGACATATTGAAGAGAAACATCTATGATGGGAAGTATGGACCTTACCCAAACCCAAATGTCAGAAAGGCCAAGATCATGACTAAAGTTGTGAAGAGTCTTCAGAAGAATTTTGGGGTACGACGATCCAAGGATCAACTGAGGAAACGCTGGTCAGACCTGAAACTGAGGGAGTACGATCAGTACAGAAGGATCAAGCGAGTTCTTCAAAAAAGTAAGTAGTTATCGTGTGTTCATATTATTATTATTGCTTGCATACTGCTACATGTGCTTTTCTTTAATGTTGTACAGTTTAAAATGGCCACTTTCATGTTCATGGGTTCAATCGTTCGTAATAAACATCGTTCGTTCGCCCACTTCAAATACGATGTTTTGGCAAGTTGCACTACATTTGTTCAGGCCTATTTCTAGTCAAAGGAAGTTTGTTGTCTAGAGGGGTTTGTAATAGAATGAAATGTAAACTTTATTCAGTGTAAAGGAGAGGACACTCAGTAGCTGTTTACACATCTGGACTCGGACACCAGAACACCCTTTTTATTAGGGTGTCCCACACACATGTATACTATAGGGGTGTCTCCATCTGTCAAACTTTCACAAAACAGGTAAGCATTCTAGCTTTAGAAAGTTTCAAAAATAATGTTTTCAGCTTTGAACTGCAAAAAAAAACACAATTGTATGATGCTTCCAAGCAATGTTTCATATTCCTATTTCTGCCCTCAAATATCTGTGTGCTAAGTATTCCTTTTTTACATTCTCATAGGGAAGAGAAGACTCGGGACGTCTGAGGACACCAGGGACCCCACACCTCCCAAAGAAGGGGAAATACCAACACCAGAAGCAGAGGTGGGGGAAGGAGAGATTGTTGAAATTGGTCTGAGACCACAGCTTGAGGTAAGGTAATCAATGCATGCTTGCATATTTATAATACACAGTGTTTTTTTTGGGTTTATTTTTAGGTGATGTGGATATTGTGGTTGAAGAATCACATTTTACCAGTGAAGTGCCCACAACATCATCGGGGAGATAATGGGGTGCAATCGTGATTTAGATAATATCAAGAAAAACATCAATGATGTTCAACAAAAAATAAAGAGCATCATTGATGTTTTAGGGAGAATCTGAAACACCCAAAACTAGCTAGCATCCATTTTCATTTTTAAAAAGCACTTTTTAAAAATGCAACCCCTTCCTTACTACTAAAGTGGCTGAGATGAAGGGGTTGCACCCCCAAAACACGTACCATGATCCCCCATGATGGCAGATAGCACATGTTGACATTAGGCATGGGATCAGGAGGAAAATGCCCAGTTTGATTCACAATTTGTGTGCATCTTCCAAATTTTGCTTTTACAGGGGTGACACCCCATGTGATGAAGGCAATATCAACACAGTTTGTACATACTCATGTCTGATATTGTCTTCACTTTTCAAAGTTGAACTTTGTAAGTTCCTGTGTTCTGCATGTTATGCTTTGATACATGCCTGTTTCCACAAAAATAATGTTATATACACCAAATATGTTGGTTTGTTGTAAAATCCTTTTATAAACGCACATGTGAATGTGCTTTGAGTAAAAAGTTTAATTATCAACAATGTGTGGCTTCCTTTTTCAATGCGCAAAAGCAGTATTTGTAGTAAAGTTGTTGTTTTCTGTGGCAATGGGTGTTATTTACTAAAGGCAAATCCACTTTGCACTCCAAGTGCAGTTTCAGGTGCCCTTTTGCAGTGCACTTGTAGTGCATAGTGGATTTGCCTTTAGTAAATAACACCCACAGTGCTTTTTAAATTTCCCCAATCACGCCATTTTCATGACCCCACATATTTCTGCCATGGTACTGAAAATTAACAATATTTTTGTCAGTAATGCACTACATACATTAACAACAAAAACAAGGTGTGTGTGTAGCAGACCCACAACATAATAATAATAATATTCTCTGAAGAAGAGACTGTCACCTCATCTCGCACAGAAATTGGGTTTGCACTGGTGAAGAAAAAGGCCCAATAAAAAACAAAAAAAAGTGAGGAGAGACCTAAAACAGACCCAAGCAGTTAATGAAAACAAATATTATTGCAGTTTGAAAGATTAATGTATTAAAAAAAATGCCTCTCAGACATTGTCTAGCATGTAACGGTCACGGCCCCCTACCATGTGATCAGCTGTCAGCCAATGACAGCTGATCACATGATGTAAACAAACATATTGTAATTATATCTGTCATGTATCTGCTAGTTTCGTATTACCATCATCATATATATGTATGTTTATTTTTGGGGATGTCCTGTAATGTGCTATTTTATTTTATTATTATTTTTATCTTTATATTTATTTTTATTTTAATTACTCTAGTATGGCATATACATATATATATATATATATATATATATATATATATATATATATAAATGCAAAGTCCTATTTTTAATTAGTAATCATTATTGCAAAGTACATCTTAGACTATTTGCAAATATGTGTTGTTTCCATATTGTCCTTTCTGTTTGATAGATGTGCTTCTGGGCATGTTCCCTCCCCCCGATTAGAAGCTCCCTGTGATTGGCGCTAGCGAGGAGGGTTGGGAGGGTACTTGCATACTTAAATCACAATCAGACATCAGGGCGTCACCTGAAGAAAGAGGCCACGCCTCCGAAACATGTAGTCACGGAAACAGTCTGATACACAGCCTAGGAGTCAGCATGCACGCCCCCTGGCCGCGAGTGACGTCATTCACAGCCGGCTGGCCCGTGCATGTGAGATACGGAGAGACGGATAGTGTATTCATAGCAAGCAGGCGAATTGAATGCCTGGTTATCCCCGCTGCAAGCCACTACAGGGAGCAGGAAATCGGGAGATGAGGCAGCCGTGGAGGCTCTTGATTTCAATAACATATCAATCGTCATAACAAATTTGGCAACTTGTGAGTGTGATACTTGGCTTTTTATTTATTTATTAGATTTAATAAACGTTAATGCACTAGGGCTGGTGTGCGCTCTCTCTTGCTTTGTACTTTATAGAATTGTCTGCCACCCAGTGGATTTCAGAAAGAGCAGCAACGCCTGGAGTGGATTCAATACTCTTTAGATGCACCCTAGTGGAACTGTATAGGTGGGGACAGCGCCGTTCTTGATTTGGATATACAATTTTGCATTTGTAAACAAAATCTCTGTAATAGTTTTTTCTCCTCACGCTAGCAGCGTGAGGAGGAAAAAAAAAAGCAGATCACCGGCTTTTCTGAAAGGGACATTGGTCCCGAAGAGGAAGAGGCAATTATGCCTCATCTATGCCCACCACTACCCCCTGCCAGTGCCACCTGCCATTGCCACCTGCCATTGCCCACAGTGCCCACCAGTGCCATCTATCAATGCCCATGAGTGCCACCTATCAAAGCACACCAGTGGTGCCAATCAGTGCCACTTAGCAGTGCTGACTATCAGTGTAATTGATCAGTGCCCATTATTGCCACCCATCAGTGCCTATCACTGCCACCCATCAGTGCCCATAACTGCCACCTACCGGTGCCCATCAGTGCCGTCTCATCAGCATACATCAATGAAGGAGGAAAATGACCTGTTTTAAAATTTTATAACTAAATAGAAAAAAAAAGAAAAAATTATTTTAAAACTCGGTTTTTAAGATTTTTTTTACAAAAAATAAAAACTGCAGAGGTGATCAAATACCACCAAAAGAAAGCTCTATTTGTGGGAAAAAAATTATAAAAATTTCATCTGGGTACAGTTTAGCATGAATGCGCAATTGTCATTCAAAGTGCATCAGCGCTGAAAGCTGAAAATTGGTCTGGACAGGAGGGGGGTTTAAGTACCCAGTAAGCAAGTGGTTAAAGTCTTGACCCTCTTTCTTTATGTACCTGAATAGGGATGGAAATGCATGCTACCATGTGTCTCATTTAAAGTCCCAAAAGCCCCCTCTATTGCAAGTGATTTTGAAACTTCTCTGTTGAGGTAATTGCTGGACATTATTTTTGTTTGTTTGTTTTGTTAAGAAATACCTTTGTACCTCTATAGGGTCACAGTGTAATGGCACCACCAACACACTTCTATCCAAAGTCTGCGAAAGAGAAAACATACATTATCTTAAAAAAAAATGTTAAAGGGATTGTAAAGGGAATTTCTTTATTTATTTAAAATAACAAACATGTTATACTTACCTCCACTGTGCAGCTAGTTTTGCACAGAGTGGCTCCGAACCTGCTCTTCTGGGGTCCCTCGGCGGCTGTCTCTGCTTCCTCCTGCAGATGCTTCCCACGTTCATGCGAGCTCCCTCGCATGGTGAGAAGCATCTGTGGGCGCGCTTCCGTGATACAGCCGGCGGCTATAGCCGCTCGCTGTATCACACGGCCCCGCCCCCGGCGCTCCGCGTCAGTGGATGTGATTGACAGCAGCGCGAGCCAATGGCTGCGCTGCTGTCCATACATACACTCCAGCCAATCAGCGGCCAGGCTGAATGGTGGAAAGGACGCCGGGGGACGAGCGCGGGACTTTCGAGGGGTCAGGTAAGAAAAAGGGGGGGGGCTGGGGGCGCCGGGACTGTCAAATGTTTTTTCACCTTAATGCATTGAAGTAACTGATCAATTCACTCTATTATTATTATTATCAGTTATGTATTCCTTTGTCTAGTCCCTATAGTTCAGCTAGTCTATCTATACGCCAAGCACATGCTATTGTTAATATCACAATACTACCACCATTGGCTATGAAATCAATACACGGTCTAAGATCAATTAAATCGCATTTATTTCCCGAGGAAATAAGAAAGATTACATAAGGTATCAATAAAGGTTACAAGAATTCATAGCATACAATCAGAATACAACATAAGCAATACTTATCAGACCTTCACAGCTAAGCCTCATGATGGAAGTGAGAGGCCGAACTCATTGTTGCAACCCTTTTTGTTAAACATACCTCAACCATACCACACCCTACTGCCAGTCCCATTTGCTTTGGACCAATCAGTGTTCACATGACAGCCCTCCTAAAATTACTGACTGTCCTGCCATACTTGGCTTCTGTGGCCAGTATTGCAGTCGATGTGCCCTGGGCTGTCTTCGTCATCAATCTCTTTGAAGCTTTGTGTATACCAGGTGGGCTGAAGATAACTCCTTTGCTATGCAGATTCTGCCACATTTCTCTACACATTCTAAACATGTGGGACTGCAAACATCAATATAGCTGAGTTCAGTTGTACCAACAGATGTGTAGAACTTTAGATATATAACGTTACTTCTTGTTTACTTCCAACATACGCCGCTTTGCGCCTAAAAGGCGCATACCACCCTTCTTCAGACACGGCTCCTTTTGAACAGTCCATAACTGTCTTAACGTGTGTGGTTCCCAAACATGTGCTTCCAAACCAGTACCTGTGGCACAGTCCTTAGCTTGTGTAACGCGTGGTTGTTTTCAATGAGCGCTCCAGTGACATCTCTCATGGAACAGTACACAATTGTCTTACCACGCTGTGTTTTCAACGTGTGCAGAAACAGGTCCTATGGAGCAGTCCATAATTGTTTTACCATGTGATGTTTCCCAACACGTGCCGCTTTGCCACTGAGTGACACATCTCCACCATCCTTCAGCGACAGCTTCCATGTCACCATTCTGTATCTTGGGTATCTTCAGGACGGCAGTACAGGCAAGGGGTGTCCATTCATTCACCATTCACCAGCACCCATTCAGAGCAACATATCACCCAGCTTTCAGACCCAGAGTCTTGAGGAGGGCCTTTCTTGCCCATATTACTAGCCTACAATACCCATAGGTCACACTCTACCACAAACATAAATCAACTTATTACCATAATATATACATATATATGTATTACGCACCCCGCTCCCAACCTCCTATAACCTTTTACTGTTAATACGGGTTGGGATTAGGCAGGCTTGCTCGCAGCGGCGTTGCAGGGCTCTGACTTGGCAGCAACGTCTCCAATTTGTACACAGAGAGCTTACCGTCAAATCGTCCCTCAACTTGCATAGACAAATGGGAGACCCTTCTAGATAAATATCGCTTAACTACACATATAAGTTTACAACAATTACCAAACCCACACAATTCCACCCCTGTGCCTGGATTTCAGAGATCATGCCCATTGTATACCATGCACCTCTACCTACGGTTAGGTTCAAGGAACCCTCTAGTTCCATGACTAACACTACACCGGTATTCTTTAGGACAAAGAAACAAACTCGCCTATGTCCTAAATAATACCTGGGTGCCTTGTTCCCAGCAATGATCTCTCCATCCAGAACACAGAGAAAAATAACTTCCCAACATTACTCGTTCCTCCCCCACGTATTGATCTGGCATACAACGGACATCGTGGTCATGCTTTCGACAAAGGGAAATATCCACCTGCCTCCAGCATTCATCTTCTCTGATCACATGTGTGATATAGTCTCAAATGCAACAAGATAGAATCCCCAGTCAGTAAGCCCATTGATGCCACCCAAATATACAGACCGAGTCTGCACTTCTGTATATGAGAACATACAGCATAACACCTTTCACAATCTAACTTAGTACAGCCCATACAGGCATTCGACCACTACTTTGGATTAGTGTAAGCAACGTGTTTTGGCAAAATCTTACTGAGCGGTGATGCTAACTCATCAGGCCACTGCCCCTTCATACAGAGACGGTACAATCAGCTTGATGTTGGCTGATATTTCCACCTGCCACAGAGTGCACGCCAGAGCCAATGACAGGTTTCTGTCCTCTCTACCAACCTCTCAACATGGTTGACAAAATCCGGAGCCATTCTAACCTGATTGTTTCTGTGACTTCATTGAATGTTATCAAGGATGCCACCAATCTCCCGGGGTAACAAAGTCACGCTCCTTCTCAGAAGCTATGGCTGTGAGTTTGTTCCTCAGGAGGCTGATGTCCCCTCCATTAACAACACCCATCCCAGCTATTGTTCCCCCCCAATATAGTGCTGAATACATCCCTCCTCTTTCGGGTTACTCCTCAGAAATAAGCATCCTGCATAGACCTCATTCTCTGGGAGTAAGTCACTGGTACAATGACCGCACTTGATTCAGTGTATACTCAGCACATATAGGGTGGTAGGTTTTTGTCAACCACCGTGAGATGTTGCAGCACCATGTAGTGAAGTCCTACGGTACCCTGGTAGCCAGCGTTTGTTCCCTTTATTTTAACAGAGCATGCTCCTGTGTGTATTTACTGGCATTATCTGTGCAGGGTTTCAACCTCTCAGGTGAGACACCAACCGGGCGTATCTTCCCCATGTCTAGTTCTGGTGTCCCGCATGTCCAGTAACCGAAAGCTTCTCTCTAGGACCGCTAGGATTGAGACACCACCCCTACGAGGAAGTTTTCCCCCATTGATGTGTCACCTGGCACACTTTAGTCTGACCCACAGCTACCTTATTATGCATAAGCGCCAGCCTGCCTCCTGGGTACCTGCACCATATTAACTCCGTTACATCAATACATGTCATACATTAAAACCTTTCTTCTTTCAATTCCTCCTTCCAACAAAAAAACACATATTTTAAATTTTCATGTTTTGACGGATTGGATGTGTCATAATTCTTCCCCAACCTCCAACCCATTGCACATGTATAAATAACATGTTTGCATTCATCAGGAGAGACTTCAGCAACAATATTTCATAAGTTCTCTTGCTAGGCACAGTCTTTCAGTTTCAGCATTAGCACCAAATTGTCCATAAGAAAAAAAAACAAGTATAATCTGAATCTTTCAAGTTTTCCCTTTTTTCCTCTCCTGATGTTTATCAGAACAAATTTGCGGCGTGGTGTGGCACAGACAAACTGCCAACCAGATGATCATCTGTCATCCATGTTCCAGAAGCCTCTCCAATTCTCGCTCCACTAGGATTCTGGAAGTGAAAAACAAGAGCAGTATCAAATTCTTATCCACAATATCTGCTCGCTTACCATGTTTACCTATAGTTCCCTCCTTGGAGCCCAGGACCTCAGTATTCCTGGCTTCTGCAACTCTGACCAAACTATCCAAACAACCATGATCTCTTTAGGCTGAACCCATTGTAAAATGGATCCCCATGGTATGATCAAAAAATGTTTAAAATTGAACGTCAGTGTTGCTTCTCAAAAACTTCAAATTTTACAAGCTAAAAAAAACAATGCATCTATCTGTATCTTTACGATGTATGCACTATCCCCTTTCAGGTGACTGGTTCTAACTGAGGGCATTGTCAATTCCCCCCTTTCAGGTGGATTAGACCTACTACTTTTCCACCTGAATAAAAATATAACTAAAATAGAGGACTAAACCAATATCAAACAAAACATTTTTGAGAAAAGAAAAAAAAATTAACTAAAAAAAAAAAATGTAAAAAAATTAAAAATCTGGCCATGATCACACAAATAACATGACAAGACAACCATCATACGACAAGACAACCATCATACAACAATGACAAACACTCAACTTTTAGTTGACAACATCCATGGACTTTTCTCCTGAGGAGCGTGCTCATTCCAATCTGAAATACAATTAGTTAATGGGGAAAACGAAAAACAAAAACAAAACAAAGCATACGTATCTCATCACAACACTGTAGCTTCATTTATATCCTTTTTAGTACTATTTATTTTTCATTGTTTGCAAACAATTACTAATTAATGAGCTCATGGTACCATGTGATAATCGATTATGCATTTACAATAACCTAACCCCTGTTCTGCTATATTTTTCCCACTGTTGTTCTCACTTTGACAGACCTGCAAACAAATGCAAATGTCCGTATACGAACCAGTTTAACTTCTTCCTGGTCTCTGGAAAAAGGAACACACAAGTGATTGCACACAATTCTTATGTTAATCAGCAGTATTGGATATTACTCAGGAAAAGTTTACAAAGACTGACAATAAGAGAAGAGTAAAGAAACACAAGAAAAAACAATACTCATAACTGAAACATCTTTTAACCCCACAAAAGAAAAACCACAATACCAATTCAGAGGTTTATCCCTGAAAGTACAAAACAAAAAAAAAATGTATATCTATATCAAGGTCCTCTATCATATTCTGAACCTGAAACTCACATCAAACCTTTTTCATAGTCGGGAAACATTGACCAGAATATTCTTACCATACCTGCAGCTCACTAAGTTCTGCTAACATTGTTTCCCCCAGTGCTATATTTGAGTAACCATGCGTCTACCTCCATTTTGACTCTACGCAACTGTCCTACATATTGTTTTTTAGTTTGTAGACCCCGCATTTGCGTTTTACACGGGAAATGGGTTTGATTACTATGGGTTCCATGCTTTGGATGGCTACCCCACCTGGCTGAATAACACACATGAAGCCTTGGGGTCGTTTTCAGGTATAATTTCCCTTTGATATCATTATTCGCCGCCCGACAATATTTTGAAATGTGACCCCCCCCTTTACACAAAAAACATTTTAGTTCTGGTTTCCCTGCATAGGCCATTTTTTTAGCATATGGCGCTGGAAACCCACATTGCTGGATAATATTACTGCGATTGGAATGAACAGACTTTACACTTTCGTTGTCTGAGGAGTCATCAGAAGTTTCAACTCCTGAGTCAATTTCAAGTGCAGTTATCCCACCTTTATTTGCCTCTTCCACATCGATTCCCATCACAGTACTATCATTTGCAGTGATAATAGCATACAGGTTTTCTTCATGTTTCACTTCTAGCTTTTCTGTACACTGAGCATGTGCGGAGGGTACCTCCACCATTGCACACTTGGAGGATAATTCCATTATGGCTGCTTGTGCCTTAAGCATTGTGATAACCTGCAAATTCTCAGCCTCCCTTTGATTCAAAGAGGCAATGCAACTTTCTCTTAATTTGCACGTTTGTTCTAATTCATCTAATCTCTGTTGCAATACACATTTCTCAGTCACTAATTGTTTAATCCGACTACGAGCATCTGCATCAGCCTTTTCAATCCCCATTGCTATATCACTTACCTGTTCCATCACTTTTTCTCTACCAGCAAACCATTCTAATTCTTTTTGTTCCGCAATTTCTTTCATTCTCATTAATATGCATAAGGCATTGGCCATTCTCTGTTTCCTGCCTTTTTTTGATTTATTACTTATGAGACTGTTATGTGTATTACATTGTCTCAAAAGTTCATTGAATTGGTGTGTTAACGCACCCTTTCCTATACTGTTAAATTGAATACAAGCATTTTTCCCAAGAAACTCTTCAAGGATATCCATTGACATGCTAATTAGCCTATCCACACTAAGGTTGCTCCACCAGTTGCTTAGACAATAGAAAACAGACAAACAACTAGATAACCCCCTCTAGTCCTACCAACAATCAAAAACAAAAAAAAAAAAAAATAGATACGAACCGTTTAAATTTCCAGTGACTTGTGGTTCTACAGCATACAAGACACAAGGCACACTCTTAATGCCTTAGGCTGCAGGTTATTTTACCAGAGCTATTTCACTCTCACGTGGGTAGAAATAAAACCTATATTTCCCCCACTTTTTTTTTTTTTACAAAAAAAAACAAAAAAACAAATACAAATCCGTTTACCCACGAATTTCTTTAGGAGAACACACTCTTATTCAATGCCCTCCTATCCGATAGCAGGCCACAAGGAATTTCTCTTGGGACCCTCACGTGGATATTTCCACTTTTCCCTCAAAATTGTGTGGTTTATCCTGTCAATCTGCGGTTATATCACATAACCAGGGATGATCAGTCCCTATCTCGCCAGTGCGCCAATTTGCCCTCTGGTTACAGTTCTGCAGCAAACACAACAATAATGTACCTATATTTATATATATATATATATATATATATATATATATATATATATATATATATCAGTCACAATTCTCACCAGGTTTTACGCGTCCGTTCTACCAGTGGAATATCTCACAGAATCCTCCTGCTCATCCAAGCGTGGTTTCAGAATTCGCGAGCCAGCGCCAATCTTGTCCACACTAGAGATGACTTTCAGTTCTGGGTGTCTTTGAGGATCCTCGTGACTTACAGGGACTCAGAAACAAAAATACATTAGATTTTTGTGGATTCTGTGTAAAAATACGTTTTACATGCCTTCTGGGGTGCCAAATGAAGTAACTGATCAATTCACTCTATTATTATTATTATCAGTTATGTATTCCTTTGTCTAGTCCCTATAGTTCAGCTAGTCTATCTATACGCCAAGCACATGCTATCGTTAATATCACAATACTACCACCATTGGCTATGAAATCAATACACGGTCTAAGATCAATTAAATCTCATTTATTTCCAGAGGAAATAAGAAAGCTTACATAAGGTATCAATAAAGGTTTCAAGAATTCATAGCATACAATCAGAATACAATATAAGCAATACTTATCAGACCTTCGCAGCTAAGCCTCATGATGGAAGAGAGAGGCCAAACTCATTGTTGCAACCCTTTTTGTTAAACATACCTCAGCCATACCACACCCTACTGCCAGTCCCATTTGCTTTGGACCAATCAGTGTTCACATGACAGCCCTCCTAAAATTACTGACTGTCCTGCCATACTTGGCTTCTGTGGCCAGTATTGCAGTCGATGTGCCCTGGGCCGTCTTCGTCATCAATCTCTTTGAAGCTTTGTGCATACCAGGTGGGCCGAAGATAACTCCTTTGCTATGCAGATTCTGCCACATTCCTCTACACATTCTAAACATGTGGGACTGCAAACATCAATATAGCTGAGTTCAGTTGTACCAACAGATGTGTAGAACTTTAGATATATAACGTTACTTCTTGTTCACTTCCAACATGCATAGAATGCATTAAGGTGAAAAAACATTTACCTTTAAAACCCCTTTAATCTTGACCTGAGTGTACTATCATTTGGTTTCTTTGCATAAGGCCTGCTCATTGGCCAAAGAGACACTAAATTGTGGCCTCATCATACAGACTGGCTCCCCAAGCTATTGTTTACAAAATAATGAATGCTTGCAGGGAAAATCAAGGCATGGTATTTTTGTTTGGTGAAATTTTTGGGAAAATTAAGACAATAAATTAAATTTGATATTTGTAATATTTGTAATTTTAACAAGCTATCTCTAACACACATCATGGGAATACTTTGAATGACAATCCAAAATATATTCTGTCACTCCTCTCAAGTTTAAGGATACCACATGTGTGAGATTTATTTTATTGCTAATATGGACCCAAAATCCATGGAGTACCTTCATGCATTCAAAG
Organism: Lithobates pipiens; assembly: GCF_037356315.1. Lineage (NCBI taxonomy): Eukaryota > Metazoa > Chordata > Amphibia > Anura > Ranidae > Lithobates > Lithobates pipiens. The sequence continues at coordinate 168,155,789 of NW_027507785.1, read as the reverse complement.
GGGACCTAATTCCCCATCTTTCATATCTTTGGACTCCCTAAAGAGCCAGGACAGCAGAAACACAAATAAGACAAAAATTACCACATTCTAGAAAGAGGACACACCAAGGTATTTTCTCAGAGGCATAGTGAGTCATTTGATGGTTTCATATTTTGCAGTAGATTTGCAGAAGAGGAAGAAAGAAAAATAAAATTTTTTACACAATGTTCTCATTTAACCGCTTTAAGACAGCCCACTGCACATATACTGTGGTACACCGTCATATGCGTTCCAACAGAGGGTGCCTCGCAGGCTTGCCTCAGGCCTCAGGCATGGCCTCGCTTCGCTCGACATTACATATAGTTAATCTCTGTGTCCACTTGGATGGTGGGGCTTGAATTTGGACGCATACGATGGCGATGCGCAATCCAGTGGATAGCTAACTGTGATGGGTCGCCATACGTGACAAAACACCGGCACCCGACAATCAGGTGCGGACATCACCAAAGAGAGCCCTGTGTAGGTAAACAAACACAGGGCTCTCTTCTAACAGAAGTAATGTGCTGTTTTTTTCTTCCTGCAAAGTAGGAAGTAAAAAACAGCACATTGCTAAGGCCCCTTTCACACTGGGGCAGGAGCGGCGTCGGCGGTAAAGCGCCGATATTTTCAGCGGCGCTTTACCGTCATTTTAGCAGCGGTATGGGGCTGTTTTACCCCAGCTAGCGGCTGAAAAAGGGTTAAAACCGCTTGCAAGGTGCCGCTGTAGCGGCGCTTTGCCGGCGGTATAGCTGCGCTGCCCCATTGATTTCAATGGGTAGGAGCGGTTTAGGAGCGGTGAATACACCGCTCCAAAGATGCAGCTAGCAGGACTTTTTTACCGTCCTGCCAGCGCACTGCTCCAGTGTGAAAGCCCTCCGGCTTTCACACTGGACTGAAAGGAGTCACTTGTTTCAGGCGCTATGCAGGCGCTATTTTTAACGCTGTAGCGCCTGAAAAACCCCTCAGTGTTAAAGGGGCCTTAGTAAAAACGGCACATCTTGATCACCCTAGATGTTAAACCCTTCCATGCCACTGTCATTTGTACAGTGATCAGTGCTTCTATAAGTCACTGATCACCACCATTGCGAGTAAAAATTAACTAAAATTTTAATAAATAAATTACATAATTTGTAGACGCTATAACTTTTGCTCAATATACGTTATTGCTGGTTTGTAGCAGAATAAATTTTGGCCTAAATTGATGAAGAAATATGATTTTTTTACTTTTTTTATTGGATGTATTTTATAGCATAAGGTGATTTTGTCAGTCTATTCTGCTTATAGCGCAAAAACAAAAACAAAAAAAGCAGGGGGTGATCATATACCACCAAAAGAAAGCTCTATTTATGGGAAAAAAAAGGACATAAATTTTATTTGGGTACAACATCGCACAACCGCGCAATTGCCAGTTAAAGTAATGCAGTGCCAAATCGCAAAAAATGGCCTGGTCATGAAGGGGGATAAATCTTCCAAGACTGAAGTAGTTAAAAATAGATATTTCTTAAGCCGCGTACACACGTAGCCGTCTGTCCGATGTACTTAGTCTGGCGGACTTCCCGCCAGACTGTCCGTCAGACTTTCCGAACGGGCTACTTGCCCACACACGGCACTTTTTCAGCGGACTAATACGGCGTACTAAGTCCGACGTACTATCCGCCCTACTTTTGAAATGAACGGACTCGCCCACACATGCGGAGGAAAGTCTGCTCATTTTGAGCGCATCTCCAGGTAGGCGGGGCCCGCGAAGGATACGTCGCTGGCCCAGCCGCCTGGTATGGACTTAAAGGGGAACCCCAACGCCAAAAAAAAATCGGCGTGGGGGTCCCCCCAAAGTCCACAACAGACCCTTGTCTGAGCATGCTACCCGGCCGGCCAGGAAAGGAGGGGCGAGCGAGCACTCCCCCTCCTGAGCCGTACCAGGCCGCGTGCCCTCAACATGGGGGGGCCTTGGGGAAGGGGGGCCGCACGGCCCCCCACCCCAAAGCACCTTGTCCCCATGTTGATGAGGACAAGGGCCTCTTCCCGACAACCCTGGCCGTTGGTTGTCGGGGTCTGCGGGCGGGGGGCTTATCGGAATCCGGGAGCCCCCTTTAATAAGGGGGCCCCCGGATACCGGCCCCCCACCCTATGTGAATGAGTATGGGGTACAATGTACCCCTACCCATTCACCTGTAAAATAAAGTACAAAAAAACACAACACACAAGATAAAATAATTTATTGCACAGCTCCGGGGGTCTTCCGTCTTCGGGGGTCTTCTCGCCGGACTCCTCCGCTATCTTCTTGTAGCTCTTTTACTAGCGGAGGAGCCCGGCATTCTTCTTCGTCGCCGCGGCTTCTTCTTCCGACTTCGGGGGTCTTGTCCCCTTCTTCGGTTCTTCTGCCGGGCCACCGCGCCTTCTTATAGCTCTTTTACAGGCGGTGGCCCGGTCTTCTGTCGCCGCCGCCGCCTTCCGTTCTTCATCTTCTTCTTCTCCTGGAGATGTTGACTCAACGTTCTCTCCAAGCCGCAATGCCAGGGACGCGCTGCGCTGCGACTTATATAGGGACAAGGGGCGGTGTCACATGGGTTGATGTCACATGGGTTGGTCACATGGGTTGATGTCACATGACATACGTCTCCTTCGCGGCCCCCGCCTACCTGGAGACCCGCTCGAAATGAGCGGACTTTTCTCCGGGCGGGAAAAGTCAGTTAATTTCAAAAGTACGGCGGACTGGCATACACACGGCCGGATTGTCCGCCGAAATGCGAGTCCGGCGGGAAGATTGGAGTGTAAAACTACATTCTAAGTCCGCCGTACTTTCGGGTCAAAAAAGTATGCCGGAGGCTACACACGGGGGGGATTGTTTGGCGGACTTGAGTTTGCCGGACTTTTCCACCCGCTTGTTTGTACGCAGCATAACTCACAGCACGGGGCAGACTTACATTTACACCTCAACTCTTTACCATTAATGATACGAGTCAGTGATGTTTCTTCAGCGGAAAGCAGGTAAAGTCTATTGTGACACGGGTTTAGAGCCAGAGACCAGCATCCTCCAGTGCGGATGTGAATTGACATCATTAATGGTAAAAAGTTGGGGGAGACGCTCAGGACATCTGGACATCCTTTCAGTGGATCTTTGATCCAACAAGCGCTTTGTGACCCCTCTGAATAAGGGTGGTCGCTGGCTTTCTGGTAAGCCTTTTAACTTATTGTGGCGATGGGCATCACATGGTCAATTTTCTGATCCATGCTTCATATCTCATGTGGGATCCTTTGCCTTCTATTGAACTCCAGCCACATTTCCACTGTTAAGGGATATGAACTTTTCACATTTCCATTGTTAAAGGCTTTATTATTTGGCATTGCACTTTATAGCATAACGTTTTCATGCATTGTATTGGTTACACATGAAATCTATATAGTAGCCATAGCTACCTTTGCACATTGGTCACACATGAAATTACTTTATGGTAGTCATGGCTACTTTTGCAAATCTGCACTTGATATGTACACATTTGGATTAATTTGCATTGTATAATTTTTAGCTCTGCACTTTATATTTTCACATTTAGTTTCAGTGCTCAATATCCGGGTTAACCCTTTCATGACTAAGCCTATTTTTGGCATTTGGTGTTTACAAGTTAAAATCCATATTTTTTGATAGAAAATTACTTGGAACCCCCAAACATTATATATATTTTTTTAGCAGAGACTCTAGAGAATAAAACGGCGATTGTTGCAATATTTTATGTCACATGGTATTTGCGCAGCAGTGTGTTAGACGCAACTTTTTGGGAAAATGGACACTTCCATGAATTTAAAAAAACAAAACAGTAAAATTAGCCCAATTTTTTGCATAATGTGAAAGATAATGTTACGCCGAGTAAATAAATACCAAACATGTCACACTTTATAATTGCACGCACTCGTGGAATGACGACAAACTACGGTACCTACAAATCTCAATAGGCGACCCTTACATTTTTTTTCCGGTTACCAGGTTAGAGTTACAGAGGAGGTCTAGTGCTAGAATTATTTCTCTCGCTCTGACGATCGCGGCAATACCTCACATGTGTGATTTGAACACTGTTTACATATGCGGGCGCCACTTCTGTATGTGTTTTCTTTGCTTCGCGAGCTCGCGGGGACGGTGGGCGCTTTAAAAAATTTATTTTATTTATTTTAAAATTTATAAATTGTTTAAAAAAAAAAAATTTTGATAGCTTATTATTGCTGTCACAAGGAATGTAAACATCCTTTGTGACAGTAATAGGGGGTGACAGGTACTCTTTATGGACTCTTTTTCGGCGATTCTGAATAGTGTATTTTTTTTAAATACCACACCTTCTTCTAGCTCTTTTACAAGCGGTGGCCTGGTCTTCTGTCGCCGCTGTCTCTTCTTCTCTTCTGGAGATGTTGCCTCGTCGCTGTCTCCGGTCACTATGACAGGACGCGCAGCGTGCGGCGACTTATATAGGGACATCACTGGATGATGTCCCCGCCCATTACGATGTCACAGTCCTAGAGGATGGATTCCCGTAGGGATTCCCCTTTAAGTCCATACCAGTTGATGGGGCCAGCGACGCTTCCTTCGCTGGTCCCGGCTACCTGGAGCCACGCGCAAAATGAACGGACTTTCCACCGTGTGTGTGGGCGAGTCCGTTCATTTCAAAAGTACGGCGGATAGTCTGGTGGACTTATTCCGCCGTACCTAGTCCGCCGCAAAAGTACCGAGTGTGGGCAGGTAGCTCGTTCGGAAAGGCTGGCGGACAGTCCGGCGGTTTGTCCGCCAGACTAAGTTCGCCGGATAGTATGATACATGTGTACGCGGCATTAGATGTCCTTATTGCACCCTTACATTTCTTGTTGCATTCTTTATAAAGTCTGAATGCTGATGATAATCCTTCAACCTTATATTTTTTGAAGGCCATCTACTTTGCTTTTATATGCATTTTTACATTAGAGTTAAGCCATCCAGGACTTTTGTTCGCTCTTTTAAATTTATTACCCAATGGGATGCATTGGCTAATGCCCTTATTTAATATGCTCTTAAAGAAAACCCATCTCTCCTCCTTGTTTTTTGTACCTAAGATTTTATCCCAATTTATACCTTCTAGTAAGGTTTGTAGTTTAGAGAAGTTGGCTCTTTTGAAATTCAGTGTCTTTGTATTCCCCTTATGTTTCCTATTTGTGTGATTTATACTGAAGCCAATTGACCTGTGATCACTGTTACCTAAACTGCCCATATTTCCATATCCGTGATCAGGTCTGTATTGTTGGTAATCAGTAGATCCAGTAACGCTTTATTTCTAGTTGGTGTGTCTACCATCTGACCCATAAAATGTCCAGCTGCTGTTTTATATTTTATTTTTCAGTAAGCGGGGGTATTATTTTACACATATAAATGTCAGTACCCAGTTATATTCTGTACATTTAGGAAAGAATCCTGGCCTTTTTTTAAAGCAATCTACTGAGCTTGCCAGAACCACCTCTGGAGGGAGTCTATTCCACATTTTTACAGCTCTTACTATAAAGAAACCTTTCCGTATCTGGAGATGAAATCTTTTTTTCATCCTGACATAAAGAGTGCCCCCTTGTCCTCTGTGATGACCTTAAAGTGAATAACTCAACACAAAGTTCACTATATGGACCCCTTATACATGTTGATCATATCCTCCTTTAAGCTCCTCTTCTCAAGAGGGATTAGATTCAGTTGCTCTAATCTAGCTGAGCACCTCCATCAGTTATCAGTTTGGTTGCCCTTCTCTGTACTTTCTCCAGTTCCGTGATATCCTTTTTGAGAACTGGTGCCCAAAATTCAACTGCATAATCCAGATGAGGTCTTACTAATGATTTGTACAGGGGCCAAATTATATGACTCTCTCTTTAGAGTTCATACCTCTCATAATACAAGAAAGGACCTTGCTCACTTTGTAAACTGCAGCTTGGCATTGCATGCTATTATTAAGGTTATAATCTACCAAAACCCCCAGATCCTCCTCCGCCATTGATTCACCCAGTTGTTCTCCACCTAGTATGTGTGATGCATGCATATTCTTAGCCCCCAAGTGCATAACTTTACATTTAACAACATTAAACCTCATTTGCCCATTAGTTGGCTAATTAGACAGTGCAATGAGGTTAGCTTGTAAATTGGAGACATCCTGTAAGGACGTTATTCCACTGCAAAGCTTAGTGTCATCTGCAAAGACAGAAATGTTACTTTTAATCCCAGACCCTATTTATAAAGATAATGTATGTGTGTACTGTAATCTATTTTGTTCTGTTTGCAGTCTTATAGCAGTACCATCTTGAATGTAAATGCATTTTTAGGGTGTTCTCTCCAAGTCTATTGTTTGTATATTGTAGGGGTCCTGACCAGATCCCTTGGGCCGGAGCACCCTATCACCCCTTCATTATTAGTGTCTGCCTGTGTTATAGGGGGAGTCCTTAAAGATCTCCCATAAAGAGGATTTTGTCTCACATGGTTGAGATGTAGGACCTTTCATTCTATGAAAAAGTGTAGGACCCACTGATAATGGGGTACTTTGACGCAGTAGTGGGTTTAGCACTATATGGCCATATGGTGTAACCAAATCCCCATTATTTTGAATATGTTCAGGTGTTTTAAATAGCCTTGCAGTAGTTAAATGTAATTTTTGTACCGTATATACTCGAGTATAAGCCGAGATTTTCAGCCTCTTTTTTGAGGCTGAAAGTGCCCCCCTCGGCTTATACTCGAGTCATCGCTGTCTGCCTGCTCGATCAGCGTGTCGAGCAGACAGACAGCGGCCATTCTATAATTCAAAAGCCGCGCCTCCGGCTCCGCCTTCGCCTGTGATAGGCGGAACACTGAATTTCCCAGCAGCCTGTGTTCCGCCTATCACGGACATCGTCTCATCCTCGTACTACGGACGAGGATGAGACGATGTCCGTGATAGGCGGAACACAGGCTGCTGGGAAATTCAGTGTTCCGCCTACCACAGGCGAAGGCGGAGGCGCGGCTTTTGAATTTTACAATGGCCGCCGAGGCGCCGACGAAGAGCGGCGATCCTGGCAAGGCACGGGACGGAGGCAAGGCAAGGCACGGCACGGGACGGGACGGAGGCAAGGCACGACACGGGACGGAGGCAAGGCACGGCACGGGACGGAGGCAAGGAGGCAAGGCACGGGACGGAGGCTCGGGACACAGGCTCGGGACACAGGTAGGCTGGACACACACACACACACACACACACACACACACACACACACACACACACATGGACACACACACACAGGGATGGATGGATGGAGACACACACACACAGGGATGGATGGATACACACACACACAGGGATGGATGGATGGATGGAGACACACACACACAGGGATGGATGGATGGAGACACACACACACAGGGATGGATGGATGGATGGAGACACACACACACAGGGATGGATGGATGGATGGACACACACACACACAGGGATGGATGGATGGATGGACACACACACACACAGGGATGGATGGATGGATGGACACACACACACACAGGGATGGATGGACGGACACACAGGGATGGACGGACACACAGGGATGGACGGACACACACACAGGGATGAACAGGCATGTCTCACCCTCGGCTTATACACGAGTCAATAAGTTTGCCATTTTTTTGGGGGGTAAATTGGGGGCCTCGGCTTATATTCGGGTCGGCCTATACTCGAGTATATACGGTATGTGTGCACTGTAATCTATTTTGTTCTGCCTACTACTATAGTCAAGGTCACCAACAAAATAGCGCTCCCCTGAAAGTCTCCAACATAGCACCAGTTCTATCCATTTCCTTTCCAACCAAGCCCTTTTTAAGGAGATATGGTATTACATTGGCTCTTCACCCCTGAGAAAGTCACACGACAAAACGTGTAGGGGCATAGCCAGTGATATCACCAGATGTGACATCCATGAGTAGCATAGGACCAGCATTTACACACATAGAGGTTGCATCATTATTGTTATATATCACTTTGCACTTTGTTACACTTAGCCCTTGTACACACGGTCGGACAATCCGTCGGAATGTGCCCTAACGGACCGTGTCGTCAGATAATCCGACTGTGTGTGGTATGCATCGGACTGATTCCATCGGAATCCGTCAGACCCAATTTTCCAACATGTTGGAAATATTTCCCGACCAACTGGGCCGATCGAACTTACGTCATCACGTTCTGAAAGATCAGATTTTTCGCCAACTTTGTCCGACCGTGTGTATGCAACAGTTTCGGAAAAGATCCGACGGACAAAATCCGATGGGCAAAATCCGACGGATTTGGTTGTGGAAATCTCCGACCGTGTGTACAGGGGCTTAGGGTTGTTAGTCACAGCACACCCAGGCTGGTCACTAGTGGTATACATTCACATGGTATACGTACACAGAGGGTGACACCACTATTGAGAATAATATATATATATTGGAATTTAAATTTTTTTTGCACATTCTACAGAGGGTGACATTCCTTTTTTAGCCTACAAATGGGAGTGAGTGTGCCACCATTACTGAAGGAATTGTTTGTTGTTGCATACACACAGAGGTTGACAATATTGTGGGAATCGCATATAATGCTATATTTATTACTTGGATTTTATACACCCAACAGAGGGTGATATCCCCATTCTTTGTTTAGCTTATAATATATAAACCTTTTGTTACTGGACTATTTAGACTTATGTGGGATGTATTGTAGCATTTTCCAGCCACCACTATTCTGCCCAAGCCAATTTTCTGTTTTCAGTGCTGTCACAATTTGAATGACAATTGCGCAGTCATGCAACACTGTACCGAAATGAGTTCTATGGCATTTTTGTTATTTTTTTATTTACTAGTAATGGCGGCAATCTGCGATTTTTATTGTGACTGCACCAATGTGGCGGACATTTCAGACACTTCTGACACTATTTTGGGACCATTCACATTTATACAGCGATCAGTGCTATACAAATGCATTGATTACTGTATAAATGTCACTGGCAGGGAAGGGTTAACACTAGGGGGCAATCAAGGGGTTAATTGTGTTACCTAGGGAGTGATTCTAACTGTAGGGGGAGGGGACTTACAAGGGGATGAGACTGATCAGTGTTCTTCTGTGCTGGGTCGGTCTCCTCTCACCTGACACACACCCATTTTACACATATAGATCCACGGTCCTGCTCTGTTAACGGGCAATCGTGGGTGCCCGGTGGACATCGCGGCCAACCTTGCCCACAAATCGTCTCCCGATTGAAGCGGTGGGGGCGCACTGCCGACAGCACTTGAGCGCCCCCCAGGCGGCCGGGAAGCCCAGGACTTCATATGCCACCTGTCCAGGATGGGAGATCCCTCCTGTGGACGTCATATGATAATGGGTGGGATGGGAAGTGGTTAAACTCTTTTTGAAGCTGAGTTGTAGCTGTATTACTTAATTTGCTATTACATTAATGTGGTCTACCTTATGTGAATGAATGTATGATTGTATCATGTTTTTCTTTAACTTGTTCATTTTCATCTTATAGAATCCACTCCTGATGAAGTAAATTAATGTTCACAAAATGCATTGAGATTTATGATGCATTTCGTCCATCTGTTTATTTTGCAAGTTCACAGAATTTATTTAGAATATGTTGGAATATTGTTGAAATATGTAAACTTGAATACTTACTGTTTTATGTTAAAGTGGTTGTAAACCCACAAACAAACCTGCAAGACAAAGACATAATGAGCTAGTATGCATAGAACACTAGCTCCAGGGCCATTGCTACTACTAGACAAACTAGGCAGCCGCCTAGGGTGCACTTCTGCCTAGGGCGCCCGGCCACTGGTGTTTTTACTCTTTTCTCAGCATCAACAGGCGGCTGCCGCTCCAATTGCATATAGTGTCAGAGGTGTAGCGGTAGAATGTGTCTGTGTCTTGACTCCCGAATGAATGAAAGCAAGCAAATATTCATTGATGGGCACTGGTAGGCTGCATTGATGGGCACTTGTGAGGCTGAATTAATGGGCGCTGGAGAGGCTGCATTTGATGGGCACTTCATTAAATAGCTTCAGTGCGCATGTGCTGATGACGTTGGCACTTGCAGATACAGGGGATAGCTCCTAAACCATGCAGGTTTAGGAGATATCCAGGGTAGCTAAAGGTAAGCCTTATTATAGGCTTACCTGTAACAAAAAGTGGTTGTAAAGGGTTTACAACTGCTTTAAAACAGACTGACGGCAATAAATCAGTCCTTTGTGAAATTTTAATATTATTACCGGTATGTGTTTTTTGCATGAGAATATATTTTTAATAGGTTTATATCTGTTAAAATAAAAGATTTTACATATGATTTGTTGTGCAGATGTACTTTTATAAAGTCCCATGGGCATTTACTTTTGTACTGCAGGTAAGTAGTCAGCAAGGACTGGCTGAACAGTGGGCAGAGGAGCAGCATAATCCGAAAGGTTGGTGCAGTAACAGGTGATCAGATCAGGTAAAATCATGTAAACAGAGGTGTAGTTAGGAATCAGGCTAAAACCAGTAAGACCTAATGTACACTGCTGCTTGTAAACAGACGTTCAGGAGCAGTTGGGCATTTTTTTCAACTGCTCCTGAACTCTCCTCTGTTATCTTATCAGTACATGTACACAGGGTTGTTTACAATCTTTTCTAGGCAGTTGAGTTTAAAGGCTTTTTTTAGAACGCCAAAAATTGGGTTCAGAAGCTGAGTTTAGAGGCATTTCAAGCGTTAACCGCTTCTAAACGCGGTAACTCACATTTAGCTGCATTTCATTTACGGGCGTTTTAAATTTTTGGATATTTTGAAAAAAAAATTTTTTTAAAACACTTCTAAACACCTACGCGGCAAAACTGATGTTTTAAAAATGGGTTACAATCTGTCAAGTTAAATCGTTCAGGAGAGGTTGTAAAAATGTCCCATGTACATGAAGCCTAAGCCCTTGTACACAGGGTCGGAGAATCTGTCGGAATGCGTCTTATCGGACCGTGTCGTCAGATAATCCGACTGTTTGTGGTATGCATCGGATTGATTCCGTCCGAATCTCCGTCCGACCCAATTTTCCAACATGTTGGAAATATTTCCTGACCAACTGGGCCGGACGGACCTAATCCGATCATGTGTAGAGCATTTTATTCGGACCAAGTGCCACGCATGCTCACATTCAAATTCTGACACGGAAGCGCTCGTCCAGGTAAAACTACTGCTCATAAGAGATATAGCACATTCGTCACGCTGCAATGTTCAAAAATCATTCATCAAGCGCATTCTCTTGTTCTTTACAATGCTGCAAGAACCAACTTCTTTTGATGCTTATAGTCACACACACTTCTCCCGAACGTATTTCATTACTCTTTTTTAACCATTTCAGCAATACAATTTTAGTTTGCGTCACATCTACACAATGTTTGATTTGTTTTTTTTATTTTTGGGATGTTTTTTTTTTGGGGGGGGGGATTCCCTAAAAATCTCCTTTAAAGACACTTTGCTCATTTCTCCTTATTTTTATTTTTTATTTTTGTGTAAACTTACAACAACAACATTATTTGATTTTTGAGATTTTGTTTTTCTTTTTTAATCTACAGGAGGTTGTTTAGTGTTAACACCCCTTGTTATTTATTTCAATTTGTTTTTTGGAAATGTACCTGCCTGCTCACAAATAAACTGGCCTTTTGGAAGGAAAACACATACGCAAGTATTTCATCCAAACAAAAAATACCTTTATTTCGGTGTCAGTAACAGATAAAGAGGGAGGCAGCAATGTTGAAACTGGGGAGATTTGTGAAGCCTTTGGCCCCCAGGGCACACATCAAATATTTCAACGCAAAAATTGGTGGCCTGAGGAGTACATATCTAAGGGAGAGAAGTCTGGTCCTGAAGTCCATGAAACCCGGAACAGCAGCAGATGACATCTATGTTCCCAGGCTGTGGTACTACAACAGGATGCATCTTCTGGCAGACCAGACTGAACCCAGGTCATCACACTCTGGTCTTCCTTACACGCTTCCTTCCAGGCTGTGGCTGTGGTGCTGGAGGTGTGGCAGAAGGAGGAGGAGGAGCAGGGGCATGGGCCAAATGACACAAGTGTGATTCTGGTGTCATTTGGCCCAACAGACCCGTGTTGAGGGTTTGGAGAATAACCTGCTCACACAAGATCTGTTGCCCCTGCTCCATTTTCTCAAGCTTACACACAAACAAGGCGGCCAAGGCCTCTTGGTGTGTTGGTTTTGCTTGTAGTGCCGCAGAAGCCTCACCAATCAGCCTCAGTGCCGACTCCTCAACATTCCCCCCCTTTCTTGCCCTTCTACGTGGAAGGCGGAGGGGAGGGACCTGGCATTCGGTGAGGCTCCTTTGGCTGCCCACTGCCTGGCTGCCGCTTACCCCCGCCTCCTCCTGGCTGCCACTTTCCACAGCCACCTCCTGGCTGCTGCATTCCACACCCTCCTGGTCCTGGCTGAGTTCTTCCTGTGTATGAAAAAGGGACATAGTTTGAGTTTTTGGTTCATCAAACACACACAATTTTTTCATCAACACTGGTGCAAATTGGTAACCAATAGAAAAGACTATCATTCTGAGCCCAGCATTTTTACTTATTGTCCCAAAGGTTTTGGCCACTACTGTCTATTGATATGTGAACATCATTCATTTTGACTCCACAAATATGTACAACAATACTATACCTGGCTCAAGCTGGGCTCCTCCAGTTCTTCCTGAGTGGAAGGCCCAGGTTGGGCGTCGGAAGACTCAGCGGGTGTGGAATGGAGCATAGGACGCGTGGAAGGAAGAGTAGAGAGTGATTGTCTGGCCTCAGCCTGGTCTGACAGAAAATTCATCCTGTCATAATACCACAGGGTGAGAACATAAATGTAAGCAGCTGAATTTCCAGATTTCATGGACTTCACCACCTTATTCCTCTCCTTCAGATATGTACTCCTGAGGTTCCCAATTTTCTTTTTGATATATTTCTCATCTGCCCTGGGGACCACCGGCTTCACAAACTCAACTAGTTCCATTATTGCTGCCTGCCTCTTTGGTCTGCTACTGTAGAAAGGATGGGTGTTTTGCCACAGGACTGGCAGGTCTCGATTTTTATCGATGAATAGAGGGAGGAAGCTGTAGTCATTAAACCCGTCCATGTCTGCAAGACACAACACAAGACAAACCCTAATGTCAGGCTAAACTCCACTAATGCAGGCCTCAATCTAGAAGTAGTGTAGCCTAGTGATGTGCCAAGTTAAAAATTTTACCTTCGTTTGCGCGTTCGTCGCCTCAGCTTCTCCCTCTGTTCACAGATCGTACGGACGACACACGTGTGTTACGTTTTATATACAGTGCGCATGCGTGCAACTCCGCCCGCCCCTGACGTTCTTTCCAGAGTCCAGACTATTCCCCGCCCCTTCGCTTCCGGCGCAGTGGGGAGAGCACATGGCGGAGAGAGAACACAGGTGCGCACTAATAATTACACTAAACGAGGAGGAGGGTGAGGAAAGGCAGGAACCTGAAACGTCCCGATCCAGGAAGACAAGATTTAAGGCCGCAAATATATCTTTTGGAGATATGTTGGAGATGGTCGACATATTGAACATGACCGACTATGATGGGAAATATGGACCTTACCCAAACCCAAATATCAGAAAGGCCAAGATCATGAATAAAGTTGTGAAATGTCTTCTGCCTAATTTTGAGGTACACCGATCCATGGATCAACTGAGAAAACGCTGGTCAGAGCTGAAACTGAAGGAGCACGAGCAGTACATAAGGATCAAGCGTGTTCTTGACAAAAGTAAGTAGTTGTTGTGTGTTCATATGATTATTATTGCTTGCATACTGCTCCATGTGCTTTGAGTTCATGTTGTGCATTTTAAAATGGCCACTTTCAAGTTCATGGTTTCATTCGTTCGTAGAAAACATCGTTCTGCAGATAAGTATTCCAGCTGAACACAGTGTCCCCAATAATGTTATGACCTTGAAGCTCGGCCAAAATAAACAATTGAACAACACTTCCAAACTATGTTTCATATTGTTAATTCTGCCCTCTGTGTGATAATTATTTCATTTTTTCAAATCTCATAGGGGAGAGAAGACTCGGCAAGTATGAGGACACCAGGGACCCCACCCCTCACAAAGAAGGACAACTTCCAAAAGAACAAACAGAGGAGCAGGAGGAGGAGGAAGGAGAGATCGTGCAGGTTGTGCAAATTGTCACCACAACAGGTGAGTGTCGGAGAACACAGCTTCCGGTAAGCTCATCAATGTATGTCACCATATTTAAATTACATGTTTTTTTTGTTTTGTTTTATAGGTAATGTGGAAGAAGATTTCCATTTTACCAGTGAAAGTGCCCAGATCGGGGAGATAATGGGGTGCAATGGGTATTGGGAACATATCCTGCAAAACATCAATGATGTTAATTTAAATTTGAAAAACATCATTGATGTTTTGGGGAGAGTGTGAAACACCCCAAACTAGATAGGGTCTTATTTTTGGAATTTTAAGACCAAAATGTTGTAGTTCTCCAAATTCGACATTTGGAAGATGCACAGAGTGTGGAAACATGCATTATCTCCCATCATGGGGGATCAATGTATGTGTTTTTTGTTTAGTGTCTGAGATGAAGGGGTTGCAGCCCCAAAGCATGTAAATTGATCCCCCATGATGGGAGCTAGCACATGTTGACACACTGTGTGCATCTTCCAAATTTGGATTTTTCAGGGGTGACACCCCATGTGATGAAGGCAAGATCAGGCCAGTTTGTACATACTCATGTCTGATATTGTCTTCACTTTTCAAAGTGGAACTTTGTAAGTTCCTGTGTTCTGTATTTTACAGTTAGATATATGCCTGTTTACACCAAAACAATAATTAAATCTAAGACCCACAACATAATAACATTATCGGAAGAAGAGACTGTCCCCTCATCTCGCTCTGAACTTGGGTTTGCACTGTTGGTGAAAAAGGCACAACTTGATCAAACCTAATTATACCTAGGAGACACATAAAACCAAGCCAAGCAGTAAATGAAGGAGTTTCAGATAAAAATTTAATTTTAAAATGCCGCTCAGAGATTGTCTGGCATATCAATGGTCCCCCTACCCACAAAGTAGTCCATGTATTGTGTTCTAACCTCATGGGCGCTTTGCGGGGGCAAGCCAGGATGAGCATGTTGAAGGCCTGGGAGGTTATCTGCATTGTCCATCAAGTCTGCTTCTTGTTGGCCAACTGAGACCGCATAGTTTGCAAAAACTTTTTTCAAATAATTGTGCAGAACACAGCACGCCAGCACTATGTGATTCAGTTTGTATTCTGCCATGTGAATAGGCGTAAGAAAAAGGCGGAACCGGCTGGCCAGTATACCAAAAGTGTTCTCCACCACTCTTCGGGTTTTGGACAGGCTGAAATTAAAAATCCCCTGCTCTGGGGTGAGGGTCCTCATCGGGAAAGGCCGCATCAGATGGTTCGTCAGGGCAAACGCCTCATCCACGACGAAGACGAACGGGAATCCTTCCTGATTCTCCTCTGGGGGTGGCAAGCCCAGACTGCCACTCTGGAGACGCCAGTAGAACTCCGTCCGTGAGAACACTCCACCATCCGACATCCGTCCATTTTGCCCCACGTCCACATACAAAAACTCATATGTCGCAGACACCACCGCCAACATCACGATACTTTGAACCCCCTTATAGTTAAAATAGTATGACCCCGAGTTGGGTGGTGGGACGATGCGGACATGCTTCCCATCTATTGCTTCTCCACAATTGGGAAAGTCCCAACGACTGGCAAAGTGGGAGGCCACAGTCTGCCATTCCTGTGGCGTTGAAGGACACTGTGGATTGAAACAAGAACAAAAATTATTAATTTGACCAATCAACATTCCAAGCAGATGAGACACAAACATTTTGTGACAAAATTAGTTAAACATTTTGGGAACTGAGTATTTAAAGCCTAAAGTCTAATGTCCCCTTCTGAGAGTCAACATCCCCCCCCCCCCCCCATCTGATGGGCCCTTGCTAAAAAATGAGGGGGGGATGTTTAGGACAGGTAACCCTCTCCACTTGATTGAGAGCTGAATGCCTAAATAATGTGTGATACTTTGGGAAGCCCCTCCTTAGTTACACTATTGGCAGCCCACCGGACAGGTAAGAACTGTCAGAATACAAAAAAATAATCGAAATGTAAGCACTTTTTGACATTCTGCTATTACATATCCAGATAATTAATAGGTTAAAAGCAGAAAAAAAAGCAAAAAAAAAAAGGTTAAAGTATTGAGGCAGGCCCTTACACTACATGCTTAGGTGAATTCATCCATAAATGTGAGCATCGGAAAGGTAGGTATAGTGTGTATTGGGTTTGGTAAAGTCAACAGATAGAGGATTGCTATCAGCTGGCCTAGCAGTTGGGGGAGGGGGGTTCCTAATGAGTTTGGCACATTTTAGGGGGTGTTTAGGGGAAAGCAATACTATGGAGCTGCCAAAAGACATTGTTAAGTGACTAGACTATAGTATTATGGGCCAAGAAGAGCATGGTGGTGAAGTTAGTGAGGCAAATATGCCTGAGGACAAAGGGGCAGAGCATCTAAATTAGAGCATATTGCAATGATGGTAATTAGGGAATGAGGAAAGAAATTCAAGACATTAGCAATCATGAAATACATACAATGTGATGTTAAAGGATAAAACTTACCTTCATATAGTCCTTCTGCAGGACCTGAATGATGGCAGAACAGGTCTCTGGAATAATGATACCCAGAGCCTGGGGGGAGATGCCTGTAGAGAACTTGAGGTCCTGAAGGCTTCTCCCTGTCACCAAGTAGCGCAATGTGGCGATGAGCCTCTGCTCCGGAGTGATGGCTTGCCGCATGCAGGTATCCTGCCTAGTGATATAAGGGGTCAGCAAAGCCAGCAGACGGTGAAAAACAGGGTCCGTCATTCGGAGATAATTCCTGAATCATCAGGATTATTCTCGCGGATCTCACGGAGCAAAGGCATGTGCGAGAACTGGTCACGCTGGCGCAACCAATTCTTGGTCCACAAACGCCTCCCCTCCCTGTTCATGGACCGGGCTTGTGTCAAAGTAGCAACCCCAACACGAAGGCCCTGCACAGCAGAAACTCTACGATGAGTACGTAGAGGAAACATGGTTTGAAAATGGTCGGCTGGTCAGAGCGGACACCAGAAAGCACAGATAAACAGCAAAGCCTGAAAGAACGACCTGAATAGCAGAAGCAAGCAGACAATAAGAATTGCCTTTCAAAGCGTACTATACCAAGATATAGTCCACAACAAATACTTACTGACTGCACACACTGATTATCAGATACGCACCGACAAGCAGAAACTGAAGAGCTGTAGCGATCTGAATCACAAATCTGAAAAGCGTGAATCGTTTCTCACCAAACTTCTACTAACACGCGATAGACACGAGATCAGCAGAAGGAGCCCAAAGGGTGCTGGACGTGGAGCTGAACTTCCCTTTTCTAGTCCCGCCGTACACAGCTTACGTCACCGCGTTCTTGGCCACCTGCGAAATCAGACAACTTGGCCCGACCGTGTGTATGCAACAGTTTCGGACACAATCCGTCGGACTAAATCCGACGGGCAAAATCCGACGGATTTGGTTGCCAAAATCTCCGACCGTGTGTACAGGGGCTAACAGGTGTGCAGCTCAGAAACAGAAAGACCAAAGACCTTCAAGTACAAGCCAGAATTGGTGCAGGTGGAGGTCAGGAGTAGTCAAGGCAAGTGGGGTAAATAACTGGTAATCAGATACAGATAGCAGATAACGTGTAATAAATGTGATGAGGGGCACTGAGACAGATATATGTTACCACTATTAATAATGACTGCAGCTATTTATAAATGCCAAAAAGTGATGATCATAATAAAAATAATAAACTATAGTTTACACAGTGACTCCAAAAAAACAACCATACAATGGTGCTATAGACAATAACTAAAATCCAATCATAAATAAAGTCCTGTATGTGACATATATATATATATATATATATATATATATATATATATATATATATATGTGTGTATATGTGTGTCCTCTGTACAAAATTCCAATCCAACATGTCAATAAACATGTGCAAAAAGGGTTATTTTTCCACTGTGCAATTGAACCACCTCCACCGACTGTGCCCGACACCCAAATGTGCTCAGAAAATGAATGTCTCCTTACCAGAAGATGTTGACCTTAATGGTTAAAAAAAGGTCAAATGCGCTTTATGCAAGAGATGACTTGCTATCACAACCAGAAAGTAGACCATACAGGGTATGTTCATCTCCTCTCCACCCGTAGTAACAGCCAAAGTATTATGTAAAGGAGATGCAAACAGCACAATAGTGTGATCCCATTTTTTTTATAAAAGATATAATAAAACAAAAAAGCCAAGTGGCCGCTTACATTTAGCAGTGCCTATCTAGTTACAATGGAGAATCCACTCTGCATGTGGTAGCTGCTAGGTGTGCGTTCCACCACTGACTGCTGACAACCAGAGGGACCGGAAATGAGGTAGGATAGTGTAACCAGGCATGCCTTGACGTACGTTTCGTTTCACGTCCTCAGGAGGTGTGCCTGGTTACTACAGTAGCTAACATAAATAGAAGGACTGAGCCAATGAAAAATTTATTATTTTTATTATGATCATCACTTTTTGCCATTTATAAATAGCTGCGGTCATTAGTATTAGTGGTAACGTATATAACTGTCTCATTGCCCCTCATCACATTTATTACACTTTATCTGGATCGTTTGTCTCGCATGAGGGTTAGCAGCTGTAATTATTACATATTTTTATTATTTTATTCACTTTACATGTAATAATATTTTTTTTTTGGTGCAAAGTTTCAAACAATTTTTCACAGATAGCAGATAGCAGATCTTATGGGAACACTGTAGACAAGAGAGCACTAAACATGTGCAGCAGCTCAGTTTAAATAGCCTGCTTTGCGTCAGCATTGATGACAGATGCCTACGCATACTTGCAATCGCATCTTCTCTATGGGCTTATACATATGCACTGGCCAGCACCTGTGCAGATGTTTTTGTTTTGGCACACCGTTCTGCATGTTGACAGCTACAGAGACTCAGGCCTAGGGACTGAAATTGCAGTTCTACTTTGTCCTATCAAACCTTTTGCTGCGTACACACGTTTTAAACTCCGAAGGTTTTTCCGGCTGAGTTCCGTTGAAACTGTTGTGCGTACACACGATAACACCAAATTCCAATCGGTAAGAACGTTAAGAACGCGGTGACGTACAGCACGTACGATGGGACTAGAAAAAGGAATTTCAATAGCCAGTAGCCAATAGCTTCTGTCTCGTACTTGCTTCAGAGCATGCATCGTTTTTGGTCTGTCGGGACAGCAAACAGACAAGCAGTTTTCCCGATAGGAATTGGTTCCGTCGGAAATATTTAAAACATGTTCTATTTCTAATTCCGTCAAAATGTTCGGAAAAAAAATCAGATGAGGCATACACATGATCGTAATATATGATGAAAAGCTTCCAACTGACTTTTTCTGTCGGACATTCCGCTCGTGTGTACACGGCATTACATTCCTTCAACTGCCGGTGTTTAGAAGACAGGAGCAGGCAAAATAATGTCTGAATCAAAGGGATCCTCAGAATCTTCAGCCAAATGCTTTGAGGCGTGACAGCAAATAACATTTAAGCCGCGTACACACGGGCGGACTGTCTGGCCTACTTAGTCCGCCGAAACACATTTCAGCGGACAGTCCGCTCGTGTGTGGGCTTCAGCGGACTTTTTCAGCGTGCAGTCTGGCGGACTAAGTATTTCGGAATTTCCGCAATACTGTCCGTCGGACTCGCATTTCGGCGGACAATCCGCCCGTGTGTATGCCAGTCCGCCGTACTTTGAAATGAGCGGACTTTTCCCGCCCGGAGAAAAGTCCGCTCATTTCGAGCGGGTATCCAGGTAGGCGGGGCCCACGAAGGAGACGTCGCCCCTTTAATAAGGGGGCCCCCGGATACCGGCACCCCACCCTATGTGAATGAGTATGGGGTACAATGTACCCCTACCCATTCACCTGTAAAATAAAAGTACAAAAAAAAACACAACACACGAGATAAAATACTTTATTGCACAGCTCCGGGGGTCTTCCGTCTTCGGGGGTCTTCTCGCTGGACTCCTCCGCTATCTTCTTGTAGCTCTTTTGCTAGCGGAGGAGTCCGGCTTTCTTCCTCGCCGCCGGCCCCTTCTCCCGACTTCGGGGGTCTTGTCCCCCTCTTCGGTTCTTCTGCCGGGCCGCCGCGCCTTCTTATAGCTCTTTTACAGGCGGTGGCCCGGTCTTCTGTCGCCGCCGTCGCCGCCGCCTTCCGTTCTTCTTCTTCTTCTTCTTCTTCTCCAGGAGATGTTGCCTCGACGATCTCTCCGGCCGGAATGCCAGGGACGCACTGCGCGGCCACTTATATAGGGACAAGGGGCGGTGTCACATGGCTTTATGTCACATGGGTTGGTCACATGGGTTGATGTCACATGGGGACTATGACATCGTAAGGGGGCGGGGTCACCATGTGACACCAACCCATGTGACATAAAGCCATGTGACACCGCCCCATTGTCCCTATAGAAGTGGCCGCGCAGTGCATCCCTGGCATTCCGGCCGGAGAGATCGTCGAGGCAACATCTCCTGGAGAAGAAGAAGAAGAACGGAAGGCGGCGGCGACGGCGGCGACAGAAGACCGGAAGAGGGGGACGAGACCCCCGAAGTCGGGAGAAGAGGCCGGCGGTGAGGAAGAAAGCCGGACTCCTCCGCTAGCAAAAGAGCTACAAGAAGATAGCGGAGGAGTCCGGCGAGAAGACCCCCGAAGATGGAAGACCCCCGGAGCTGTGCAATAAAGTATTTCATCTCGTGTGTTGTGTTTTTTTTTGTACTTTTATTTTACAGGTGAATGGGTAGGGGTACATTGTACCCCATACTCATTCACATAGGGTGGGGGGCCGGTATCCGGGGGCCCCCTTATTAAAGGGGGCTCCCGGATTCCGATAAGCCCCCCGCCCGTAGACCCCGACAACCAACGGCCAGGGTTGTCGGGAAGAGGCCCTTGTCCTCATCAACATGGGGACAAGGTGCTTTGGGGTGGGGGGGCCGCGCGGCCCCCCCTTCCCCAAGGCACCCCCCCATGTTGAGGGCACGCGGCCTGGTACAGCTCAGGAGGGGGGGCGCTCGCTCGCCCCCCTTTCCTGGCCGGCCGGGTAGCGTGCTCGGACAAAGGTCTGTTGTGGACTTGGGGGGGACCCCCACGCCGATTTTTTTCAGCGTTGGGGTTCCCCTTTAAGTCCATACCAGGCGGCGGGGCCAGCGACGTCTCCTTCGCGGGCCCCGCCTACCTGGAGACGCGCTCGATATGAGCGGACTTTCCTCCGCGTGTGTGGGCGAGTCCGTTCATTTCAAAAGTAGGGCGGATAGTATGGCGGACTTAGTACGCCGTATTAGTCCGCTCAAAAAGTGGTGTGTGTGGTCAAGTCCGTTCATTCGAAAGTATGACGGACTGTCCGTCGGATTGTCTGACGGACTAAGTTGGCCAGACAGTCCGCCCCGTGTGTACGCGGCTTTAGAGGGACAGAATCCGTAGAGAATTGGGCCCAAGATCAGCAGGCCAAGGCCATCCTAGGGATGTCTTATTTCAAATCCACTTTTTTGCATGGAAAGGGAAGATCATTAATAAAGCCTGTAAGGAACAATGCATGGATTTTGATAAAGCATCGCTGGAGATCTTGGGTTTCAGGTTTCTTGGGTAATACTTTAACAGCACAGAGCCATCCTGAAACCCCATATGGACAGATTGCCCAGTGCCAGTGCTACCTACCAGTGAGGATATCCCCTGCATTGTTTTGTACATAAAGATACAGGCACCTTTGTTATCCACACCTTTGTGGGTGTCCCCACTGTGCCCAGCTGCCTTGGCATCAACACTGACATTACCATTTGTTGGTTCTGCATTGTTCCAGAAAGTATACGGCCAGGCTGGCACAAAAACAGGGACGACCATCCAAGAACTCTGAAAGCACAGCTGTTCTCCACAGAAGATATCAACTTTAACTGAGTCGTCAGTGAAGATTACCTGCATACTGCTTTGGCCCCAGCCATCAGATTATGGGGGCCCCTGCCTTGCACAACAGCTTTTATGGTTATGAACCCACCAGGACAGACCTGCCTCCATATGCTCTGGACACTCTGTGAGATTTTATTTACTTCCAAATGCCTAATTGTCTTCTCATCTCCAGCCCACATGCCATACCTATCAGGGTACATGCAGCAAGGAACCACACCCAATAATGAGGCTCAAGGCCCCCTCTCAGTTCAGAAGGCTTACCCCAAACATGTCACCAACTATAAACTGCATCCCATACTAGTCCTTTACGAGAAGCTTCACTGGGCCCACTAGACACTGTGCAGTCTCAGTGGAGCATTCGTTAACAGCTAGTTACCATATTTATCGGTGTATAACACGCGCCGGTGTATAACACGTACCCCAAGTTTAGGAGGGAATTTAAAAGAAAAAAACATTTAGGAGGGAAGTTTAAGGAAAAAAACGTACATTTAAATGCCCATCAATGCAGCCTTATCAGTGTCATTTGCAGCCTTGCATTGCAGCCTTGTCAGTCATTTGCAGCCTTGCATTGCAGCCTTCCATTGCAGCCTTCCATTGCAGCCTTGCATTGCAGCCTTGCATTGCAGCCTTGTCAGTCAATTGCAGCCTTGTCAGTCGTTTGCTGCCGTGTCAGTTATTTGCAGGCTTGTCAGTGTCTTTGCCATTTTAAAAATGGCGCCACCGAGATACAGAGCGGATGTCCTGTGTATCTCGGCGGAGCTCGTTCTTGGTGGCTTTCGGGTATTTTCAGCCGCATTCGGCCGTTCTCAGCAATTTTCAACCCTTCTCAACTATTTTCGGCTGCTTTTGGCTGTTCCCGGCTGCTTTTGGCTTTCCGAAAGCCGCCGAGAACGGCCGAATGTGACCGAAAATAGCCGAGAACGGCCGAAAATAGCCGAGAGCGACTGAATATACCCGAGAGCGGCCGAAAATACCTGAAAGCTGCCGGGAGCCGCAGAGAAGGTTAGGAATGGCGCGGGATCAGCGTATAACATGCACCTCCGATTTCCCCCTGATTTTAGGAGGAAAAAAGTGCATGTTATATGCCGATAAATACGGTAGTTAACATTATTACTGAGCTCCTGGATATGTGGGTTTAACTCTGCAAGCCAGACTCAATTGTAATAGACATGCAGTTTTGGGAGCTATAGGCTTGCTTTTTTTTTAATATCAGTGTTGACCAACCTACCCCACCCCTTCCATTGTTGTATTTGCCAGGGAGACTTTAAGCCTTATGCATTGTTATGAGAGTTCCAGCGTCAATGACTATTCAAGGTAAATTGTCTTGTGCATTTTATTTTGTTTTGCTACAATATTTAAACCTGTTGTTGTTGTACATTAGCAGTTTGTATTTATACAGCAAGTCTTTCTGATGGCAGAACATTAACTATCACCGCACGCTCGCCAGTGGCAGGCGGAACATAGAGGTGACATCATCAAGCATGCCATGAGAGGTGAAACTTTTTCATGCACACTGTACACCTTAATGTGCACTCAAGTTTTTTGAGTACCAATTCTTTTTTTAATAAAATGCTTCAACCTAAATACTGTGATATGGAACCTCTTTCTGTATTTTTTTTTTCCTGCAACATGAGCTGAACACGGCTGAGTTGTTAACTATGGAGCTTCTGTTTGTGTTGAGAGTATTTGCTTCTTGGTTGCTCTTTACTTTTTGAAGCTCTGTGAGACTTCTTGATTTGTGGGGTCCATTATACTTCGTAAGCAGTTTGATGTGATGGTGGAGGATTACCTGGAGGATTCACAAGTTTTGAATCATGGTGTGTCGACACTTTTGGACTTTATGTCACTCATTTAAAGCACTTTATATTTGTGTTTTTTGTGACATTGTAGGTGTTATTTTTTTAATTTTTTATTTCTTTATTGTTACCCTCTGATTGTTAGTCACGCATTTTGTTTTATAATGAAGAGTTAAAAGAGATAGCACATTTATTTGATTCATATGTTTTACAATATTGATGTTCAAACACTAGTGAGTGCTGCTGTCTTACATCATATTTGTACTAAGCACTTTAGTGCAGTTTTTTACTTTGTGTATCCTCTAATTTCATCCTTTCAGCCTCCCTTCTATGTCTCTATACTCCTGACCTATATTCTCTAAACGTCATAACCCCCTCTCTCCCCTCCCTCATTTCTTCTCCCCACCTCCCCTACCTACTCCAACCTTCTTCCCTTGTGTGCTGGACAAGGTTATCACTGTCTCGCTTCTTCTCTGCACCTACTCTACCTTCTAAACTCCCTCTTTCCCTCTTGTGATTCTAACCTGTCCTATCACCACACTTCTCTCTCCCATCCCTCTCCTAACTGCTTACCACCTGTATCCCAGCAATTCCCTTTCTTCTAGTTTCCCCTCTTAGCTTATCCCTTGCTCAGCCTTTGCACCAAACCAGGCAATAAGCAGCATGGCTCAGCTGCGCTTTGTACCACATAATATCTGAGAACTTGGCACTCTGGAAAAGTGTAGAATGATCCTCATTGACCTTCACAAACAAAAGGGTCAGCTGGGCTTCCTTCAACAAGCTAATTTCTTGACTAATGACAGACAGGTATTTTTCCTCATCATTTCACCAACATGAAGAATTTACCACCTCAAGATGCATGGAGAATTCTGTCTGCTTCACTTCAAATCAGGAACGGAACCCGCCAGGGCTGCCTTTTGTCATTCTTTATTTTCATATTAACATTAGAACCATTCTTGAGAATCATCCACGTTACATAGTTACATAGTTACATAGTTAGTCAGGTTGAAAAAAAAAACAAGTCCATCCAGATGTCACTGGGATACTTGTGGGCCAGCAGCAACACAAGGTCTGTGTTTATATAGGTGACTTAATATTTTTTTTCTCAGCAAAGCAGACATTATAGTCCCAAACCTGATGGGGGAATTCACTAAATATGGAGAGTTGCCCAACTTTTATATTATCAAAAATCAAAGATGTTGATTTTGACCTCATCAGAGGTAACTTTACAAAGGCTCAGGGGTAAATTTGCATTTCGATAGATCTCGTTTCATATAAAGTATTTAGGCATTCTGCCTAATAATTTCTCCTAACTCTTCACCTAATAATAATAATTAATTTTGCCTTACTTGTACTCAATGTTCTATAAGGTGTAATATGATCAAAACAAAATATCTTGCCTCATATTCTTTACCTCCTCCAGGCAACCTTGATTCAAATTGACTACTGTCAATAAACCATTCCAATTGTTCGGGAACAAACTTATATGGTTGGCCGAGCCAGCCTGCAACAAACAATGTTCTTCGTAAACCTAAAATGCTTGGGGGGGATAGCGCTACTAGACATCTGACTTTATCAAATAACCTCCCATCTGACAAGAGTAACAGATTGGTGCTGACTCTACTCTACACATCTACTATCACTCTACACAGAAGTATCAAACAAGGCACGTATCCCTTTCAAAATTCTCCCATAGAACCCAATCCAACCAACTTCAGCAGTGTGTAAACATCCGACCAAAGCTCCAACTTGGCACATTTGCATTCTCCACTTATGGATTCTCCCCCTGCCCATCTCCTCTCTTTCCTATCTTAGGTGGACACAAGCTTCTTTCTGAATTACATAAAATAAATTTTACTCACTCCACTACAGTCACAAATGTGGTGCTATACACTTTAATTAGAAATGCTACCTTAATGACAACTGACCAGATGCACCATGACCCTGATTTATGTTCTCTGGGCCCGCTGCAACTCTTCTAAGTGGCCAATATCCAGTGGAGGCTGCAAACAAACGGAAAAATACTGAACCCCCCCCCAATCAATTGCAGTCTCATTGTGCTCATCAAATGCAGCCATTGTGCCCATTAAATGCAGCCACTGTGCCCATCAAATGCAGCCATTGTGCCCATCAAACGCAGCCACTTGTGCCCCATCATATGCAGCCACTTGTGCCCATCATATGCAGCCACTGTGCCCCATCATATGCAGCCACTTGTGCCCATAATATGCAGCCACTTGTGCCCATCATATGCAGCCAATTGTGCCCCATCATATGCAGCCACTTGTGCCCCATCATATGCAGCCGCTTGTGCCCCATCATATGCAGCCACTTGTGCTCATCATATGCAGCCACTTGTGCCCATAATATGCAGCCACTTGTGCCCATCATATGCAGCCAATTGTGCCCCATCATATGCAGCCACTTGTGCCCCATCATATGCAGCCGCTTGTGCCCCATCATATGCAGCCACTTGTGCTCATCATATGCAGCCACTTGTGCTCATCAAATACAACCACTTATGCTCATTATATGCAGCCACTGTGCCCCATCATATGAAGCCACTGTGCCCCATCATATGCAGCCACTTGTGCCCATCATATGCAGCCAATTGTGCCCCATCATATGCAGCCACTTGTGTCCCATCATATGTAGCTATTTGTGCTCATCATATGCAGCCAATTGTGCCCATCAAATGCAGCCACTTGTGCCCATCATATGCAGCCACTAGTGCCAATCAAATGCAGCCATTTGTGCCAAACAAATGCAGCCACTTGTGCCCAGTATATGCAGCCACTTGTGCCCATCATATGCAACCACTTGTGCCAATCAAATGCAACCACTTGTGCCAATCAAATCCAGCCACTTGTGCCCATCATATGCAGCCACTTGTGCCCATCAAATGCAGCCAGCCACTTGTGCCCATCAAATGCAGCCAATTGTGCCCATCATATGCAGCCATTTGTGCCTGTCAAATGCAGCCACTTGTGCCCATCATATGCAGCCACTTGTGCCCAGTATATACAGCCACTTGTGCCCATCAAATGCCGCCAGGCTCTTCCCCCGGCACTTACCGTTCATGTGACAGGGCTCTGCTCCTCTCCTGGATTGACAGGGCTCTCTTCCACAGTGGGAAGTGGTGGCTCTCCTCCTCGGCAGGAAGCAGCTCCTGTGTCCACTTGGCTCCTCAGGCTTCCTCGGCCATGTCTCCTCTTCCACCAAAGCGTTGGGCACCCAATAGGATCGCCTAATGCTTTGGCCAATCGGGAGACAGGTCTCACTGACCTGCCTGCTGATAGGCAGGGAGGAACATTAGTGTGAAAATAGCAAAAAATGTATTTGCTATGCCAAACAACAGGTTGGGATCGGGACACAGTGCCCTGCACCCCGATCCCACACTATCTTGAAGCCTATTAGAGCCTCTGGCTCTAATCACTTGCTTCAAAATACACACCCCCCACCTATCACCACCATAGTATTTCATGTGTCCGGCGTCCTGAAAGGGGCCATGCTCATGAATAGGGAGGGCGGCGCCCATGTGCCCACAATGCATGGGCCACCACTCCCACTATCTTAAATCTTTGCCTGCAGACTCTTGCTATGTCCTTATGTGCCTAAAGTCACTAATTCAGGTTGAACTGGATTGCAGGTCCACCAAAGCAGTGAGGCATACTCTGCACTATATCACAGCCTTTAAATGTAAAATGTCCTCAGAGAGTTCTTTGCCATTCACACCTGAGACCTTGTAATACTAACGAGTCACATGACACCAGGGAGGGAAACTGGCTAACTGGGCCCAATTTGGACATTTTCACTTAGGGGTATATTCACTTTTGTTG
Organism: Lithobates pipiens; assembly: GCF_037356315.1. Lineage (NCBI taxonomy): Eukaryota > Metazoa > Chordata > Amphibia > Anura > Ranidae > Lithobates > Lithobates pipiens. Next base: position 168,128,063 of record NW_027507785.1, on the reverse strand, counting down.
CCAGCAGTTTAGACATTAATGGCCGTGAGTTGAGTTATTTTGAGGGGACAGCAAATTTACACTGTTATACAAGCTGTGAACTCGTGCAGGTAGTGGCAGTGTGCTCTGTAGGCTCTGATGTTTGTACTCTAAAAGTGGCATGCTGCTGCTTTCAGAATACACAGATCAGTGTTGCAGCTGATTAGCGTTTCTGCAAAGCACACACGGTAACAAGATAACATTCATATAAAAAGAAAATGGACAGTGCTATGGCAAACTGTATATGTTGTGCACAAACAAAATACATAAATGAATAAATTGAAAACACACTATACGTGAGAACAGCCCTGCTTGCTGTTTCTCTAGTGCAGTCCAGAAAAAAGTCCACTATTTTGCAATGTCATTAACTGGTTGCTGACCGCCGGCAGTCAAATGATGGCCAGGCGGCGCACCTATTGTGGCGGGAGGCCGTCATATGACGGCCTCCCGTTTAAACAGGGAATGCGCGCGATCGTGCGTGCGCATCCCTGTTTCTTCGGTGGCGGCGTGTCACGGAGACACCGCTCGCCACCGAAGGCCATTGGTTATGGCTGTTTACCACGTGATCGGCCGTGATGAAGTCATACCCCGGGGTCATACCCCGATCGCCCCCCCTCCTGAACCGTACCAGCCCATATGCCCTCAACATTGGGAGGGTGCTTTGGGGTAGCCCCCGAAAGCACCTTGTCCCCATGTTGATGAGGAGAAGGGCCTCATCCCCACAACCCTTGCCCGGTGGTTGTGGGGGTCTGCGGGCAGGGGGCTTATCTGAATCTGGAAGCCCCCTGTAACACAGGGACCCCCAGATTCTGCCCCCCGTGTGAACTGGTAATTTGTACCCCTACCATTTCACAAAAAAAGTGTAAAAAAAAAAAACCAAGAGACGTTTTTTATCAATTCCTTTTTTCATTTCTTCTTCTTTCCCTGCTTCTTCTTCCATCTTCTTTCTTCTGGTCTTCTTTTGGTGTTCTTCTTCCTCCATCTTCTTCTTCCCCCGCTTCTTCCTCTATCTTCCTCTGCTTCTTCCTCCAGTCTTCTCGCCCGACATCTTCTTCTCCGCTTCGTCCTCCATGATCCGCCTCAGTAGAAGTCTTCAGCTGTGTGACGCTTCTGTTGAGGTGACGGTTCTTATATAACAGAGGGCGGGGCCACATGGTGACCCCCACCCCCTACACCGTACACGGACTTCCCTATGGCTTTCCCGTGTTGTCAAAGAGGGACAGGGTCACCCGTTTACGTAAACAATACAGTGCACCCATAGTTGCTATTAGACTTCTGGTGGTTCCCCCATAGCGCCGTTGCTACTACTTTTCTGGTTGTGTACACAGTACACAATACAGTGCACCCATAGTTGCTATTACACTTCTGGTGGTGTGCACAGTACCGTGCACAAATAGTGCAGTTGCTGCTACTTTTCTGGTGGTGTACACAGTACACAATACAGTGCATCCATAGTTTTTATTACACTTCTGGTGGTGTACACAATACTGTGCACCCCTAGTGCAGTTGCTACTACTTTTCTGGTGGTGTACACAGTACAAAATACAGTGCACCCGTAGTTGTTATTACACTTCTGGTGGTGTACACAGTACCGTACACCCCTAGTGCAGTTGCTACTAATTTTCTGGTGGTGTACACAGTACACAATACAGTGCACCCATAGTTGCTATTAGACTTCTGGTGGTGTACACAGTACCGTGCACCTATAGTGCAGTTGCTACTACTTTTCTGGTGGTGTACACAATACAGTGTAGTGTGATTTTGCTAAACATAATTTACAGAATGTCCGGAAGGCCACCAAGGAGAGGCAGATGCTCACAGGCCACTAAAATAGGGCAAGCAGGCTCTGTGTCTACAGTCAACAGTGATGGTCCTGGACACGGTGCATCCTTAGCACATGGCTGTGGGGCACGATTGTCCTTTTTTTCTGCAGCTGGCCGTGTTATTGAGCCACAACATGCAGAAAAGTTGGTGGAATGGTTAACAAAGCCATCCTCATTCTCTGTCACCCAGGCTCAGAGTGGTTTGCCTGTCAATGCAGCTGCCAAAGCAGCCCATTCCATCGGCTCCATGTCAACAGTCACTCCTTCCCTAGCCCCACCACCATGCACAGAGGAGTCCCCCAAACAATTTGACCACAGTGTTGGGTACATGCTGCAAGAGGATGCACAGCGAGTGAGCCTAGAGAGAGGGGGTGCCCAAGAAGGACAAAAAACGCGTAGTCATGATGATGAGATCACTGAATCTACTTGGGTGCCTGATAGAAGAGAAGAGGAGGAGGCACATCTACAACAAGGCAGGATGCCCTCCAGGGGGCAGCTTAAGGGCAGCCACCCTATTGCATCACACCGCAGAGCTAAGCAGGTGCAGGGCGCTGCTGACTCCCCGCATATTTTGAAAAGTACTTTGGTGTGGGCCTTTTTTGACACTTGTGCAGCAGATCGCACCGTTGCTGTTTGAAACATGTCTAAAGTGTATCAAGCGTGGCCAAAACAGCAGCAGCTTGGGCACCAACTGCTTGACCAGACATATGACGACCTCCCATGCAGTCCGTTGACAACAGCACTTAAAAGACTCACATCAAAGAACAAGGCAGACCTCTCCTTGCTCTTCGTCAGCTGGGATCTCCAACCCCACTATACCTCCAGCCCTCTCAAAAACCTGCACTGAGAGGAATGAAGGTATAGAATAGGGATGAGCTGAGCGTACGAGTCAAACCAATGTTCGGCGAAACCAGAACATTATGGGCTGTTCGCTCCAAATTCGAGTGGTGCTCATGGCCCATAATGCACTGCAGCATCGCAGTGCAGTGCTGGCTGATGATTGGCCAAGCATGCACTATGACCCGCATGCTTGGCCAATCACAGCGCCGACAACGAAGAGAGCCATAATTGGCCACAGGCAGGATGCTTGTGGCCAATTATGGCTCAAGGGGTTTAGTACACGCCCCACACTATATAAGGCCGCCTGCGCAGTGGCCTTGCGTAGTGTGTTGTGGCTCATAGAGAGAGATAGACGGAGAGACAGTGTCTTAATTTCATTTGAAGCTATTGCAATTACTGTCAGTGTATTGTGCCCTCTGCACAGTGTACACCTGAAGCTACCCCGATTGCTGGTGTTGCTCTGGTCCTATACCACAGGCAGCTGCAGCAGTTACAGTCGGTGTATTGTGCCACCTGCACAGTGTACACCTGAAGCTACCCTTGAAGCTACCTGAAGCTACCCCAATTGCTGGTGTTGTTCTGGTCCTATACCACAGGCAGCTGCAGCAGTTAGCCCTTGTACACACGGTCGGAGAATCCATCGGACTGTTTCCGTTGGACCAAATTTTCCAACTTGCTGGAAATATTTTCCGACAAACTGCTCCGATCGGACATACTCCGATCATGTGTAGAGAATTCCGATCGGACAAAGTGCCACGCATGCTCAGATCAAATTCCTATGTCAAAGCTATTGGCTACTAGCCTGAATGTAGTCCCATCGTAACGAAATTACGTCATCACGTTCTGAAAGATCGGATTTTCCGACAACTTTGTCAGACCGTGTGTATGCAACAGTTTCGGACAAGATCCGTCGGACAAAATCCGACGGATTTGGTTGTCGGAATGTCCGACCGTGTGTACAAGGGCTTACAGTCGGTGTATTGTGCCACTTGTACAGTGTACACCTGAAGCTACCTGAAGCTACCCCAATTGCTGGTGTTGTTCTGGTCCTATACCACAGGCAGCTGCAGCAGTTACAGTCGGTGTATTGTGCCACCTGCACAGTGTACACCTGAAGCTACCCCAATTGCTGGTGTTGTTCTGGTCCTACACCCCAGGCAGCTGCAGCAGTTACAGTCGGTGTATTGTACCACCTGCACAGTGTACACCTGAAGCTACCCCAATTGCTGGTCTTGTTCTGGTCCTATACCACAGGCAGCTGCAGTCGGTGTATTGTGCCATCTGCACAGTGTACACCTGAGGCTTTCCCAATTGCTGGTGTTGTTCTGGTCCTATACCACAGGCAGCTGCAGCAGTTACAGTCAATGTATTGTGCCACCTGCATAGTGTGCACCTAAAGCTACCCCAATTGCTGGTGTTCTGCTGATCCTATACCGCAGGCAGCTCCAGTAATTACAGTTGGTGTATTGTGTCATCTGCACAGTGTGTACCTAAAGCTACCCCAATTGCTGGTGTTCTGCTGATCCTAAACCGCAGGCAGCTCCAGTAATTACAGTTGGTGTATTGTGTCATCTGCACAGTGTGCACCTAAAGCTACTCCAATTGCTGGTGTTCTGCTGATCTTATACTGCAGACAGCTCCAGTAATTACAGTTGGTGTATTGTGTCATCTGCACAGTGTGCACCTAAAGCTACCCAAATTGCTGGTGTTCTCATCTCCCTGCAGGCCATTAGTATGTCTGGGAGGCCAACAAGGAGAGGCAGACAGTCACAAGCCAATAAAAGTAGGCAAGCAGGCTCTGTGTCTAGAGGCAACAGTGCTGCCCGTGGACACGGTGCATCCTCATCAGCACGTGGCCATTGGACATGCTTGTTCTTATTTTCGGCAGCTGGACGTGTTGAGCCACAACATGCCAAAGACTTGGTAGAGTGGATGACCAAGCCCTCCTCATCCTCCTCATCCTCTCTCACCCAGGCTCAAGGTACTAGCAAAGCAGCTGCCAACGCGGCCTCTTCCCTCGTCTCAATGGAATCAGTCACTCCTTCCCTAGACCCACCATGTCCTCCTGAGGAGTCCCCCGAACTGTTTGAGCACAGTGTTTGGTACATGCTCCAGGAGGATGCCCAGCTAGAGGAAGGCAGTAGCGTGAGCCCAGAGAGAGGGGATGCCCAAGAAGGATAGCAATCTGGCAGTCATGTTCCACCAGCTTTAGCATACTGCCAGGTTTGCTCCAGTGATGAGGAGGGAGGGGATGATGAGGTCACTGACTCCACGTGGGTGCCTGATAGGAGAGAGGAGGAGGAGGAGGAGGCACGTTTCCAATGATGCAGGATGCCCTCCAGGGGCCAGCTTAAGGGCAGCACACCGACTGAATCACACCGCAGAGCTTCGCCTGTGCAGGCCGCTGCCTCTGTGTGTTATTCCAAAAGTTCTTTGGTGTGGGCTTTTTTGAGACGAGTGCATCAAATCGCACAGCTGCTATTTGCAACATATGTCTCAAGCGTATCTCATGTGGCCAAAACATCAGCCGCTTGGGCACCACATGCTTGACCAGTCATATGTTGACCTGCCATGCAGCTTGTTGGCAAGCGTACCTTAAAGATCCACACCAAAGAACAAAGCGGACCTCTCCTTGCTCCTCATCAGTGGGGATCTCCAACCCCACCATACCTTTAGTCCCCTCTGAAACCTGCACTGAGAGGAATGAAGGTGTAGAATTGGGTGTGTCACAGCCAAGTACTTGCGGGCAATCTGCTAGTGGTACACCGACGTCCGATTGTACCAGGTAAATTTCCCTGCCCCAGCTGCTGGACCGTTGAAAGAAGTTCACTCCCAGCCATCCACATGCCCAGGGGTTGAATGCTAGCTTGGATAAATTGCTAGCACTTAAACTGCTGCCTTTTCAGTTGGTAGACTCGGCCCCCTTCCGTGAGTTTTTGCAATGTGCGGTTCCTCAGTGGCAGGTTCCCAAACGCCACTTTTTCTCACATGCCTCGCTGGACATCGCGGTCAGCGGTAAGGTGCATATTACCGCTGACTCATGGTCCAGCAGGCATGGACAGGGACGTTACCTATCTTTCACGGTGCATTGGGTGACTCTTCTGGCAGCTGGGAAGGATGCAGGACAAGGTGCAGTAGTGTTGGAGGTTGTTCCGCCACCATGCCTCCAAAATTCTACTACTGGTGATTGTGACACACCTCTCTCCACCACCCCCTCCTCTTCTTCCTCCATGGTCTGTTCCTGTGCTTTGTCTTCAGAACCAGAGGTGCTCCGTAGGCGTTCAAGGGGCTACGCAAGTACGCAGGAAAAAAGATGCCATGCCGTGCTTGCGCTGGTGTGCTTGGGGGACAGGAGCCACACTGGAGCAGATATTCTGTCAGCTCTGCAGGGGCAGGCTGAGAGGTGGTTGAGGCCACACCAGCTTAAGCCAGGAATGGTGGTTTGCAACAATGGCACCAACCTTCTCTCTGCCCTCCGACAGGGACAACTGACCCATGTGCCCTGTGTGGCTCACGTCCTTAACTTGGTGGTTCAGCAGTTTTTGGGCAGGTACCCGGGCTTACAGGATGTCCTGAGGCAGGCCAGGAAAGTCTGTGTGCATTTCCACCAGTCATATAATGCCAGTGCTCAGCTGGCTGAGCTCCAAAAGGCATTGAACCTGCCCAAGAACCGCCTAATCTGTGACATGCCCACCGGGTGGAACTCAACGTTAGCTATGCTGCAGCGGCTGCGCACGCAGCAGAGGGCCATCAATGAGTACCTGTGCAACTACGGCACCAGGACAGGGTCGTGAGCAGTGACAGTGCATGCATCAGTGACACTGTAGCTCTTGTCCACCTGTTGGATCACACGCTGTGTGGAATAATGGACAGGGCACTTGAGACAGAACAGAGGCAGGAAGAGGAGGACTATCTTGCCTCTCAAAGCCCCCTTTATCCAGACAGTGTTCCTGCTGGCCCGCTGATATCACAGAAAGAGGATGAGGAGGGGAGGAGGAGGGGGAGGAGGATTGTGTCAGCATGGAGGTGGAGCCTGGCACTCAGCATCAGCAGCAGTCTTTTAGGGATGATTTACACTCCCAAGAAACCCATGGACTTGTACGTGCCTGGTAGGAGGTGCGGATCATGTTGTCCTTAGTGGTCCAGAGGACTCTGTTCCGAATGCCTCAGCTAACCTACACTGCATGGCCTCCCTGATCCTGCAAAGCCTGCGGAAGGATCTTGGTATTCAGTGGATCAAGGAGAATGACAACACTCCTTGATCCACGGTACAAGGGTAAGGTTGCAGACTTTATCATGCAGTCGCAGAGGGAGCAGAGGATGAGACATCTTCGGGAGGCCTTGCAGAAAGGTCTGTGCAATGCGTTCCTAGGGACTGGAAGGTTAAAAAATCCTGGTCCTGGACAACGTGTTGCTGAGGCTTTGGTCAGTCACAGAGGGAGTGGTGGAGAAGGGGGCCGTCTGACCGATGAGCTCAGACAATTTTTTAGTCCGCAGCCCCAAGGTATGATCGGTTCCAGCAACCATGGCCAGCGTCTGATTTACATGGTGCAGGAATACCTAGGGGCAAAATCAGACTTGGACACCTTTCCCACCTAAAATGTTCTGGGTTACTGGGTCTTGAGGATCAATCACTGGCCAGAGCTTGCACAGTATGCAATTGAGCTACTAGCTTGTCCTGCATACAGCGTTCTTTTGGAACGCACATTCATGATGCTGCAGGCTTTGTAACCGAGACAGAACAGAGGCAGGAAGAGGAGGACTATCTTGCCTCTCAAAGCCCCCTTTATCCAGACAGTGTTCCTGCTGGCCCGCTGATCACACAGGAAGAGGATGAGGAGGGTAGGAAGAGGTGGAGGAGGATTGTGTCAGCATGGAGGTGGAGCCTGGCACTCAGCATCAGCAGCAGTCTTTTAGGGATGATTTACACTCCCAAGAAACCCGTGGATTTGTACGTGCCTGGTAGGAGGTGCGGATCATGTTGTCCTTAGTGGTCCAGAGGACTCCGTTCCGAATGCCTCAGCTAACCTACACTGCATGGCCTCCCTGATCCTGCAAAGCCTGCGGAAGGATCTTGGTATTCAGTGGATCAAGGAGAATGACAACACTCCTTGATCCACGGTACAAGGGTAAGGTTGCAGACTTTATCATGCAGTCGCAGAGGGAGCAGAGGATGAGACATCTTCGGGAGGCCTTGCAGAAAGGTCTGTGTAATGCGTTCCTAGGGACTGGAAGGTTAAAAAATCCTGGTCCTGGACAACGTGTTGCTGAGGCTTTGGTTAGTCACAGAGGGAGTGGTGGAGAAGGGGGCCGTCTGACCGATGAGCTCAGACAATTTTTTAGTCCGCAGCCCCAAGGTATGATCGGTTCCAGCAACCATCGCCAGCGTCTGATTTACATGGTGCAGGAATACCTAGGGGCAAAATCAGACTTGGACACCTTTCCCGCCTAAAATGTTCTGGGTTACTGGGTCTTGAGGATGAATCACTGGCCGGAGCTTGCACAGTATGCAATTGAGCTACTGGCTTGTCCTGCATACAGCGTTCTTTTGGAACGCACATTCATGATGCTGCAGGCTTTGTAACCGATCACAACGTGCGCCTGTCCACCGACTCGGTTGATCGACTGACCTTCATAAAGATTATTCAGTCTTGGATCACCACCAGCTACCAAGCACCCAAAGCTGATGTAACCGAATACTTTTTTTTGAAATGTCACATCCCTTCAAGACTGCCTATGCTGATGCTGAGTGACTATCCTCTTCCTCCTCAATGATCCTGCTGATAGCTTGGAAGAACATTTTTGGTTCTGGGCGCCACCACCAGTGGCTAAGGCCCAATTTTTCAGCCCCTGTTTAACAGGGGCATGTAATTACAATTTCTGATTCAATACTTTGCAGCAGGGCTCATTCCTGCACTCCAACTAGAGTATCTGTGAGGGGTTGCAGTGTCGTGGCACCAGCACCAGTACCTAAGGCCCAAATTTTAAGCCCCTGTTTAACAGGGGCGTGTAGTTACAGTTTTTGATGCAATACTTTTCAGCAGGGCTCATTCCTGCTCTCCAACTAGAATTTCTGTGAGATGTTGCAGCGTTGTGGCACCAGTGCCTAAGGCCCAATTTTTTTTTGCCCCTGTTTAACAGGGGCGTATAATTAAAATTTTTAATGCAATGTTTCACAGCAGGGCCCGTTCCAGCGCCCACCAAGAGTAACTGTGAGGACTTACAGTGTTATGGCACCAGCACCACCAGCACCACCAAAGGCCCAATTTTTCTACCACTCTTCAACAATTGCATGTAATTACAATTCTTGATATAATAGTTCACAGCAGGGCATTCGAGGGCCCACCAAGAGTCACTTTGAGGGCTTACAGTGTTGTGGCAACACCAACACCCTACTTTCAAACATCCAACTTACAAATGTCTCCTACTTGCAAACGGAAAGAGACAACAGGAAGTGAGATGAAAAAAGATGGATGGCAAAAAAATTATACGGGTTTATAACCCTTCCCATGTTTTCCAAAAAGCTTAAAACTAGATTTTTTTGACTGGAGCTACACTTTAAAAATGTACCAGTTCAAAATTACAGATTCTACTTAACACAACAAACCTACACAGTCCCTGTCTTGTTTGCTCTGCCTGCATACTGCTGTTTTGAGTATATAGGGCCTGGGGGCCCACGCCTCTCCTTTTTTTAATTTTGGTACGGGGCTCCCCTTAATATCCGTACAAGACCCAAAGGGGCTGGTAATGGGCGGGGGCTACCCATGCCATTTTTCTCAATGATTTTCATCCATATTGCCAGAACCAGACATTACATTACTTTTTTCCGTTAGAAATGTAATTTTGTGCAGGGACTGTTCTAAACACGGGAAACACGTGCCACTTCACAGGCATACTATAGACACCCCCAGGCACGATATTTAAATGAATATTTCACTTTTTTCACTTTAAACGTCATTAAAATCAGTGCTCCCGAATAAATGTCCGTTTTTAAAACTTTTTTTTTGCATTGATACATGTCCCCTGGGGCAGGAGCCAGGTCACCAAACCCTGTTTAGGACAATAGCTTGCATATTAGCCTTTAAAATTAGCACTTTTGATTTCAAACGTTCGAGTCCCATAGACTTTAATGGGGTTCTAAAGTTCACGCAAATTTTCGGTCAGTTCGCAGGTTCTGGTGTGAACCGAATCTGGGGGTGTTTGGCTCATCCCTAGTATAGAAATAAGTGTCCCAAGTACTTGCGGCCAATCTGCTAGTGGTACACCAACATCTGATTTTAGCAGGCTAATTTCCCTACACCAGTTGCTAATCTGTCAAAAGAAATTCAGTCCCAGCCATCCACATGCTCAGCGTCTGAATGCTAGCTTGGTCAAATTGCTTGCACTGCAACTGCTGCCTTTTCAGCTGGTAGACTCTGCCCCCTTTCGTGAATTTGTGGAATGTGCAGTACCTCAGTGGCAGGTTCCCAAACGCCATTTATTTTCATGGAAGGCCATTCCGGCTCTCTACGAGCATGTGGAAGGCAATGTCTTGGCCTCATTGGACAGGGTCGTCAGCAGTAAGGTGCATATTACCGCTGACTCATGGTCCAGTAGGCATGGACAGGGATGTTACCTTTCTTTCACGGTACGCTGGGTAACCCTGCTGGCAGCTGGGAAGGATGCAGAACAGGGTGCAGTAATGTTGGAGCTTGTTCCGCCACCACGCCTCCAAAATGCTGGTAGTGGTGATTCTGCCACACCTCTATCCTCCACCCCTCCTCTTCTTCTTCCTCTATGGCCTCTTCCTGTGCAGATTTGTCCTCAGAACCAGCGGTGCTCTGTAGCCATTCTAGAGACTACACAAGCACTCAGGCAAAAAGATGCCATGCGGTGCTTGAGTTGGTCTACTGAGGGCACAGGAGCCACACTGGGGCAGAGATTCTGGCAGCTCTGCAGGGTTAGGTTGAGAGGTGGTTGATGCCACGCCAGCTTCAGCCAGGAATGGTAGTTTGTGACAAAGGCACCAACCTCCTCTCTGCCCTCCGATAGGGACACTTGAACCATGTTTCCTGTTTGGCTCACATCCTTAATTTGGTGGTGCAGTGGTTCTTGTGCAGGTATCCAGGCTTACAAGATCTCCTGAAGGAGGCCAGGAAAGTCTGTGGGCATTTCCGCCAGTCATATAATGCCAGTGCTTGGCTGGTTGACCTTCAAAAGGAATGCAACCTGCCCAAGAACTGCCTCATCTGTGACATGCCCACCAGGTAGAACTCAACATTGCCAATGCTGCAGTGGCTGCATACACAGCAGAGGGCCATCAATGAGTACCTGTGTGAGTATTGCACCAGGACAGGGTCAGGGGAGCTTGGCTTTTTTTTCGCCATGCCAGTGGCTACTGATCAAGGATGCATGCACTGTCCTTTTTTTTTTTTTTTTTAACTCACAGTTTTATCTTCAATAGTTTTCTTGCTTCCTGTTTCCGGCCGCGGCCTGAATGCATCATCCCCTGTCTGCTATGCCTCCTGGGAGATGTTTTTTATCAATCCCAGAAGGCACTAGGGGCCGCTGGGCTGTAGTATCGCGTGATTTCCGAACCGGAAATGACGCAATACAAGGCGGCGCCGGCCGGCGCCATTTTAAGTAAGGGCAACGTGGCCTTTGTTGCCAGTGTTCATCCAGCAACCATAGCAACAGAATCATCAATGCAGAGAACAAGCGCCTGGAAGATCAAGAAAGAAGCTACTGCTCATCGGTAAGTGTGTGATGTGCTGGGGACATGTGCTTTGCAGTGAGATTAGATGGGAATGAATGAGGATGTGCTGTGTTGCGCTGGGACACATGTGCGGTAGGGGGGACGTGTGTGTGCACGTGCGCTGGGACACATGTGCGGTGGGGGGGACGTGTGTGTGTGTGTGCGCGCGCGCGCTGGGACACGTGTGCGGTGGGGGGGACGTGTGTGTGTGTGTGTGTGCGCGCTGGGACACGTGTGCGGTGGGGGGGACGTGTGTGTGTGTGTGTGTGTGCGCGCGCGCTGGAACACGTGTGCGGTGGGGGGACGTGTGTGTGTGCGTGTGTGTGTGTGCGCGCACGCGCTGGGACACATGTGCGGTGGGGGGGACGTGTGTGTGCGCGTGTGTGCGCGCGCGCGCTGGGACACATGTGTGGTGGGGGGGACGTGTGTGTGTGTGTGCGCGCGCGCGCTGGGACACGTGTGCGGTGGGGGAGGACATGTGTCTGTGTGTGCGCGCGCGCGCTGGGACACGTGTGCGGTGGGGGGGACGTGTGTGTGTGTGTGCACGCGCGCGCTGCTGGGACCAGTGTGCGGTGGGGGGACGTGTGTGTGTGTGCGCGCGCGCTGGGACACATGTGCGGTGGGGGGGACGTGTGTGTGTGTGTGTGTGCGCGCGCTGGGACACATGTGCGGTGGGGGGACGTGTGTGTGTGTGTGTGCGCACGCTGGGACACATGTGCGGTGGGGGGGACGTGTGTGTGTGCGCGCGCTGGGACACATGTGCGGTGGGGGGGACGTGTGTGTATGCGCTGGGACACATGTGCGGTGGGGGGGACGTGTGTGTGTGTGCGCGCGCTGGGACACATGTGCGGTGGGGGGGACGTGTGTGTATGCGCTGGGACACATGTGCGGTGGGGGCGACGTGTGTGTGTGTGCGCGTTGGGACACATGTGCGGTGGGGGGGACGTGTGTGTTTGCGCTGGGACACATGTGCGGTGGGGGGGACATGTGTGTGTGTGTGTGTGCGTGCGAGCGCGCTGGGACACGTGAGGTGGGGGGACGTGTGTGTGTGCGCTGGGACACATGTGCGGTGGGGGGACGTGTGTGTGCGCTGGGACACATGTGCGGTGGGGGGGACGTGTGTGTGTGCGCGCGCTGGGACACATGTGCGGTGGGGGGGACGTGTGCGCACGCTGGGACACATGTGCGGTGGGGGGGATGTGTGTGTGTGCGCGCGCTGGGACACATGTGCGGTGGGGGGGACGTGTGTGTATGCGCTGGGACACATGTGCGGTGGGGGGGACGTGTGTGTGTGTGTGCGCGCGCTGGGACACATGTGCGGTGGGGGACGTGTGTGTATGCGCTGGGACACATGTGCGGTGGGGGCGACGTGTGTGTGTGTGCGCGTTGGGACACATGTGCGGTGGGGGGACGTGTGTGTTTGCGCTGGGACACATGTGCGGTGGGGGGGACATGTGTGTGTGTGGGTGTGCGTGCGAGCGCGCTGGGACACGTGAGGTGGGGGGACGTGTGTGTGTGCGCTGGGACACATGTGCGGTGGGGGGACGTGTGTGTGCGCTGGGACACATGTGCGGTGGGGGGGACGTGTGTGTGCGCTGGGACACATGTGCGGTGGGGGGGACGTGTGTGTGTGCTGGGACACATGTTCGGTGGGGGGGACGTGTGTGTGTGTGCGCTGGGACACATGTGCGGTGGGGGGACGTGTGTGTGTGTGTGTGCGCTGGGACACATGTGCGGGGGGGGGACGTGTGTGTGTGTGTGCGCTGGGACACATGTGCAGTGGGGGGGACGTGTGTGTGCGCTGGGACACATGTTCGGTTGGGGGGGACGTGTGTGTGTGTGTGTGCGCTGGGACACATGTGCGGTGGGGGGGACGTGTGTGTGTGTGTGTGCGCTGGGACACATGTGCGGTGGGGGGACTGTGTGTGTGTGTGTGCGCTGGGACACGTGCGGTGGGGGGGACGTGTGTGCGTGTGCGCTGGGACACGTGCGGTGGGGGATGTGTGTGTGTGTGTGTGTGTGTGTGTGCGTGCGCGCTGGGACACGTGCGGTGGGGGGGGACGTGTGTGTGTGTGTGTGTGTGTGCGCTGGGACACATGTTCGGTGGGGGGGACGTGTGTGCGCTGGGACACATGTGCGGTGGGGGGACGTGTGTGTGTGCGCGCGCGCTGGGACACATGTTCGGTGGGGGGGACGTGTGTGTGCGCTGGGACACATGTGCGGTGGGGGGACGTGTTTGTGTGTGTGCGCTGGGACACATGTGTGGTGGGGGGGACGTGTGTGTGTGCGCTGGGACACATGTGTGGTGGGGGGCGTGTGTGTGTGCGCGCTGGGACACGTGCGGTGGGGTGGACGTGTGTGTGTGTGTGTGTGTGTGTTTGTGTGTGTGCGCTGGGACACATGTGCTGTGGGGGGACGTGTGTGTGTGTGTGTGTGTGTGGTGGGGGACCTGTGTATGTGTTGTGATGGGGGACGTGGATGGGAGATGTGCTGTGCATTGGGGGTATATGTGGGGGGCCATGTGAGATGTGTGGTGGGGGACGTGGGCTGTGCTGGGACACATGTGCGGTGGGGGGGACGTGTGTGTGTGCGCTGGGACACATGTGCAGTGGGGGAGACGTGTGTGGTGTGTGTGTGTGTGTGTGTGTGCGCTGGGACACATGTGTGGTGGGGGGGCGTGTGTATGTGTGTGTGTGTGTGCGCGCTGGGACACGTGTGCGGTGGGGGGGGACGTGTGTGTGTGTGTGTGGTGGGGGGGACGTGGATGGGAGATGTGCTGTGCATTGGGGGTATATGTGGGGGGCCATGTGAGATGTGTGGTGGGAGACGTGGGCTGTGCTGGGACACATGTGCGCTGGGGGGGGACGTGTGTGTGTGTGTGTGCGCGGTGGGGGGGACGTGTGTATGTGTTGTGATGGGGGACGTGGATGGGAGATGTGCTGTGCATTGGGGGTATATGTGGGGGGCCATGTGAGATGTGTGGTGGGGGACTTGGGCTGTGCTGGGACACATGTGCGGTGGGGGGGACGTGTGTGTGTGTGTGTGTGTGTGTGTGTGGGCGGCGGGCTGGGGCACATGTGCGGTGGGGGGCACGTGTATGTGTTGTGATGGGGGACATGGGACATTTCCTTTGCTGTGATGGGGGACATGTGCTGTGCATTGGGGGCCATGTGAGATGTGCGGTGTGGGGGGACATGTGAGGTGAGGTGAGCTGTGTGGTGGGGGGGGCATTGGGTTTGGGGATGTGGGCTGCACTGGGGGACACGGGAGGTGTGGGGGGAGATGTGCGGTGGGGGGACGTGTGCTGTGCAGGTAGATTTTATGTCTCTATACCCTCTTCCCACGTCACCCTCATCTGCTCTCCCCTTTCAACTTGCCCTCCCCTTTCAACTTGCGCACTACCCCTTATCGTGTAATGATGAAATATAGTCATTAAATTTATTTATTTTTTATTGTAGGACTGTAGAAATTCATCTTTACTTGGTCTACGCCATTTACAGGTAAGCAATGAACAAAATAATGCAATTTATTAACAAATGTGTAGATTTTTTTTTTATGTATAATTTAATTTTTGTTTTTATTGTTTTAAATCTCCAGGTTGAAGATCGAAATGATTTTGCGAATTTTGCAAGTCAAAAAAATTAAGAAATAGTATGAAAAGGTTCCTAACTCTACTCTAAGCTCAATAATATTTTTAAACTGTGTCTCTGTGTGTCTGTCTCTCTGTGTGTCCCCCCGTCTCTCTGTGTGTCCCCCCGTCTCTCTGTGTGTGTCCCCGTCTCTCTGTGTGTCCCCCCGTCTCTCTCTCTCTCTCTCTGTGTCCCCCCGTCTCTCTCTCTGTGTGTCCCCCCGTCTCTCTCTCTGTGTGTCCCCCCGTCTGTCTCTCTCTCTCTCTGTGTCCCCCCCGTCTCTCTCTCTCTCTGTGTTCCCCCGTCTCTCTCTCTCTGTTGTCCCCCGTCTCTCTCTCTCTCTGTGTCCCCCCGTCTCTCTCTCTCTGTGTGTCCCCCCGTCTCTCTCTCTCTCTGTGTCCCCCCGTCTCTCTCTCTCTCTGTGTCCCCCGTCTCTCTCTCTCTGTGTCCCCCCGTCTCTCTCTCTCTGTGTGTCCCCCCGTCTCTCTCTCTCTATGTGTCCCCCCGTCCTCTCTCTCTCATCTCTGTGTCCACCCCCCGTCTC